>NW_026575136.1:6352500-7005000 GCF_905146905.1 Nyctereutes procyonoides | reverse complement strand
GAGCAGTACAGTCAAGTGGTCAACAGGCTTCCTGACATTGGGACCAGGTAGGCACTTGGCTGTCACCAGTTTTGTCCCAGAGTCACACACACCACATCGAGGTAGCAGCTTGTAGCATTTGGAAGGAGAAATGAGACTGGTGCGGCTCCCTCACATATGGTGTTTAACAGACTACACTTCCCATTTGCTCCTCCGAAAGGTGTGCATTTTCAAGGGATGATGCCAAGTGTTCTTTGTGCTATGGTGTCTTTGCATTGAAAGGTGATGTGTCTGACACATTTTGGCAGGCTACTGTGAAGAGCTTAGAAATTTTCCACCGACTTTTACTAAGACTTAAGAGAATAAGACCGTACTTTATCAAAGGTGATAATCTGACTTTGGGGATGACAGGGTCACAGTTCTGTAGTGAACCGAGAACATGGATTTTTATTGATGGGATTCCTCACTATGCTGTAAAATTTGTTTTTCTGCTTAAAATTTTTAGTTCAAATGCACACTGACTGGTTGATCTGCCACCCAAGCAGGTTTGTCATTTTAAGTAGATTCTGAATTAGAGCTTTGAAATGTAGGTATAGTAAAACTAGAATGTGTCTTTCTTGTGAAATTCTCTCCTCTTTTTCAGCAGCTTTAAATGAAATGCAGAGTAAGAGTCAGAATAAATGCAGGGGACTTCTCTCAGAAGCCCGAGAGAAGAACCAATTCTATATGTAACCTGAAGGAAATCTTCATTTCTATCATGAACGTAGGGTATTTCCCCACCCACCATTTAGAAGGATTTCTGTTAGTCTTTTGTGAAAGATTGCTCTCATTTATTTAACTCATGCCACATGGCTTAGCTTTATAACCAGTATAGGATTTCTAGAGATTAAAAAAAATCCATTTTGTATCTATGGAAATACGAATCTGGAATTTAAGCCATAATTGCTGCAAGTTTTCCACATTATAGTATAAAATTGCTGGATTTATTAATGCTGGGCATACTTCAACCACTCTATGTTTTGCCCTGGTCAATGGTTACCTGTCAAAATGTGGAACAATTTAAAAAAAAAAATTCTATGCCACAGAGAAAAATAATGTGTGGATTTTTCCTGTGTTTTTGTTTGTTATAAGTAAAGTATTTGCAATAATTTATGGAAAGTCTTGGAATTATAAATATTAAGGCACTGCCAAATGATTTAACTATCCCTCCATGGCAAATTGTCTTTAAACACTACCATTTTTTTCTTTCTTTCTTTTCTTTTTTTTATCATTTACTTGTGGACCAGCAACACTTGCAGGCTCTTGCCCCTGGCCTTCTGTGAGAATGTTAGTTAGCAATGCTCATAAAAACTCAATTCATCAATGTGAACATAATTTGCTATGAACAGAAAGCTCACAAAAGGGTGAATTTGTCAGATAGACAGGTGGCCTGAGATCTCTCCCTGATACTGAATGATATGAATAATAGATTCTGGTAAATGTATGCCAAGACTTGAGCTGTAAACACAGCTGCCTCCATTCCCTTCCAGAAAAACAGCTTCGAGGACGAAAGCACAGGAACCACGGTTCCACCTGAGGACCTAAGCTTGTACACACACACACACATACACACATGCACGCGCGTGCGCACACACACACACACACACACACACACACCCCTCTCACTCAAGAAATAAACAATCTCTATAAAAGAGGACAGAGTTAGAGGAATCTTCACGTTTTTTCCCTCTCTATGCGAAAGACATTTTACAGCTATCTTGGGCAGGGGAGACTAGATAGAGAAGAGAAAGAAGAGAGGGGAAATAGATTTTCCTAATGGCTCTGGTTTCATATTATTCAAATGTCTTATTTTATAAAATACACAAATCAACAGAGCTAATAAACTTTGCAGTATTATAACTCCTGTTTTATAATGAGCAAAAATAAGAGAGCCAACCTGCTCTATGCAGAAGCACTGTGCTTGAAATCATTCTAGTAATTCATGGCTATTTGTCTTATGGGTTATTAAGTATTTATTAAGGTTCAAATGTAATGTAGCCTTTTCTCCAATTTACTCTGAACTTTAAAAATCTATTTTGCAAATTGTTTTCCAGGTAATGCACATACCCACTTAAGAGTTGGATCTCAGGATTTAGAAGATTCTGATTGAGTGCTCCATATATATTTTTTTAGTCTTTATAGATACTGCTGCATATAGGTTAACCCCTTCTGATAACATTTATGATTGAGCGTCAACTGCCAGAGATATTGGATAAGTCTTTCTTAGTACAGTGAAGTAGTTTTTCTTAAAGTAGAAAACAGTATCATTAGTGGTCAAGGGACAAATTTAATGGTTATGTTTTTATTTTAATGAGCATTAGGAAAATAGAACACTTCAAATGTATGCTTGCATGGACATTATTACTTAGGACAATGCTAAATATATTTAAATACAAAGTCATTTGATTTTCAGAAAAAAATATTTAACATTGGTATTACTGAAAACATTATCAAGGAAATTAGCATACAGATCAATGAAGTTTGGGAAACCTGACTACCTCATTCCAATCACCAAATCACATGAAAGATCTTATCATATAATTAGAATCATAAAGCCACAGAACATAGAATTGTGACATTTTTAGAGTTGAGGTTGATCCTGAAAACCATTCTGTATTATTCTCTAATTTTATCGATGCAAAGGCTATGTGTTACACAGGGCTTATGTGAATGACCAAGCCATCTATCAAGTTAGGGACAAAAATGCAATTAAAAACCAGAGCTCCTCACAGGCTCGTGGTCTCTGTTGTCAGGAAGAAAGGGGAAAAAAACATTTGACATCATTTCCATTCACTCACACTTGATTTCTAGAAGGAATGCTGAACATTCTCCTCTATAAAAGGTTTTCTCTTTATGACAAAAGAATCCCTAGAACTTCTTACTAGAATTTACTTTGGCTTTCCCAGCATACATACACTGAACATGAGTTCAATTTGATGTAATGGATAGCAAGGCTCTTCAACAGAAGAGTCAAAATAGAGGCAACCATATTCTTCCCTTTTTGAATTTTTATAGGCGTTAATATCTCCCTCTCTATTTTTCACAACAGTTTCCACTTTTTATTGTACATCAGTTATACACATTGTCTTTTCTCTGACAGCATGATAGGACTTTGAATGAAGATACTATACCTTCTTTATCTTTGATTTTTAAAAATTTCTCAGCTCAGTTTCTTCTCAGGGTGAGTCTTCAATAACTTTGTTATTATGATAACACAAATGAATTTAATTCTTCAGATCCCTATTCATATTGCCTGACCTGTGACTCTATTATCTATAAAGGTTATTTCATCTAGTCCAATCAAATTCAATCCATCGAATACTTAAAACCTTTACCAAGATCCTGATCTAAATTAAATAACATTAGGTGCTATGAATGACAGAGATAATAAACAGTTTTTAGCCTCAAGAGCATACCGATCAGGAAAGGGGGATACAACATAGACATAATTAAAATGCAAAGCACAGTAAAGAAGTATAAATTCTATGGGAATTTGAAGAAGAAAAATAGAGCTATCTGAGAGAATCCAGAGAGGCTGCATGAAAGTGGAGCTGAGGGTTCCAATAATCAAGAAGCTTTTCTCATTCCCTAGTCCAGTAAATAGAACAATATACATTCCCTGGTTTACTGGGCACATTCTCACTGATTCTAGCATTGAAACTCATGATTTAGCTACGAAGTACACCAACCATGTGTTCCAAAATTTTATGTTCATAACACAGAAATTCTGAGGCAGGTTCATCAGGTTAAATTTCCTATTTCCTTCCATTGCTTTGAGAGTTTTGCCTAACTAACTGGTAGACTGGGTCTCCACCACTTTCAGAGGCTCTGAATTAAGTTTCGAATCATTGGAACCATCAGGATTAAGGAAACGATGAAGGAGATAACTACGGGAAGTATGTAGAATCAAAAGAGGTTAACAATAGTGAAACAAACCATTAATGATCTTTCAATTACTTTCCTTTTTGTTTTTAGTTGAAGGAAAGTTGGGGTAAAATTCATACAGTTAAATGCACAAATCTTACGTGTACAATTTAATTAACTTTGACAAATATATGCACTAATGTTACCAACAACGTAGGAGTCATTTTAAAGTTTTGGGGCTATAATAAAAGAAAAGTTTGTAAATTCTTGTACAAGCTTTTTAGTTGATTAATGTTTTTTAATTGCTCTTGGGTATATAAGTAGAAGTACAATTTTTGAGTCATACTTTTTTAGGTAGGAGTATGTTCAATTTTTAAGAAGCTGCCTAACGTTTTTCTAAAATTATTGTGTCATTTTATACTTTCCTCAGTAATGTACAAGAGTTTTAGTTGCTATTTTCACCAATATTTGGGATTATTCGTCCTTTTAATTTTAGCCATTCTGATGAGTTAAAGTTGTATTTCATTGTGGCTTTAATTTGCATTCCTCTGATGACCTGACTATTAATGTCAATAGATTTTTCATATTTTCATGTTCAATGACCATCTGTATGTCTTCTTTTGTGAAGGCCTGTTTAAATCTTCTGTCCATTTTTATAGGGTTGTTTGATTTGAAAGATATTTTTATATCCTACCTTTTTATATGAAGCTTTTGTCATATATATGTGTTATTAGCATTTTTCCCCCAATTTGTGGCTTGCTTTCTGTTTTCTTAATGGTGACTTTTATAAAGTCCAATACAAGTTTCTCTTTTAAGGTTATTGTTTTCTATGTCTTGTCTGAAAGATCTTTGCCTAGAGGTGCTTGGCTGGGTCAGTGGGTGGAGCATGCGACTCTTGATCTCAGGGTTGTGGATTCAAGCGCCACATTGGGCATAGAGATTACTAAAAACAAAACAAAACAAAACAATAAAAACAAATACAACTTTGCCTACTTTCAGGTCTTGAAGGTACTCTACAATGTATACCTATGAAGATTTGGATGTTACCTTTAAGTTTATGGTCAATCTTAAATTAATTTTGTGTATATGAGGTCGGAACCAAAGATTGTTTTTTTCCTAATCAACTGCTCTAGTTTTATTTGTTGAAAAGTTTAAAAGACTTTTCTTTCCTTCTTTCCCATTGATTGTTTTCTTCTTTTCAAGATTGCTTTGACTGTTCCATGCTGTTTTCATTTTCATATTAATTTTAGAATCAGCATATCAATGTCTATAAAAATGTCTGTTTGAAATTTGATTGTGTTAAATGTGTTGGTCAATTTAAGTAGGGCTGACTTCTTACCAATATTGAAACTTCTAATCCATGAACATTGTATATTCCATTTATTTAGGTCTCTCAAATTTTCTCTCAGCAATGTTTTAGAGTTTCTGACGTAATTTTTAATTTAAATCCTTAAAATTTCAACTTCTAATCATTTGCTGCTTGCTTGCATACAGATATACAATCATTTTTCTTTACTGATTTTGATCCTATGACTTTTATAAATTTGCTTATTATTTCCAGTAATGTTTTTCATACATTCATTAGAATTTTCTATGCAAATAATAATGTCATCTGTGAGCTATTTTTCCAATTTTTTTTCTTATGTACTGGCTTGGAAATTTTGTAGAATTTTGAAAAGAAATAGTAAGACACTGAATTGATTTTTACTCAGCAGTTTAAGGATGTTTTACTTTTGTATTTAGTGAGAAGTCAGTCACAATTCATGTAGGTACCATATATCCATAAATCATATTTTGATTTCTCTGTAAACTTTAAAAATGTTTATTTCCATCTTTGGCTTTAAGTTCAAATTTATTTAGGGTTTTTGCTTTCCTTCCATATATTATCTATTTAAGATTTGCCAAAATTTCTGGATTTATAAGTTGAAGTTTTTCATCAAATTTGGGATATTTAGATCATTTTCCCCCAAATATATATGTAAAATAGATATCTATAATAGATAATATCTATTACAAGTCTTCAGGTTCACTGATGTTTTATATTGTAAATACCTATCTATTCGTAAGCCAATTCAGTAAATTTTATTTCAGACATAGAACTTTTCAGTTCTTAGACTTCCATTAGGTACTGTTCTTTCTTTCTTTTCTTTTCCTCTCTTTGTTTTTCTATCCTACATTTCTATGCTGAGGTTTTCGATCTGTTTACTCAATAAGGCCATGTTTTCCTTAAGTCTTTGAATGTTTTTATAATAGCTGTTCTAAAATCATTATGTGTTGATTTTACTGTCATGGTCATCTTAAGTTCTGATTCTGTTCTCTGCTTTTTTCTCGATGATGGGCTGTATCTTTTGCTTCTTTACATCTCTAGCCATCTTCATTGTATCATTGTGATGATATGTCATTAAGGCCTCTTATGTTTTGTCAAATTGCGTTAGTTGTTTAGAGTGGGAGGGAGAGTTCATTAGCAGTTATTCCATTATGTAGAGAAGCAAACACTGTCTTTCTGATCTATGTTTTTAAGCTCAAAATTTCTGGAATCAAATATTAAGAATGCAAAATAACTTCTTGATATGCTTATATTCAAATTAGAGCTTAAACAAATTCTAAATTATGTGTTTTACCACTGCCCTTGGATATTTATATTGTAGGCAAAATAAATGAATGTAAATATTGATTTAACTTGTTCTCAGACTGGACCATTAAAGATACCATGGCAAATGTAAGAGCACCCAATCTCATATGAAAAGTATTCTGGCTTAGTGGCTCAGTATTTCCTTCATTTCCTGAATCAATGGGGCTAAGTTGAGGTTCTGTATCTTTCTTATTAAATTGAATCAGTTTTTAAATAAATAAATAAATAAATAAATAAATAAATAGAAGTAGTTTAATGCAAGTGTACTTTTTTGGCTAAATTTTAAAATCAACTAATACTGAATGTATCATGTAATATTTGTAGTGAAGTCCATTAGTTAACTTAAAAATTATCTGGATCTTTTGACATGTGTATATAGGGGATTTGCCTCATATTTTGGCTCTTAATATCCATTAGTTGTGGTAGTACTTCTGAAATAAAAGTTTACTAATCAGTCCCAAATAATGCTCTTCATCTCCCTCTATTTAGGGAAAATATTATTTTTATCAGAGCAGGCATGGCATGGCCTATGTTATAGTTACTTCTCTGTTTATAAAAATATCATGAAGTACACACTATTTGTGGTCTATATAAAACCTTATATGAAGTTTATGTCATGAAGTCCTCAGTAGGTCACTAATGATCTTATCTTCAGCCATGTTACAAGAGGAGAACATTTTTGGCTTGAGATCACACCAAAAATTTGATATGAATTTACCTATATAAATATTCTTTATTATATTTAAGAAAATCAAAGTATTCCAAATAAAGTATTAGAAGGTTGTTGAATAGACTGCTTTATTAGCTCTCTAAAGATTACATAGAGATGAAAATAAATGATAGACTATCTGATTTCATGGAAAACACACTGAAGGCAAGGCTATATAATAATAATGGCCGACTATTGATCATTACTGAAACAAACTACTTGACATTTTCCTTTGCCATCATTGTTTTAGTGGGACACCTATAAATTTGTCATTTCTTTAAATACCCCCAAATTTTGCTGGGACCCCCCTTTCGCATAATCTTATTTAAGATGTTCATACATATGAGGCTCTTTAGTTAAATGAATAATCTACTTTTTTTTAAAAGTTTTTATTTATTTATTTGACAGAGAGAGAATGAGAGAGCACATGCAGGGGGAGCAAGAGAGGGAGAGAGAGAAACAGGCTCCTGCTGAGCAGGGAACCTGAGGTGGGGCTTGATCCCAGGATGCTGGGACCTGAGTCAAAGGCAGACCCTTAACTGACTGAGCCACCAAGATGCCCCAGTAATCCTTTACTTTTATAATTAAAGGCAAAATTATCTCCTAAATCAGAAATGATGCATTGTATCCAACTGCTCTGATATATCAAAAAGAGCCATTACTAGTGACACATTCAAAGGAGCTACTCCTTCCAGTAGCCATTCAATTAGAAATACTCAGAGAACCACGTGTGTACCTAGAAACCAATCCCCCACTGATGTAAAGAAACTAGTTAATAAAGCCTAACTTTTGACTATTGAACCAAAATAATGGTTTCACAAAAGGACCCTTCAAACAAAACCTAAAGCTGCTTCTTCATTGCATTATAATGTATGAACATTGTTCACAGTAATGTTCAATTATTGTTCAACCAATAACATAGACTATTTTATTTAGCTTACTCACACATCATTTTCTCAGTAGGCATGCCATTAACACATTGTTCTCAAAGAAAATATAGTTGTAGAAAGGAGGTAGTGTAGTTAAAGCCAGAAGAACTAATGAGTATTCCTGAGAATTATTTTCCAGTAATTTCTGCCAATGGTTTTCTTTGGCCTGAATTTGATGTTTTAACCTCAATTAACCCATTTAGTTTAGTAAGTCAGGTCAATTTACCTGCTGATTAAATAGAGATAATAGGTTCATCTTTAGAAACCTGCAATATGCAAAATAATTATTTTTTAAAAAAATATATAAAAAGGTTGATATATAATATTCAGTTTCCTTAGATTTCATTGATAGGACAGGGCCAGTCCTGCTTCCTGAAGGGGATGTGATATTGGAATAAGAGACATTGAGGAGCTTGATAGGTGTAACTGGCACAGAAAGAGAAATAAGACTGTAAGGTGACCTTGAAAGATGATGTGATCACCACCAGCAGCCAAATGGTGAAAATAATAGGACGCCCACAGAGTCTGATCTCCAGTGATCTGTTGGATCTCTCTCTATGTGCAAGCTGTTGAAAATATGAAATTTGTGGTATGCTGTTGTATGGAATAGGCAGGGGCAGGTGGAAGCACCCTCATGTGTATCGTTGATTTTCTGTGTCTTTTGCACTGACTTTCTGCTGGTCTGGTAGGCGGCATGACTAAGAAAAAGTGAACACAAGCTGATGTCAGTTGTCAGTCTCACGAATCTTCAAACTCGGATTTTATCATTTGTACTGTCTCAACTTCTGATAGAAGGTATGATATATATTACACAGAAAATATGTTGATACCAAGAAGAATCACAATAGCAGGAGAAACACACAGAGAGAGAGGTGAGGTCTTTGCACTATAAGAGAGAGAAAAAAAAAACAGGTGATATAAATAAAGGGGGCTGGAATGAAGTTGAGAACAGATGCAGCATTTGCTCTAAGAACTTTAAAGAGCAACAAGGGCCTTTTTAGGAGGAGGCTAAAAGAGTTCTTGTCTCTTCTGTCCATCATGGAACACTTAACTGCCACCAGTGAGCTCAGTTTCTCCTTGGTGTCTAAGGTCTGCCCTGACTTTAGGTAGTAGTGGACATTTAAGACACTCTAGACTGCATAGCTCACATATGCTACCTAAATGGCATGTCACCTTTGCTTCTTGTCTCAGCCGAGACTTAATTTTAGTGGGATACATTGGGCTTCCTTCCACTTGGTCCTTTTTTGCCTGACTCTATGTGTTGGTGATGAGATCAGACATATCCTGGGTTCCTCTGGTAACTAGAGCCTTGTGGTCCTCTTCCTGTCAGTTGTTTGTGTGAATGATAAAATATAACCTAATGTTACATTTGCCCTGATGGCTTCATGTGATATATCTCCTGATGGAGGCTTGAAATCCCACTGGACTGAAGCCTATGAGCGCACCAGAGGTTAAGTCCTTGGCTCCTGGAACCAGAGAGACCTGGATTTAAATCTTGGGTCCACAAATTACATAAATTTTCTGAGCTTTAGTTTCCTTATTTTAAAAAGGTGTGAGTGATAGGTGCCGTTTAAGTTACACTGACTTTATAGAAAGCCTGTAGCACAGTTGCGCTATATAGCTAGTGTTCAACAATCACGGTTGTTGCTCTCACTAACTTTTTGGATTTCCAAGTGATTCCTACATTGTATCTGTCTTCAAGTGTTTGACCCATGACAGGATAAGTTTAGTTTGTTCATTCATTCATTCCTTTGACCTATTGTGTTCCAGACACTGTTCTAGGCACTAGTTCTAAGTCTACTTTCTCTCACTGGGCTCCATCCTGCTTTAGGTAACCTATCCGTGTCCAACTATGCTCTAAGATAAGAGACATGGGTGAGGCAGTGTAGTTTAGTGGCTAAATAAGGTTTGAATGCCAGTCCCTCTCCTGAGGAAACAAGGATAACTTTGCTAAACTTCAATTTTTCTATTCTGTAAAATAGCAATAGCAATAGCACCTGCTCTCAGGATTGCTGTACAGCTTAAATTGACACTTAATGTGCTTAGATTAGTACTCGGTACATAATAAATGCTCAGTAAATGTTAGTCATACTTAACATTTTAAGATCTAAACTCAGGGATCTGAGGCATGAGAGAAATGTAAATTTTCAACTTAGCTATGATTCCAATATCCAGAAACAATTAAAATTCTGATATTTCATAGAGGAAAGAAGAATATATTGGAAATTATATTTTATTCTCATATGGATTTAATTATTCTCTCATTCCTCCTGTTTAGGAAGTGCTGCTGGGAACCAAGTTTTAGGTTATGAACTTGAATGATTCTATGGGCCTCTGTGGCCTGTACCCTTGACTTTAAGGAATTGTCTGTGTATTCAGCTTCGAAGAGAAAGTTGGAATTGCTCATCAAAGAATTGGAATAAGGGTGACTTGAACCACAAGTACATCAGAACTCTGGCCTTCTTGAGACAAAAATAACTGACAGAACCACAGCAGAAAATGGAACAGGGTGTCTTATTCAGAGCTAGATCGCCATGTAGGCTGCATAAAAAGGAAGAATCAGAATACAGACTTGTCAAACAGCAGATTGCGCCTGCAAACAAAGGACATAGTTTAAGGGCATGGGGTTTTAGAAAGGAATGTTGGTCTCTCATTTGTCTTTTCAGCTGGATCTGCATACATGGGTAATATCACCACAATCAACGATGTCATCTTTGAATAGGGAGGAATAGAGACTCACACAGAGTTTGCACCAGGGAGATCCTACACACAGATGAACAATTCATTAGTCATTCAGAACGCAGAGCTGTCGCCAAATTTTGCTCTGTATGCTAAACACAATACAATGATTGAAAATAAAAAGAAAATAGAATCAAGACAGTGAGGAAACCTTTTAGGAGGCGATGGGAATGTCATATCAACATATTGTCAAGATTCAGATGAATATCTCCACAGTATTTTCTATCCCATGAGACTTGAAAGTTAGTCTGCATATAGGTTTAACAACAGTGTTAACTATTCTCCATTTCAGATTTACTCAATCTACAAAGCACACCTCAAGCCCTTTTTGCTTCTCTTCAAAGCTTTATTCTTATCTGAACTTTTATCATGATTTATTCCAAATTATGATAAATTGCATTTTCTTGAAGATTAAGTCAACATGCCTCTCTGTTCTGCATGTATTTTCAATGTAGTTATTATTGGTAATCAGATTTTCATAATAAAATACGTAGTCCTTAAGTGGGGAGTCTTTTTTTTTTTGCACCCTTGTACCCCTCCTCATTTTCTCCTACTTCTCTTTTTTTTCATAGCTGACACGGACTACACATTTTTTGTTCCATTAATTTGTGCAAGAACAATGCAGGATTTCAAGTATTTATCATTTAAGCAATGTGATATCCTAGTTAACATGTGTGGTAGGCAGAATAATGGACCGCCAAAGACGCCTATGTTCTAATCCTGGGAACCTATGCAGATGTTATCTTCCTAGCAAAAAAGACTTTGCAGATGTGATTAAATTAAGGGCCTTGAGATGAGGAGATTATCCTGAGTTATCTGGGTGGGCCTTATCTAATCATGATTCCTTAAAAGCAGAGATTTTCTAGTTGTGGTCAGAGGGAGATGGTGAATATGAAGGAATATTCTGAGAAATCCAGACACCGCTGTGGTTTGCTGGTTCTGAAGATGGAGGAAAGGGGCCATGAGCTGGGGAATGTAGTAGGCTTTTATACGCAAGAAAAGGCCCAGGAAATGAATTCTTCCCTAGAGTCTTTAGAAAGGAACATAGACCTTCCAAAAACCTTGATTTTAACCCACTGAGACCCTTGTCAGACTTCTAAGCAAGCTCCAGAACTGTAAGATAATAAGTGATTACGTTCTTGTAGCAGCAATAGAAAATGAATACAATGTGGGATGAGATAAAATTAAGACACATCCCTATGTTATTTAGTGGTCATCACCAATTCTCCTTGTTGTTACTATTTCTAGATAAGAGGTCAGGGATTGGATTTTTCTCAAGGAAACATATATGGTAGGTTTCTATCATGTTCTCTCTGTGACAATTTAGTGCTTACTTTGGAAATCTAAAAATAACTCCAGTGGAGATACGTCACATTTGTGCAACCATTGGAATTCATGCAGCTCTAACTCTAAATAAGTGATTTCTTGATGTTTCCCCTTAATTCATAAGCTGTGCGTTTTAGGATTGATTCTGTTCTCATAATTTTTTATAAAGTCCTGCCTTTTTTCAACATGTCAGTCCTTGGCTCTGTTAAGCCACTAATCATGCTTCAACTTCTCAGGGTAAATATCTCTTTGTTAGTCCCCTGAATGCTGCCCAGAAATATGGAACTTTGAAATTTGGTTGAAAGTAATATCAGCAAAATCATCTTTTTCATAAATGCAATTGATATCCCCATTGGCTCTCCTAGAATTCCTGAAGAACGAATTACCAGCTGGAAAGGCATTCAAGAACTGAAGAATTATACAGAATGCAGAAGAACGAGGGAGAAAGTACTACATGTAATTTTTAAAAAACAGAATCAAGTATATGTTAAATAACAGGTTTTACACAGAGGAAAGTTTGAATGTAGTAGTTTGTGAGGAGGCACTAAGGACTCCATCATTCAGGCTTGAAATTTGTAATTATTCTTGTCACACAGCAGCAAAAAAAAAATTGGTTAGACTCAGGTTTGTGGTATTTTGGAACCAGAGGCACAGGCCATCTTGGTCTGTGTTGGCTACTTCTAATGCCCTTCCAGGAGAAAAATACCCATTTAACTCCTTCAATTTCTCTTGATAACTGTTTTAAGATGAAGATAGCATTAATTAAACAGAGCACCAGAGAAATAGGCAGAACACAGAAGAGACTGAAATTTCCAGAATATGACCACAAAAGATCTCCAAAATTATTGAAAGCTGATATAAATGACAAGAAGTGACAAGGCAACCAACCATTTATTTAAACCAGAAGTGTTCTCAGCTTTTAAGAGGGATTTATTGCCAAATAAGCCTACATATGACTAGGACAGACAACTACTTTCAATTTCCCAGAGTCCCTAGGGGTGAAGATGCTGCTGAGGGATATCCTTCACCATACCTTTCTCAATTGTCAGCCATGGAAGACCATGAATAAACGAGATTTTCCCAGAAAGTGGAATCAGGAGCTGCCAGATTGGTTGACTCAGAAAGTCACTCCACAGCTAGGACATGGAACTCACACTCTTGTTCCTCAGGAGACTATCACATATTCTACAGGACAAAAACTACCACATGCTTTCCATTGTTCACTTTTACAAATAGAGATGTTAGTTGTAGTTAGTCCTTCTTTCCCTACTCTTGAGTGGTAAACGCTTTGGTGGCAAGTAGCTATCTGTTAGTTAGAGAAGTCACATTACACCTGAAAAATAAAATTAAGCACAAGCTTCAGATTCCTGGAACCAGCTATGGTTGGTTGCCTTGTGAAGCTCTGGAGAGGGGCAAGTGGTTTCAAACTTGAAAGGTATGAACCTTTTAAGAGTGTCCCTTGAAGGTATGAACGCTTCAAAGGTAACAGAAGAGTGTTGAGTCAATGAGTTGGACTGAAGATACCCACTGCCTGCCTATCCTGACTTGATCCTCCCCTCCTTCTTCTAAACAGAATTCTATTATATAGATCCCTGTCTTTAGGGATCTACTATATGACTCATCATTAGCAGATCCCAGTCCTTGATCTGAGATTCATTAATTGATGAATTACTTCATCAATGTACTTTTCCTGGCTATATTAAGAAATAAGTATGTGATATAATTCAAATAAATTAGGTGAAAAGAAATTGTTCAGATTTCTGGCACATGCGCTCCTCTGCTTCTCATCAGGTATAACAGAAGAAGGACATAGTTTGTCTTGCTGCTTCTGTTCATCCTGCACAATGAGGACTAATTAGCATTAGTACGAAGCCAGCCCTGTACATAGTAGAACAGCTCTTGAAAGGCGCTGAGTCTGTGATTCCATCTTTGAATCCTTGTATCAACAAGTCCTTTAATTCAGCCTATCTCAAGTAACCCTTTCTAGCGACCTGAGCCAGTAGATTTCCTCATTGCTTTAAGCTGATTTTCCATCGATTGCAGCCAAATACAACCCAGCAGACATACTATTTGATAGTGACATAGGGATACTTAACTTTCTCTGATTTATAGTAGAGAATAATTAGAGAATACAGGTTTTTAAGCCAGATATATATATATATATATACCTAAAATTCCATCTTGTCTGTTACTTCAATTCTTGTCTTCTCTGAATTCCAGTCTTTATACTGGTACTAATTAACCTACCTTATGAGATAGTTTAGAGTAAACAAGATAACATACATAAAATTCCTATCATGAAGTAGATGTTTAATAAGTACATCCATTGTTTTAGTGACCAGCGAAAAAAGTTGTTTAAGATCCCTTGGTGAGAATTTCTGTATAGAAAGATGGCTCAAGAATAGGACACTCTAAAAAAAAAAAAGAGAGAGAATTCTGAGAAGACAATTGCAAATGCTTCTGATGAGAAAGGAAAGGAGTAGTTAGCTAAAGGAACTGATGTGACTACACAGGCATATGTTCAATGAACTCAGATATTCCCCAAAAAATGTACATGAAAGAGAGAAAAGTCTTACTACTAAGAATGGATCTATAAAAGAGAAATGCCAAACTAACAGAATGGGATCAGAAGAGTGGAGGCACTGAAAGAAAATCAACTTAAGACTCATAATTATGTCCAGTGCCACAATAATTAGAAGAAATCAATGTAGAGACTCAATGACATTGGAGATGACAAAGAGGAAATAAAATTGCTAAAAAAATGCACTGAACAACAAGCAATATAATGTGCACAATATAGATGGGATGACCAAAGAGCAAAATAATAGTCTACCCATTTTCAAGGTAAATGTTAGTTCTAGGAAAATTTATATTTTGAAACATTACAGACCATGTTGACTTGATTGCTACCTCATTATGAGAAATATAATAAAATAAAACATCATATAAGTTAGATTCCCATCAGCCTGAATTAGTGATATATTTCAGAGAAAAGTCTTGGCAGAACAGAAGGATAACTATTCTTTATCCACAGGTATGTATTAGCAATATACTATTTTTCTACATAAACATGGTATTCTCAGTTTAATTCAGGGCACAGAAACAGCTTTTAACAAATTTTGATCAACTTTAATTTCTAAAAATACCTATTAGTGACTATATGCATAGCTAATACCCACTCCTTACACACACACACACAAACACACACACACACACACACACAGATATACACACACCAGAAAATATGTCCTAAGTTCTTGTCTGTTAGAAATAAAAATTTAGGGGAGGCTTTAGTTATCAAGGTTAAACTCAGGTCTGACCCAGTTAAATCTCCTAAGAGGAGGAGAAGGACTCTGACTCCATAGGCCAGGCGAGAACACTGCTTTCTCACCAAGGATATAATTCACCTTCAGGTGAACTGCTTTTAGAAAGTACTTTTCAGTTACCTGCCCCCAGAGTGAAGTTCAACAGAAAAGGGAGTAGAATGTTCTCAATCAAGATCTCTGGGCTGTGGAGTTTTCTACCACAAGAGAGTAGCTTGATTCCGAACATTATCACCTTCAGGAATAGGAAACAGTCATTTCTTTACCCAGACAGGCTTTTAATCTTGGAACAAGAGGCCTAGAAAGCTATTCTCACAGAAGGCTTTTCTTGCTTTTAAAAACACAATCAAATTGGTTCCAGCGGAGTGGAATATAAGGAAGAGCACCTTTTCTACTTCTACACAAGTAATTGGACTAGCCTAATTAGATTGCCCAAGTGTTTAGATACCATGGTGATGGGCACTTTATAAGTACTCTATGTAGCTAAACTGGGAGCATCCCTTGTGACAATAATAGCCATACAGTTAGCTCTGATAGGTTAGCAAGATAAAAGCCAAATGCTTTTGCTATATTCCATAATCTTTATTGATAGTTATTTATGTTGACACTTTCAGCCATTTGTGGTGTCTTTTTAGCCTAGACCTGTGGGTATTGTGGTCAAAGATGACTTCTGCAGACAAAGACATCATTTTATATGCAAGGTAAGCATCATTATGGATTCCAACACAATAACTAAGAAAACTATTATAACTTATAAACAACTGCCATCCAGAAATCAAGCTGCACTTAATCAGTTCAGAATTAGAACACGCTTAAACCAGACCTGCAGTGAGTGAAAAACCACACATTGCATAAAAGTTAATGGTCTCTGGTCCAAGAAGAAAACCAAATGATATTCTCCAGTTGTTAAAATAAATCTATAAAGTAGCCATACTGAATGCTGAGCTGCTTTGTCTTTCTTCTCAAACTTTTTCCTGCTTCACCTGTCAAGCTGGGCTTCCTCAATGAGAATGACTACAGGGAAAGACAATGACAATGAAACTACTAATTTATATAAGTAGGATGAAACAGATTCATATTTTCAGTCTACATACTAACTTCTTCCAAGTGGGGTGGTAAGTTATGATTTTTTTTAACGATTTGGAAAGTCTTTCCAAAGACTTGGCAGTGACGTAGCACAGTTGGGCAGTAATATATAAAAGCTAAAACCCTTGATCCTAAAATCAACTCTTTACTAGGGGGGAGAAAGGGAAATTGACACTTCACAATGCCAATCTTCATGACAGAAAGTACACAGCTGATGTTATCCATGCTTATAAGAACACTTACAAAAACTCTATCGTCTGAGTAACATGCCCATTTTAAAGATGAGGACATTGACACACTGAGCATTGGTTGCTTGCCACACAATGTCTCACCGTGTGTGGCAAGGCCCACATTTGAATCCAAGTTGGCCTGATTACAAGGCCCATCCTCTTTCCATAACATCATATTTTTTCCTTAAAATGTGGCCCTACAGGAATCACTACCTTAACTACAAATTTTTCAGAATCCTTGTTCTAAATTTTGACCATGCTTTTGTCCTTAGAGTTGGTTAATGAATTGAGAGCATCATTGCATAATATCAAAATACTTAGACTTTAAAAAGTAAGCTATGGCAACTTCTTTGAGAATAATTTCAAGGAAAAAGAATCAAGGTGGTGACTTATACAGGTAACACCCAGGCACCTGTTTGTTTGAAATGTGTAAACGTTTCTCTTACTCTATTATTTCTCAATTTACTTAATGGCACATATCTAAGAAATTACCCAAATTACTGAGAATATGTTCTACTTCCTTTTTTCTCTCATTCTCTACATCTAATTTCCCCTCATTCTCTGTGGTACATATTCAAATAAATTCTATAAGTTCTTTTCTCCAAATATTCCTTAAGTAACTAATGGCTCCTTATTAACTACCTCCCCATCCCCAGTATTCCTTTGTCTATAACCTTCCATGCCCTAAATATACATGTCACACTGCAAATCTCAATATGTCTTTCACTTGTTTAAAGTCATCAGTGGATTTGGAGTAACTACCTAAGGATAAAAGTCAGATTCCATAGTGAATCATAGAAAAACTTTCTAAACATGGTAAGTAACTGTTAATTCATTCATAACACATTCGGGAAATAACTTTTGAGCATTTACTATGTGCCAGGTACTCTGCTCTCTTCTAGTGCTTATGGAAGTAAATAAAATAGGTATTAAATAAATACCTTCCCCAAATTATATACAAAAAATTAATATAAGTATTATAAATGAGGGAAAGGATTAGGATTAGAGGATGCTAACCCAGTCTGAGGGCACAGTTATTACTACCTGAGGATGTCTTATTTATTTTCTCTTTTATTTCACATTTCTCAAATTCTAATCAGTTTCCTAAATATTTGTATTCCCTTTGAGGCATCCTTCCTTTGTCTTGATCTTGAAAAAATCATAGAAGACACTAATTACTACAATCAGGAATGAGAGAAGTGACATCACTATCGATTCTACAGACACTAAAAGAACAATAAGAAAACATTATGGAAAAATGTATTCCAATATACTCAACAAATCAGAGGAAATAGAGAAATTCTTTAAAAGACAAAATCTACCAACACTAACTGAAGAAAAAATAGGTAACCTGAATGGTTCTGTATCTAGCAAAGAAGTTGAATATTCAGTCAAAACTTTCTCATAATATTGAAGTAAAGAGTATGTCTCAATTCTTTCTACTAGGGCCAGAATTATCCGGATAGTCAACAACAAAACCATATGAATATATCATAAGGGGAAAAAACTTAAAGAATGATATCCTTCATGAACATAGATGCAAAAATTTAAACATGAGCTTAGGAAATGAAACACAATAATACAGAAAAAGATAATAGATTGTGAACAAGTGGGATTTGGTCCAGAAATGCAAGTTTGGTTTAGCTTTTGAAAAGAATCTATCAATGTAAATAATTGTATTAGCAAAGTAAAAAAGAAAAAAAAAGTGTATGATCATCTCAATAGGTTCAGAAAAACTTCTGGCAAAATTCAACATCTACTTTAACAAAAACTCTCAGCAGCTATGGATGGAAGAGAAGGAAAAACCTATAGTTGGAATCACACTTAATGGTGAAGGAGTAATGATTTCTATCTAAAGAAAGCGAAAAGACAAAGTTGTCCGCACTCATTATTTCTATTTAACATTGTGCTGGAGGTTTTAGTCAATGCAACGAAGCAAGAAAAAGAAAGAAAATGCAACCAGTAAGAAATAGAAAAGTAATATTGTTTTAGTTTAAAGATGACATAATCATACATGTAGAAAATCCAATGATGTGCCAAAAAACCATCAGAACCAACAATTTGGTATTACAATGTTCCAGAATATAAACAAAACACAATACCAGTTGTATTTCTATATAGAAGCAATAAACAATCAGAAATTGAAATAAGAAATATTATTTATAATAACAAGAAATACTATTTATGATAACAATGAAAAGTATTAAATTCTCAAGGATAAATCTGACAAGAGATGTATAAAATATGTATAATGAAAATTCTAAAACATTGCTGAGAGAAATTAAAGAAGATTTAAATAAATGATGAGATACAATCTTTTCGTTGATTAGAAGACTCCAGATTGTTAAAATGTCAGTTCTTCCCAAATTATTCTATAGGTTCAATTCAAAGCCAATCAAAATCTCAGCAGACCTTTTAATAAATTGACACGTTGATTCTAAATTCATGTGGAAATGCAAAGGACCTACAAGGGTCAGGAAACTATGACCTGCAGTATACTTCCAGCCTGTTGCCTGCTTTGGTAAATAAGGTTTTATTGAAACAGAGCAATGTCCATTTGTTTAAATATTACCCATGACTGTTTTTTCATTGCAATGTCAGAGTTGAACACTTAACTATGGCCTGTAAACCTTAAACTGTTACTCTCTGTCCCTTTAGAGAAAAACAAAACAAAACAAAACAATATGCTGGCTCCTAAATTAGAATAGCAAAAACAAATTTGAAAAGAACAAAGTTGGAAAACTAACATTACCTGATCCTTTAAAAAAATATTTTATTTATTTATTCATGAGAAATACAGAGAGAGAGGCAGAGACATAGGCAGAGGGATAGGCAGGCTTCCTGGGGGGAGCCCAATGCGGGACTTGATCCCAGGACTCCAGGATCATGACCTGAGCCAAAGGCAGACGCTCAGCCACCCAGACATCCCAACATTACCTGATTTTAAGATTTATTATAAATTTACAATAATAAAGTGTGGTCCTGGCACTGAGTTAGATAAGTAGATCAATGAATCAAAGTGAATAGTCCCAAAAGAAATCTACCGTTATATGAACAACAGATTATTGACAAAGGTGAAAAGGCAACTGAGTGAAAAAAGATAGTTTTCAACAAAGATTCCTGGAAAAATTGGATATCTGCATGCAAAAAGGAATGGATTTAGATTCATACCTCTCAACTTTACACAAAAGTGAATTCAAAATGGATCATCAATCTAATGCAAAAATCTAAAACCATAACATTTCTGAAAGATAACATAGAAGAAAATCTTTGTGACATGAGATAAGGCAAAGATTTCTTAGATATCACATCAAAAACATCCACAAATAAAAAAAATATACATTGAATTTCATCAACATTAAGAACTTCTCTTTTTTGATATTCACTGCCAAAAGAATGAACTGAGAAGACACAAACTAGGAGAAAATATTTCCAAAGCATATATCTGATATAAGGCTCATATCTAGAATACATAAACAAGCCTTGAAACTCTTACCCTAAAACAAACAACCCAATAAAAATGAGAAAAAAATTGAACATACACCTCACCAAAGAAGACATAATGATGGCCAGTAAGCACATAAAAAGATGCCCAACATTATTGGCATGCAATAAAGGGAAATGAAAATAAAAACCACAGGGAGATACTTCTAGAGACCTATTAGAATGGCCAAAATTAAAAAGACTGGCCTCCTCGAGTGTTGGTAAGGATGTGGAGAAATTGCAACTCTCCTATACTGCTGGTGAGAATAAAAAATGGTATAGTTACTCTGAAATACAGTTTGGCAGTTAAAAATAAAGTTGAAAAGATACATATCCAGGGGTACCTGGCTGGTTCAGTCAGTAGAGCATGCAACTCTTGATCTTGGGGTTGTGGGTTCAAGCCCCATGTTGGTTATAGAGATTACTTAAAAATAAAACCTTAAAAAAAAAAAAGATATGTATCCACCAACTGAACTAGCCAGTCTAGTCCTAGATATTTACACAAGAGAAATGAAACCATGTATCTATACAAACACTAATATATAGATGTTCATAGCAATTTTATCTTTAATAACCAAAAACTGGACAATCCAAATGTCCACCAACAGTAAATTGATGGTAAATGGTGATATAGCCATACAGTAGATACTGTAATAAGAAAGAATAAACTCTCAATATATACAACTTCAATAAATTGTCAAGTTATTGTTGGAATTAAATGAACCGGAGAGGGCAGCCCGGGTGGCTCAGCAGTTTAGCACTGCCTTTGGCCCAGGGTGTGACCCTGGAGACCCGGGATCGAGTCCCACGTTGGGCTCCCTGCATGGAGCCTGCTTCTCCCTCTGCCTGTGTCTCTGCCTCTCTTTCTCTCTGTGTGTGTGTGTCTCTCATGAATAAATAAATAAAATGTGTTTAAAAAAAGATTTTTTTTTAAAAAAAGAAGAGAACCAGAGAAAGAGCAACTATTGTATAATTCTATGTATATAGTGCTTCAGAAAATGCAAATTAATCTATAATATCGGAAAGCAAATTGTTTGTTATGTGGGACAGGCACCATGGGTAGAGGCAGGGAATTCTAAAAGGGTGTGGGGAAACTTTTTATGGTGAAAGATGAGCTCATGAGTTCGATTATGGTGATGATTTTACACTGTATACACATGTCAAATTTTGTCAAACTTATCAAACTGTATACTAAATTTGTACTTTAATACCTTAATACAGCTGAAAAAAATCCATATGAATTGCTCTAATACTGAGCACTTTTGCTTTTAGCTACTATAGCTTTAATCAGAAACATACAACAATAGCAACCAAACTTAAATGTACCTTGTCTTCCTCTGGGTAAAACTGGGAAATCTATATATTGTAGTGAATCCATTGCATTTGACTTTTTCTGTTGATGACAAGGCATTAGCAATTGACAGTTTTGTATTAAAAATCTACTTAGAGCATTGAGACATAGGGTTTTCCTCCAAGACTCTTCCAGGCCACCGTGGAAAAGTATCTCTAGCCTCGCAAGAATGTGCTGATTTAAGTGAAAATGAGCCATGAGATGAGTGCTGTGTAATCATACTCTGGAATTAATTTTGAGGATAATATTTTAAGGGTTTTGGTAATAAAATAATAACTAATTAGATTTCAAAACTTACATTAGAGAGGTACATTGACTACTAGCCTATAGAAATGACAAGTTAACGCAAGAATTTAATTTTGTCGCCAGTACTATAGAAATCCTCATCAACACCCAATGAATTGTATTGCCAATCAGGATTTGCTACGTAAAAAGATCTTTAATTTTATCTTCCTTGAAACAAGGCAAAGGTGCTTTTCTGTTTCCTTCATTTGACTAGGCTCTTGAGCTGGACAATGCTTATTTTTTTAAATTTTTTTTTGTTTATTTATGATAGTCACAGAGAGAGAGAGAGAGAGAGAGAGAGAGGCAGAGACATAGGCAGAGGGAGAAGCAGGCTCCATGCACCGGGAGCCCGACGTGGGATTCGATCCCGGGTCTCCAGGACCGCGCCCTGGGCCAAAGGCAGGCGCTAAACCGCTGCGCCACCCAGGGATCCCCCTGGACAATGCTTATTAACTAGAGTATACAAGACTACAGGAAAGGAAGACAAAAACCTTGACTTAATTCACTAAGGAATTCCAAACATCTGAGGAAAGTACTGTAAGGGATAGCGCCACGAAACCATAGAACTTCAGAACAGGAAGACATGGTTAGAGACTACTTTGTTCAATAACCTCAAATATGAAATCTGAGAGGACAAATGACTTGTTTGATGTGCTGAAGTTAATTTGAGCCTAAACTAGGAGAACTTAAATCACTTCGGAACCTGCTCTGTTCTTGGTAAACAATACTTGCCCTCTGTTATCCATGGTGCCATCCAAAAGAGGTGACCAAAAGAGCTCACTGAAATGTGACCATATTATTTTGAAAAAAAAGTCGGTGTAGAAACATCCTTGATTCTCCAGCCCATCAGGACCCACAATTAGGGAACATTTTCAGGGTTGCTCCAGATATAAATTAGTTTCTGATCTTTTTTATTTTTCCTCCCCGCAAGGTACTAATTGCATATTTAGGGTCCTGAATGAATTTAAAAGAGGGGGAAAAAAAACCCAGACAATGTGAAATTGGGAATTAAGCAGTGATTTATAATTTTGGAAAATATTTATTATTCTTAGTAAAAAAAAGTAGTTTTGACTGACGTGATTATCCTTGATTTATTCTGGCTCTCCCTGAAGTATGATGCACTTTACAGGAGTGGGCATTTCACTGCAACGATTCATGGTGATTTCCTAGCTCCTTCTATCTGTAAAATGGGTACAAGCCTGAGTTCTAGTGTCCCAAAGTGACCAATTCTTAGACTGCCCAATTTTGTATTTCAACAATATTTGTATGCATGCAGAATTTTGTCATTTTCATTTCCTTGCATTAAAGGGCACATGTTTATTCGATACCTTCCTTATTCAATGACTGTGGAAAACAGACTACATCTGCCGGAGAGCAAACATTGTTTCTTCTCTCCAGATGTCTGCTTTTTCTCCCAGAAGTTGGAGAGCATTGGACAAGCAATAACAGATGATGAACACATGCATAACTACAAATGGGCAAGCTGATTGTTTTCAAAATTGGTATAAACATTTGCTCTTGGGTTGAGATTTAGCCCATAGCAAATCTTTACATTTGCGTTATAAACTCTCGACTAAAAAAAAATGTTTATAATGGAAGTGCTGACAATGTGAAAATTCAGTCATGGTCAGGAAAGCAGTTTTGTTTAAAAATGCCATTTTGCACTTCCGTATTTACTTCCTAACCAGTGACTGAGATGTCAATTTCTTCAAAGTTTTCTTTTCCAGTCCAAAGGAGAATTTGACAACTGTTTTGAAATGAACAAGATATCTGAATTTTAGCTGCTTGCTTCTTCAACAAATACCAGTTAGAGCCCAGAACCACATTGCTGGTTATTTAACTGGTTACACGGGTGATGGTGATGATGATGATGATGAAGAGGAAGGGTGGATGAATGAATGAATGAAATGAATGAATAATATAAGAAAATTAAGCTGTTGCTCAAGAAAGGTTTTGCTTTTATACAATATTTGAAAAAGAAATGACAGCAATTGTTAGGAAACACTTTGCACTTTCTTACCTTGATTACACGAAAACACAGTATGCTCGCTAGAGGTTATAAAGAAAGGTCAGAGAAATCCCTTGACTTGCTTCTAAGTCACTTGGTGCGGGACTAAATGTGTGATTTTCACTGCAGGCTTGGTATTGCAGCTCACTGGGTCAGTGTCCCTCATACGCCTCATTATGTTCATACAGACATGACCCTATGTTACCTAACTGAATTACAAAGACTGCCCTACTATTCCCCCCATGATGGCAAAAAAGAATAAAAATTTAAAATCAGAAATAAAGATGAAATGCTAACAACACATCTTTACAAGCAAGGGTTTTCTTTGGACGACCATATTGGGTGGATATCACAGAAAATGTATTTGAGTACAGCCCATGATGGGAAGGTCTCCTATAACCTTGAATAGAAGGCAATTGTTTTCACTTGAAAACTTAAATCTATTATTTTTAAAAAATATATTTTATTTATTTGTGTGTGTGTGTGTGTTTGAGACAGAGAGAGAGAGAGAGAGAGAGAGAGAGAGAGAGAGAGAATGAGCACAAGCCAGGAAGAGGGGCAGAGGGAGAAGCAGACTCCCCGCTGAGCAGGGGGTACAATGCAGGACTGGATCCTAGGACCCTGGGATCATGAGCTGAGCCAACGGCAGACGCTTAACTGACTGAGCCACCCAGCCACCCCAAAGCTATTATTTTTGACGATCTAGATTCTTACCTAGATTCTCACTTATTTGAAGGGAATTTGAGGTATTTTTATAGTAAAGGGCGGGTGGGGGGGACAAACAAACATCCCAAGGACTTGGTTGATTTAAACAAGCAAAGACTCCTCATCCCCACATCACCATGTGGATCTGAGCAAATCCAGCCCTATTCTCTTAGGTTCAGACATGAGAAGAAGAACAAATGGTTCTTGTCCTTGACATAAAAACATCCAGCAAATTTCTCTTTAAAAGGTTAGTCTTTTGCAGGCAGATAAAAATATGTTAAGGTCTGAGTTCCCCTCACCGGGCTACTAATATTTAGAACTTGTGCAATACTGTACTTGGACAATTAGGGAAATAATGTGAGACTTTAACATCTGTATTTCCCTGCATTTAAGCGCACACTAGGATACTCTGCTCACAAATAACTCAAATCAACGCATGAAAGGGAGCTGTAGCTCCAACACAGAAACTGAGTAACAAGAAGTCATCCAAACATCAGGGCAGAATGTGGATTTTGCCTTTGTATTTTGTTTGTAAGACTGAAAGCATGTAAATGTTCAACCTTGCCCAAGGTTAAGAAGACTCCCACTGAGCTTATTAGTATATGTGGAGAATGATCTGGGTTGGTAGAGTATCAATCCTCTGAGTGGATTGATATTCTGAGGATTAATACTCAGCCCTCTTGGGCTGCTAGATTTCTGGAACTACTTTGAAAAGAGTGTTATACACCATCAGAATATAATGAAAAGGGCATGTGTGAAAATATGGAATCCATTCTCATTTTCCATATTAATGAGAAAAGTTAATTTATTTGGGACACTGAGACACTCAAGTGAAAGGCATACCTTGAATAAAATGGTTCAATAAAAATCTGAGATGCCTACTTCATATTGCTAGTTATTTTGAATTTCTACTGTAATTAAACGTTACATTAAAATGCTGTATATTTTTAAATTGAGTTAAAAGAGCTCTGATGGACAGAGTAAGAGCAGAATGAAAGACAATTTTTTTTCCCCCAGATGAGATCTTTTTGGCTCGTCCTCTTACAATGATTACTTAGAGCACTGGAATGTATTCTTTGTTTATAACCCAATGATTCCCATAAAGGCAGCACTGCAGCACCACATAAAATAAGTATAATAATTTGTTGTAATTGAAGAAAAATGTGTTTGTTCAGAGAGCACCTAACAACCACAGTTTTGGTGAATTCTTTCCATAATCGTTCGATCAGCACTCTAATATGAGCAGATTCAAAATATACTTTTCTAATAAGTGCTTCACATTTTTTTTTCATAACTACTTGGTGATATCCTAATTAACCATCCTCAATTGATTGCTTTCAAAATAGGAACTAAGAGCTCTCATTTAGTCAAGTGGAAGCCAATTCAACTCTTTTACACTACAGCAACGATACATCTCACACACACTCATACCCATACCCACACACCCACCACGTGTAGTATATTCGCAATATCATACTCAGAGACTTCTGATGCGAGTCGGTGAGCTTGATAGTCACATTTCTATGGAGTTTGGGGAGTCATTTTTCTTATAATACTTATAAGAGTAAGTATGAACATTCATTTTTCACCAGTAGACTGAAATTGTTTTTGGGATTTTCTTGTGTGATCATTTGACAAACTCTCACAACCAGGAAGTGTGCTGTTTCACTTGGAAAAAAGCAGGAGTAAATGGGAGAAAACGAACTCAAATTGGGCAGAAGGAAACTGACCATTTTGCCTCTTATCCCAATTGCCTCTCTCCTTTTTTCTTTGCAAGTCAAAATTAAACACATCTAATTTGGGTTGACAAACACTTAATCATTTGGTTCTGAGAATGTAGTAAGTAGCCAGAGGATCTTTGTGCCTGGTGTTATGCTCCAGCAGAATGTAGGATTTTCAGATCCTCGTTACTGTGCATCACATGGACACCCCTTCTCTAGCCATGTGGATAAGTAACGGCAGACGATATGATACATAACTTAATGCTATACACAGACCTGAAAAAAAAAAAAAACACCTCTTTTCTGCGCATATAAATCTCCGTCCAGGCATTACACAACAGGAGTTTAAAATGTTACATGTAAATCATCCAGACTTAAGCTTCCTAGGAAACACAAACCATTCTCTAAGGACATATGAGAGCAGAACTTCAGAAGATGCTGTCTCACTGGGCAGAAAACAGCGGCTCAGGACCACCCTGGTGAGCAGTAATCAACAATGCAGTGGCCCACTTTATAAAGGCGTCAGACAGTCTGTAAGCAAAAAGGCAGGGCCTCCAACCGAGACGGGCCCTGCTAATAAGTGGCTTCTAGTAAAAAAGGAAAAAAAAAAGCTAGCTTGAACATATGCAACAGGTCTCATATCACAAAATATTTATTTCTTTAGCATTCCACCTCCTTTTATAGGGAGCTACTCCGTCAAGACTGAGCCCCCACGAGCCTTCACACTTGCATGGGTTTTTGCATCTTTGTCATGTACTTGTAGGTATCACGCCACGTGCCTGTTTCACCTGCTGGGTAGTGACTTGCATGGAAGTGGCACCATGGCCTGTTCGGCCTCCGGTCCCTAACTTCAGTGCCTGCTCAAGAGGTCATTTCATACCTGTTTGGTGAAAAAGTCATTCTATTCCAGTACTTTTCTTAGCAATCCGGAAAAATCCCTTCAAATATGTTTTAGTTCATGTACCGATGCAACAAATGGGAATAGTACAGCTTTAAACATTTCACAAAGCATTAGCAGAAGAGATAATATATTTGAAAATACATCTAAAATATTTTTTTTAAAGCCATGTTTGCCAGGTGAGGGTTTGGGTATTTCTTGCAATATAAGCTGAATTGTCTCAATAATAGAATCATTATACAATATACAATAGTGTAGTTGAATTTGACTTATTCTGACAGACAAAAGCCCTTTGGTCTTATATTAAAAATCATTAGAAATAATCTTATTAATTTGTACAATTTATATGGAACATTTGATGATAAAAATAACAAAGCAATTACTTGAGGAAGTACTGAAAATATTTCAATTTCCCTATAATTCTGACTTTATATCATCAAAAGTACCTCAGTGAGTGCCCGTACCTGCTGTGATAAGTAGAGAGACTAAACCACATTTTGTCAATAGGAGCAACTTGCACAAACCGGGTACACAAATAGAAAATAATAATGTTGAAGGAAGTATAATTAATTAATTCAAGCTTCAAGATAAGATCACTGGATCCTGCTGACCCTACATGTTAATCAGTTGATTGATTAATTGCTACAATCATAATAATTATATGGTACAAATCTAAGTACACTTAATGATAGTGTAGACTCAGAGTTACAAGTTCTTTTCAATCTGCATATCTTTTCTCTTTCTTGAATCAAGAGTTGGTTTCATTTACTTTAAAGATACCTTTTGGCTTTTAGAACTAGAAAGCTTATGTCAAGTTTAGCCAAAGTTCAATTTTGCTTTTTGTGGTCATTTCTCGATGCTCTGTTGAAAATTTAAAACAATCTCATCTATGAATAGGAATTTTGTGTTACATATATGCATCAAATCTTAGTACTCTTTTTACCCGCAGGAATCCCATTTTTAGGCTCTCCCTTTTTTTCCTACATGGACACATCAATATTAATCAATTAATCAATATTATCTCATGGTATCTTCAATTTTGCCAAAATTTTCATTCTGATCACTCTCGACTTCTGATCAGCTATTCAGTGTTTCAGTAGCCATATTCAACGGAGTGACTGGAAGAATTTCTCTAAGCACAAAGGTGTGAACTGTCTGGCTGTTTGGTCCTGCCTTCTACTGTATACAAAACAACTCATCATCATAGCTTCTTTGTTTCCCTTGGTTGTCAAGGTTGAAAACCTGACAATGACTGAATATCCAAGATGTCATTAAATCTTTACAACTTTCATTTATTTATTTTTGGTAATTTTTCCTCATATGTGCCTCCGTTTCCTTTTTTTTTTTTTTTTTTTTTTTACAAAATAGAAATTTTTAAGCTGGTAAGCAGCATTTAGCTACCCGGTGTTTCTTACACTTTTGCATGCATGCACATAAACTCTAGGGCTTATAAAAACAGATTATTCCCGGACTCCATCCCTAGAGACTATTTTTCAGAAAGTCTAGAACAGGGCCTCAGAATCTCTATGTTTAGTAAGATTCCAAGTCAGTCTGATGCTACTGGTCTGCAGACAATACTTTGAGTAGCACTTATTCTGTAACTTCTTAGGGTGTTTTTTTTTTTTTTCCTGAAAATCTCCTGAGAATTTTGCTCCAGAGAACACACAGGTAAAAATACACTCAAATTTGACCAACACTTTGGACAATGGATCTTAAGTTCCTTACTATCCATGCATGTCAATTTCAGAATTTTGATATAGTATCATTTAATCACTTTACAGAAAGAAAAAAATGAGTCCCCAAGTGGATGGGACACTTGCCTAAGGTCACACTTGATTGGTAGCTGAGTGTAATACCAGGAAAATACAACAATTTTCTGCCTCCCATCTCTTCTCTTCAACACACCCTGCCAATTATCAACCCCCTAAAAATTTCTTAAAAGCATAATTTTCTGCTTTTCACTACTTTCCTCAAAAAAATTTTTTTAAGATTTTATTTATTTTTTCATGAAAGACACACAGAGAGAGAGAGAGAGAGAGAGAGAGGCAGAGGAAGAAGCAGGCTCCCAGCAAGGAGCCCAATGCGGGACTCGATCCTGGATCCTGGGATCATGCCCTGAGCCAAAGGCAGACAGTCAACCACTTAGCCACCCAGGCGTCCCACTTTCCTCAAAAATATTTAAACGGTTTTTCATTGCTGTAGATTACATTTTAAATCCTTCTGTAGCATTGAATTATCTACAATTAGTTAGTTGATTTATTGGCCAAATATTTACTTGGTGGTGTTTCCGAGGAAGGTACTGTGTTGGACAGGAGGATGCAGGATAAGGTAGGATAGCTGCCAGCCGCAGCCTTCATGGGATTTACGATACTGGCTTACTCTGTGTCCTCCCCTTATCTTCTGCTGTTTCTGTATTCTACTCAGTTTCTCCACTTGGCCCCAAACAGCATCCTCATCTAAGGGCTAGAGCTGTTGTTAATGTTCTTTCCCTGGTTGGCCCTTCAAACTCCACATACACTGAATGACTCTCTGGTGAAACCGTTCCAACCACGGCCCTCTTATCTCCCTTCTGTAGGGAAGTGGTTGTCTTCATCACTCACTGTGCCACTAGATCACACGTGCTTGCATATTCCTCTCCAGTTCAGAGAATTTACCTCTTTAGTGTCCCCTGCAAGGAACATACATCTTGGCTTCGGGAAAGATGCTGTAATGTCAGCATGCTAGGAGAAGGAAGTGTCTGCTCACCTCCTAGTTGGCTTTATGGAGGAGAAAGGACTGAAATCGGTGGTTCCCAAGTCTGTCCACACATCAGAATTACCAGAGGATTGTGTTTCCATAAAAATTTCTGAACTCTGTCCCAGGCACAGTGAATCCAAGTCTGTGAATAGGTCTAGGAATCTGTTTCCATAAAGGTGATTTGGGTGGAAACCACGTTTAGGATTCCCTAGAGTAACTGATTCTCAGACCTCTTACAACAAGGTCAGCTCCACCTTCTTCTTACATTTTGGTTTTATTCTGTTTTCTCTCTCTCTCTCTCTCTCTCTCTCTCTTTCTTCTTCTTTTTCTTTTTCTTTTTTTCAGCATTACAAAATTACTTATGCTTAGTTTAGAAACTTGAAGAGTAGTGTAAAAGAGCCCACGACTCAATGGCTGTATAAGCATTCGGAGATAATGTCTGTTAATATTTTGAAAGGCTTTTAGTCTTTTGTCTACTTATAAATATTTACATACATATATAAAGATAGGTCCATACCATACACACTTATGTTCTATTTTAATATTTATTGGCATTTGATCCAGAGAAGCAATGTTTTCTGCAACACAATTTACAACTGTATAATATTTCATTATATAAATGTGCTATAATTTAACCTTCCCTAAGTTTGGACATATGTTAATTTTACATTTCTCATCATTATAAATATGATTTTGGAAAGCAAGTTGGTACCATGCTTGTACATTTCTGTGAAAATACCTCAAGGTAAATTTCTAGATGTGCAATACCCAATCTAAAGGTGCACATGTTTTCAAGCCTTTTGACACACAGCTAAAATCTTCTCCAAGAATGTTGTGGGAGTTCCAGTTCTAAGTAGCCAACAATTCTTGCCTCATCATGACCTTTAGCAAGGCATTTCCTCTATAGCCAGCTGTTTTTATATCATCAGTTTTTTTTAAAAAATTTGACAGAGAGAGAGAGAGAGAAAGAGAAAGAGAGAGCACAGGCAAGGGGAGCAGGAGAGGGAGAAGCAGGCTCCCTGTGGAACAGGGAGCCTGACATGGGGCTCAGTCTCAGGATCCTGGGATCATGACCCAAGCCAAAGGCAGACGCTTATCTGACTGAGCCACCCAGGTGCCCCTATATCAACAGTTCTTTATAGGTATCATCAGGGTACACCCACAGCATACTTCACTGCATGGACACTGCAGCTCTTGCTAAGATCATTAAATTTTTGCCTATCATCCTTGTAGCTTGTCACCGACGTTAGAAAAAGAAGACTCTAAACTAATTAATCTTTTGAAGTAAACTTAGATGAGATGTAACATAAAAGCTAAAAACCTGAGGCAAGAGAATGCTGTTTTCTTGTGCGATACCTTATCCTGGCCATCTGTTTAGTAAATATCTGGTTCCAAATAGTGTCAATTAAAACTGATGGCAAATCTTAATAACTTCTACTTGTGAATATCAGCAAGACCAACATTGCACTACTTGTGTAGTTGTTATCTTTTGGCAGGTGAGGTACGTCCAGATTTTACATGGATACACAGATTTTTACACAGAGAGTATCTGGAGAGTCTCTCTCTCTCTCTCTCTCTCTCTCTCTCTCCATCACTCTCTGTCTTTAATATGTCAGCACTAGTGATCCAGAACACCCACTGCTAAGCAAGTATGCGAAATACAGTGCTGCTCAGCATTGGGAAATCCCAAATCTGGGGCCAAAAGGTTTATAAATATAGTAATGAACCCTCTCGTGTCAAAAGTGAGCACTGTTTAACAGAGCAAGTAGGAATGGCCTTCAGGACGCATTGCAGCTGGAGCTGCTCCACTGGGAGAGAATGGAAACTTCATGATGGTGGTTGTAACCCCAGATCCTGGAAAGGCAATCTACTTCATGCTGCACAGTAAACTAAAGGGAATGGCTGCTCACACACGGTCCTGGTGCCACCGACATAAGAAACACAGCAACAGGAGCAGAGAATTAGGAATTTGGTGGCAGATGGAAAGGTCTGCGGGAAGTGTCCACCCAGCTTTGTTTGGCCCATATTCTAAAACAACTAGAATAAACACTTAGTGTCATAATTTATACGCATATCAGTACCAATAAATCAGAATCGTGCAAACAGTCATGTTTATTATATTCTTGTTGCTTAATATTCATGACAGTAATTTATTTTTATAGTACAGTTTCACTGTTCTCCCCACCATTGCTCTGCAGTTGAGTCTGGCAAGTTGTCTGAGCAAGGGTTCAGGTAACCCTTTGAAGACTGCAAAAGTTCACTAGCCTGATCAAGATACTTTACTGCTCATTTAATTTTCACCTTCTTGTCTCATAAACTTTTTAACCACCAAGATGAATTCTCTGTAAATTATATAGTAACAGTACTTTGACATATAGAAAATACAAAGACTAGAGTCGGCATATTCTTCTGAAGGGAGTTGTAGGACAGAGCTTAAAAGACAGATAAGAATATTTGAAGAAAAAAAATAAATAAAATAAAAAAATAATATTTGAAGAATTGTGAGCAGTTAATCCTTAAATTCACTACCAGCAAAATGGGTTAAATTAAGCAGCTTCCACCTGCCTTCTTCACTTCCTCACCAACAACCCCCTTCCCACCCTGATGTCAGCAGTCTACTGCTGCTCATTACCATTAAAGAGCAAAAATTTAAAGGTGGAGTTATATGAAACAACTACCACAAGGCACATTATGTTTTTATATTCACCTGGAGCTGGCGCTACAGAGATGAGTAAGACATAGCTCCTAACCCAGAGATGCTCCGGTCAGACCAAAGGATGGCAAGCGATATTGTGTTCTTCTATACCTAGACGTGACCCTGCTTTACTCCATTTCATATGTAAAAATTCGACAGAGATAATTTATAATTACTCATCAGAGAAAAGACTTAACAAACATACAAACCTGGAAAATCACTTCTATAAAAAAAAATTCCCAATGAAGGACACTCCCATGATCTGTGTACCTTTCTCTCTGTTTTCTCCATTACAACAAAGATGTTAAGCATTTTTGAGCAAGAGGAATAATATCACTGAGTGTGAGTAGATACAGTATCAAATCCTAGCTATAGTTGGGGTTTATCCGCTATAAGTATGATGGGTTGAAACACTGATTTTAGTTTGTAGACCCAAAAATGAAAATCATTTCTAGCGCATGACATAAGAGGTAAAGCAAAGTTTTGCTGTAGTCCTACTTTTCTTTTCTCTCTCTTTTTTTTAAAGATTTATTTGTTTATTCATGAGACACAGACTGAGAGAGAGAGAGGCAGAGACACAGGCAGAGGGAGAAGCAGGCTCCTTGCAAGAAGCCCGATGCGAGACTCGATCCTGGATCCCAGGATCACGACCTGAGCCAATGGCAGGCGCCCAACCCCTGAGCCACCCAGGTGTCCCTAGTCCTACTTTTCAATTACATAATGCTGATGATGAAAGTTATGAAAAATCTTATGATGTCATTTCTTATTTCACTTGCTAGTAAAGGTAGTGAGGACATAGTGCCCTGTTTCTATACACACTTTACGCATTTTCTTCTCCATCTGTTAGGTGTGTTTGAATTGCACTGGTGTTTAGTTATATTTATTTATTTGTTTGTTTGTTTGTTTGTTTGTTTGTTTTTGGTGTTTAGTTTTATATTTAAAAGTTTTTCCAGTGACCCAGGCAAAAGAAATGATAACCTGAAATGTTGCTGGGGATACAGAAAGCAACACAAAATTTTGTCGCTTTTGTTTTAAATTTTATGGTTGGGACAATCTTTTTTCAAATAAGCAATGAAGGGTTTATCTCTGTATTAACATGATTCTGTTAGTTGGCCATATTTTTGATTCAAATTAATTCTAAAAATTGTTCAAAAATCTAAAGAGTTCCACTTTGTAAATTAGGGATGCCCCCTCTCTAGAATTCTTCCTACTGGCACAATATTTGAAATTCTTCCCCAAATGTTGTAAACTATCTCTAAATGCTCCATTGTCCCAAATGGCCTTCCAGACTTCAAGGGCATGGATGTGCAGAGATTGTTCAGATCTGCAAATGTCATAATGCTAAGAGGAAGGCTGAATTATAAAATGGAAGCATTTGTAATTAAACACTTGGGTTTTAGTCCCAGTTGCAGTTGTCTTGTGATTCAGGTGAGGTAAGTTCTGTGGATATGAAAAGGGAAAACAGAGCAAAACTCCCCTACTGGTGTCATGAGGAGGAGAGCATGGCGGTACAGGTTGTATGCACAGTTCTGCATGTAAGTTTAAAAATGCACAAACTTCACATGGGAGAGAAAGGGGTAGAAGTGACACCTGGGACTTTACATTTAATTTCAGATTTCAATAATATAATTAAATAGCATTAATAAGGAACTAATTAAATTTTGTGTTGCAGTAATAGAAAGCTATTGCCAGAATAAGGGAGGGAAGTTATACTGATAAAGTTATACATTTAAAACACTCCACTAAAGTCTGGTTTATGTCATGGACAGTGTTTTTGTCTCCCCGAAATGAATATATTGAGACCCCAACTCCCAAGGTGATGGGATTTGGAGGTAGGGCCTTTGGAAGACAATTAGGTTTAGAAGAGGTCAGGAGGGTGGGACCCCACAATGGAATTAGCATCTTTATAAGAAGTGGAAGAGACTGGAGCTTGCTTTCTCTCCACCACATGAGCATGCAGCGAGAAGACAGCCCCTCTGCAAGCCACAAAGAGGGCTCTCCCCAGGGGTGTCTGGGTGGCTTAGTCTGTCTTCGGTTCAGGTCATGATCCTGGGGGTCCTGCATCCAGCTCCCTGCTCAGTGGGGAGTCTGCTTCTCCCTCTGCCCCTCACCCAGTTCATGCATTCTCTCTCTCATAAAAAAATAAAATCCTTAAAAGAAAAAAAAAGAGGGGTCTCACCAGAACCCAGCGCTGGTTCCCTGATCTCAGACTTCCAGCCTCCATAACTGTGAGAAATAAATTTCTGTTGCTTAAGTCATTCAGTCTATGGTATTTTGTTATGGCAGCCTAAGTTCTCTAAGACAATTTCTAAACTTTAGAGGGCTATGCTTGGAGGACTGTGAAGAGTCTGGAAACATTAATTCTTGAGGATTATTGAAAGAATAGAGAAATGAAGGTGACCACTGAATAAGGGATGCAGTTTATGTTTTTGGTCTTCTTAGATATTAAGGGACTAGTAGAGAAAGAGGCTGCTTGGATTCTGACATTGACCAATGTGAGTTTCCCAGTTATGGTCTAACTACTCTGTCTTTCCCCTTTGTGGAGGGCTTTGGATCTTCAGCTCAGCTAATACTGCTCCATATTCATTCAGGGATCCAGCTCTCAGAAGCACTGAGCATTACAAATTCAAACATAACAGACAGGGGCTTCTGAGGTCTTTCTGTGTCTAGTATTTGCTCAGGATCATTCCATTTTTTTTTCCCAAAACATTTTTATAACAGAGCACAAAGAAATAGAAATTTCCAAAAAAAAAAAAAATTCTGAATGAGGTAATAGTTCCTTCTTAGGTGCCAATTAGATATTCAGAGAATAACACACAAAAATTGTCAAATAACAGTCTTACCATTGTGCTTAGGTAGGGACTTGGAGGAAGAACTCCAAAAATCATTGATTTCAGCTGTTGGTAAGACTGTATCCACTCTCCATCAGCAGGACAGATGGCAATAATTAGGTCTGCCCATCCCTTACTTGGCAGAGGAATGGACTTGAGATCTCAAAGAGTCAACTTTTCACTGGCTGGCCACTCCAAGTGAGAAGAAAAGAGAAAGGGGCCAAGAGCTGCCTGGTTAAACAATAATCATGGACTCATGGCCTTAGGCATTTGACCTTTTGGAATTTCCAACTTTAGGCAGTAATAAAGATGTTGCATGAAATAAAATGGCGACAGGGACTGCACATTTAAATGGAAGACTACAAGTCAACAAAAGGAGGAAACTGTCATAATTATCCAATAAAATTTTTTTACAGTTCATGGATTTTTAAAAATCTATTTTTGTTTTCACCTTCCAAACATATTACTTTTACTTTTAAAGCCAGTACAGCTACTTGTTTTCCATCAAAAGGTACCCACTTTCCATTTGTCTGGTTCCCAAAGTGGAGGTAGATAATACATAAGTCAATGGTTAGGGGGAAATTCCATTCTCCAAAAGACATGGCAGTTCTCCATGAGACGACTCTGGATTCTGCAGTTCCAACAAGAGCAGAACTCCCCCAGGCGGTGGAGTACTCCAGCAGCCATCATCAGGGCTATTAGTTTTAACTCTCTACCACAGTGTGGAGTGAGCCAAATGAAAAAAATGCCACATCTCAAGGAGCCCACCACAGTCCTAGAAATTAATCGAAAAAGATTATTTCATGGACAGAGCAGTGGAGAACTAAAAGGACTGGGGCTTGAGCATATAAAGGCATGTGAGTGTGTGTAAGTCAGTTAAGAGAAAATCGGGTATGTTATCAGGTAAACATTCCACCCGGGTTTTGAAAATAGCTCATAGGAGGTTAATATGGAAGTTCTCTTAAAATAATTGTAATAATAATAATAATTCTACTTTAAAAAAGCTGGAATATCAAAGTGTGAGAGCTGAAAAAGAAAAATAAGATATTTCAGGTTGGTGCAATGAATTTATGTGTGCACACATGCATATGGGGAAGGATGACTTCTTGTTTAATAGAGTTTAGTGGATGACTTTTTAAATGTTTTTATATGTGAGAAAGATGCACAATGCTATGAATATTTACACAAGCTGGTGTATAGATTCCCTGCCATACCCTAAACTCTCACCCACCCATGAGTTTATAATTTTCATAGGCCGAAACACAGGATACACTATGAAGCAGCTAAGTTCCCAACCGGGAGAAGGCTTTACTTTGTAGTTGTCTCTTCTGGTGCCACTGTGAATGTCACAGATTTACTAATATTTGATAGAAGCAAGGCAGTGTCAGGTTGGAGAAGCAGTTTGGCGTCTGAGTTACAATTAAAATGTATGTCCTATAATAAAGTGACAAATTTTGGATGAATCAAGTTGGGTTGGACTTGGGAATGGTTGCCAGAACCAGTAACAAATGTCCTTAGATACAGAAAGTGGAAGTCCTTGGATTGTGAACCAAGATGATATCTTGTAATACTATCTTAAACATGTTTGGTACAGTTTGGAATTCTGGAAACAAATATTAAAGCAGAATCAAGATGGTCATATGTGTCACCTAAGACAGCTTTCCCGGAGGCATGGGAAGATGTGGGAATGGGTAGAAAGGTCATTTGAGAGTGTGGTCTTCTGTATAGTCTGATTGTACTCTAATTTAATAATGCTAGCTAACATTCACTGAATATCACAGGCCAGGAGATGTATAAATATGTGCTTTGCTGCTGTTAGCATTCCATTTAATTCTCTCAATCCCCACAAGGGAGATACTATTTTTACATCCATTTTATAGATGTGGAAATTGAGGTGAGGGGTTAAGAACTTGTTCAAGGTCTTACAGGTAGTAAATAGTGGGGTCAGCATTTTAATGAAGTGATAGTATGTGGTGATATGTCGTGTAGGTAAAAATTTTAGCTTACTTAATAGAGGAGATCTCAAGGGGAAGTTAACACAAGAATGGAAATCTGGGGCAGCCCAGGTGGCTCAGCGGTTTAGCACCACCTTCAGCCCAGGCTGTGATCCTGGGGACCCGGGATCGAGTCCCACATCGGGCTCCCTGCATGGAGCCTGCTTCTCCCTCTGCCTGTGTCTCTGCCTCTCTCTCTGTGTGTGTCTCTCATGAATAAATAAATAAAATCTTTAAAAAAGAACGGAAATCTGGGACTTGCCACTGATAGAATAATTCAGCAAAGATCCTGAATGCACTGGGGTTGTTCAAAGAAGAACCGATAGACATCAATGGGCTTGAATGAAATGCGCAAATCAAGAAGTCCAAGAACTTGTGAGTGACCAGAGCATGTAGAAATTTGAAGATCTTGCAAAGAATGTGACTTTTCTTCAAAATGAAATCGTGAGCCATTTGCATTTTACTTAGTCCCTACTACTAGAATCATATGTATTGAGAATGAGGAAAAAAAAAAACTTACTGGTGAATTAGAGGGAGCCATTCTCCTTTGGGAGATGTGGCCAGAGTCAGAGTGGGTGGTGGGTGTGCAGGCAGGTTTTTGGAAGATCCCTCAGTGGTGATGACAATCTGGTATCAACCTAAGAATGTGAAATGAGGCAGGAGCCTCGGTGTAGAATAAAAGGCCACAAACTCTCGATTTCATTAACATCTATTGATGCAGTGAACCTGATAACAGGCAATGAAAACCAGTCATTTAAATCTACCATTAGAGGAATGGCTTAAGGTAACTGTTTTTCACCAAGATATTGAGGAGAAATTCTGCATTTTGTTATGTATTTTTTAAAAGCATGTCTGTTCAGTTGGAGCAGGGATGCTCAGGAAGCTGACTCATGAAGGCTGACTGGCTGCTTGCTCAGTTTGAAAAGTTTAATGCTTTGAAACTGACCTCTTAAGGATATGGAAGAAAGGAGTGCAAGTAAAAGGAAAATTTTAAGGAAAAGCGAAAAAGCAAGCACCACATTTTCTAATGGAGCTGATATCTTACCACTCAATTAATTTCAGAGTCAAGGCCCAATTTGAGTTCTGAATCACCTTCTAGTTTTACTTATAAAAGACTTTTCATTAAGCCAAATTAAGTAGATGGAGGTCCAGTTGTTTATTATGTAGCACTAAACCATTCCTACAAAAAAACACCTGTGCAAGCCATTTGGCTCTAGTCAACTATTTTTTTTTTACAATTTAATTATGAATATAATTAGAATGAGTTAAGAGACAGGCTAGGCATCAGCCATAAAACTTCTAGTTTGCTAGAACACACACACACACACACACACACACACACACACACTGATTAAAGAGCAACAACAAAAACCGCCACCAACTCTGTGAGAATGTTAGCTTACAGTGGAAATTTTAGTGGAAGGGGAGTACTTGTAAAATCTACCGTTATTTTAATTTCAAATTTCCTTGAAACGGTGCTATCGAGAATATTTTTATACTCCATTATTTTGACATCTCTGGTTTCTTTGAGGTGACCCTATAAACCCTGCTTTTTTACTTTCTACAGTTTTAAGGCAATTTGTCACTATCATGCGTTCAATGTTTAGCAACTGTTTGTAGTCAAGTGCTTTGCAAGCTCTGTTTCTTTTCTCCCAAAGAGTGTCATCACGGAGTTGATGATGCATCAGAAACAGTTTGACCAAAGGGCAAGATAAAGTCAAGAGTAAAGAAAATATTTGCAAATATACTTGACTGGCTTCTTCCCCAATTACTTATTGAAAGCATACTTTAAAGGTAAAATGGCATCATGGCCATAGGGGGGAAGAAAAAAACATTAGAACATGCAATAGATACTTTTCTGCCATAGGGCAACGCCTCTAAGTTAAATCATTTTTATATGAGGATAATGTGACTGATAGAAACACAGGACTATGAGTTGTATTTAAGGACTCTGATGGGGTATGCTCTACCTTTGGTGTATTTTAATGGTGCTCAGTTAGTCTTATGGATATCATGTCTCACAATTTGTTTTACTGCTTAATTAATCAGTGTTTACAAAAACTGGGCATTAAAAATATATCACATAAAAATATATGCATGTGTGCTTTTAAATTGAGGAGTTATATGGAACATCATCATTGTTTCACTTTATCCCTGGCTTGCCTAACCTCTAAGTGTCACATACATAGGTGCCTATTTTGTGTGTATTAATCTACATAAAATAAACATGATATATGAAATAAGCATTTTATATATAAAATAATATATAAATAGAAGTACTACATACTAAAAATAAGTAATATATAATATTTATATATATACAAAATATTTACTTCAGAAGACTGGAAAAAATGACAAAGGAACCAGAAGGTCATTTTGATCTGGTAATTAGCATCCATTGCAATCCCATGATGGTAAATATACAGAGCATTGCTCAGGGGTGGAAGGAAACATAATTATGTTTGCACATAAAGGCAACTTTGGAAACTCAGAATACAATAAACCAACAACTGTGCACTCACAAGTTCTAGTGAGAGCAGCAAAGAGCTGAGGTGAAGGTGCCTAAAATGAAATTATCAGACAGTCCTTGAATAAATGAGCTTTGAGCCAGGCTTGAGTCAAATCTCTAAGCCTATCCCTCACAAATGATAAAGAACACATCTCGTAAGTAAACACATGAGGTAATTTCTCTTTACTTCCATCTCATCTACTAATCAGGCTATGGTTTCACTGTCATCTCGACCCCTATGATCATTTGGATTTGAGGGAAGGCAGATGGAAATTGACAGACTAACAGCTTTTTGTGGCATGGGAATAGAGTTCCTGCTACCTGTGTGAGCTATGAGAGGGAAAAGTTTGTAGTAGGTCAAAAATGGCCCACAAAGATGTCCATACCTTCATTCCCAGCGCCTGTGTGTATGTTACCTCACATAGCAAAAGAGATCTTGCAGATGTGATAAAGATGAGGACCTTGAGATGGGGGGAATGATACAGGATTATTCAGGTTGGCCCAAAGTAATCATGAGGGTCCTCAAAAGTGGAAGGAGGCAGAAGAGAGTCAGAGGGGGACGTGGCTATGGAAGAGATCAGAGCCATGTGACTTAGTGTTATTGCTGCCTGGGTAGGTGGAGGCCGAGGACCACTAGCTAAGGCATGCGGGCAGCTTCTAGATGCAAAGAGGCAAGAGAATGTATTTTTCCCTAGAGCCTCCAGGAAGGAACTTGGACCTGCTGACACTTTGCGTTTAGCCCAGTGAGGCCAGTGTCAGACTCCTGTCCTATGAGATAATACATTACTGTTATTTTAGGCCACTAGTTCGAGAAAATATGTAATGGTAGCAATAGGAAACTAATATACACGTCCTCTGGAAAACGTGGTGCTAACTCGGAAAGCAGAAACAAATTCCCGGCTGAGCACCCGGAAGCAGTACTGGCTTGTTGCATGTTGTAATTTGATACAAGTGAAAAACTGCAGAAAAGAATACTAATCCAAGGTAAGCTTGAAGGTGTTACTTATATGAAATAGGAAAATAACATTGGGTATAACTAAATCGATTTCAAACGGGAATAGGTGAGCAATTGGTCATAAAAATAATAGAGTAAAGGGTCCGAAATACATTTGGAGAGGACAACATTAAACCATGGGTGACTTTAACGTTGAGTAGTTAATATTGAAATATTGCCCATCTTTGGAAAGCTATACCTTATTTCTAACCTTAAACTTCATTATCGAAACTTCTGATCATTAAATTTAATTCTAACCTTGTTTTAAAAAAAGAAAGAAAAAAAATTGGTTGTGGTCCTATCTAGCACATATAGGTCTTATATAGGAAGACATAACACACACGTATTTGTCAATAACTGGTTAGTTATCCTTCGAGTGAGATTTCTTCTAAATAGTCCCCCAAAGGCAACATATGATGATGGCAAGTATTCATGTTTTAGAGTCTGGAATTGAATGTTAAACCTAATCTTTTGAGCCATGTGAGCTTGGGAGATATTTTATGACTTGCTTTACTCCTCTGAAGAATTTCTTTCTTTCAAATCATTTATTGAGTACCTAATATAGAGTAAGGAAAATGTTATCCTACTTAATTCTCATAGTAACATTATGAACCAGAAATTATTTTCCACATGATCTTTCTACTTCTCTAATATCTTCTGCTTTGTTATTTTGAGGATTAAGTGAGATAATTGTAAAAAATGCCAACAAGGTTTTCTCTTCTCTTTCCCTGTCCCAGGGACTTGGGAAAAGTGCAGACATTAAATCAAAAAAAGACTCTCCTAGTCCCTATTCTTTAGATGTGTAGAGTTACCAGAATGAAAAAATAGGAATAGAGGTAGGCTTAGTACATTTCCTAGGATTTAGATATACTGGAAATGTCCAGACCCCCTGCAGGACTTTAGCCCCAAGATTGCATCACAGATCATAAAACTCTATAGCTGTGTTTTTGTCCTGAGTTCACATTTACAGTACTAATACTGCTTTCAGCACAAGTCATTTCCAGGGAATTAAGTCCTTGCAGTCAGTGGGTTAAATCCCCACGAAATAACCTGCGGTGACCCAGTTGCATTGACCTCAAATATAGAATTTCAGATCAATAGCTGCAGTACTTGGATTCTGAAATATAAAACAATCTCTGGTGTTTTTGTTACCTCAATGAGTGTTATCAGACAGGGGATCGCTATGGCAATTACAGGTTCTTATCATATTAATGTTTGTGTTTGGTCCAAAAAGAAACTACTTAAAAAAAGTAAATGCCTTCTGTTCTTTTTTCTCAGAATATGTAATGATGACTTTCAAACATATAATGAGAATTAACAGTAATTCCAATAGCACAAGTGGTCATTAATTGCTTGTACATGAAATAACATTTCCTCCTCAGAGGGCGAAGCATTCCAGTTGGAAGTGAAAATTCCTTTTGGTCTATTCACTTTTAAACTCTGTCATGAAAGGACAACAGATCTCTCAATCTCTCCCAAATAAAAATGTTAAGCCTTCACGAACTAGGATTGGGGGTAATGAAAGAGAAAAGGGAAATAATGCTAGAGTGACGTGAACCGTAACGTTGACTGGCATAGTGTTTTGCTAGTGTCTAACCAAAGAGCAGAAACCACTTCAAGTATATACACAAACAGAGGGAATTAATTCGATGCAGGGAACTGGTTACCCATGTGATGAAGAAGCTGAGAGCCAAGTAAGGAAGAGGGAAGTAACTGAGAAACCAGCCTCTGCAGGAAGCTCCTACCAGGCTGGGCAGGCAAAGAGATGAGGGTCCGCATCCCTGGATGGCAGCAGGAGCTGGACTGGGCCTCTCCAGTCAAAGCTGAAGCTATGGAAAAGATGGATCCTTGGGTAGAGAAACTACTTGAGGCAGGTGGGTGGGCAAGGGAGAGGGGGTGGAGGACAAAACCAATGGACTAGCTAACCTTTTCCTTCCCTCTATCTCTGCTCCCTAATGCCGGGGCCTCCACTGGCTCCAGCAGCAGGAAGCCAGACTTCAAGAGCACCTGTGAAATGCAGCTGGCTAGGTCAACCCTCTTCCGTTATAGAGCAAAGAGTGAGGGGGCAAAGATCTGATGGCCAAGAGGCCCAGAGCCAGCATATAAGGACACCTTCTCCATGACTTTCCTTTACCTGCTTGGTTCCTTTTTGTAAGAAAGCCAAGACCTCATGGGCAGGTCTATTGAGCTTCTCGCTATGTGGATTTCTCAGGAGGCAGTGAGAGCTGTGATAAAACCCATCACCCCTTTGCGGCTGGATATAAATGTATTTATCATTTTGGAAGATTTTGTACTTGACTGATGCACCATGGGGTAAAAATACCTACTCTGGTGTAGTTTTGCCATTGCCGAAAAGTAGGTGGCTGTTCTCCCATTGCTTAAAGATATTTAAATATGAACTACCACCTAACTTCAAGATTCTTCCAAAAACACACGTGTTAGTAAACATAGGTCTCTGCCCGACATTGTAACATATCTCCCCGCCCTACAACCCTGTCGGTTAGTCCTTCTATCTTACAGAGTAAGAAATAATTAAGTGCTATTTTGAGTTAGGTAAAGGCAAGGTTGTTCAGGTTGATTCTCCTTGTCTTAAGCAATGAAGGAAAAACTGCCTCCTTGTTCTTATATTACATTCTCAGAACACAGCTCCACTGAAGAAACACTGTGAGCATCTGCACTGTAGCTTACATTTTCAGAGGACTTTCTTAAACACTCTCTTTCGTTCTTGCCATAATCCATTTTATAGGTGTTGGCAAAAACTCTCCCAATAGCCATTAATAACAATAGCACGTTGCCACTTCAATTCTGCTTTTTCCATTGTGACTATGCCAATGTCTCTAACATTCTGTTTTTTTTTTTTTTTTTTTTTGTTGTTGTTTTTAACCTTCTGTTAAGTGGAGATGGAGTCTAGGATCATACAGAGATGGTCCTACTCTTTGTAGAGAGTCAAAGGACAGGTCCTCACATGGGTTCTGAGGGCCTGCTTCCCCTATGTGTTAAGCTAAGGTAATGGCTTGCTTTATAGCTTTAGAATCAGGTAAACCACAGGGAGCTAAAACGATGGGTGCCTATATCACGGCTCTCAAATCAGCACATGTACAAGTATGCTTACAAAAACGTGATGCTCACTTAAACACCTAGAGGCTGTGATGTGAAATTTGTAGGACTCTTTTAAATACATTTAATCAGAAATAGGTACCAAAATGCATGGTCCCCAACTCCCCACCAGAACAGTGCACTAGCATTGCCACTGATCTTTCATGTTCGTCGTGTTCCAAGACAGAATATTGAACTCTGCTGTTCTGGAAATGCAGGCTTATTTTTATTTATTTATTTATTTGTTTGTTTATTTATTTATTTATTTATAGATTTTATTTATTTATTCATGAGACACACAGATTGAGAGAGAGGCAGAGACACAGGCAGAGAGAGAAGCAGGCTCCATGCAGGGAGCCCGACATGGGACTCCATCCCGGGTCTCCAGAATCACACCCTGGACTGAAGGCGGCGCAAAATCGCTAAGCCACCTGGGCTGCCCTATTCCTCCTTTTAAAAAGTTGAGCCTGGGGACCATAAAATACTGTTCTCCTTGAGAAGCAGAAAGCTCTTGAAATAAAAAGTCATGACAGGAGATAAGAGCCCCAGCCTCACCTCAAAACCCATCATTAGAGCACCTGCTACTATCTTCAGCAAGAGCAACAATGACAACAAGAAAATCTGAAATTGTGAGCAGACAACAAGAGAGAGACCCTGGGAAGATAAACTGTGCTTTATTCCTCTTGATATCATTTGGTGGCCAGAACTGTAAACAAGCATGAAGAACGTGAAATGGGAAATGGAATAAAAGGGCATACAGGCCCCCCAAATCCCCACTCCCACTAATGGGAACACTGCACACACAGCCATCCGGTATCAGACACCCTAAGCAGAGCATTTTTTTTTCTTGGAGATTTTTCTCATTTGGACTTTAATTAAGCTCCTGCCAGGCTTGCAAGCTTTTTAATTTTACCTTTCTTTCTTCTTTCTTTCTTTTCCCTCCTTGAATCAGCTTGCTTGCCAGGAAACTTTTCCCAAGCTGTCACAATTATAGTAAGTGTACCCCAAGATACTAAATTTAGGTGTACTAGTAGGTGCTTCTCGAAGCATCAATAGCCAAAGTTTCCTTGTATTTGGAAAGATTTTTATTCATTCATTCACTCATTCATTTACTCATGTTTAACTTAAGCGTGTGTGCTCTGAATGCAAAAGCAATAGAAAAGGAAGCTTCACGGAGTGAGTGTACAGTGACGACTGGTTAGTATGTGATGCAATCCAACCTCCTACAAAGTCACCAGTTTGCCAGAAGAAAACCTGCCATTACTTAATTTAATATTACCCTGTTCATAAACAAATTGTAGCTATTTACTAGTGTTGGTGGTTGAAGGCTGAGGGAGCCTCGAGAACATGATGCCTTAGTTGATGATTTAACACCTCTTTAACGAAATGTCATGAAAGTCCCCTAAGTTCGTTTTCAGGACCCTTCTGTACTCAAACCCACTGCCAATTCCGAAGCCCTAAAGGCAGGTGCTGAGAATCCCAAAGGTGATCCCTTTGAAACAGATGCCACCAGGAGCTATTTTCACTTGAGGAGGTTTAATTCAACCACTGGCCGCTCTAACTAGGTTACCCATCCTTTTTTTTTTTTTTTTTTTTTTTTTTTAACAAACAACAACAACAACAACAACAAAAACCCACCCCAAACCAAAAACCAAAACCAAGCTCAGATAATAGTGCAGGGCCAGGAATAAAAATAAGCCATCCAAAACACACAACTGCAATGAAACACGTGGAGTGCTGGGGCTATCATCATCTCCATGATGACTATCACTGTCGTCCTTATTGTTTGCTTAATAATCCCAGGCTGCCAGGTTAGTGCACCAAGGCCTCCTGGCTGTGAGGTTACTTACTGATCGCCTCCACAAACCGCTCAAAGAAGCTGTAAGGGAAGAGCGGTTCAGGCAGCTCCCGGAAAAACATCTTCAGTGCTCCGGTGACAACGTGGATGTCCTCCCACTGGCTGTCGTCCAAATTCAGCTTCTCTTCTGGGAAAACACGAGGAGAAATGGAACAACTGGTTTTAATGAAACAATTACAAGACACTAATTATTATGTTAATGTTTGCCTACTATCATCAGCAACCGTTAACAGCCTTCTGCACCTAGAGGTTTGGTGCTGTGCATGTTTTTTTTTTTTTTTTCCCCTTTTTCCGTAGGAAGGGAACACTTTCAATGGAATACCATCTGTAGGAATGCAGCTAACAAAAAAACAAGAGACACAAAGAGACAGTGCCATTGACACAGTATGTCAGATACATTTATTCCCATAATGCATCAGTATGAAAATTAGCATCACAGCTCAACATGATTCAAAGCTATTTGGTTTTGAGGCCGAGGGGCTAAGAGTTGCCAATGATGGCCGGCTCAAGGGACCGGCCTAAAGGCCTTGCTGAGCCAACAGGAGACATATGCTAAACATGGCAATAGAAAATGAGTTATTGCTTTACATGTGTTAGCCTTGCTATGTACAAGGGAATAATGGGTAACACTTTTTTTTTTGCTTTTTTTTTGCTGAATATAAAGTCAGCAAGGAATAGAATACTGAGTGAAAAAGGATATTAATTCCTTCTTACTGCTTCAAAAATATCTTTTTTTTTTTTTTTTTTTTTTTTTTTAGTTTCCATCTCAGCGAGGAAAATGTGCCCAGCAACAATATTAGACAGACCCCTGTTGGCCTACAGAGGCTATGCAAAGCTGTCAAAAATGATAACACACTAAAGACAAACCACAAGTGCTTACCAACTCCGCCTAGAAACAACAGACATGTTTGCTTGGGAAGCCTGAGTGAGCTGAGACATTTAAATATTAAAGACCATGAATGCCAAAGTGAAGTTTTTAGGAGAAACGAAGAGACGCTGGACAATGACTTTCTTCTTGTTCACCCTCAGAAGGGAAGTCTGGAATCCTTCTCACCCAAGAAGCGGATGTAGCAGGGTCTGAAAGCAACATCTTTACATACAACTAAAAGGAAGCAAGGCAGGAAAGCATTGCTGCGGATCCATAGCATTTGTCCTTGTAAACGTGCAACATGAAAAGGATTTTGGAATCTGGGCTGAATAAAAAAATAAAGCTAATCATTTTAAACCACCTGGGGGCAAGGGGGAGCGGCGGTGAACTGAAAAGCCTGGTCTCCTGGCCAGAACTTAACAGCTATTTGGTCAACTGGAATTTTGTTTTTTTACTGATGTCTTGGGTTCGCATCCACCATGCCCCCTTGGAGTCAGTTTTATGAAGCAGAGGAGAATCTGCCCCCCAAAATGTAAGAAAAGCTGAGAATTGTCACTGTAGGGAATCTCTGCATGGGCTACTTTGCTAATAGTGTTCATGTCCTTTTAAAATCTTAGCCGAAATCTTTATCAGATCTCTTTTTCTAAATGGACTATTATCTCCAGGGCTGGTAAGTGACGTTCCTGTTCAATAGGATGTTTGCAAAGAGAAGGAAAGAAGGTGGATCTGTTTATTTCAGATGGGCTATTTTCTCCTTTCCTTTCCGTCTTCATTCTTACCTCAGTCATAACACAATAATATGATCCACAACAAAATCAGCGGAGGAGACCTTCTTTCTGCCCTGCAATCATTTTTGATTGATTGTATTTCAACAATTAGTCTTTTATTTGGCTACATACTATTGAAATAGACCGACAGCATCTTAGCAGGCCAGCTTTAAACAGTCAACTGTTAACAATAGCATCAAAAAGGGAGACCTGATGGGGTTTACTGTCACTTTAAAGAACGGGGTTTTCACATTGTTGAAATCTGTCAGATATTTTGAAATGTCCCTCTCACTATGGTGCCACACCCCCTGCGTGCCCTTATAATAAAATTGGTTTTACTCCTGATTAAATCATTTTCTCCCTACCCACTACCATACTTCTCATAATGGACCTGTGCGCTCTACAGCTGGTGTTCTTCCCATGGTACCAATTCTTACTTTATCTTTTAAGCACTTTGCTGCTAAGATCTCATGCAGAGTGCTTATGTTTTGTTAAGAGCTTCATTCTTAGAGAAATAGCTTAACACATGTTCTAAAAATGTTGTACAACTTATTGCTTAAAACACATTTAGAAAATGTATAAGTACTGTAGCTTTGGCACTGAACTTTAAGTGGAAACCTAAACACACACACACACACACACACACACACACGCACATGTGCTCTCACAGACACTACTATCTTTACCAAAAATTTATCAGAAAAGTCCAAGACAAAAATGCCATCTTGGTGCACACGTTCAAGATCGCCAAAGGAAAGTGTTCGGGAGGTAAAAAGGGAATGATTTTATCTGATGCAAGAAAACAATAAGAACAAACAATTGCTTGACCATTGATATTTGTCATCTGCAAATAAATATCAGTTAATTCAAATGATTCTGAAAATGGGATATTTCAATATGCATTAAAAAAAGAAAATTTGCCAATCAATAAATACCATTTGATTGTATCCACTTGAAATAACAAATAATATCAATATTGACTTGTATTACTTAAACCAGCATTCCCACTATGTACTTTTCATTCAAACAACAATACAATGTGTAGCCCTCCACAAATAGCTTAAATAAATAATATGACAGGCAATTGGAAAGAATTTTTTGAACTATAAAATCTAATTTTTATTTTAAGTTTTTTCATGACCAACCTATTTTAAGATTACTTGTAAACCAGAGGGCTTTAAGGAATATTTTCCAAGGCCACTGTGATTTGTCTAAACATGCAGTTATATCCATATACAAAATGAACCAACCAAAATTGCATCTTGATTTTAACAGGTATCATTATAAACACATTTGAATAGACACATATTTGGTAGACACTTTCTAACTTCTCTGCGTGAGTGATGGTAACATCTTACGCTTCTCCCTTTTTTCAGTAGAGCAAGGTTTCTCAACAATAAAGCACTATTAACATTTGGCACTAGCTAATTCTTTGTTGTGGGGGCTGTGCTGTGCTACTAGGATGTTTAGGGGTATCACTGGTCCTAATTCACTAGATGCCAGGAGCACTTCCCAGTGGTGATGATGAAACACCCCCAGATATTGCCAACTATCTCTCTCGGGAGCACAGCATTATCCCCAATTGAGAACCACTAGAGTGAGCCATAAGAATCTATAGAAGTTATCCAATAAATATTGATTTTTGAACATTACCTGAGGTAGACAGAGAACTAAAAAACTACATACACTCATACTGAGATTTCTTTACTAAGAACTTAAGAATTGACTATTATAATGGACAAAGTCAAAACCTTTTATAGAATAAAGTTAATGCGACCACACTCCAGGGTGCTTTGCAACAAAAGCAATAACCATTATTTAGTGCTTACACTATACAGGGACTATGCTATGCGCTTTAGATTCATTATCTAACATAATTGTCTCAATGAGACAGTGAGGTCCATGCTATTGCTATCATCATCTCCATTTTAAAGACAGGGAATATGATGCATGGGTAGATTAAGTAACTCTTCCATCATTGACCAGTGATGAATCCAGAATAAGAAGCCAGCAGACTCCCCCACCCCTCAAAACTACTACATTCAGACTTAATCTTGGCTGGCAGAAGCTGAAAGGGAAAAGGCAAATAAATGCTCATTGTGAGTGGTAGTGGAATGACTATTACTTCAAGATAGTGACTTTTACATTTTATCCCTGAATGTCTTACTCGAGGCTATGTTTTTACCTGTAAACTGTCTGATCTTTTGTAATTATTCATTTATAGAAGGAACAGATTCTTCTATAAACAGATATACAACAAACTGGCAATAAAAAGAAAACTGCATTAGGAAAGGGGCAAGGGCAGGGGCAGGAGCTAACTGTCATGTGGTGATGCGGTGAAGAGGACATGTGATTGCGTGGGAAAGAGATTAAACAAAACACCAGGCCTGGATTTATCACTAATTCACCTGTTTACTTGCTTGTGAAATGAAGATAGTTAGAAGGAGAGTTGTTGTTATCAAATGAGAAAACATATCTGAAAAACATTTGGAAAGCACAAGGAAATAAACATATCCAAGATGCTGCTATGAAGGGAAAGGTGAATCAAAGCTAGAAAGGCAAAATATATAAGAAATTAAGTCAATGGAAATACTAAGCAGACAGCATAAACCATCCTGTTGTTTTAGGAGATTTGCCTCAGTGTGACACAGTTTGTCATATGACATCAACAGAAACTTGAGATGCTGGAGTCCAGTCCTAGGAAGAAGACTGGCTGTATCACGATCTCTCTCAATCCTTACTCTGATAATCGTGCTGATTTCTCCTGGCCCTCTAATTAGGTTTTCTTAAATTTGTTTCGGTCATAGCTTTTGGCTTAAAGCATTTAAACAGAATTGAAGATAGGTCAAGCCCTAGAATCCAAATACTAGAGTTCTTTTATGAGATAACGAAGACATGTATTTACATATTGTATACCTGTATAAGGCCATCTTGAAATGCCCTTTCTTGCAGGGTTTTTTGTGTATTTTATTTATTTTAAGTAAAAATACCTATATCAAGCTACTTATATTTGAAAGAAAAAATAGATAATAACAATTGGAATAGTCCTTCTTAAAATGGAGAATTGAAAGATGGGCCTTTGATAGTGACAACCAGTCCTGGTAATTCCCCAGGAAAAAGGCATGTTTAATAGATCAATCATCACTTTTCTCAGATATTGCTCTGTAGATTGGTATAGCCAGAAGTTGCAATATCTGGTCTCATTTTAACTAAACTCACCATGTTGATTGAAATGTGACTGCGGATAACATGAACTATACAGATGCCACATAAGAGTAGTGACATAAGAATAAGGAGGCACTTCTTTGTGTATTGAAGAACAAGTGCATTTTTACCTTGTAGTTTTTTTCCATGGCCCTTTTAAGGCTTCTTTCCAACTTTCTTTTACTGTTGTAATAAAAAAGAGGAAAAGATATCCCAACTTTCCCAGGATGTGGGGAGAAGAGCTCTGATTTCATTAGTATGGTGACAAGAACCTATTACATTGTGAAACTCTCAGAAAGGATGTGGTATCTGCTTCTAGTGCAGATGACCATTCGGAAACCTTATCTGAAAGGCCCACTGGGTACATGAAAGCCAGAACACAAATGAAAGAGATGCTGGAGGGGCTACCGATCTGAAAATAATAATATGTATGTTTGGCCATAAAATCAAACTAGAAGATTAGTTATTAAAGTGGATAAGACACCCTGTTTATCTACAAGGACATAGCTAATTTTTAGTTCAGCACTTAAAGGAGTGAATCAAAAAGTTGGTTGAATCCTTCAACTAGCTCAACCTTTCCTGTTGTGTTGTTCCCTTAAAGTGGCAGTTCACTCTGATTTCCAGTAGATTAAAGATCTTCCAAATTCTCAAACACAGTGATGTAAACCTTTGTCAAAAGTAGTATCTTTCTGTGCTGCACTCACTATAGCCCTTTCCTACAGCATCTTGGACCTAACAGGAGACTTCAGTGAGGACATTATTTTAGGAAACTTGGCCAAATGGCCAGTTAATTTGTCAGTCCACTTGATGTGTATTAAGTCAACATAGATAGAATAGAGACTAAATACCGGGGCTGTATTGTGTGCTTTTGAAAGTCACAGCTGTTGAGGCTCTTTTATATTCCTCAAACGAGAGGGTTTCACCAAGTGCTTGGAAATATTATTCAAGTGAATATAGACTACGTTCTAGACATTTTGCATCTTATGTATGTTCCCTAGAATAAGATCCTTTTGACCTTGCAGACAAGCAAGAACAAACCCCAAGAATAAACATATCACCTCCAAAATGTGCAGTGTGTCTGTTATGGGCTGAATTGTATCACCCCCATTCATATATTGAAATCTTAACCCTCAGTACCTTAGCATGTGATTGTATTTGGAGAGAGGGCCTTTAAAGAGGTGATTAAGGTAAAATGAGGTCATATGGCTGGACCTTAATTCAATATGACTGATGTCCTCGTACAAAGAGAAGATTAGGACACAGATGTGTGCGGAGGGAAGAAACATGCGAAGACAACGGCCGTCTCCAAGCCAAGCAAAGAGGCCTCAAATGAAAGCAACCCTGCCGACACCCTGATCCTGGACTTCTTGCCTTCCTAGCTGTGAGCAAGTAAATTTCTGTTGTTTTATCCCACTCAACTCTCAGTCTGTGGCACTTTATTATGGAAGCCCTAAAAAATGAATATAATGCCCAAAGGTTTCCATAGAGGAAGATGTCATGTTCTGTCATGTTGTATCTGAACATTTTCCTCATACATGGGCTATGCCACATTAATGAAATATAATAGACAACAGAAACCTGTTTAGGCTATTCCAACTGAATAAAAGAATTATTTAGATTAAGAGAACAGGTTTGGAGCTGGAATTAATTAGATAATAGCTTGCCTACCTAGATTCAATCCAACTGTTTCAAATGATTTGCTCTATAAACATGCAGGGTACTCTCTAGCATGGCTTTTGGACAAAGAGTAAAATTATGATTGCCATTTTCTTACTCATTCTTTCTTTCCACCTACTACTTCTAAAGTGCAAATATTTCATTGCTGTTATAGCCTCAGACACAAAATACTAGGGAACATTTAAAATGTTCTCAGGAAAAACTCAATGCAAGTTAAATCGCTTTTCTATGGCGGTGGTGTCTATCAAAGTAGGAGGAAAGTGGTTTTAAATATGAAACTTTGTACTCCAAAACCAAAGAGGTTTAGTCCTTAGAATTTATCATAGTAACTTCCAAGAAGCTATGAGCAGGCCTCAAGTTAAAAATGGCTACTTTACCGTAAGAGAACATGGTGGCATCTGCATGCAGAGTGGGTGGTTTTGCCACCGGGCCTACAAAATACAGTTTTGTCTGGCCAAATTAGTAATAAAGAGGGAGGAACCAAGGAAATAACCAGAAACTCTCTAAGATACTAAAGCTAAAAACAAAGCAAAACAAGATGAGACAAAAAATACAAGCTTTCATTTCTTAATGGGATGCTTTGGCATGCCGTGTTGGCTTGCTTTCTATGTATTTCATGTTGTGTATATTCCTTTGCAAATCACTTAAGAAGCCCAAGGCATGCAAATATTGTCACAAGCTAATATAAAATATCTTCAGTTGCTTTCTTTGAAGGAAGCAAAATAGCCTTCCACTGTATCCAGCACAGGAACTGGGTCAGGAATGAGATGTCTTATTTTTATTTTTCCTCAGATTTCATTTGAATGTAAATAATAACATAATAAATAGGTACAACTGAAACTTGTGAAGCAAGCACCACAGATGGAAAGTATAACAAATGTGTCACTGCTTTGTGCATTTTTAATTTATAATGGCATACCATAAAACATCTCCCCATCATCATAACTCCATGTATGATGCCACCTTATAAAATGATGTTATTGACATTATGCTTCTCTCCAGGCTTTTACATATTTTTTTGTCTAGGCATCGGAGGAGAGGTAGGCCTGTTCAGTGTCTAACAACAACGCCGCCACCAACAAAAATGAATTGACTTTATTTGTTAGGATCATACATTTAAAAAAAGGATATATTTCATGGTACCAATATATATTTCTTTAATTCCTTTCATACTCAGAGCTTCCAACACTGCTCTTATTTCCATTCAGTCAAAGGCTTTTTGTGCTCTGCAGACACCATACACAATGGTTCATTTTATTTGACCGTCTTCTCCAAACAGATTCTGAATTTGTTTGAATTCCATGGATGATTTCATACATTACATACTCCAAAGGGTAGAGAATCCGTAGGATTACATTTCAACAAAGTCATTTTTGAGTTTCCTTCATTATCGGCTCTAAATTTCAACACCATTGCTATTTGTTCCCTCAAAGTTATATTACATTTGTAAATATCAAACAGAAGGTCAGGTCAAGACATATCTCATAATGATACCTAAGAAATAAATACACCTAAATCCTATAAATCCCCGTCTACAGATAACATTTCTATTGTAGGTATATGCATATGCATACATGTGATTTAAAGTGCTAGCTTCCTCACTGTCTAATAAGAACTGTCAACTCTCCCTCCTAATTTTGCATGAGAATTAAGTGAAGTAATGTACATAAAAGATTTAGTACAGGCTTTTTATAACATTATTAGAAAATTTATTTGGACATTATCTTCTTTGCCAGCCAGACATTGGCGAATGTTTTCAGAATCTAGTACAATTTCTAGCTTTTATTATTCCTTTTACTACATGGTTGGTGTTTGTGGTGTTAGAAACGGTATCATTTAGCAGGAAGACCTGGGCTTTTTGATAGTTTAGAAGTCTTCCATCTGGAAATATTCCATTAGGAAAACAGAAATAAAAGGTAAAACAAAATCTTAACAAGATTAAGAGAGTGCTCCTCTCATTCATTGAAACCATTCAATTCCTAGATCTCAATTAAAGATAAGAAAAACAGGGTGCCTGGGTGGCTCAGTTGGTGAGGCGTCTGCCTTTAGCTCAGGTCATGGTCTCAGGGTCCTGAGGGATCCATCCCTCCATCAGGCTCTCTGCTCAGAGGGGAGTCTACTTCTCCCTCTCCCTCTGTCACTCCCCCTGCTTGTACTCTCTCTCTGTGTCTCTCAAATAAATAAATAAAATCTTTTTTTAAAAAAAGATATCAAAAATGAAGAGAACGTTTTGGCAGTTATTGGGGATAATTTTTCCCCTAAATTATTAATTGATTCATGGGAATAGTTAAATAAATTTTCTATTTTGTATTGCCCAGAGTTCTACAAAGGTACATGAAATCAGTTAGGAGATCTGTAAGTTTTACAATTGCTTACATGAAATTAGACAGACTTCTAGATCTCCATGCATCAGTTTCTTTGTGAAACCACCAAATAACACTATTTTCTTAATTCTGTGTCTCTGTAATATTTTAAGTCCAGAATAATGATACAGATTCTCTCATGAATCTATTATCATAACTGGTTATTTTGTTTGATGTGAATGACAAGTTTTAGAGATTTTTTTTTCCATCCTCAAAAGAGGGACTGCCTATCCAACTCCAAGGGTCTCCAGCTTTCAAAGATATGGAGCATAAAATCACCTTTGTGTCCCTTTCTACCATAACTTTGAGGAATCATAATTCATGCAAATAATTCACAATGTGAGCTGTTTTTATTACAAAGGAGCTATAAAAAGTAGTTGATAAAAATTGTCAAAACACTTGATAATGTAATGCTTGAAAACCTACATTGTTTAATATGAAGAGTGTGGTGCTTATTTCTATTTTAAAATTTTTTGTTTATTTTGAAATGGAAAATGTACTCACACAATTTATAGTTAAAATACATACTGCAAAAGTCTTTCTACTCTATCCCTAGCTAGCCAGTTCACATCCCCATAGAAAACACGTATTATCAATTTCCTATGTATCCTTTTAAAGTCGTTTTCTATACTCAAGCAATATTACCCTCCACCACCACTTAAAACATAAACAGCAATATAATCTATGTACTGCTCTGCATCTTGATTCTTTTCCCTTGCCAATATATCATAGGGATTATTCAAAATCAAGACATAAAGAGCTTCCTTGTTCTTTTTTTAAAGCTGCATATTTAATTTTATGGATGTACTGTAATTTACTTAATCAGTTTTCAATTGTTGAATATTTTGCATAGTGCTAGTGTAAGTTATCTTGTTCTTAGATCATTTATGCCTAAGTATATACCTGTGTGAACAGAACAAATTTTTAGACCCGGAGTTTCTAGATCAAAGATTGTCTGTATATCTAAATTATTGATAGACCTTGCCAAACTGCCCTCATAGCTAGTGCACCAATTATGTTACCATCACAATATTTGAAGAGCATGGTTCATTGGGAACATATATTCATTACTGCCTATCACTCTTCTCAGATGTCTGTAGATAAATTGTGCCTTTAATTGTATAGTTGAAAAAATACTAAATGAAGAATAAAATGAGGAGAAATATAGAGACTTAGACAAAAAATACACATAAAAATCTTGGTTAATGAATTGAAAAGTTTGAATATTTAAATGACAATAACTGGTAAACAATTGATGCTTAACGATACATAACAATAATAACTACAAATAAGAAAATAAGCCCTAATAACAATAACTATTTTCTGTAAGATGAAAACAGAGACAAACCCTAAGAGACTCTTAATCATAGGAGACAAACTGAGGGTTGCTGGGGGTGGGGATGGAATGGGGTAGCCGGGTGATGGACATTAACGAGGGCACATGATGTGATGAGCACTGGGTGTTATGTAAGATTGATGAATCACTAAACCCTACCTCTGAAATTAATAATACACTATATGTTAACTAATTGAATTTAAATTATAAAAATAGTGAAGGGAAAAACAAAAAATAACGGTTTTCTGATGAAATAAGATACTAAATAGAAACAAAGTCAAATTTAAAAAAAAAAGAATGAACATGCCAAAAATAAATGAATGAATGGAATCCCACCATTTACGTCAATTTCAGCAATTAGTAGTATAGAGTTGAACAAATTAAATATTGACCAAATTAATTAGCATATTCATTCATCAAAACACTTTATGAGACACCTACTCGATGTTAATGCTGTGTTAAGTGTAAGAAGTATGAGAAGAAAAGCAATTCTAAGGACAGAACAAGGATTGCAAGAAGTTTAAGAAATGGTATAAAAATCACTTGAAGTCCTGACAATTCTCAAGTTCTCCTTAATATCATTGCTACGATTGTGCTGTCTTTGGAGAAAAAGCTACCCTTTTAATTTTCTATTTGCTTCATGAATACAAAGAAATGCTCAATTAGTCGCTTAATAAGTACCTCTTTAATAAAGATGATGATGATGATGATGATGATGATGATAGCTGTGTAACCTTCCCAAGTCTGAGGGTTTTCTGCAATTACTCTTGTAGAAAGACAGGAAGACATCATTTGCTATGGTCTCAGGTGACCTGTTCAGACTGAGACACATTTCCAAGCAGCCCAGGAGGTTCTGGCCCATAGGAACTTCTCTCTCAGCAAACAGAGTAGAGATGTACTTGGTTAACCTCATCACACACATTCTCTGGTTACAGTGCACACAAAAGTCAGTGGATGAAGCTGGAGTGAGGGATGTGGGAAGTGGAGGCTTCTGCGACCAGGCACTCTGCTCGCTTGCATCTCTTCCACCCTAACAATAAACAAACCTGTGACACTAACTCCTGGGTCTCTGCCAATGTTTTCTGCTGTTACTCAGAGATCTAGGCTGTGAGTCTTGACTTTGGCCTATATTCGGCTTCATTTCAGATCCTGTTTACCACGTTTCTAATCCTCCCTGATAATCCCATCACTCCTGGCACACTCTAAATAATTTAACTCTACTGACTTAACCAAAAAGTTTCTTTGGTATCCCTCCTCCAAACAGGTTTGTTCATACTAATCTTCGTATCCCCAGTGCTTAGCCTAGTGTCTCATGCCTGGTGTGCTCCCTTTTACCATTTATGGATAAAATTGTCCAATTTTAACCTCCATTGACAGGAGAAGCTCTTTGTGGTATAATAATAATGCTGATAACAGTAGGTCTACATACACATACATATACAGCACAATTTTTGTGTTCTCTTTGTTGATTTTTCTCTTTCAAAACACTTAGTCCTGAAGATATAAGTAGGTTGTTCAGTCTCTCATTCATTCACTTATCAAATATTCACTGAACTCCAATTTTGTACTGGGCAGGTTTGCAGCTGCTGGGGTAAAACAATATATAATGGAGACCTGGCTTCTAAGCTCGCAGATATATAGAGGAAATTCAAACAAAAAGAAAAAAATATTACAATAGAACATGGAAAATGTTACTGTATAACTTAGTGTGGATGGCTTTGGGAACATAGCAGATGAGGATCTAGCGTTCCCTAGAAGGTGGCCAAGGGAGGCTTCCCAGAGGAGGTGTCGCATGACGATTACCTTATTTTATGGGCAACTGTATGGACAATGGTGGGGTAGAGGATGGGGAAGAGGGTGGGAAAAGGTATATAAAGAACAGGAGAAGTGACAGTCATGCCTAGGACCAGGGAACACGATACATCTGTGGAACTACAGGTTGCTGGAGCGCACAGATGTACAGGTTCCATATCTCAGATTGCTGAGGATGGAAAGGAAGACACAGGCCAAAACATGAGACCCTTACAATTGAAGTCACCTGGAGGACAGTGGCAGGACAGTGACATTCTAGCAAGGTGTGAGCAGGAGTGAGCAGGAGTGAGCAGGAGTGAGCAGGATAGATCAGAGTGAGCATACAAATGAGCGGTGGGGTGTCCAAGAGGCACCATGAGCAAGGAGCTCAGTTGAGAGGCTCTGCTGTGTTAAAATACTGCATATTCACTGTAGAAAAAATATTTAAAAGGAAGTCAGGAAATAAAAGACATCCAGGTGTATTGATGAAACCATTACAGAGCAGAGAAGGTATAGAAAACTGATGGTTAGGCTTGTATAAAGGATTAAATTTCCAAGACCAATTATTGTGTATCACATCTATCATAGGTTCAGGGAAGTCAAAATATTCTATTTTCCTAAAGTTTAGAAAGACCTGCTGGTAGTTGGAAATGAGAATCCGTTTGGATTATCTGATTAGAGATAAGACTTCAATGGTGTTTCAATATCATGCACTACTTTCCTGACTCTACAAAAGGGAATTACAATTAATTGGATTATGCTGGTCTCCACACGCTGATTGTAAGAAAAGAAAGTATAAAAGTGTAACTATTGCTAACAGGTCATATCTATCATCAACCATGGGATTTGCTTTTTACTTACCAATAAGATTAATTTCTTCTTTACAATCTTTCAATTTGAAGTCGTTTTAATTATAGAGTTTAGAAAATTCAAAGGAAAAAGCAAACCTACTTTCAATGTATTATTAATAATTGACCTCATTTTTTTCATCTTTACGATGAGGGAAAAAGAAATGGATGACTTGTTTATTGTTTAGAAGATTTTTACTTACTTAAGATCCCTTTGCAAACTTTTCTCAATTTTGATTTACTTAAAATGATTTTATGCTGGATATCTGTAAAGTGTTAAGCCTAAGCCTGTGTTTTTGGGATTCACAACGCTGTGGTCTCCATTTTCAGGGAACTTAATATTTAAAAAAGGACTTAAGTCTGCAAAACCCAAACATTATCACATGGCCAAGTGGAGTGTTAGATTAAAGAGATAAACTGCTAGATAACATAATACAGTCTGGCATTTCTCTGGTACTATTGTAAGTGCTTCACATATATGAATTCTTTTTATCTTCACACCAACATATACTATAGGAACTATTATTAGTTCAATTTTAGTGATTGGGAAATGGAGGTCCAGAAATTAAGAAACTTGTCCAAGTTCACTCAAGTATTTAGCTAGACTCCAGTCCATTGGGCTCCAGGCCTGGAAGTCACTCTGCCATCACGGAGTATGGACTGGTTCACTCTGACTGGGGTGCCAGGGGAAGTTTCTCTGAGGCTATGACAGTAAGGTATTCATAGAATGTTGATGACTGAGATGGGTGAAAAAGCATGTTGTAGGTGAAGGTTCTACAAATGCAGACTGGCCATTTCAGTATCACATTGGACATTATCAGAAATGCAAATTATCACACTATACCCCAGACCTACTGAATCAGAATCTCTGAGAGCCTCTATTCTCGCAAACAGAGATGATATGGATAAAAGTTTGATTCTTGGCAAGCAGTCTCTTTATGGGTAGTGCTAAGGTGAGTTATGAAATGTGAGAACTCAAATGTGAGAACTCAGTTTGGAACTTGGTGGAATGCCTTAACTGCCAGGCTAAGAGATTAAATGTATAAATGTTCTCCTTTAGACAACTGAGAACCACCAAAAGTTTGAACTGAGAAATAATGTCATTCAGACTATAGTCTGTGGAGATAAATCAGTTGGGAATATAATGATGCATTTGAGAGATGAGAAGGTAGGAAGATACAAATTAGTTAGGAAGCTATTATAATAGTCCAAGGCCTCATGAAGGCCAGAACTAAGTAGTGTTTATAGAAATGCAAAAATGAGGTTATGTAAGATCTTGAGATTTAATAAAAGTAGTGGTGGTAAAAGGAAAGGAGAATCAAGGACCACTCTTGTTTTTAGCTAAAAGAATGTCGATGTACCAATGCAGCTGTCTTACACTGGACACCTGTAAAGAGTAGCTAGGTTTTTTTTTTGTTTTGTTTTGTTGTGTTTTTTGTTTTTTGTTTTTTTTTTTCATTCAATTTGTTCTCAGCAGTAAGATGTCATGGAGTTTAGTTTGGGTATGCTATTGACATTTTCATGTGGCAATATCTGGTAGACATTTGAGTATTTGAATAGTATTTGTATATCCCCCTTAGGAAAGGGGGATAAAGATTGGATAGGTCAATTTGAGAATTAATTGATAGAAGTAAAAGTTGAATAATAATAACAGTGATGACAAAAGCCATGAGCCTAGCACCTATCATGTACCAGTTACTGTGACAAGCACTTTTTTTTTTTTTTTAAGATTTCATATATTTTTGCATGGGACACACACAGAGAGAGGCAGAGACATAGGCAGAGAAGCAGGCTCCTCTGAGGGAAGCCCAATGCAGAACTTAATCCCAGGACCCTGGGATCTCACCCTGAGGCGAAGGCAGACGCTCAACCACTGAACCACCTAGGCGTCCCTGACAGGCACGTTAAAGACAGGATCTTATGTAGCTTTCAAAGCAACCAAAGTAGTATTATCCACACTTAACGTGTAAAGATCTAAGGACCAGAGAATTTAAGTAATTTGCTTAAGTTCATACAGGAAGTTAATGGCACAGCTGTTTCTAACACTGTCGCCTCACTTGCAAACTATTTTGCAAGACTACCTAAAATAATAAGGGAGGAAAATGGTTGTATAGAAATGGAAAGATCAAGAAGAGAAGAGAGTCATTCAAATTTATCCTGGAAGTGTGAATATAATTATTTTTATATTAGGTTCATAAACAAGCAGCTCTAGACTATGAAATAAAAGAAATACTCAACCAACAACATGGATTCTGGTGTTAATAGTGGATCTCCAGTGATTGGCATCTATACAAATCAGCATGTTTGACAAGGCGGATGCCACTGCCGTTTTGTCTACAGAAGAGTTGCCGTAGTTTTAACTACACTGAATAAGTCACATTTTGTGATTCAAGTCTTCTCTGCTGAAGAATGCCTATTGATGCAAACCCAATGATCTTTGGCGTGTTACTGGTTAATAATAAAGACTATGGTGTAAACCTTATATAAAGGACAAAACACATCTAAAGTTGAGAGGAATGAAACACATGGAATGATAGGTGTTTTCCGGGTTCAATAATTGTATCTCTGCAAACAACAACTTGGCTGGTCAAGTATAGATAAACAGATTTGTTAACGCTCCATCTTAGTCTAAAATATTTAGGGAGACAGTATAAAATGGTGAATATTGGTTAAAGACATAAAATGGTATTAGAAACATTAATTTCTGAAAATCTAGGTTGCATCTCCTTTAATGAATAGAGCTATTTTTAGGGATAGAATAGACATACGTTAATTTGAATGTGGGGTAAGGCTCTTGAATAAACTTCCACGATATGTACCATTTGTAGATTGTATTTATCTACTGAACACACCTTTGTCATGTACTTCTTGGGACTCCTGGGTGGCTCTGTCAGTGAAGCATCCGACTCTTGATTTAGGCTCAGGTCGTGATCTCAGGGTCCTGGGATCGAGTGTCCTAGTTGGGCTCTGTGCTTAGTAAGGAGTCTGCTTGAGATTCCTTCCTTCTGTTCCTCCTCTTACTTGAGCTCTCTCTCTCTCCCTCTCTCTCTTTCTCTCTCTAAAATAAATAAATCTTTTAAAAAAAGACTAATGCTCCTTATTCCATTCAAAGTTTTGACTATGTGGTACAACCTCCCATTTAATCCTAACTTTCCATTTTACTAAAATCATCACTTTACCCTGATCATCTACATCTGTTAAGCTGGTATACTCGTTATTCCCAAGCAAGAATTGTACACTGTAACCCCTCTACTTGGTTCTTGCTCATTCTTGACCAGCTCTAATAACAATTCTTTCCTCTTACCCATCCTACCAATTCTTTTAAAGCGCAAAGGAAGCCTTCACATCTCCAGAAACCTTGCCTAGAGCCATTCACTTTTCCTTGATCTCACTTCACTTTGAAAGCTAAGTATTTATTGCCTCTGACATTAAATTGGGGATTAAGCAGTAACAATCACGGCCTTCTCGCATTGTGTCCCCCTGCCCTCTGCTCTCTCGCAGATACCTCCTATTGGTCCAACCTAGTTGGAAACCTTTCGGCAAAGGGACCTTGGAGATAGAATCCATAGAGGTCAGCTCCTGGATACCGAACAGGATAGTGAAGAGTGGAGAACAGATTGGGGGGTGGAGGGGGTGGAAATAACAAGTATATCAATCCAATCTAATAGTCTGTCGCTTGAAACCTGCAAGGCCAATTGCCCAGAGAAATATTTTGGAATCTCAAAATAGTGTAACTTGGTTTTGAATTTTGTAGAACCTTTATGGGTGGGGACAAAATCTTTTGTGTAAGGACATCCCTAACATCCTTAATCCCATAAAGAAACACATGTACATGCATTTATTTCAATGTATAATTATTGACATAAACACAGCTGCTCTCTATGTTAAAGGAACATTAAGCCCACAAAAGCAAGGAAATTCCTACTCCCAGTGCCTGTTCCATCCTTAACATGCCTTGTTGTGCCCAGATGCTACGTGTACATTTGCACCGTTTAAAAGGTTGCTGTACGAAAGCAAAAAGGTGGTAGCAGAATTAACTGGAGAGGGAGGATCAAGCCGTCTAGAATTGTCCTATTTTTACATCTCCGTCGTGCCTAGACACAACAAAACAAATTAAGAATTAAGGAAGAGATAATTTGTGGGGGTTTTGGATTTGGGGGCAGGAAAGCTACCCATGTAACGATACACAAGACACGTACAGCCAAAACAGAAGAAGCCTGAAATTGTGTAGTTTATGTTAAACTTAAAATAAATAGAGATTTACACTTCCCTTTAGATCCCGAAATACATGAAAAGTTGCAAGGCAGCCCACAACAAAGCAATTGACAAGAAAGATAGCATCTGCTTTTCTGTCTATTCAAGCCGAAGTTTTTTCATTCTAAATGCAAGCAATGCTTCCCAAGTTAACATAATTAACTCATGACAATCCTGAAACATCATAATATAAGATACAGATGGAAATTCAAAGCTTTAAAAATGTCAGCTAACTGCATCAGGATTATCACTTTTTTTTCTTTAAAGTGAACAAGCCATAATGCTAATTAAAACAGGTGTTTTTATTTCAAACCCTTTTGCATGTTATGAAATCACAACCAGGGTTATTTATGTATTAGTCTGCTGTGAAACATATATCTCAGAAAGAGGGGATCTGTGAAAACAACAAAGTAAAAAGATAAAAAGGATGACACTCAGCATTGCTTTCTGACACAATAGAGGACCAGTCGTTCAATTAGTTAGTAATTTCTGTGTGACTACTTGACGGAATCTACTAATTGTTAATCTTCCACTAACTATTGCTTTACATAATTAATTATATTCAAATAAAAACAACAAAGGCATGTGGGCCAGTTGCCCTTTTGAGGATGTGTTTTTTTTTTTTCCACAAACTGGTTCTGCTTACTGACAATATTTCCAGTATGAAAAGATATTAATCTCACAAGAGAAAACATTAAAGTCTTAGCACACTCTTTCACCTTGCTTAAAGAACAGGACCTCCCCCGCGCCCCCCACTGCCACCAAGGACACAACAACAAAAAACCCTACGGCTACGGACTGCCTTGCACAAATCTATCCTCGAAGCAATTCATAACAGCCAAAGTCCTTTGAGTTGGGATCTTTCATATTAATTTAGCATTGCATAAAATTCAGAGTAACCCGTCCAGAGGTCAAGCATCATTCATCATTAGCTGAAGTGACATTTTCAACCCTTCATATTGCAGCTGCTAAGTTGGGGGGAAAAGGTATTCTTTGGGAGGAAAAAAACAAGACACAGAACACAATCCTTGCTCTATCCACAGAAGAGAAAACAAGGTGCCTCTCTGTCAGCATGATAATATGCTTAAATTTGGTGATGTCATTCTTCCCTAACCCCGGAGTCACTAAGCACATGGCAGCTGCATTCCTCCACTTAGGAGTTCTAGTGGAGATCAGTATTAACCATTTTAGATGTAAATGAAGTCCTTTAGTGGGGTGGAGAACATAGCTTTGTGAGTTGAAATGATGATTTATATCCGAATCCTATCTTGTTTTTGAGAGATTGCAACTTGTTAACAAGGCTGTCCTTGTTCCTGTGGTATCCTCCATGCATAAAAAATTCTGGGAAGCTGAGTGTGATCACTTTTGAAATTGCAAAACAGCATTCCAAGGCTGTGCAGCAAAAGCCCTGGCCAAATTAGGACCTATGAAGCTTTGTAGTTCACAAATGAAAGATCACTCTCTTTCTTTCTTCTGTGGGATGCCTTCCTTTCTCTGAAACATTAAGGTCAAGACAGGAAACGGGAGTAATTAAAATGAAAAAGCAATCAGAAAAAAAATAGCTGCTATTTAACTGACGTAATTCACAGGGTTTCTGATAATGCATACATGCTTGCAAAATTATGAGACATCATTTGGTTCTGAAATATCAGGATATCTGCTCTAGGAAGCAAAGTTTCTCTGGCAAATATCCTCACTCCAAAGACAAGTATTACGAAAAATACCAATGAAAGAAGCAAAATTTGGAGGTTTCCGCTAAGACTCTCCAGTGTTACTTTGTCTCTGCCCCTCATAGTAGAATTCTGAAAACATTGCAGAGTTTTGGAGCTAATTCTCTTCCCCAGTGAGAGCAGCATGATTGAAAGTTCTCTGTAGACATTGCTCATGATGGGTAAGAGAGCCATTTTCCGAAGGCTGCGAAAATTAAAACAAAAATGACTGACATTTCAGTGGAGAGATGAAAGTTTCAAGGAATCCTCCACATTGATGGCTTTACTTGAATTATAAACGTGGTTATAATTCTGATGCATTATGTCAAAACTCGTGTAATTTAGTATTTTCATCTGTAATAACTTTTCTACTATTATTTAACCTTCTCATCCACTATGTTTGGCCAATATCACACCTATTCAAAAGAAGCAAGTGGAGTAAATAATGGCGTATGAATGAGGCAGGTGAGATCATAGGTCCTTTGGATCCTTACACATGTGGTCAGAGCCGGCAGTGGTCCAATTTTTAGACTTGACCCTGAGGGAAATGTACACCTTTTACTTACATCAAAACCATATGGGATTTCTGGCATTGAAAACTTCTTTACAAAGTAGGCTTTAAGTTTGGATATGGATGTCTCATACACAAGCTAACAAAAAGTAGAGGCTGTCCCTCCACACACAGTGTTTTAAGAACTGTTGCAAATTCTAAATACCTTTCCCATTTCACTGCTAATTACTCTGACGTGGGCTAATCTCTGCAGCACACAAAGATCAAATTGGGGTGTTAAAGAGGTAATTATCTTGATAATTCAAGAAATTATTTTTACTAAGCTAATTGAAGCAAAATAGAATAAGAATTATGTTTATATTGTGCATGACAGAGAGAACACTCTCACATTCAGTATCTCATTTAATAATCACAACAGTCTGGGAAAAAGTTGTTCGTTGGCATTCCTTGAGTTTTAGAGGACAGTAAATGGAAGTTCAGTGAAATGACTAGGCAAACATTGTAAATAAGGGAGGCAGGATTTGAACCAAGTCTGAGTCAAACACTTTTTTTTTTTTTTTGCACCATTATAGCATCATTGCTGCTATTTAAATCAGCACTCCATTTTAATTGTTAAACCATATCTAGGTTGAACTATAAAGAAAATATCCAGGGATAAAAATAGTAACATCATTTCAAATTCAAGGCACAAGTAGTTGGAAAGATACTGATGAATGGTTTTAAGGTAGGTCTCGATTACCTCCCCGAGGTCCATCAGCTTCATCTCCTTGTTCTGGAAGACGAAAACGTCCTTACATTTAATGTCCTGAATCTGCTTCATAGCAGTAGATGATGGCATACTGTTATTTCAGGATCATTTATGGGTTTCTTTTTTTCCCCTGGGAACTGTCCTATTTCCAACCCTGAGTTCCAAGCACCTTAACACTTCTGAGAGTGCCTTGTTTCTGTGCAGTCGGCTAAGTTTTATATTCTTCCCTCAGGACTACTTCTTTACCTGGATGTAATAGCTGACCATGCAAATTATATGCCAGTCCCATTGGAAGCGAATGCCAAATGGAAAATGCTTTTCATGTGAGAGCTCAGCTATGGAGCGAAGGTGGAAAGAGAAGCAAGTTGCCAGGTCAGAACTCCTACTTCAAATCGTGGCTCGGTTTCTTAATCTCTTAGTTTCAGTTGCTGGGTTGTTATGAGCATTTATTAAAGAAAATTTACCTAGGAACAATCTGTAAAACTGCAAAATATTATGCTACCTAGGCATTATCGTTACTCCAGATATTTCCTCACCAGCATAGAGACGCTCAAGAGAGTAGAACATTTAGGAGAAAGCACAGAGGAAGAAATTTCAGGATACATGCCACGTATTTGAGAATTAAAGTCGTCTGAATGTCACCGTGCAGTTGCAGCAAATTCTATTCAGTGTCTTTTAATTTTAGAAGGAGCATAAAACCTATATGTATTGAAGAATCAAATCATGGTCTTCAGGATCATGTTCTGGAGCCTCATCTAGATGAAATTGCTCGGGAACATCTCAGTTGCTACCATGATGTGATACTTTCTCTGAAAGGGCATTTTGTATAAATAAATTCATATTGTCAAAATGCCAGTGATCTGTAATTTGAATCTTGTAACTGCGTGTTTAGCTGAGATAGTGTCGGAGCTTGATAAATATTGGAAAGGTGAGCAGAGAGTGCTCTAGATGATAACTGTGGTGACTCTTGTGCTTCAGATGTTTGAAGAACAGTGGAGATGCATAGTCTTAGCCACATCTGTCTATACAATTCCATTCCAAATTTCTTGCAAGTGTCCATGATGGAGGAACTTGAAAAATTCTAATCCTACATTCCAAGCTGAATTTTCAGTGAAAGAAACAAAAACAAAAAACAACTAGGCTCAAAAGGGTTGGTTTTTCCAACTGCCGGAATACAATGCTCCATTTGAACCTATCTGTGGCTGTCTTCAGCCTAACCTTGAATGTCAAATCTTATAAGCAATGTAACCACTACTTTGAGCGATTATTCTGTAGTCTAATGGATCTCATTGTCAGGAAATGGGTTTTGATATTCAGCCAAAATCAAGCTTTCCAGAAACAAGTTTTATTTGTGCATTTCCCTTCTTTAATATTTATGGCTAATGTAGATATTTCATTTATGGACTTCTTTTTCAAAACTTCAAATTGGTAGATGAAGAAAGGACAAAGATGAGTTTATTCTTTTTTTCTTTCAGAATTTTTGTCCTTATCTGCAGCAAACTTAACTGCTAATATGGATGACTACTTTTCCGCTAAGAACATGATAAATCTTTACAAGGGGAAGCAGCACAGATAGGTGGGAATATTTGAACAGTACCTTGCAAGAGCTGCTGCTGGAAGTTTACCAAACAAACTAAATCTGTAGGAAGACTACTTCAACTTCAACAGCTTTAAGATTCTTTGTATTGCCATCATTCATTGGTAACTGGGGAGTTTTTACAGCCTTTCAAATCTTAGAGTCCTTTCAATCATTAGATGCCTTAAAGGGACATAAGGCCTTAAAATGTGCTCCCGATCTCCCTAGCTGAAAAAGATACATAGACAGAGGGGGGAAAAGTCAAACAACAATACAAAAAGCATTAATGCAAAAAACAGTGGGGTCTCTCCCTAATTTGACTTTCTCTACAGGTGGCCTGCAGCTGCGTGCAAACAGGTTACCCCATCGCCTTCCCATGAGCACGACAACAAAGTGCTATCTGTATTCACAAGAATACATTTAGTGGCAAAGACTGATTCAGGTCTAAAAATAAGAAGAAAGCATTTTTCCTGCATAGCCTGAGGTAACTCTGTGTACCAGCAGAAGACAGTAGCACTCTTGTCTCCCTGGCTGTGCCTGAACATAAAGGAATCAGAAACCTACTTCACATGACTCAAGGAGGCCCAGGGCCAGCAAGGAGTTGATTCATTCTACTTACATCCGTGTGAGTGCCATTGACTACATACGGCAGCCGGGCAGGCAAAATCAATAAGGAATATTCTGTTTTCAATTGACTTTAAGGTGAAAAAATATAGATCTGAGATTGATATGCCTTTTAAAATAAGTTTTCTATCAACCTAGCCAAGTAATGCTAAAATAGGTGAAATTAGGGAATGCCTATTTGGTGTGGCTTAGAAATAATTGATCAGACCCCTTTACTAATCATCATTCAAGAAGAGACATACATTCTGCCCATGTGGTTGCTTGGTGGAAAAACAAGTAGAAGGAAAACTAGAAAGATGTTCACATTGGATGGATCACCTTCCTAAATTTGATTTATAATTTATTTGTGTATTGGTTTTTATTTATTTATTTTTAAAGATTTATTTTTTTAGAGAGAGAAGAGGGGGAGAGATCGAGGGAGAGGGAGAAAGAATCTTGAGCAGACTCTGCTCTGAGTGTAAAGCCTGAGGCAGGGTTCAATCTCATGACCCCGAGACCAGGACCTGAGTCAGACGACTAATCGACTGCCCCACCCAGGTGTCCTTAATTTGTGGTTTAATACTTAAGTAATATGTTTTGAAATGACTTTCCTAACATTGCTTCTTGTAATTAATGTTTACATGTGAGGATCTTATTCCTGGGGAGGTTTCCTTCTCCCACTCTTTTCTTCTTTCTTTCCCTCCTTTCTTTCCTTCTTTCCTCTCATTTCCCCTCTTGTCTCTAAAGCATATATTCATACTTTTTCTTTCATGGAATCTTTACCCTTTCCCAGTTCATCAGGCTGATTTAGGAGCAAATCAATAAGGGTGCTTGCCCCACTCACCCCTGCCTAAATAAATGAATAAATAAATCTACCCCTCCGCATCTTCTCTGGAACACAGTTGTACTTCCATTCCCAGAGCCAGGCAGATCTTCCCTGAGATAAGTCTAATCCCTACTGACCCAAGAAGTGTGAATCTCAACTCTCCTTCTAACTGTCTTCTTTTTAAACTTTTTGATAGCACTTTTTCCTGTCCTGTTAGCAAACCACACAATGTTACTTTTGTAACGTGTACATGACAACCATTAGCAAAAACTTTTCTCTACTTTGGATATCCAGATGGTTCCAATTTCTTTCCTTATTTTTCTTTAAACCTCCACCTATATTGTTTTATGAAGATGTATTATTTTAGAATACCTCATAATAACATACTTTTGCTGATGCATGCCAAAAAAAAAAAGACTAGCTGATTTGCCTTTAGAATTCAATAAAGAGGAAGGATGGATTTAATAATGATTAATGAATGCCTTACTGTTTTATGTTATATGAAAAAAAAAAAGAAAACCTGGAAAATATATCTCGTAAAGGGGTAAGATAAGTGTCCAGTAGTCAATGTTTATTGTTAAGTGAAAGCACATAAATGGGACTAAGGTAAGATTAACAGTTATTTCCAAAAAGTCACAAACAATATAGAAAAGAGAAAAATCCAAGTAAGCTATATAATAGTTCTTATTTTAAGTGAGACACACTTAATAGAATGCTGCTTGAAATAAGGCTTTTAAGAATTAGGATGGAAAACCTTAAATCCTGATCATAAAAAAATTTTCAATACCAGATGGAGTAAAAATGTTCGATTATATTCTCATGATTGGGATAGGAAAGACAAATGGTTTACTGAGGGGAATTGAGAGTCTCCAAGTCACTTTAACAGAATAATCACAGAGCTTGGGTTTTAAATGGTCAAACTTATGGTTAAGGCAGCCTCCTCCCACTTGTGTTTGAAACTAGTGACATTTGCTTGATTTCTGACTGATGCTCATTTTTAGTGTGTGAATGCTATCTGTACCAGAGAAAACAGCATTTAGTTTTTAAATTTCTTCTATTGCTTTTTCTGCTTATCATGTCTCCCCCTAACTTCCCCAGCAAGAAACCTCCCAAGATTAAGAAAAGTAAAGCTTTTGAAGAGATACTAGTACAGGTTGTCAACAAAACATTACAAACTCATGAAATCAAAACACATGTAGAGACCACCACATTGTAAAATAAATATTAAAGGTATACAGAGAAATTGAATTGGGTTTGGAGATTAAGTTAAATAAGTTGTTGGGGTTCTTTCAAGCCCAGCAATTCTATTATTCAAACCCGTGAAGACAAATCTAGGGACTTTCACAGCCACTAACATTCTCCCGCCAAACTTTCAGAACTACTTTGTTAGTATAGGGATGGGTAAACCATGGCCCATGTGCCAAATTTACCTATGGCATAGGTAACTTATTTTGAAATAGGACATATAATTAATATGACATGTTTCACGATATGTCATTCATCTATGGAGGTGACTTTTTAAAAAAATTTTTTTAAAAAGATTTTATTTATTTATTTATTTATTTATTTATTTATTTATTTGAGAGAAAGAGAGACAGAGATAGTGACTAAGAGATGCACGAGCAGGGAGGAGAGGGAGAAGCAGGCTCCTCCCTGAGCAGAGAGCCCAACATGGGGCTCCATCCCAGGACCTTCGGATCATGACCTGAGCCAAAGGCAGATGCTTAACCAACTGAGCTACCCAGGCACCCTAGGTGACATTTTAAAAAATACAATTTCAGCTGCATTTCCTTAATTCTCAACAAATTAACATTTTGAAATAAAAAAGAATATAATATGATAAAAAATAAAGGTACATTTGTGCAGGTGAATCTTTCACCCAAGATTACTTGTCAATTCACCAAAAACATCTAAAATACTGCATTAATTGGCACCATTTACCTAACTATGGACAAGGATTTTAAAGGTGGTTTTTCTGGCAGTTGATTTAATCTACTTTACAGGACTCTAAGATCCTTCAAGACGGTGGGCAATTTTACATCGTAGTTAAACGAGATGAGGTTTATAAGAGCAATTTAAAGCAGTGAAGAGCTATGTAAAGTAGTAGTCATGATTGTGATCCTAGTGGTAGAAGCTGGTGTTTAATAAATATTTTTTGGATGAATTAAATGTTGGCTCCATTCTGAACTATAATTTTAAGAGTTTTAACTGCTAAAAAGAATATCATGCCGATAAAATGTCTATTACGGATATGAAAGTCTACTGAGTAACATATAATGTGAATACTCTTCTGGTTATGCAATGCTTGGAATTCCAAGTAGGAGTTTTACTCATGGAAGAAATACAGTATGTGGCCCTGTGACTAAAAGATAATAGGAACTATTGAAGATGGAGATTTTTCCACTTGGTCCTGGGCACGGAATCAAAATCTAAGTTTAACTTGGTGATATTTAAAAATGCATAACATGCAAAAGTCTGCAATCATTCTGTTTCTCAGCTAGTGAAAATAGAAGTCTACAGCATAGTATGTGTCAATTTTGAAAATATAGCCAAATCAGGCCGACAAGAAAAATCTTAAGTAAATAACTTCATCCATGTGTTTAGTACCATCCATGACTCTATGCCAAATTCACTTCAAGTTCCCTTCTTCAGCAACTTCTTTTATAACATGTGCCTGCAGCTATTAACTATCTGAAGTGTTGATGAGGATAGGAAAGAAATTACTTTCATGGTTATGTTTTAGGGGGACATTTGGAATTCAACAGTATGTGAGAGGACCAGCTTCAGCTTGAAATAATCTGCTAAGAAAAACACCTGAATTCTAAGCAAACAGTTTAGCCATTTAAAACTCATCGAGGCAGATACACATGATAAGATATAGCAAAATTAAAAAAAAAATCACAGAAAAATGACCCATGTCAACCAGCAGCAGTGGAAAGGGTCTAAAATCGGTTAGGCTGAAAATGCATAATGAGTTATGTATGAAAATATCAGATATTTGACTTTGGGTGGAAAATATCTTGTCTCAAAGGTATATTTTTCTGGTTAGGTAATGATGCCTTCCTTCATTTCTTTGTCATTGATCATTTGTTTCTGATTGACAATTTTTAAATTGTTATTTTTGTTATGACAAAAGTGATTTTTTTCTCTCCTTAATATGAACCATTCAAATGGTTCATGCTCAAATTTATTTTTGAATTTTGAATTTAAGGAAATGTGCATTAATAGGAACTTACAGGTGTGCACATTTCTCAAAGTACATTGTTCTCTGTTGGTAGAAAAATTGCATCGGCTATCATCTAAGGGCAGCAACACCACTATTCAAATATCCATGTTCATTAAAATGATTTGTTGCTGTTCTTCGAAGTGGAAACATCTAGATGTTTGGCATTCTGTGAATACACAAATACATATTTTTCTTAATAGCTAACATTTTTTCCAGAATGCTTTGCTTGTGTTCCTGTTTGCTCTTGTTTTACTTTAAAGGAGGTGCATAAATCTCTTTCTCTTTAAGACTCTCAAGTTCTATTTTTCAACAATGACAAGTGTACCTCTCACCTGTCTTACATTTCTTAGGATTTCTATCTTCCATGGTCTGGTTGAACACTTTCGAGCCTCAACAAAAACAAAATAAAGCTTCTTTTTAAAGTGTGGAGTGCTCATTGCTGTGGAGAAGAAGCAGAGAGTGATAAAGGAGACATACAAGATGTAGCCGGTCTGGGTGGCTGATCTAACCCAGCTCCTACTCTCTTTTCCCTGTAGCCACTTGGCGGCTAATGGTAGCCATGTAACATAGTACAGTGGCCTAGAAATTTTAACATGTGTATGTCACTTAATAAAATCTAAAGTCTCTACATCCCTCCAGAGTTAATGAAGACCTTGAAAGTCTTTACCTTTGTGAACTCTGCTACCCACATTATATAGTATTTTTGATCAAGATTTTATCTTTCTTTAGACTTTTATTTTACACTGCACACATTTCCCTTCGTTTTATATAGTTTCTTTGATTTGCCCACAAGTTCAGATGTTCTCTGCTAAAACTTCTCTTGCATTGCAGACATTTGTTCTGGGATAACTTTTTTCCTCAAATACATCCTTATAATATCTAGAGACTCTATTGATATTAAACTCTCAGACTTGTTTGCTTGAGAATCCCAGGTGTCTATTTTGTTTTTGCTCGAGATCTTTAAAAACGGAGATGCAGTGTTAGTTTGAATGTTATTTCCTCATGTATGCAAATGCTACTTATTTATCAAATGTCTTTCTCCACCTTTCTGTGTCATTTTTTTTTGTGCCATTTAAAAAATTAACTATTTAACTTTTGATTTTAAAGTCTCTCTTTTTCTCTCTCTTAAATTAGATTTGGGAAGGGAATGATAAGAGGTAATTATTGGTTTGATTAACACTGCCTCTTGTCAACCTAGTGACTAATATTTTGAGGGATCACTAAGCTGGGTAGTGTCCTCCTGCTGTCTTCTAGAAAGCCACATCCGGGGCATTTCCTTATAAACTGGGTTAAAAGTAGATTTTCTACTACATCTGTATCTGTATTAAGATCTATAGGCTTATATGTGTTATATATAATATATACAACAAATTAGAGTTTTAACATAACTCTTAGAAAAGAATACCAATTTTATATTTTTATCTCTCTATTATCATATTTTGTATTTAAACAAATTACTACAGATAAGAGAAGCCATAGTTTCTGCTATGTTTTCTGAATTACAAATTAATTCTCAAAAGTTCTTCTCCATATTATATATTTATGTTTTCAATATGCTTAAAAGATGTGTATCACTGTGGGGAGAAAGTAGTGGGCTGGAAGGAGGAGTGGGGGAGAGGATAAGGAAAAGAGAGGTCAGTTTAAATTAGTGAGAAATAAAATTATAGTCAACTTTGAGATCATTTCAAATAGGATCCTTATGTATTATTAAAGATAATAAATGGTTGTTAGTAAAATTCCTTAGAGGATCTGAGTTAATGCTTAGTTATGAGTGTTTTATAGTTAGAATACCACTTTTGTGAAGACAAACAGATACCTTTAAAAATAATTAAGAATGCTTAAAAATGGTCCTAGAATTTTGTATGTATTTTCTCTGAAGACTTTTTACATAACAAACAGGTAAACAACCCGTTCTATCTCAAGTATATATGAATCATTAATTAGTGCAACCTAAATTATTTGGAAGGGTGATACCATATATTCTAAAGCACTGGTTTAATGATTCTAAATGAAAATAATTGTTTTGGGTAAGGGTTAACACAAATGCTAGTTTATGTGTGAGTAATTTATTTTCAGAAGTAATCATTTTAGGCATTTGGGTACATTTAGAAATAGTGGGTTTTATTCAAATAATTATTGTGCCTCTCTTCCAAATGATCAGATTCCCCCAACCCCATTTCTGTGGGGTTGTTATGATGTATTTTGAAAGTTTTAGCATTCTTCAAACTGTAAAATATTTTTTTAAAAAAACCCTCTTGTTTCTAATTTCAGTAGAGTATTTTGTTTCACACAGGAAATGACAGTATAGGTTGAAAAGGTTCTGCTCAGATATAGCAATCTAGATGCTTCTCCTCATATTGAGTCAACTTAAAAATTTCATTTTAATGTGAATTAGACTATAGCATTTTTCTTTAGCAAACCCACATTTCTATCCTAGGGACTGCACTTTAATTCCTGGTACAATCTGGGTGCCTCACAGTCCTAGAGAGCAGAGTCAATGTGACCTCCTCTTTTGGCACAAGGCAGGCTTAGGCAAAAATTGAGATTGTCTCCCTTATTAAAGAAAATAAAAGAGTTACTCTCACCTTAAACACCTTTCTGTACATACAAAGTAATGCTTGAACTCCTCAAATTAAGGTTCAATCTTTGTCTAAGAGACAAATCTTGGTTAGACTATAAATTCCACTGGAAAAAAAACAGTATTTTAAACCATTGTTTATATCTTAATATCCATAAGAGGGGGTTTTAGAAAAAGAGACAAGATTGTAGGATTTAGGAGCAGTATCTTAGAGGATTTAGGAGAAGGTATTGCTAAGGAAAGACTAGTGGGCAAAGTGTTGAACAGATTTCTCCTTCATCACAGTCTTATCAAGGGCTGCCCCAATATTAGCGCACACATTCATTCTGTGAGCTTTAATTTGGTATCTACAATGTTCCAGGCAGTTGTAGGCATTAGGCGTGTAAAAATGAACACAGTATGTTTTCCGGTTTTAGGAATCCTATCCTAGCGGAGGAGCTAGAAACCAACAATCAATATATAGAGTGACAAATGTGTAAGAGAAGACTGTAAGAGATTCCACTGGAGGATTATGTAAAATAGAGGGACTCCATTTATCTATAGACTATTTTTGGAGTTAGAATCTTTATTCATAAGAATATGAGTAGACACTTATTTAGTATAATGCACTTTGAATCCAGTCAACCATTGCTGGCCTGACATTACCAGCTCTAGGAATGCTTCACTACATTTCTTCTCTGAAGACCTGGTGCCAGCAAAGCTTAAAATATTTTAATATCTGGTCAAGTCAGCTGCTCTGACAGCAATTGATTTGCTGAATGTCAAATCTGTTCACTCTGGAATTTAATGGGTTTTAATAAGGTTGGGGAGATGGGATAAATCTAAATAATGTTTGAATAAGTATTTACCAATTTAACTTTTTATATTTTGGTTGAATAGAAGGCATTTATATCTCTAAATACAGATTTACATCATGGGCATGAAGGCAGCACCACTATTCATTTTATGGATTATAATATATCTTGACACAATCCAGGGAATTTGAAGGTAGACTTGACACTCCATCATTTGCTTGCACAGTTGTGTCTTTTCTTAAAACTGAACAACTTAAGCAGGGGGTGATTATAGATGTTAACTTTGACGCTGCTGACATTTGTCACCTTATGTCATAACCTTAACATTATTTAAGCATATTTATGGAAGGGCTTCCTGATTGTTCAAAGCACAACCAAGAAAGTGAAATGCACAGGCTCATGTAACATTTGTTCCAATAGCAATCAATGCATCAGCTTTTCTTCAAGAGGTAGATATTATATGTCATGTTCCAGAGGGGGAAAGAAGTAAGAACTGCTATGATATGGTTTTTGATCATTTTTCCCCTATTTTCCCTTTGTTTTAGAGGTTTACATCAGAAATGAAAAAGGCTGTGAATTTCTCTTTGTCCTTCATCAATCAAAGCTAATCAATTATAAGACTAGCAAAACTGGATCCCAACTCCAAGCTACATGGTCATATTACACTCATATTATTACTAAAAGCCACATCTATATTCCAAACTGGGATACTATAACCCCTTTGTCATTTTCCAATAAAAAGACCATACCAAATAGGCCGAGCACACCGTAATTAGCAGCTGGCAGAGAAAGCTGTAAATCTGTATGAGTTCTGAACGATTTGCTTACATTGTTGCTTTGTTGACAAATGATGCTGTACATGTTAATGTTCCTGAAATGTCCCCATTGCACCTGACGTGCCAATAAATGCCAGCCAGCTGTATGAATTATGGAAATAAGATTTTTGTTTATGAAGGTATCCTAGACATTTATTTTACAGCATTCCTCTCGACAGATTTAATGTCTGGAGTTACATTGAGAAGATATTTGCTACCTGACATAATGGATAATGGAAACTTTAAAGGCTCTTTTTTCCTCCTTTTAATGATGAGATTAATATATCCACACACGCACACACATGCACATACACACCCCCCTACACGTACACACACATACATATATATATCTTAACATTTACCTTCTGACTTCATAATTTCCTCTTAATTTTTAAACACTACACATTCTTGCTCAAGAGTTACATAAGATATCATTTTTTAATTAAGACTATTAGGGATGAATATTTCGAATTATATACTAGTTATTTTCATTTCCATTCCAATCATTCTTCTAGTGTGTATGTAAATAGTACAAAAATATTTTCTATGAATTGTGTTATTTTGCATTTGTTCATCTATTAACTTTATTGTTGGCCTAAAAAAGCTTTAGCTGTATTTCTTTTATATGTTCCAGAAGTCAGTACTCAAATAACTTTATCTCAGTATACCTTAAAATAATATATTCTGTGGTGAGGAATCACACAAAGTTTGCTTCATTGCCTGTTGCACCTTTTAAACCCTTTATTCAGATAAGAGATTTAATTAATACGGTATTATTATAGAGCTCTCACATAAGATAAAAATTACCTGATCTTACAATAATCATAAAATAGCCACTGCTTCTGAATCCTATAAACAGCAATAAAAAAAGTTAAGCCATACTATTGTAAATGCTTTTTATTCTCACATCGGAATGAAATTTATAATTCCCAAAGGTGAATGCCAATCTTCTCAAGTTTTAATCTTCAAAATATTTGTGTGATAGAAGCTTACTATTGCCTTTGGATTATTCCACTTTGCCATAGGTCAAAGGAGACTAGAAAGTGATTTCTGGGTGCTAAGTCATAATTTTGTTTTCTGCTTCAATGCTGAGGAATGGATTGAAACAGGTCCTGAAACAGCTGATCATATGTGGCCAGTGAGATTTTGAATTTGATTACTGAATTCCAAATAATTTGCCATATCATATGGCTTGTGATTTAGGAAAGAGGCCAATAAGTAGAGATGAATCGGCCCTCTCTGAGTAACTGGTTGCATGTTTTTTTTTGTTTGTTTTTGTTTTTTACCTGGGTTAAATGGTTTGATTGCTTTTTACATATACATAATCCAATGCACTTTTTCCACAGAAATGTTTGATATACTTCCCACATCCTCTTCAAGATCTCCCTGCTACCTAAAGTCTAGAGCTGCTGTGGAAAAAAAAAAAAAGAGAAAAAAAAAAAGCCTCTTTTGTGGAACTTTGAACAATGGCGCCTTAAGGATGATTAACATATAAATAGTGAGGAGAGTCAAATCACCTTTGTGACCAAAGGCAATTCTCCTCAAATACTTATTCCCCACAAAAGAATCCAGATGGCAAAAATGATGCTTAAATAAATGCTGGCTATAGCTCAATTCTTCTGGTTCACATTGGCTACAATAGACACATTTGTATATTAACCATTTCACAGATTTTGTGCAAAGAGTAAGCTACATGTCCATAGGCCTATTGTGTTCAAAGAGTTAAGCCTCCACTTCTTGGCATGGCTGCTCTAGTCTGTATTTGCTCAAAGGAGGATTAAGGGTAATGTGCGGCAGAGGAACAATGTAAGGAGACCTGGACTATATCTCTCCTCAATATACCTGCACAACGGGAAGCACGAGGCTCCAGGCCCACTCTCCATGTTCTCTCTCACGTGCATGGAATTCATTGAAACTAATGGGAAGGAAATTATAGTCGTCTCACAGGTCTCCTAACTACAGGTTTCTGTGTGGATAAATTTAACTTGTCAAGATTTCTTACAGAATGACACAAGGAAAGTCAAATAGTCAACTAAGAATAGCAGAAAAATCTAAAAGTATTCTATTCCCCCATTTTGGTTAAATAAAACCAGATACATCATAGGCAAAGATCAGAGTCTGACTGGAGATTTTCCAAAATGATACTATAATTTTTTACTAAGTTGTGAAGTTAAACACACACCAAGTAATAGATATCTGGCAAAATAAAGGTAGTTCCCCCTATTATTTCAGGGTATAATTTTAAAAATGAATTATTTATTAAAAAATATTTTCATATACTATTCTAGGATATACTAGGATTCACTTTGGGAAAAAAAAGTTAGCAGAGGAAATTAATGAATAGTATTTGATAATCATTCAGAACAAATATCTCATCCAGGAAATACTGACCACAATAAATAACGTTTGAAATAGACAAATGGACTATGCTGCTTTATTTGGGCAAAATAGAGAGGTAAAAGGAAGTTTCTTCAAACACAAATCCTTTCCAAAATAGTTATAAGAAATCTTATCCCAGCAACACTTGCAGGATGATAATAAAAATAATAATAACTATTTATCTCATTTGCCTTTTATATCAGAACCTCATGAAGTAGGAAGCATTATTAGCTTTATTTTGTAGTTTGGAGGAAGCAGAACCCTGACATGTTTTCATCTATTCAAAGCTGTGCCACTTTTACACAGCAAGACTCAAATTTATCCCAAGACGCTGTGAATCCAGAACCCACGTTTTAAAGCACACATTATTTGTTCCTAGAAGTTAAATGTGCTGATTGTCACAATCTAATTTTGGGAGTTAATGAATGTATTTTGGAAACATTATTGAAAACTGGAAAGCAAAGTCAAGTGGACTGGGGAAGAGGATGGTCTGAACAGAAAAGAAGTTGGTAGGAAAGATTTACAGCAAATATGGTTAATAAAGTAATCATGCATGCTGAGGTGAAAGTGGTACACCAAATGGTAACTTTTGGAAATTTACAAGAATTTTTTTCCAGCTTCTAAATATACATGTTATCCCAACCCAAGATAAGTCATCACTTATCACTAAGTCATCACTAGGAGAACAAAGCCCTGGATTGGATGGCTGATTTTTATGAACAAATAGCTCCTGGGTAGAACATAAATGACAAGATGAAAACTTGTTATTTCCCAAATGAGATGATTATCTGCAATAGGTACTAAGTCAAGGGAGAGAAAAGATATATGTATTAACTACCAAGAATTAATATTTGAAATAGCAACCATGATACTCACCAACTCAGGTGGGGGAAATGCCCTTTCTCCCAGACATTCAGTGCCTCTGTTTTTCACTAGCTCCTATAGTCCTCTGGACAAAGGCCACATCTTACTCATCTTTGTGTTTTGTTGCCTTATGCCTAGGACATAATGACCATTCAATTTGTGTTTGTTGAAAGGAGAGTGACTGCAGATTCAAGAAACCCACCCTAGATCTATGGAGAGAGAATTTAAGACAATGATGCACATAGTGACTAAGAACACATGGACTTTGGATTCAATCAGTCTCAGGGTCGAATCCTGGCTCTGTTACTATGAGCTGTGGTCCTTGCACAAATTAAACTCATTAAGATTTAGTTTCCTTAGCAGCACAACTGAGGTGATAATGCCCAACACTTTGTGTTCTGCAATTATCAAATAAAATAATATGGGTAAAGCATACTATGGCATGCCTGATACACAACATGTTAAAAGTATAATGGTGGAGATAGTCACAAAGCAAATGTTGGAAGTGACTCAAACTTGTCATCTTAGGATAGTAAAAGCAGTCAACTTTTGTAGGCAGTGGAGTATATACCGAAGAAGTGGATTTCTTAGAACAAAGATGAAACTTCTCTCTTATTCCAGTCACCAGTGACCACTTAAGTGGAGATACATTTGCAGGTATTGAAAATCACACTTCTAATGATATGCTGAAAGATGGAAACTGAATGATAGAAGTGTAGGTTTGATAAAAATTTGAGTGCAAGTGACATTTGAATTGCAAGTTCTCTGAGGAAAGAGTGGGTAGAGAAAAGGGCCCAAAGGCAAGTATAGTTCAATAGGTGAAATGAGGAGAAACCAGCAAAAGGGACCATTAAGGCCTCTGTAAAGTCTTGACTTTAATCAGAAAGTTGGTAGAAAAGGCCATAGATGGTGACAGACAGTTGGGGAGGACAGACATGAATGCAAGTTAAAGCTCACAGAGAATTTGTCCAAGCCAGGAAGCAGATGAATTAAACTGGGCAGAAAAGAACAGATTTCAGAATTATTTATTGCTCAACACAGTGTAGTTGATGTTTCTTTGTGGGAGAACTTCTGATGGGTGCCTAATCTAACTAGTAGAAATCTGTATCTTCCTTTTTTTGCACATAAAAGCAAACTGGGGTGCAATGGAGTGTGACTTTTTAATGGAAATCTTGATATTTCTCCAATTTATTTAGAAAAAGGTAAATTATTTGAAAACATAAGTACTTAGAGCAACTGAAATGGTTGCTCTAGAATGTGATAAAGGATAGAGAGCCAAATGGAAAGGCTGGCCAGTGGGTACTATTGGTGTCCCAGAGCATCTGTTCAAAGGGAACTCTAAAACATCACTTACAATATAATGAAAAGGGAGAATTTATTTTACTAGAGCTTGTCTTAAGAGGAGAATTACATATGGTTCTTTGATATGCTGTTTAGGAAGGAAGAAAGAAGCTAAAATCCTAAGTGGTAAGCCTCAAGTAAAAACAAGATATCATTTAATAGTATTCTAAAGAGGGTGAGTACAGTTGAAGGAAAGGCTTTTGCTTTGTTGAACGGGGTTTGCAAGTGGAAGTCTGACAACAGTGGACTTCTTTTTTGCTGCTCCATTACCCAATACTCGAGTTTGTCTCTAGAAATAAGTTTAATAAATATTTATATCACTCTAATGAAGTGATAAATTGTTGGTTTGCTCTAGAGGTCAAATAATAAGTTTGATCAGTGTGCAAGGTTATTAGGCCACCCGGGGTGTTCATACGTCTCCATTCAGTTCTGATAGAGGGGCTAACATTCCAGAAACTGTTATAAAAGGGAAGATGAAAAAAAATTGGGAGGTTTTATCCTTAATTTGGGGAAGAATAAAGTCAACTAAAGCAAAAAGGAAATTGAAAAAGAGATCTTCCTCAACTTATGATGGGTTAACCTATTTAATACACCACTTAACCTGCCAAACTTCATAGCTTAGCCTAGCCTAACCTTAAACATGCTCAGAATACTTGCATTAACCTGCAGTTGGGCAAACTCATCTAACACAAAGCCTATTTTATAATAACATGCTGGACATCTCCTGTAGTTCTTTGAATACTATAACTGAAAGTGAAAAACAACCTTATTTTATGGATACAGAATGGCTTTAAGTGTATTGGTTCTTTACCCTTGTGATTGCACAGCTGACTGGGAGTGGTGTCTTACTGCTGCTGCCCTACATCAAGAAAGAGTATCATACAGCATATTGCTTGCCCGGGAAAAGAACAAAATTCAAAATTCAAAATACAACCTCTACTAAATGTATATCTCTTTTGCACCATCGTAAAGTCAAAAAATTGTAAGTAGAACCATCGACTCTAAGTTGGGGACCGTCTGTAGTATATTTGACTTGCTTAAATTAATTCAGTAGAAAGGAAAAGTTTTATCAGGAATATTTGAAGTAAGATCAAAACAAAATGACACAAACTTCAGAAGTCCAGAGGAGCTTGGGTCCTAGATTATTTCCTTTAAAAAGCATCTGAATTGAGTGTCTTGAAAACACACCAAAAACAATAAAGACTGAAAAATAGGGAGCTACAACAACACGAGAAGCAAAAACCCTCCGTGGTCAATAAAACAAAAATAGCCATAGCCTCAAACCATAAACAGTCATGTGTACTGTGAAATGCTGTGGAGTCTGTACCAAAATGAAGAGAGAATCTGAGCCAACACAAACTTCAGACATGGAAGAGGAAAGAGATTTCCTTAAAAGGGTCATAGTCTTGACAGTGTTATCTAATTATTTGATTAAAGTATTAGGCCATGAAAATGGGTGCATCCTGTGAGAAGGAAAATATACCAGAAGTTTTATCCCACAGAAGGTCAAGGAAGGTGGCATAGAAGGCAAAACCATTTTACTGTTTATTTCCCAGTCATCTAGCTTAGGAAAGGTTTCAAACACTGAAGCTGCATGAAGAAGGGAGAGGAGACAGAAACTGCTAGATTCCAATACTAAGAGCTGCGTTGCTGATAGTAATACAGACATAGATAGCTAGATGATAGATGGATAGATAGATGATAGATAAATAGATAGATGATAGATGATAGATAGATAGATGATAGATAAATAGATGATAGAATGGTCCTATTCAAGAATTAGTTGTAGTCAAAGAAAGATAAGTAGGGATTACAGAAGCACAATAGGATCATTATTTAGACAAGAGTAAAAGGAAAGAAGAATATAAATCACAAGAGGAATTATTCAAGAATTCAGGAGAATTCAGGGACACCAGGGTGGCTCAGTTAGTCGAGCGCCAGCCTTTGGCTCAGGTTATGATCCCAAGGTCCTGGGACTGAGCCACAAATCCATCCCTGAATTCTCCCTCTGCCTCTACCTTTCTCTCTCTATCTCTCATGAAAAAAAAAAAAAAAAAAAAGAATTCAGGAGAATTCAGACAAATAGCTGTAGCTAGTTTCAAACAATTATTTACATGTAATGTATTGGAATAAATTTTTATAAAGAGCTATAAATATTCAAAGCAAGTTGATAGAGCTCAGGAAATCAGTGCAATTAAACCACTCCCCCCAAAAACCCCCAACATATGTCAAAGTAGAAGAAAAATAGGATATATATATATATATATATATATATATATATATATAATTCAATTATATGTATATAATTGAAAAGAGAATGGTATATGAACTAGAAGAAATTATACAAAATGAAAAGGTTAAAGACAATATATGCCTATGAATAATGTTATATATATGGTAAAAGTGACTATAGTACAGAAGACAAGATTCTTAAAGAAGATTAAAGAGCAAGTGAAACAAGCAAAAACAAAGATGTAATAGAAAAAGAAAGTTTGGGCGATAGAGAAAGATTTAAATTTGGTTACTAGAAGGATATACTTACTTCCAGGAAAAATTGGCATAGAACAATTAATCTAACATATCCTAATGAAACTCCTGAAATTTAAAGATAAAGAAAAAGCCAAATGGTTTTTAAGGCAGCACAGGTAAACCATTAAAAGGAGGAGAAAGAAGTTTGATCTTGGAACACTTGACAGCAGCAGTCAGTACCAGGTGAAAAGGTGTGCAAAATTCACAGATATTCATTGAGAAATGTGAGGGTAACCTGCTCAAGACCTTTTCTTGGAAATGGAACTGGAAGATGAAATATAATGAATGGAAAATTAAAATAGAGCACTCGAACATGGAGAAAACTTGGAAAAATGACTGCATGTGAGCATTTTCTCCTTAGCATAGAACAAGATCTCAACAACATTGGAGATAATGATTACAGATATAAACGTCAACCTCAAGGATAATAAAATCCTAAATAAATTGGAAGATCATCTTGAAAGGTAGACTACCCACACTAATTTCCTTGTAGAAAAAGAACAAAAAATTTGGTCAAAAATGGAAATAATTGTATTGACTTCAAATTCTTTACATTTTCTTAAGGTTTTTTTTTTTTTTAAGAACTGATATTTCTTGAGTCAAACATTTATTTGAAGTTTAACCATTCTTTCTAAGTTCATTTAAATTTCTTTTTCTTCTTAAAATTCAATTAAAATGAAACATAAAACATTTTACTGAGGAATAACCATTATGGAAGAATCATATTTTTATCTATTACATCAATATATTCAGAAAGGACCCTCTAAAATCCTATAAATGGGGGGAGGGGCAAGATGGCAGAAGAGTAGGGTCCCCAAATCGCCTGTCCCCAACAAATTACCTAGATAACCTTCAAACCATCCTGAAAATCTACGAATTCGGCCTGAGATGTAAAGAGAGACCAGCTGGAACGCTACAGTGAGAAGAGTCCGCGCTTCTATCAAGGCAGGAAGACGGGGAAAAAGAAATAAAGGAACAAAAGGCCTCCGAGGGGGAGGGGCCCCGCGAGGAGCCGGGCTGAGGCCGGGGCGAGTGTCCCCAGGACAGGAGAGCCCCGTCCCGGAGGAGCAGGAGCTGCACCAACCTTCCCGGGCGGGCGGAAAGGGGCTCGCAGGGAGTTGGAGCAGGACCCAGGAGGGCGGGGATGCCCTCGGGCTCCCGGGGACACTAACAGACACCTGCGCCCCGGGAGAGTGCGCCGAGCTCCCTAAGGGCTGCAGCGCGCACGGAGGGACCCACCGGAGCAGCTCGGAGGGGCTCGGGCGGCGGCTCCGCGGAGGGGGCTGCGGGGCGGGAGCGCGAATCCCACAGCGCAGGCCCCGGAGCACAGGGCGCCGGGACACAGCCCAGGATCCGGCCTCCCCCGGGACAGGCAGAGGCCGGGAGGGCCCAGGACAGCAAGGACGCTCCTGCCCGGAGCTGAGCAGATCAGCGGCCCCGCCCCGGAGCCTCCAGGCCCTGCGGACGGAGAACCGAGAGCCCCGAGCCCCGTAGTTCCTGCGGAGGCTGAATCCAGGCTTCCAGAGTTGCCATAGCAACTGCTGCTGTTCCTCCTGGGGCCCCACGGGGTAAACAACCCCCGCTGAGCCCGGCAGCAGGCAGGGGCAGAGCAGCTCCCCCAAGTGCTAACACCTGAGAATCAGCACAGCAGGCCCCTCCCCCAGAAGACCAGCTGGACGGACCAGTGATACTCCCTCGTGTTCCAATACAACTTGTTTTTGGCCACTCTGCACTGAGCAAAATGACTAGAAGGAAAACCTCACCTCAAAGGAAAGAATCAGAAACAGCCCTCTCTCCCACGGAGTTACAAAATCTGGATTACACTTCAATGTCAGAAAGCCAATTCAGAAGCACCATTATACAGCTACTGGTGGCTCTAGAAAAAAGCATTAAGGCCTCACGAGACTTCATGACTGCAGAATTTAGATCCAATCAGGCAGAAATTAAAAATCAACTGAATGAGATGCAATCCAAACTAGAAGTCCTAACGACGAGGGTTAACGAGGTGGAAGAACGAGTGAGTGACATAGAAGACAAGTTAATGGCAAAGAGGGAAACTGAGGAAAAAAGAGACAATCAATTAAGGGACCATGAAGACAGATTAAGGCAAATAAATGACAACCTAAGGAAGAAAAACCTACGCTTAATTGGGGTTCCCGAGGGCGCCGAAAGGGACAGAGGGCCAGAATATGTATTTGAACAAATCCTAGCTGAAAACTTTCCCAATCTGGGAAGGGAAACAGGCATTCAGATCCAGGAAATAGAGAGATCCCCCCCTAAAATCAATAAAAACCGTTCAACACCTCGACATCTAATAGTGAAGCTTGCAAATTCCAAAGATAAAGAGAAGATCCTTAAAGCAGCAAGAGACAAGAAGTCCCTGACTTTTATGGGGAGGAGTATTAGGGTAACAGCAGACCTCTCCACAGAGACGTGGCAGGCCAGAAAGGGCTGGCAGGATATATTCAGGGTCCTAAATGAGAAGAACATGCAACCAAGAATACTTTATCCAGCAAGGCTCTCATTCAAAATGGAAGGAGAGATAAAGAGCTTCCAAGACAGGCAGGAACTGAAAGAATATGTGACCTCCAAACCAGCTCTGCAAGAAATTTTAAGGGGGACTCTTAAAACTCCCCTTTAAGAAGAAGTTCAAGTAACTCTGAACATGAATGGGCTTAATGACCCCATCAAAAGGCGCAGGGTTTCAGACTGGATAAAAAAGCAGGACCCATCTATTTGCTGTCTACAAGAGACTCATTTTAGACAGAAGGACACCTACAACCTGAAAATAAAAGGTTGGAGAACCATTTTCCATTCAAATGGTTCTCAAAATATACCCTAAAAACTATAGAACACTTCTGAAAGAAATTGAGGAAGACACAAAGAAAAATATTCCATGCTCATGGATTGGCAGAATTAATATTGTGAAAATGTCAATGTTACCCAGGGCAATTTACACGTATAATGCAATCCCTATCAAAATACCATGGACTTTCTTCAGAGACTTAGAACAAATTATTTTAAGATTTGTGTGGAATCAGAAAAGACCCCAAACAGCCAGGGGAATTTTTAAAAAAGAAAACCATACATATCTGGGGGCATCACAATGCCAGATTTCAGGTTGTACTACAAAGCTGTGTTCATCAAGACAGTGTGGTACTGGCACAAAAACAGACACATAGATCAATGGAACAGAATAGAGAACCCAGAAGTGGACCCTGAACTTTATGGTCAACTAATATTCGATAAAGGAGGAAAGACGATCCATTGGAAGAAAGACAGTCTCTTCAATAAATGGTGCTGGGAAAATTGGACATCCACATGCAGAAGAATGAAACTGGACCACTCTCTTGCACCATACACAAAGATAAACTCAAAATAGATGAAAGATCTAAATGTGAGACAAGATTCCATCAAAATCCCAGAGGAGAACTCAGGCAACACCCTTTTTGAACTTGGCCACAGTAACCGGAGAAGGACAAACAGTGTATGTTCTCATTCATTTGGGGAATATGAATAATAGTGAAAGGGAATATAAGGGAAGGGAGAAGAAATGTGTGAGAAATATCAGAAAGGGAGACAGAACATAAAGACTTCTAACTCTGGGAAATGAACTAGGGGTGGTGGAGGGGGAGGAGGACGGGGGGTGGGGGTGAATGGGTGACGGGCACTGAGGGGGACACTTGACGGGATGAGCACTGGGTGTTATTCTGTATGTTGGTGAATTGAACACCAATAAAAATTAATTTATAAAAAAAATAAAATCCTATTTATCAAATATTAACATATTTATTCATGTGCATATTTAGATATGTATTTATGGACTAAGTCACAATTTTTTGTCTATTTTTTATTTTTTGAGTTTTTCTAACAGTTATTTAGTATTTTATTACAAAATAGAATACTTACATATATCCTTTTCATAAAAACACAGCTGTGTAAGATCAGGGCTGAGGTGCTTTTATCATTCAGTCAATATACAATTATACAGAAAAGTCATGGAGCTAAGCAAATCTCTGCATTCTTTGAATTTTAGTCATCTATGGAACTAGGAACCTTCTGTAGGATTTATCTTGCATTTGTTTAAATTTAGAAAGAACATTTTAAATCTCAGGATGATTTCTTAACACCCAGTATATTTCTGATCCATCTCTCTGTGCCTTTATCAATACATTTAGGAAATGTAAAATTATTTTCAAAGCAAAAAGTCAAATACAAGTACAAATATTTGTAAGATATTCCAAAGCCAAATATAAATTATTTGGGACTATTTAAAATCATAGATTTTTACCTGCCAGGGGCTCTTTATTTTCTTTCTTTCTTTCTTTTTTTTTTTTTTTTCCTGCCGGGTGTTCTGATCTGGTCATGTTTCATTTTCAGAATTATTCAGGTATGTAGAGTTAAAATCTTGCAAATAAGAATAAAAGATGTTGGCTTAAATTATTTACATAAGTAAAGATTATTTTGCTGAATTATAGCTTGACTTCAGTTAGCTTTGGTAGATATGTGCTACATGTTTATGTTGTTGGAATTTTAACTCTCTATCCAGACTATGTCATAATAGTGTTGCTATTCTCTTCTAGAGTTTGAAGTTTACAAGGATGAGGCAAAAGAATTTGATTGTGAATGTTCACACACTTGATCCTCAGAAGACTTAGAATCTATTGCTGATTCTTGAACCTGCCTTGCATCAACCCTCACGGTACAGGTTTATTCAAATATTTTGGGACATTTACATTCATGACACTCCACAAATATCTGACTTCAATAGTTGACAAATATCTGACTTCAATAAAATACACACTTAGCAGTTCAAAAAGTGGTAATAGTGACTCTTGATTGATATTTTTTTCACACTACATTTATTTAACCTGTTAATGGAGAATATCAATTATATTTCAGTTTTCAAAATTTCCAAGGTACTTAGAAAAGTCTCACTTCATATATGTAAAAACTAACATTGAGTTGAAATTATGAGGAATATGGGAGGAACTTAACCAATAAAATATCTAAAATTAATAATAGACATTTAACTATAAATGGGTAGGAAATATCAGAAAGGGAGACAGAACATGGAAGACTCCTAACTCTGGGAAACGAACTAGGGGTGATGGAAGGGGAGGAGGGAGGAGGGAGGAGGGCAGGGGGTTGGGGGTGACTGGTTGGCGGGCACTGAGGGGGGCACTTGACGGAATGAGCCCTGGGTGTTATTCTGTATGTTGGCAAATTGAACACCAATAAAAAATAAATTTATTATTAAAAAAATAATAACTATAAGTAAACACATCAGTATTTTGTAGCTAGTAGTTAAAAAAAATAATTTTGGACAACTCTCTTATTCAGAATATTGCTAAATATAAGAATCGTTAGGTTTTTTTGTTTGTTTTTTTTTAAGAATTGTTAGTTTATCTTTTCTCACAAGAGGTCTTCTAGTCTGAGCTTTAAGCTTGGTCTCCATGTTTAAGTAAACTCAGACAAAAATCTTCGAAATATTGCTAACAGAACTTAACTCCCGACATTAATTTTTGATTTGTCTAATAATCAAGAAACATTAGTTTAAACAGATTCCATTAAGTAAATCCGTGTCATCCACCTTTCTGATCTTTTTTTTTTTTAATGAATGCAAGTACCATCCATCATGAGTACCTTGACTTTCTATAAAAGTAACAGTTCATAAAAATCTGTGAAACTACTACTGGGAACAAACAAATTAAACAAATGACAACGTAATATAATAAAACTGCTGTTGTCCTCCTCTGGCGGAAGAATTGCTTCTTCTATGGGACTAATACATCTTGCAGAAACAATTTTAAATAATATGTAACATATGGATTCAGCTTTTATTATTCTTCTAAAAGAAGACAATTATATTTATGTGATAAACTGTTCAGTGTTAGTAGCATGATGTTTACATTACTGGCCACTTAAATAATCTTTGACAAGCTCCTATGTGAATCAGCAGCCCGCCTCTCTTGAAATCCCTCTTACGACTTAAGTCTGGTCTCTCTGCAATGACACTCATGTGCCCTTTGGCAGCACCAGGAGTATAGCACAGTTCTACACAAGACCAGCGAATAAATGACTTTCTTGCAGTAGATAAAGCCAACATATACTCCTCTCCCCTCTCTTTCCACACATCTTCCACCTGAGTTCTTTCCTACCCCTGAAGAGAAGGTGAGGACCCCAGCCAGCATTTGGTGGAATAAAAGGGGACTAGCTTTCGTGAGGAGTTATCAAATTAGTGTTACTTGTGGGAAGGGAAGTCTTTTAAGCATTCTCCTTACCTTGGTCATTGGTAAGCTGGTACAAGAAATAAATAAAATCTTGATATATATTATATCAAGATTTTATTTATTTATTCTTGAGAGACACAGAGAGAGAGGCAGAGAGACAGGCAGAGGGAGGAGCAGGCCCCATGCAGGGAGCCTGATGTGGGACTTGATCCCAGGACTCCAGGATCACACCCTGGGCCAAAGGCAGGCGCTAAACCACTGAGCCACCCAGGGGTCCCAATATATTTTATATTATTAAAAAAAAAAAACTTTTGGGGAGAAGAGAAAGAGCTGTTGACACCTGTTGTGTTGTCTGCCACAATTGAGCTAAAAAAACGCTTAATAAAATCAGAAAGAAGTTTATTTCCACATCTTTCGGTTTGACCGCCTCCCTTGCCTGCATAGGCATTTCTGAAGGGGAGAAATGAATTTCCAAATTGTCACTTTGGCTCACTCATTGGTTGCTGCTGTGTGTTTAGATAACACTTGTTAAAAAGTGATGGAGCTTGTTCTGCTGCCTTGCGCTGCTTTAATGAATCTCTTGCAGAATATCGGTTGGGGGAGAGTTTACCAATGCCCCTCCTCATTGCCCTGCTGAGTGAGTTGAATAATTCTAATAATCAAAGGCACAGAGTCTGCATCTAGTTTGGAAATGAAACCATGGGTAATTTTCAAACGTGGTGCCCTCAATTTTTGATGAACTGTCACAGAAACAGGAATTACCACGATTCAAAAATCCCATCCACTAACGGCCGGAGATCAGCATCTGTGGATGATTTCTTCTAACCCACTACCCTCAAATCTCCTTCCCAGCCCCCCTAATAAAAACACCCCCTCTGCCTCATGCTTCCAATTTAGTGCAATCATGCCTCTTACTGGCCATTGCCTTGCAGGACACCAGCTGTCAGACACAGAGATGCAAGGTACAGGGGTTTGAAATGTAAAGTGTTATAATGTAAAAGACACGGTCTTATATCAAGTCCAATATTAGACTCTAATGGGCCTGCTCAGCATGCAGAAACAAGAGCTCTACTGTATCATAAACACTTGAAATGAAGGCCTGCTAACGGGCAGTTACCACTTCCCAGTCTTTAGATTCGTAACCTCACCTAACCTAACCTAATGTCTGTCCCTGCTCTCATCCCTTCCAATGCCCTCCCCATCAATGAAGGGATTGTGAAAGTATTTCCAATCCTAGGAAAGTTTTAAGGAATCGTCTTTGAAGAGGAGAGTTTTGCTTTTCCAAAGATTCTGAGAATGTGAACTTGGGGGAGATGGCTGGGGGCCAGAAGGTGCCATTTCTGAAGCTGGAGTGGCTAATTTCATGCACTAACTGCATTTTTTTTTCCTTTTTTGCAATAACTCATGTAAGACCCAATTAGTCACATGACTCCCGCGTTAGTGCCTGTGCCAGGTAGCAGAGGCAAAGGTGAGACAGAGTTATTGCCCTTATGCAATTCAGGCTCTCTGAGTGAGAAGGTTGAGAGAGCCAAATAAATAAGTAGATGACTACACAATAGTAAATGCTGTGATTAAAACATGGATAAAAAGGGAAGGAGGCCAAATAGGAAAGGAGAGGTTACCTCGGCCTGAGGGATTTAAGGACAGTTTCAGAGAGGTGATGGCATTTTGAGGATGACCAGAGACTTGCAGGTGTCTGTGGGGCTGTGAGGTGGAAGTGTATTCAAGATGGAGAAAAAAAGGTGTGCAAGCATAGCAGGATGCTGATTTGACACCGTGAGCGCAGCTCTTTATAAAGCGAAGCTACAGATGATTCCAGGTTGTTTAACTTTCATGGTACATTGAGGTAGATGTGGCTTGGCTCCTGCACCTTTTGGCTTTTCCTGGGGGCTAATTTATCTATCACCTAAGCTTGAAAACACGGGCTCTTTTTAGGCACATCTGGGTGAGTACCTAGCATATAGTAAGGATTCCATAAACATCACTTATCATTATCATCATTATAAAGCATCCATTATGTCATAAGCACTTTTCTGGGCACTTTGAGGGGGAAAAATGTAAAATCATAAAATACGACTTATAAAAACATAAAATATGCTCCTATCCATAAGGATCTAGATGGTTTTGTTTGGGGAGATGTGGCATAAGTGCATGAATTAGTGTAAAGAGAAATACACTGATTAGAATTATGTATTAATATATATGTAGCTGCACAAGAAATTAAAACCTAGAGCAAGGTATTTTAAGACATTAATTATTATAACACACACATTAAAAATGTAAAAGGAAGAGTAGGGAAATAAAGTGAATTCATTAAAGGAATTTGGAACTTGAATTGAGTTTTGAGAAATGGGCTAAGCCAGAGAATCTCAGGAAAACAAAAGACTCGGATCATGGAATCTGTCGGCACCAGCAAGTCAGGGAGGTGGAGATAAACATACCATTTTCTGATTTTAACAATAACATTTGCTCCCAAGAGCGTAAGATTCATGTTGGGCGTAGGTTGAAAGTAATTGGATGTGGTCGGCTTCTGGAGAAAGTGATGAACTCTGGAGAAATTTATCTGGTTTTGGTACTAACAGATACAGGAAATATTCAGTTAAATTTTGTCTTTTCATTTTCTATCTAATTGCAATGACACAAATCTCTGAAAGAATTGACATATTGAATATTCTGAATTGGGACAATTTCTTTTACTGATCTATCTTTGGCCCCCAATTAAGTCACTACTAAATGAAAATGAAATAGAAAAAAAAACTGCATGAGTTTCTCCTCTAATTTTAGAATATGCCGTAAACTTAGTCTGTTGGCCCTATTTTCAGATCATTGAAAATTTAAGCAAGATAGGAAATAAAAAGCTTTTTGTGAACTCCCAATGCTCTTTCTTAATAAAACAAACAATTGTTGTTCCAGGGCTGGTAATGGAGGGAGAAATTCTGTGTGGGGATAACTGGGCAAAGCTCAAAATCTTAATTTTCGCTCAGTTAAAATTCACCCCTCCAAAATATTAACAAGAAATCAAGCTTCATGCTCTATTTAAAAAGTTGCCTTATAACACTGGCCTCTTTGGACAAAAAAAATCTGGCTGATTTTCTTCATGTGGGGGCATATCCTTTCAACAGTCTTTCTGGAAATGGGGATGGATCTGTGTTGCTTCATTTATTCTTTCTGGGTCAGTTTCCCTCATGATAATGAACACACATATCTGAGAATGCTGATCTGAATTAAGGGCATAATCTATATCCATGGAATACAGAGCATCAAACTGACCCGCAGACAGAACAGAAGTACTGTCTCTTAACTAAGTAAATACTGTCAATATTTTCTCAAGGAAAAAAAAAATTGTAGGTCATATTCAAACAAATTCAGATTTGCCAAGACAGTGAGTGTTTATGATCTGAGTCAGCTACAGGTTCTCTTCTAGCAAACTTGTGTTTGAATTAGTTTCCCATCCAATAACAAATATTAATTGCAACTTTATCCCCTCTGATTTAACCATCCCCGAGAAGTCCATGTACTTAGATGCTTCCTATCACATTTTAAATGCTCTCTTAAATATTCAAATTATATAATTATGCCTAATTATGCAATACATTGTATTTGAATACAAAATCATAATACAGTTTTGGCATCATTGTCATCTTACAGCATTTGCCTTATTATGCTGTGGCATTTTGAGTATTTTTGATCAAACAGTATAAATGGAACAGGTTTTGCATACTGAGCATCTTAAAACCCACTTTAAAGAGATTTACTATCAATGCACATTTTCTGTTCGGCTGGAAAAAATAAGAACTTTGTAGTGTGTATTATGAAATGTTAAATATTAATACTATTTAAAGTTAATGGTATGCCAAAGAAAATGGCTGATAATACATTATACAATTAAATGCCTATCATATTAGCTCATCTATTAACAAAATAAAATAGATTTAAACAGAAGGGTTCTGATTTGTATTTTTTTAGCAAGTGTTGCCCATGTGTAAAAGCTAAATTATTTATTCAATTTTTAAACTGCTGGATGCATCAGTTTGCAGTTATTTGCATTATATTTGAATGCTTTGTCATGTGTTCCTGATACAACAAAAACAGTTTTCTCTTTTTGTATGGAGGTATTTTCTTCTGCACAGATGCCATTAACAATGACCAAAAAAATCAACCAAAAATACCTTCCTCCATGTCTAGAGAATCACTGAAGGTTTCTGGGCACCCTGCAGGCAAACAAAAATCTCAACACTACTGTGTCAGACCCTTTGCTAAACTGCATTTGTTATCACATCTTAAACTGGTTCCCAGGTACATAGTTCTCCATCATCGTTCTGACCTTTCCAATATTTACCTGTGCTTGTCCAGGTTAAATATCCTCCATTTCATAATCTATGTTATAATTTTATATATCTTGGTCCATGGATGCTTGTATACCATCATGTGCTTGGCTTTAAGGATAGTTTTTCTTTTCTTTTCTTTTCAGTGTTGGTAGCTTAAAATACCTTGAAAGCATGTGGGTTTTGCTTCTAAAACATTTCAAAGATTATATATTAATAGAATGCTGAGCACATGTGAGGGCCCATGCTTGTGCCTGAGCAAGCTAACCAACTTAATTGGGAAGCAATTACCCCTTTCCTGAACCTATCAATTATAGCAAAGTTTGTGTACATCATCGCCCAAACCAATTATTGTAAGTTCAAAAAACAAAACAAAAAAAAGCCCCCAAACACTATGAAATGAATTTACCTAGAGAGTTTTAAACATGTTTGAAGACTGTTTGGAGGTAAGAGCATTACCTAAGTGATGCCTGACATCTCTCACACACACCAGTCTCCATAGCATGGGATTCATTGTCCTAACTGTAAAAGTTCATTTAATCTTTGGAAAGAGCATCTTATTTCCGGACATGGTATACCAAGTTTTCTTAGAGGAGCATTCTCCTTCTCCTCTCCGATTATGTGTCCTGGATGGGACTCTACCTACACTGCCAAATATGGAGCATGTGACCTTCATCTCAGTCCATTAGCTTATGGCCGTGGCCGTGGTAGTTGATTTAGGAATATTGGTAATGACTCAGTATTGGTCATTAGTAGTCAAGTTTGTTGGAAGAGAGATTCCTGATGGATTAGAAGCAGGGACCATGTTGATCTGGGGATGTTGCGGTCATTGTATACCATGTGAAGACTATGAATGAAGCTAACACAGAAAAGAGCAGAACTTAGAGATCAAGAGAAGCTGGGTCCTAACGAGGTGGTCTAGGTCCCAGAATTTAGAGAAGCTTAAATCTTTGTTGCTTCCTGATTTTTCCAGGAATGTGGAAAAAAAAAATTAAGACAATCTGGATTGGCTTTCTGTCTCTTGAAATCAGAAGAATCCTAACTGATGCACTTGCATTTTTTATATTACAACTTTGTTTCCTGCATGGTGCTGAGCATTGCAGCCACTGAATTTCATATATTGAAAGACCAAATATGTCAATCAATCAATGAAAAAGTTGACCTTTATTTATACTCTGCCATGAGGGGACTATATTTGAGCCGATATAAGGAATGGGTTGATAGCATATTAAAAGTCAAGAGACAACTCAGAATACTGAGATCCGGCGCAGGTGGTGGGTTTCATCTATTTTTTTTTTCAAAATTTGTCTTAATAAAAATGAATTTCATCAACCTGAGCCCAAACTAACTGAAAATAAAGTGGGAAGACTGTGGTTAGACATATCATCTTAGTTTTTCTCTATTTCAAGGGATTTGTTTCGCCCTCAAGGAGTTCTATGCACAGTTAGACAATATTTTTATGGACAGAAAGGTGGTGTTTATGGTCATCAGCTAAAGTCATTAACTGGGTTGTGACAATTCTTATAGAGAAGATTATTTTAGGTTTCCTGTCATTCCAATGGGAATTGACTCAATGATAGGTAATTCACATAGTTAACAGGAGTCAACAAAAATAGTCTAGTCATACCTTATACCGAGGGAAGAATTTAATTGGTGGGTTAAACAGAGCTAGTCTTGGTAAAATTGTTAAGCAAACTGTGGCTTTTTAAAATCTAATTCATTGTTAGGGTCCAGACTTTTTTTCTCTCTCTCTCTCTCTCTCTCTCTCTTATACTTCCTAAGATTTCTTCCAAGTTCATCATTCTTTAGAATATACTCCTTTCCTCGCCTGAGTCCCTGTTCTTTGCTGTTTCCCCTAGGAGGTATGCTAGATTGTATGCTATTCTTTCTGATAAGCAAATTTGTGGTCATGACATTTTCTTAATGTGTAAATCTCATATGATACATTTGTTTTTAATCTTAAGATTGTATTTATTCATTTCGGAGAGATAGAGAGAGACAGAGAGAGAAAGTGATCAGGGGCGAGAGTCTGAAGCTGACTCTGCCCTGAGTCCAGAGCTCCATGTGAGGCTTGATGCACAACCAAGAGACCATGACCTGAGCCGGAAGCTGAAGCAACTGAGCCACCCCAGGCACCCCTGAAACTTACATTCTAATAGTCAAATTTTATTAATCTAATACCATAATCCAGAAACAGAAAGTATGTGGCATGCACATGGAGGGCTTTTTTCTTTCCCCCAAAATAATACCTATGCCATATATCACTAATGATGACATAACTCGTTCTCACTCATTTAGGACAATGTTTCAGTCTGCGTCTTGACATAACTATCTAACCGGCTACTAACAATCAACCATATTTTGTATAAGAGGTGAAATGACTTGCTTTTCCTGCCTCAGCCAGATAAATTGATTTGCTAATTGTGGCATTTTGGGCAGAGTGGAGTGACAGTGGGAAATTATTTTGTATGTAAAGAATTTCCTTCATCAGCACATAAGTATCCACCTACACTGCCATCAAATCAGGTTTGTCCATGAGTATTTTAAACATAGTTAAATAAGAGATATAGATTTGGGTGTTACTGAGCAGTGCTTTTTATATTGTCATTTGAATATGGATGTACTCAGTGACCTAAGTGAGTTTATGTTCCACCTCCTCCAGTTTAGATTATTTATAAAATAATTCAGGGCACTTCTTTGTCAAAATAACACATTCCATCTAGAGAAGGCTAAATCAAGTACTCCAGTCCTTGCTTCCTTTTCCTTCCCCTTGCCCCCAGAATAAGACTATTCATATGGAAAACAAAATACAGGCACTAATAGAACGGTATCATCTCTTATTTACTTCACAAAACAGAATACAATATGGGTTGCTGTGAAATACAAATGAACTGTAATCCTCATCAGGTTTGGAAATAATGGATTCAGGCTAACATTTCCAGAAGAAATATGAAGGCAGTATTCTAAATTTCCTATTCTTTCCCAAATGAGTTTGCACAAAATGTGTCGCTAAGAAGAGTAATGTGCCCATCACATAGCGAAATTTCCCACTTGCAAAATGAAAATGAAAAGTCTGCATTTTAGGATGGCGTATTTAAACACATGCACCATGCTGTTTGTCCAGTGGGGAAAAGAAAGCTCCCCCTACTGGAGCATAAAAAAGCCTCATCTCTTTCCTGCACCCCATGGCTCCGTCATATGCAGGAAGGCACAGAAACATATAGTCTTCCCATTATCCCGCACAGAATCCTGGTTCTCTCATCAAAACATTACATTTTCCTCATTTCAGTTAATTAAAGGACAGCTGGACATTTCGTTATTGCACCAGTCTCAGCTCGGTCTAGTGGAAATGGGGCATGTAAAGGTCTTGGTCCCAAAGACACTTTCACCCGAAACAAACAGTTTTAAAATTCGTGCCTCTGATGAAGGGATTTGCAAAAGAGGGAAAAAGAATCCTTGAAGTGTGTATCTGTGTGTGCCTGTGTATGATTTTCACAACACACAAGTGCACATATAGACAGGGAAAGTGAAACTTGCCCGGATGAATTTTAATATATTCATAGGTACCTATGTATGTCTATGCAGAAAGAGGGAGAACACAGGGACACACAGGTACACACTCTAAAGATTATTTTTATTTCTTTTTCATATATATTATATATGTTATACATTATATCTATTAGGAGGGAATAAAAAAGTTGTTCCATGACTAGTGAGTTGTTATTAATGGCTGGGTATTAGCATTTATTGGCAAATCTCTAGACATATGAAATTCAATATATATCTATTTTACTCTATAAGCATAAAGAACTAATGTAAATGTGAGGGGTTTAGAGATTTAGAGGCATAGCCAAATTAAAGATAAAAATAATTTTCCCATGCCAATATATGAGGCATTGTGTTTTATCAAGAGGGCAAAGGGGTTTCTACTGAGAAAGATTCTAATGAAAATTTTCTTCAGAAGAATTTCTAAGCTTTCCATAATTGAAGGGTTTGCTGTCTACAGAGAAAAACCAACCAAACAAAAAGAACCCATCTGCAGTTAACCAAAGATAAAGATATTTCCACCAATTCTAGAAGGATGGGAGCATGGACGAGGGGGACATTAAGCATGTTCCTTGTATCTTTTCAGGGTCTTAATGTTACTCATATGAGGCACTCTGGGGACTCTCCAGTCTCCTAACAATCAGGTGGGCATCCTTTATCAGCAGAGAGATAACAGACAATTAGAATAATTCTTGCCTTTGAAACAGGTTCAATTAAGAGTTCACAACCATTTTCAAGATGAGACTCAAATTTTCGTTCTTTTCCTTTTTTGAAATACAACCTGGGGATGGTGGCTCCTTCAGAATTAGCAAATAAATAATGTACTTGAACGAGGTCTTTCCAGTCTCTCTCTCCATGTATAGGACTGAGCAAAAGGCCTGTTTCTGGAGCAGCTTTAGACTCTCGATAATAAGGAAGCTCTCTGGGTTTTGGAAGCCTGATCATCAAGGCTCCCACTTCTCAGAAATCTGAGGCATTACACTCTCATTGTTCTGAAGACTTACGCACTGAATGAATTTTTGAGCAGATGATTCCAAACTCTAAGGGGTGTGTGAGCAGAGGGGAGTATCTGTGTGCAGGTACCTGTGACCGGAGAAGGAGAGATCGTGCGTTGATGTTCTTTGCCCCTTTTCTTGTATCCTTTTATATGCTCAGGTGTAATAGTGTTCAGAAAATGGTGTTTTGGTACAGCCGTATAGTCTAGAGACCATCCTGGGCTAGAACCTCCACTGATTATATGCATTTTCAAGAAAATAATACAGTCACAGATTGAGAATAATCCAGACGCTTTTTACCTCCTCTCCATTCTGATTTTACAAGACATAAAATATAAGAGATGCAACTTTTTCTAGAAGTGGGACAAAATATGATTATGATCTGCAATGAATGGGGGAAATATACAAATCAGATTTGTCACTTGTTTCCAACAACTGGAACTGGGTTACCTCTTATAAAGGGAGAGTGCACCTCTAAACCCACTATACTAGGTATGTTGGAACCCATAAAATTTCCAATTACTGCTTCAGAATTTATTGTGCACATATGGAAAATAATACTTGTAAAACAGAAAGGGGTTTGTGCCTTGTGCTGTCAATACTGTGAAGGATGGGGTGATTATAAAGCAAATTAACAATACTTTTAAATGTGCATTCACTTATCTTTCCAATTAAATCCTTGTTAAACAACTGCACAGACAGTAATGGCGCTTCTGCAAAGCACTGATCAAGACAGTTTTATTGTAATTTTTACTCTGCAACAATTAATCAAGTAGGCATTTTCTTTATTATTAAATTATTTAGTTAATAAATATTCTCAATTGGCTAACATATTTGTAGTTTACATGTTATTTTTGATTTTCCTACAGTGGAACATATTTGGGAATATTTCCATTTTCTAGCAAAGGGACCATTAAGGCATGTGATTTTATAAATTTCTTTTCTTTACAAGAATAACTGTGAACAAGAGAAGTCCTTGAAACTTTAAAACCATTCAAAAACCCTATTTCAACCATTTTATTTTGTAAGGGATGCAAAACACATTGCTTTTAGCAGATAAGAAATGAGAGATTTTGCTTTAAGGCATCTTTCTGTTGGGGTAAGCAGGAAAATTAGCATTTTAAAAGTTCATTAATACCAGTTACAGACTTTTGAGTCTTGAAGCTACATTGCAGTTCGCATTTTCTGTTCATATCCTAGTGAAGTGAATAGTACCTGAATATCATTCTTCTGTAAACACATAAGGTGGTATAAAAGAAACAAATAAAGATATCTGGAAGTATTTTTTTTTCACTTTTGAATTTCCATTTTTGTAATTTGGAGATTTGAAGTTACCTAGCTAGGGTATTTCACTTTTTAAAGTGTTTTAATGGTTCTTTAAAGAGCCTTTGGTGTTTTGTATCTTTTAAAAATTTTGTTAGGAAGAATTCCTAGGAAACCAGATTAGTAGTGAGGGCAGTGATCCCAGATACCTGGCTTTAGGATTCAGGAGGACTACATTAATTCACAAGTTAAGAATAAACATATGAGAGATCCGACATTTTCTTGCATCATAAAAAGAAAATCTCAAGCAAGGCTAGTTTTACAGTTAGACAAGTGGTGTGATCTGAGCTGGGTCAACATTACTTTTTGAAATGCCTTATTTAAAAACTTGGTATCCTCACTCTTATTCTGATTATAGGAGGTCCCTTGCATTATGCTTCCCAGGACTAGCAGAGAGCCTGACCAAGTACACTCAGATTAACAGGCTATCACCTTGGGAGCAGACTCTTGGCAGATGGGGATGATAAAGTTGGGTGGAGGGTAAAGGGAAAGGGAGAGGGAGGAAAATAATGGAGAAGATAGGGCTTTGGATTGGGGTGTGGAGAAATTGTTTATTAAGACTCAACCTCTTGAAGGTGTCAGGTGTAGGGCAGGGTGACCTGAGAGGCTCTCCAAGCACACTATGTGTTTTTTTATTTTATTTTATTTTATTTTATTTTATTTTATTTTATTTTATTTTATTTTATTTTATTTTATTTTATTATTTTATTTTATTTTATTTTATTTTATTTTTTTATTTTTTATTTTATTTTATTTTATTTTATTTTATTTTTATTTTATTTATTCATGACAGACACAGAGAGAGTGAGAGGCAGAGACACAGGCAGAGGGAAATGTAGGCTCCATGCAGGGAGCCCAATGTCGGACTCGATCCTGGGTCTCCAGGATCAGGCCCTGGGCTGAAGGCCGTGCTAAACCACTGGGACACCGGAGCTGCCCTCCAAGCACACTTTGACTGATGACTGAGCCATTTCAAGTCAGTTGGATCTCTGGGGCTAACCCATGCAACGTTGATGCTATGACTCACATTTCTTCTGACTGAAATAATGGGGCCTATAAGGCGGTTGGCACACAATGGGCATGGCGGGGAGGGAATCCAGAGGTAAGTGGGAAGTACCTCTCACCCACCAGCATTAATGGTTGGGAAAAGGAGAGATATTTGATACAAAAATAGACGAAAACAAGAGTTCAACCACAGGCACAAAATGCTAGGGAGAGGGGTGAAAAAGAAGCTAATTTCTATTGAGATTTATTCCAGGAATCATGAGATTTGTCTTAAGGAGGCGAGTTCATCAGTCAGCAAGACCAGTGATGGTTTCAGAAAGACAGATATGCTGCTCCTTCCATTGAAACCAATCAGAGTAATGTCCATACATACTCCAGTCCCCACCCCCCCTCATTGATGGGGCAGTGAATCTCAAAAGGCTTCAGAGAAAGAGCAGAGAAAGGTAAGTGAATCCTTGATGGCTGTGAGAACATGCAAGGAACAGGTTAATGTGAAGGGACAGCAAAGTGTTCACTAAGGAAAAATGCAGCAGGGAGTGAGGTGGCCACAAAAAGACAAACAATCTGGAGGAATGTAAAACATGAGGTGAGATGGTGAAACGGGGAGGAAGACAGCTACTTAAGCAAAATGATTCCAGTGGGCCCTTTAGAATCTTCCAGGCATTATGTCGAGTAGACTATTGGATACTCTGCTCACCCTGAGTGCCTCCAAGATGGAGACCAGATGTTGGAAGACCAGAGCTGGGCTTTCATTCTAGCTTGTCTCTAGAGTACCACGAGACACATATGCCTTCTAGAAATATACACTGAATGAACGAATGTAACTTTTAGCAATTCAGTTAAACTCCTAGGGACTTTTGTTCATCTACAAAGTAGATAGCCTTCTTACAAAAATCTAGGGAGTGAGCATTTAAAAGCGCTTTGGAGAATGGAAGTACTGACAGTCTCTTGGCATGTTCTAAGGAATAAACTCCATTCTCTTAAAGATTTGCCTAATTCTTTAAAACAAATCTCTTTGAAGAAAAAAATATGCGCTAATCGTAGGAAATTAGGAAATGGCTCAGAGAAAAGAAGATAATAAAAATCACCAGCACCTAGTCTTAATATTTTATGTACGTCTTGCCATTGTTTCGGAAACAGAGCTCGGCAATACATAGGTAAGTAGTCCTTTGGAGAGTGAGCTCTAGCATCTGCAAAATGCCTCACCTTCTTTTGGCGGAAATGACTCAACCCTGGATCTAATAAATAAATTGATTAAAATGTGTAGAGATTCTGACAGGTGCAAGATATTCTTTGAAGTGAGCTCAACTCTTTCGCAGTGTCCAGGATGTTGAGAAGATATGATATGTACATAATTTAATGATGTACGACACACATATAATAATATTAATGGTAATTATATAATAATATATTAATTATGTAGTAGCAATGATAAGTGATTATTGTGTATTAAGTAGTTGAAAGGGCAAGCATAGGAATTTTTTGTGTTTTGTTTTAAATTTTATTTAAATTTAATTAATTAACATATAATGTGTTATTGGTTTCGGAGGTGGAGGCCAGCGATTCATCAGTCTTTATAATACCCAGTGCTCATGACATCATCACCCTCTTTAATGTTCATCACCCAGTTACCCTATTCCCCCCACTCCTCCCCTCCCGCAGCCCTCAGTTTGTTTCCTATGATTAAGAGTCTCTTATGGTTTGTCTCCTTCTCTGATTTAGTCTTATTTTTTCCTTTCTTCCTCTATGATCCTCTGTTCTATTTCTTAAACCCCACATATAAGTGAGATCATATAATAATCATCTTTCCCTGATTGGTTTATTTTGCTTGGCATAATATCCTCTAGCAAGCATAGGATTCAAAAGGAGTTCCTGTGGATTGGATAATCTAGAGAACATGTGTGTGACATGTTAATAATCCAAAGAGAATATAAAATTAGCCCTTTATCAAATATTCTTTTCTTTAAAAAATAATGTACCTCATTTGGTTACAATAGATGTCTCCATTAGGATGGTTGTAAAGGACAGATTTCAATAGAACTTCCATTTCTATATGGTGCAGCATTTTCCAGTGTAATGTATTCATTGTGTCATGCTGACTGACACCTCTCAAGGTGGAAAGTCTTTCTTTAAAGATAAGAAAATTGCCCTAGGAAGGGTAAGTCACTTGGGCAAGACATCACAGCTAGGAAGGGGTCATATGGAAACTTAACTGGGGGGATCCCTAGGTGGCGCAGCGGTTTAGTGCCTGCCTTTAGCCCAGGGCGCGATCCTGGAGACCCGGGATCGAATCCCACGTCAGGCTCCCGGTACATGGGGCCTGCTTCTCCCTCTGCCTGTGTCTCTGCCTCTCTCTCTCTCTCTCTCTCTCTCTCTCTCTGTGACTATCATAAATAAATAAAAATTAAAAAAAAACATTAAAAAAATAAAGATTAAAAAAAAAAAAAAGGAAACTTAACTGGGGTTTCTAACTCCTGAGCCAGTGTTGTTCTCATTGCACCTTGTTGTCTAAAAAAAAAAAAATAAAGGTCAAAAGGCACATGGAAAATGAGACAAATTGGAATATGGAGTTTACCTCATAGAAATCAGTTACCATTATTATATCTTAAGTGAATTGTTGTAACAGCTTCCTAACTGTTCTGCTTCTACTTTTGCCCTGTAAAATTTATTCTTCTCATCGTAGCCAGAATTATTTTAAAAAATTCATAAATAATATCAGATCATTTCCTGATTAACTACTCTCCTGCACTGCAATGACTTAGAATGAAAGACAAAGCTTCCTATCTTGATTTATAAGGGCCTCACTCGACTGGCTTTGCCCATCTCTCTGACCTCTGTGTCCTGATCTCATACAAGCCCTCATTGCCTGGGACTGGTTTCCTGCATCCTGCTCTGCTCTCCCCTGACATCTCTGCCCAACTCTCGCCTTCCTATCAAATCAGGTTTCCATTCAGATGGCTCCTCTTCAAAGAGACCTTTCCAGACCATCCAATCTAAGGACCTTTCCTCTTATCCTCATCAGTTATTCTCTCTTACATCACTATCTTGATTCTTGACATGACCTGTAAGCATCTTATGTATTTTCTTATTATCAGTCTCTTGACACCAAAATAATACCCCACCACAATCTGATTCCCCAAGGTTCTCCTCAGTACCTAGAAGAGAGCCTGGCTCATTTAACGTTTTCAACAAAGAATTTTGGATGACTAAATTCCCATTTGAAGTTTTCCTTAGGCAGATTAAAGCCATATTTTATTCTTGAAACTAATTTTGCTCCTTTCCTGATTCTCCTCATATACTTTGCAGTTTAAGTTACTTTATTTGAGCCATGGCAAATCTAGGACAGTCACTTGCAATTTGAGCCAAAGGTGTCCTTTCTCAGACTGATATGAAGCTGGCGGAGCTTGGGCAGCAAGCAATGACACTGAGAGGGATCACACTGGAAGTTCACCTCAGCAGGTGACCGTCCTGAATGTGGTCTTTGTATCACCTGGGTTTGGGAGTCATCCATTGCTCACTCAGACAATGTTTCTTGGCCTAAAGGGCCAGGCTGCCAGGGCTGGCTCAGGTCATCCAGCTTGACAGCTGCCGCCTTTACTTTTGTTAAGCCTTATCTGTGGGGCCCATGTTGGGCAGTCAGATTATGACTTCCGGTGGAGTTGGAAGGTATATGGTTCATTGGACTGGTTGAACAGACACTCTCAAATTCTAAAGATTTTCTTCTAACCATGACTGATCATCTAGCATTATTCATTAATCATTCATTTATTGAATTCATTCATTTCAACAAATATTTATTTAAAGGGGATTATGTGCCAGGTACCATAAGAGCTGGGTGACCAAAACAGGCAAGGTCTTGCTCACATAGGGGCTGCAGTATACAGAGGGAAGGGCTGCACTGAAGCCACAGACAAAGAAGCAAGGCAGTTCTAGATAGGATGTGTTCTGAAGACAGCAAGATACTGGGAAAGGAGGTGACCGGGTGGGTAGGGTGGAGACACATGTTTCAGATGTGTTAGTCTGGCTGAGAAGACGGCTTGCATGTTGAAAAGAAAGTCTTGTCAGGGTCTGAAGGAAGCACATTTCAGGTAGATAGGAGCTAAAGCCAGGGTCCTGGTTAGGAAATGAACTTGATGGGTCTGAGGAAGGAAACCAGGGTGGAGAGAAAATAATGAGATGAAAGAGAGGGGCATGGTAATATCATAGAGCTGGGAAGAAAGAAGAATCTGTGAAGCCTGCAGATGCCAGTATGCTCTTGCCAATTTACATGAAATAAATCACCAGTCTTTTTGGCTATTGGATTGGAATAGCCATGGAAATACAGGCTTTGTGTCCACAAGAATGTCATGGGTTGTATTTGCTGCTGGAACTCTAGCATCCTGCATGTTGCCTGTCACATAATAAGAGCTCTGTAAGTGTCTGTCAATGAATAAATGATATAAAAGCTAAAATCATGTTTTATGGAGCTCATAAAGGAACTGGGAGCTGGGACCTTCAGAAAGGAGGAAAGCTGACAGGGATACCTGCCATTCTTTCCAGTGGGCCCATGAATCCGAAAGCATAAAAGAGGGGTTTTGAAGTCTATTTGACTCTAAGTCATTCAGATTTTCATTTGAGCATTACTTCAGTCCCCCACATTTGTAAATTTTGGACACTTTATCTTGAGGTTTTGTGTGGAAACCTGAAAAAATCCTTGTTAGCCTTGCACCTGTTACTTTTCCTTTTTAGAAGCAGTTTTGAGGTGATAAGAATACTTACTTTTCTATAGCACGCTTTTGTTAGAAAATGCTTTTAAACTACATGGAACACTTGGAAAAGAGGTGCTAGATAAATATATGTGAGTCACAGAAGCTGAAATTACCAGCAACAGGGACTTCCTGTGCGAAAACAAAAACAAAAGCATCCTTTCAAAATTCAAAATTCAGAATACGGGCTTAGCAAGGGCAATCGTTTCATTATTATCTGATACAGATTTTCTGTCTGCCTGACTATACCCAACATTATGGAGAGCCGAGATGGCAAACCGACTTATACCACTGCTTCCAATTGCATTCCTGACTCTCCTAATTGCTAGTAACATATTTTGTGAAGAAAGAGTAAGTCATACCTCCTCAAAGGTATATGAAGGCAGAAAAAAAGGGGATACAGGGTTCTTCCCTCTTCATTTCTGTCCCTTGATTCTTTTATCCAATCTAAAATTAAATGCTCATTTATAAGAGTCTGGGGAAAAATACAATGTAAAATATAGTTTGAGTTTTCTTTACCAAGACACTCAAGAAATGAAACATAATACAGTATCTCAATGAATATTGACATAGAGTTGGTTTGTGTTAGAAGTCTGTCATTCTCTTAAACAAATCTTTGCTTAGTCCATATACAGTAACAGGCACTTTTCTGTATTGGGGATGCAGTGATGAATCAGACTTTCCCACTCCTGATGAAGTCACAGTTAGGAGTTATTTAGTAAAAGAATTCTTGAAATGAAGTTTTTCTTTTATAAAAGGGTTCCACAGACTGGACACCAAGAAAGTAAAGTAATATAACGAGAATAAGTGGGTTTTGGATTCTTTGATGTTAAAAAGAAGAACATGTCTCTTTGCCCCTTCTCCCATGGTAAATTGAATCCAGCACTCAGTAATATATTCTTTGGAGTAAGTTTAAAATGGATTCACTGTCTGGCTTCAAAACATATTAATATTGCGGCCTTAGAAAAGTTACTTAATCTTTCTGAACCACGATTTTCTCGTGTGAGTAATATGGATCATAAAGTTTATCTACCTTGCAAACTTTTATGAGGGTGAAAGTTAAGTCTAATTTTCCATACATGCCATGCAGTAGATTCTCAATTAAATGCTAGCTAGCATCAGCATCAGTATCACTCTCTTATGTTTTAAAATATTATTTACTCCTTAGCTTTTTAAGCACATCTTTAGGTAAAACATCTTATCTTTTTAATTTATTCTAGAATCTACAATGGAAAAAGATCATAGTTGTACAAAATATGTCAGTAATTTTAATCGTACTACTAACATACATCTTATACCCATGGCATTTTTTTGTTATACTCCAAATTATGACTCAGAGTCCATAAAAGTTAGTGAACATGATTACATCAATCAATAGTCAAAGAGAAAGCCTCTCATCGCTAGAAATTTTGTCAACCAAAAAGGAGTTCATAGTCTATTTCTGCCTTACTCAAATAAAAACTTTGTCTGATTTATGGCTTGTAGGTCTTGTCTCTGCTAGATAACCAATATAAAACTAGCTGGATATTGTGCGGGGGTTCCCAAACCTGGCTATGCACTTGACTCACTTGGAGAGTTTCTCTTTTAAAATACATACATATAGCTCCAACCCCAGACTTTCTATATTAGAACTTTTATGACTGGACTCCAAAATCTTTATATTTAAAAGTTCCCCAACTTTAGACAGACTTTAACATGACTCCTAATGTCCCCTGCTCCTTGTGTTTATGCTTTGTATGATCTCCTCCGCCAGGGTATAGATAGGAACTGTGGCTTGGTTCTAACCATCAGAATGTACTAAAGGTGATGGGTTATAACCTTTATGGTTATCTTACATAGATTATAACTTCTGCTTTAGACACTAGTCTCCTTCCCTTGCTTTGATGAAACAAGCTGCCTATGGAGAGGTCCAGACCTCTGGCCAACAGCCAGTAATGTTGAGGTCTTAAATCCAACAAACTACAAGGAACTAAATCTTAATAATCACATGAACTTGGAAGCAGATCTGCCTCCAGCTGAGCCTCCAGATGAGGACCCTCCCCTGGCCAACATCTTGATAGTAACTTTATGGGGGATCCAGCTAATCCATACCCAGATTTCTGACCCACAAAAAGTGGGAGATGATAAATGTGTGTTGCTCTAAATAGCTAAGCTGGGGGTAATATTGTTATGCAGTAGTGGATAATTAATACAGTTCTGAAATGTAGTCAGTGTCAGCAGCCAGGGATACCGAACATAGTTAAGAGCAGAAGTAAGCTTGGTATGTTTCCCCACTAATTTTTAATTTTTACTACTTAATTCTGTTGGTGAATGATGATTTATGCTGATGATGGCTTTTTATTTTTTAAATTAAAAAAATAAAGACTTAAAATTTATTTATCTGAGAGAGAGAGAGAGAAAGAGTGAGAGCTCAAGAGAGCACAAGTAAGGGGAGGGACAGAGGGAGAAGGAGAAGCAGACTCAAAATTGAGCAGGGAGCCAGATGTAGGGCTCAATCCCAAGACCTGAGATCATGATCTGAGCTGAAGGCAGATACTTAACTGACTGAGCCACCCAGGCACCCTGATAATGGATTTTTATAAATATCCTTAGGGATTTCCTTGGGGATTGGCAGTTGCATAACTCTGACTGATTTAATTCCTAGACCCAATGGCCAAATCTCCATGGAAAAGCCTTAACTGAATTAAAACCTGAAATTTCAGTAGCTTTTACTCACCCTCTCCCATGAACATGGATGGGACTATCTTTTTGGAATCTGGCAACACTCAAAAGTGATAAAATACAATTAAACTTCTCTTTTGTGTTCAGGAGCTCCAAAATCCCATGAATTTGGCTAGTAAGACTAAACCATTGGATGGCAGGGAATCTCCAAAGATTTCCCACACTTGATATTTCTTCCTAGACAAAGAATCTTGATATTATCAAAGAAAATTCAATCATGTGGAAACCCAAAACCATATTTGCTTATTAATATTTAGTATCATGATTGTGTAAGAGAAATAATTGATATTGATCTGATTTTATCTAACATCTTAAAGTTCAATAGTAAATATCACTTGGCTGATTCAGAGTTTTTAAAGTCCTCACATTTTCCTTACTATTACCATTTTGGAAATAAAGACTTTGAGATTCGAAGGGGTTAAAGTTGTTTCCATCAGCCTAACAAATAGCTCAGAAGCAAGATAAGGAGGCAGTTTCATTGATTTCTACCCGGTGTTCTCTATCTACTGGATGATCTCTGCCTCTGTTTCACCATAGCGTTAGGTAGGCTCCTTATAGCTTGGCATATAACAAATTATAAAACATAACTCACAATAAATGTATGATATAATTTTGTTTTAAAATATTAGCCAGAATTTGAATATTTTTGATACTGGAAATATTCATAAAGCTGTTATTAGAATACAGTGTAAAAACTGGGGCACCTGGCTGGCTCAGTCAGTAGAGCATGAGTTCAAGCCTCCCACTGGGTATAGAGACTACTTAAAGATATAATCTTTTTTTTTTATTTTTAAAATATTTTATTTATTCATGAGAGACACATGGAGACAGAGACAGGCAGAGACACAGGCAGAGGGAGAAGCAGGCTCCATGCAGGGAGCCCGATGTGGGACTCAATCCCAGGACTTTAGGATCACACCCTGGGCTGAAGGCAGACGCTCAACCGCTGAGCCACCCAGGTGTCCCAAAATCTTTTTTTTATTTTTAAATAATATTGCATAAAAACTAAAGACTATATAAATGTGTATGAATGGGAAGAGCTTAATGTTTTGACTTCTGTTCAGCATTATTTACTAATTACAACACATTTTCTTAAGCAGCTAGAAAGCCATACAAGTTTTGCCATCAATAGTCTTTGAGCTCCCTGACTCAATGTAGCTGAAAAATGAGGTCTTAGTTTCCAAAGCCCTGAACGATGTTAAGAGTCTGGCCCTTTTATGATCAAGTGATCTTTTTGGCTTTAATGGGAAAAATAAATCATTGTTAAAAGATAATCTTGTCACATGGAAGCCAGAAAGGTGCAATATCAATGATTCGACTTACCAAAAAAACCGCCCTGCGGAATGGGATACAGCAAATAACAGTTTGTTTTGCTATTGCTGTGGTTGGCAGTCGGAGCAAAGTAGGCTTAAGGAAATACCTTGTTTTAAAAATAAGAGGGCAATATAAATGCACTTAATAGAAAAGTGAACGGACTTGATACAAGGGCTATTTTATGAGAACAGAACTGCCAATTGTTCACATTCTTTCTCTCTTTCCTCTTTTATTCAATTTTTGATGCTGCAAATAACATGAAAAAAACATGAGGGTAGCTCTAAAGTTAATGCTTTGCTTGGCATTGTGGTACAAGTCTATATAAAAGTAGTTTAGATATAGTTGGTAACATGAAATTGTTTCTCTAATAGTTTATTTTCAATGGAGCTTATTCTTAGCATGTTCAAAATAAGCAAATTCATCTCTTTAAGCCAATGTTTAATTTGGATTATTATGCCAATAAGATCTGGGTGAATAAAGATATGCAAAGTGCAAGACTGTAAATTAATGGGGGAAAAAAAAACCCTCTCCCATTTAAAACAACATACACGCGCAATCATATGCACACACACACATACACACACCCACACACCCAATTAAGATTCTTGGCCACGTAGATTTATAGCATTTATATATTTTGTTCCTCTGGGTGTGAAAAAGTGAAGGAGGTGTCCCTAAGATTCTTCCTTTAAAATTTTTTCCTATATATGGAAAACATGTCTAAAATCTTGGTGGGAAGTAACTTCCTCCAGTTCAGAGAAATGGTTAGAGGGAATATTTGTGACTGTGTATTAAGAAACACTAGTCTGGAACATTCCCACCGGGTTCTTCCCCTACAGCTTCATAGTTCTCCCATTGGCTCATGGGCTTGGGAAGCTTCATAGTTGATATTTTCCAAAAAGGGTGCCAGTCTTTCTTGTCCCCTTGTTAAAGGGTGAAAGAGAGCATCTAGCAGTACCAAAGAGAGTCTGAACTGATTTTGGAGTTTGAGCAATAAGCCTAGAAGGGCAGTCCAAACCAGGGTGTTGATACCAGGAGGAGGGGAACTCAACCCGGTGGGATTTCCAAGACCCACTGTCAAACGTGCTCAAGACAGTGATGCAGCATCCTCAATTCCACAGTCAGTCCTGTGCAGAAGTAACCCCATGCAAGAAAACCATCAGGTCACACAGATCATTCTGAAGAATCAACACAGTGTCACAGGCTGTTGACAGGTTGACATCTAAGGTCATGGACCAGTTTTCTTTGGGGGATGCCTTCATAGAGTGGAAGAGTTGCCTCAGCAAAATGTCACTAAAAGCTGTCACCAAATACAGTAAACAAGGCCCAGCACTGCTTTTTTATGCACCGGTGACCCAGTAAACCAAGAGTTCTCAGTGACTGCTGAAGACTGCGACAGAATATTGTATTAAAGTTGTTTCTTGGTCCAAACACAGATACGTAAAGCCTTATAGAGAATGCCTCACAAAGAATTCCGGGCTTCTTTGTAAGTGTGATGTTTGGCATTTTCCTCTGCATTTTTTCTTTCTTGAACTGTTCTATCCAAACTCCTATGGCTGGACTTGTCACTTACAAACACCATTTACAGGTGTAAACAGAAAGTGACTAACAAGTGGTGTAGCATGAAAAGACCAATACACACTTTGACAAAAAGGTAACAACAATTAGTGAGTGGGGAATGCCCAATGGCAGCAGTGGCTTTCAGCACAGGCTCTGAGTCAGAAGCACCAGGGATCTAGTCTTAATTCTTTCACTTACTTGAATTACAACCTTAGGATTTAACGTCCAGGGGCCTCAGTTTCCTCACCTTTAAAATGAGGATAGTATCTATTCTATGGGATGGTAAAAAACACTAAATTAAATGACATAAGTAAAGCACTTAGTATAGCACCTGGAATGTAGCAAGTTATGAAAATATGTTAGCTAGTTTTATAATAATAATTATTATGATTATTATCCTGGTTACTAGTTATCATCAGAACATGCTTTTCAAAAGTGATCCCTTTGAATTTAACTTGTGTGCCATCTGATCTGGAAGTATAATGAGGGTGTCCAATTCCTACTGATTTAGTGAGTCAAACAGAAAACCAAAACAAATTGAATCATTCAACTGGTGTATTTAGAATTGCTGATGATTATGGCATTCAAGAAAGTTAGCAAAATACATAAATTGCAATTGAACTGTTCTTGAAAATCCCCCAAATCAGTTTTCATTTGTCTAGCCTAATGGTGGGTAGGCCTTGTTCATGTTTTAAATGTATATTTAGACCCTTATAAAAGAGGAAACTTTGTGGAATGTGAACATGGAGACAAAAGGTATTAACACAAAGGGAGTATACCAAAATCATGTATGTTCCATCTTTGAAAACAAAAAGAATATACTGCATTGACATATCGCTTTATGCTTTTCATGGAATTATCTATCGCTCATGGCCACTCTATCTCATTGCATACACACACACACACACTCACACACACACACACACACACACACACACACACACACCCAGAGGGGAGGCTCCAATGTACACAGTCAACCTCTTTGTACCTAGCACTGATTCTCTTCTAAGTCAGCTCTGCTGTTAGAGACCAGTGTGCAGATGGAGGGAAGGTACGGTGTTAGCACCAAAGCTATGGGTGCACTCCAGAGATTTCATTCAAAGCATAATCTGATTAGCAAAATTTGAGACAGGCCGGTATAGGCATTCTTTTATCATCTAATTCAAAAAACTCCACAACACAACTTGGACGAAATCGCCAGTATCAAAGGTCCTAATGTAGCATAATTTGCGTTGAGCATGCTGCATTGTGACAGTGCTATAAACCAGGGAGACAGTTTACTGACAATTCTCTGCTACCAGATACCAACTCAGGCCTCTGTCCAGCTTTACATTGTCAACTCTCATGGAAACATGAGCAGTTACACAGCCTCAGAGGACGTTGAAGTCTGGATTGCAAAAGATGAGATGGACAGATTTCATATTTTCATTGCAGATTTTTTTTTGCCTTTTCAAACTGCTGAGCATAATTTTTTTTTAAAGGCAGGAAATGCAACTAGTGTTTGTTTCTAGCATGGCTTCTGTTTTGAGATTTCTTCTTTGTAGGAGAAATGTGTTGCCCAGCTGTCTAGAATCCCAATCAGGATATGGCTTCAGTATGAAATATATTAAAAGAATGATTTTAGCTGGTTATAAGCAGGAATGAAAATGAGGCTGGGCCTATTTTATCCAATTTTTACTCACAGAGGGGGCATTCTGGTTCAGTCCAATGGGGCCAATATGAATAAATGGAGTGAAGCTAAGTTCAGCGTGGAGGGGGGTTGTTTGTTTTGTTTTGTTTGTTTTTGTTGTTTTTGTTTTTGCCTTGGACGGAGAGTAATTGTGAAATATAAAGGTTCACGTTAATAAGCAAACAGAGCTGAGGAGATTCTTGGTTATAAAGATTCTCAGAAATAAAAATCATGTGCCCACTGGCCAGAAGTATTGCAGTCAACACTTAAAAGGGTAGTTCAACCCAAATTAAACTGTTGGAGGGTTTAATGCTTCTCAGTATTAATATTTCTATTTGCAACACACACACATCATTCAACAAATATTAATTAAAACCTCCCTTTATGCACACCCTAGGGCTATTCTTGGTTAATGGACAAAGATGATTCAAAGTCCTACCTTTTACTATCTATAGAAATTTGTGGAGATAGATAGTTCCACCAGTACTCTATCCTTGGCCAACTTAAGATGTTTGAGTCTGCTTGTTTTCTATAACATTTCCTATTTTTTTGTTTTAATTTTTTTTAATTCATAGTTTTTTTAAAGAGAAGTTTCAGGTTTACAGAAAAAACTGAATAGAAAATACGGAGTTCCCATATGCCCCCTCTGTCCCCCCCCCATCCCAACACACAATTCCTCTATTATTTTTAATTAGTGTGGTACATTTGCTACAATTGATGAGCCATGTCGAAACTAACCAAAGTCTATAGTTTACATTAAGGTTCACTCTTAGTGTTGTATATTATATAGTTTTGACAAATGTATGCTGACATGTATCCACCATTACAATACCAAACAGAATAGTTTCACAGCCCTAAAAATCCCCTGAACTTATTGATTCATCCTTTCCACCCCCCAGATCTTTTGCTACCACTGATATTTTGCTGTCTCCATAGTTTTGTCTTTTCCAGAATCTCCTATAGTTAGGATCATACAGTACATAGCCTTTTCTTTTCTTTTTTTTTTTTTACATACCCTTTTCAAGCTGGCTTTTTTCACTTAGCAATTTCATGTAAGGGTCCTCCAAGCCTCTTCATGACTTGAGATCTCACTTCTTTTTATCACTGAATAATATTCCAATATATGTATGTGCCACTGTTCATTTACCCATTTACTTCTTGATGGACATCTTGGTTGCTTTCAGGCTTTATCAGTTTTGAGTAAAGCTGCTGGAAATATTTGTTCACAGGTTTTTGTGTGAACACAAGTTTGGAACTCATCTGGGCCAATATCAAGGAGCATAGTGCTGAATAGCTTGGTATAAATATGCTTTCATAAGAACCTATAAAACTATTTTTCAAAGTCCCTGTACCATTTTGCATTTCAAGCAGTCGTGAATGGGAATTCCTGTTGCTCCACATCCTTGTCAGCATTTGGTGTTGTCAGTGGTTTTGCTTTTGGCCATCCTAACAGGTGTTTAGTAGTATCCCAGTGTTGTTTTAATTTGTAATTCTTTGATGATAAATGTAGTTTCCTAATTTTTAATTCTCCTACTTACCTATTACATATTTTTCTAACATTTGTGATTATGACCCTTACTTTTCCATCATTCATTTACTCAATTATTTATTCACATGCATTAAGTGCTTATTATATGCCAGCACCATTTTTCAAAGCCAGGCTATTTTCCTCTCTTTTATGCTCTTATTTTTCTTTTTTTCATTTTTCAGTTTGTCATATTCCACTAATTATTTGTTTCACATAAACTGTTAGTTGCTTCTCTCTCTATTCTATTAATCTCCACGTAAACTGACTATCTCTTACTTCTCTGTTGAAAATTGCTTAATTTCTTCAACTTTCTCTTGTTCCCTTCAAAATATTTATCATTACAGATTCATAATACATACAGCACAGAGTCTGAAATATTGCCAGAGATGAAACTATGGGAAAAAAATGAAGTGAAGAAATCACTTACCTTGGTTGACAATAAATCTTAACTTCTGTATTGTTGCCAGATTGCCACTAACTCGGTATATTCCATCAACATCTAGACCTGAAAATAAAAGGGCATGTTTTATATTTGGTCATAAAAGAACTGAGATGATAAAAGAAAAAAAAATGTGGGAAGGTAGGTAATAGTAAATCAATACCAAATATCCCTTCCTCATAGAGGAAACATTTCTATGCTCTCAACCAAGCAATCTTCAATAGTTTAATTTCAACCAACTAATCATAAAATTCAATTATAGTCGATCACCAACAGATTTGAATCTAGTTGAATCATAGAAGAGCAATAGGTAGTATTGGATTTCACATTATAGTTAAGATTCAGTCTCAAGGAAAAGACAGGAATTAAACTGGTAGTAGGTAGGTCAAGAACTTTCGCATATATATTATTGCCCCTTTCTGGACAGAAAACAACCCAAGGCATTTGTGGAATTTCTCTTCCCTCTTCTTTCCCTCCTCCACTCCCTCCTTTCATTTATTATTCTATTCTATTCTATTCTATTCTATTCTATTCTATTCTATTCTATTCTATTCTTTCTATTCCATCCTATCCAATTCCATTCTTTTTTTCTTGTAATCACTATAACATAACTTGCATTGTTCCGATTACTTTAAACTACAGAATGAAAATTCTATTCCAGATGTATAACTAGTTTGATAATCTCTAATGTATTACAGGTAACGGGAGTACTCCCTTATGGATGGAAAATAAAGAAGTCCTTGGCAAAATGCTGAAATTACTTTCAGAGTATTTTAAAACTGGTCATCTATAATTCAGAATAACTTATCCTGGCAGTGGATTTGGATAATCAACCACTTGTTTTCTACACATCTATTTATAGCATCTAGTTATTTCCATGACCAAGTTATTAAAAAATGAGGAAAAACGAAAATAGAAACATTTACTGAAACACAATTATTGTCCTTAAAAAATGTGGATAACATTTAATGTCAAGAGTGTATATTCTTTGATGTGTCCAGGTCCTCAGAGAGGCCAGGGATGAGGTTACGAGTCAACTATCTCAGCTGCTTGTCCAGAGAAATGGTGTAGCACCATGATTAAACACTTGAATTCATGATCAAAAGTATTAAATAAATTGGTAGAAATTATTGTCATAATATAACAGAATAAGGGCTTTGTAAAGCCCTTTGCTGACATGAAATGATCTCTTTGATAGTAAGAACATTTCTGCCATGGTGCATAATATTTCTTCAGTAGTTTAGGATAGAATAAAATAACTTGCAACACTGGCATTAATAGTATAATTTGAAACAATCATTCAGTATTTTTTAAGACTTCATTTTCTTAGAGTAGTTTTAAGTTTGCAGCAAAATTGTAGGGACGGTATAGAGATTTCCCATATGCTTCCTGTCCCTGATAGATGCATAGCCTCCCCGTTATGAACATCACCCCACTAGAGTGATACATTTTTTACAATTGAGGAACCCACATTGTTACATCATAATTGTTGCATTATGGTTCATTTTGGTAGTGTATTGTTCTGTGTTTGGACAAATGCATAATGACATGTATCCATCATTTAAAAAATGATACAAAGTATTTTCCCTCCCCTACAAATCCTCTCTGCCCACCTGTTCATCTTCATGATTTTGACCCAGCCATGTGATAAACCACAGAGCAATTTGGAATAATATCAATACAATGCAATAGTTGTTATTAGCAAGTGTATTAATTGGTTTGAGTTTTGTAGGTCTAGAGCAATCTAATAATAAATTACCAAGTCTCTGTCCCTTCATGAGAATTATGAATTTGTGAGGAATTAAGATGAGGTTGGACACCCATTAGTGTGTATATGAGTGTCTAAGACACATACATCTATAGAAGTCACATATATTATTTCTTCCTAATGTACAAAATAGCTCCATTCATCAAAAGTGACTCCAACATGTTTGCTTTTTAAGTACAATGTACATATGACAACTGCACTGTAACAATCATCCTACCTAAAAGTTTTCTAGTATACAATTCCTAGTTTTATTTTTTTCCCATTCTTTTTTTTTTTTTGTATATTTTTTATTGGAGTTCGATATGCCAACAACTCCTAGTTTTAGTATGTGACCATAATGGTCTTCAGTTTATACATATACCCAGAACTTTATAATTTACTACCCACTACTTTCCTCGCTTTGTCATTAGGTAGTGTCTGGTACCTAGATTTAACCCATAAAAATATTAAATAATATTTTAGATTTTAAAAAATATCAAAGCTTTCAAGTAAATGTGTCCCTTTTGAAATAGTCCCTCTTGGGACTATGTTTAATTCTTTTCTGAACCACGTGGCCAATAAGGGAAAATATTTTGGAATTCTTCTTCCAAATCACCTTAAGTGGCTCCATATTATCCATAGAAAAATGTTTCTGGTGGCAAGTTTGGGGCCTTTGGTAATAGTTTTGGATTTAAAACTAGACAAAGGTCACTCAAAACCATGATTGGTGAATAATGTCATCCTGCTTGCCACCACAAACAGACTAAATTTCACCAAATGAAAGTAGTCTGGTATTTTCCCATGAGTTATCAGTTTCTCTGAAAGAATTTGAGAAAAAGAATATTTTAGTAAACAGAAACATTGATGGAATATGCAGACCCACATTCCCCAAGTGAGAAATCCTAATATGCTTTTTATAAAATCAGTCAAATTAACCCTATTTAAAATAATGATTCAAGGTGAAATGTCACTTGAAATCTATTACAATACAAATAAGGACATTTACTATATAATTCTTTTTAATTTTTTTTTTTTTTGCTAATTAGTTGGACCCTTATCAGAGGTCAATAGTCAATTATATTACTTGAATGTCAATGAATTTTTATTGCAAATAAGGACCTTATTTAAGTTTTATTTTATATGCATATCTCTTTATTCAAGGTACAAAATCAAGCTCATTTCTATTTTGAAGCTAGAACTCTTTCTTTTCTAATTATTTTATGTGCAACTGTAGATGTATATGTTGCCTAGAGTTGTAAACTGAGTTTCAATTACTGAAATTCCCCAGGATCCGAAACTTTCTTTTCCTTTTCTAGAAATTTAAAGTTACAACATAAAAAGTCCCTCCCCATCCCTGGTGTTTCATAAATTTCAGTAAAAGATCTTTCTTTCTTTCTTTCTTTCTTTCTTTCTTTCTTTCTTTCTTTCTTTCTTTCTTTCCTTTCTTTCTTTCTTTCTTTCTTTCTTTCTTTCTTTCTTTCTTTCTTTCTTTTTCTTTCTTTTCTTTCTTTTCTTTCTTTCTTTCTTTCTTTCTTTCTTTCTTCTTTCTTCTTCTTTCATTCTTTCATTCTTTTTCTTTCTCTCTCTTTTTTCTTTCTTTTTTGAGTTCGGTAATCAAAAACATTTGAAAGAGCAGTATGGGTTGGATATATTACACTGGAGCAATTGGAAAACACTATACTGTTTAAACAAAGCAGCCTCATCCTAAATTAATAACCCAATTTTCTTTTGGGATAAAAGGAGGGAGGGCTGGGGATGGAGACAGAGAACGTAACTCAGACCAGTGCCACCACTATGGTTGTAGCACTAAGTCACAACAGAAAAACTGCTTTGTGGCTTAAGATAGAAACCAGAAAGTAAGAGGGAGTAAAGCAAAACATATTAGATGCAATTTGAATCTAACTTGACACAACTTCCAAGCCCTTTAGATTCAGAGATATCAACACCATATATCTTGTGAAGGATAACAATCTCTGACATTAGTGGCTCCTGCTTCAAATGGCTCATGCTCCCTTGCTATCATACTTTTTAAATTACATAAATAGAGTGAAAATGACAAAGTACATATTAAAAAGGAGGGTATTACATTTTGCAAAATAATCTGGAACATATCAGTGAATTTTAGCAGTTATAAATTATATAGGTACAGTCTTGAAGTTGATTAGTTTTCCCCTGAATGCCTCACAGAGTGGCAAACCCCAAGTCCTAGGAATTATTACCCAAATTGCAATGATTCACGTGCCATCCTCTTTTTGCTCCAAGAACTTTGAAAGTGATGCCAAACCAAACCAATGTAAATTGGTGGATTTGGACATCCTTTTCATGACCACATTATCCTTGCTGGATTGGAAACTACTTATTTTGGAAATATAATTAGACCTCGTATGATTTTTAAATGTGCAATGACTTCAAGGTACCCATGTTGTGCTCTGGTGAAGTTTGGAGAAAAATCACTTTGAAAGGTACTTCTTTCAAGAAAATACCATGACTGGATGCTGACAAGAACTTTTCTTGTTATGCTAAAAATACCTTGGGAACACAGTGAAAATAAGTCATTTTACTTTTTTGTTTTGTTTTGTTTTTATCAAACTGGCATTAATGACAGTAATGAAAAATTCTCTGAAGAAATCCATGTTCACTGAAATGTCATTTATTTGTTCATCATCAGCTGACCTTCTTAAGCTTCAAAACAGTCTTTACAGTTGACAAAAATCACTGGGTATCACTATAGGAGACTCTCAGAAGTCTCTCTCCTCTACCCCCCACCTTTTCTTCTGAAGAAGCTTAGACTAGGATAGACACACAATTAGGAGTTATTAGACCAAATGGTGGGTCTAAACCCAGTGGAAAGAATGCAGCTGTCATGAGTAATTCCCACTATAAATCTTAGACACTTTCCAAAAAGAAATCTAAGAGACCAGCACAGTTTCCAGAGTTGACTGGCTTATCTGCCAAAATACAGGCAGTTTTCAACAATGCAGATGAGCCTGTTAAAAATAGTTGCAAACTGTGGATTCGGTAGCATTCTTGGTAGCTTGAATGATGGACAAACCACAGAGGCGTAGACTTTGAACCTGGTTGAGAGGTGTGCCCCAAAAGCTTGCTTGTTTTCCTGGAACATAACGAAATGCATCTGAACCCCTGGAGTCTGAAATGTGGGCTGGGAAGTTTGCGCAAACAGCCCCTCTCCCGAGATTTATGGCACTTCCTAATTCCTAGGAGGCCAGAGCTACCGCAAGAAGAGTCATTCTCACAATTCTTTGGTCTTCTGGCTTTTCCCTCTGGCAAAAACCAATGAGCATGGGAACACCCAGAATGCCCCCAAAGAGAGCTGCACATTTCTTTCTTGGTCTTTTGAAGGCCCTGCTTGAGTTCAGAATCAAACCCGAGGGGAAGTCAATGTGCCATTCAGATCTATTCCTCCTCTAATTTGAGTGTCTCCAGTCTTCTATCACCAACTTCTTTGCTCTCAGCCTTTAAATTCAATGACTGAGAGTACAGGATATAACCCGAAACTCTTTCTGAATTTAATTTCTACTCTGTCTCAGTGACTGATATTTATGCTGCATCTATTTTCTGGCTTTATTTAACTATTAATAACTCCTTGCGAGATGCCTTGAAGATCATCCTTCAAGAAGTTCATCCTTCATCCTTCAAGGAGTCAAGAATGATTAGCTTAGGGTAGTTGACACAATTCTGAAGGTCAAAAAAGAATATTTTTCTACATGTTAACTTATAATAGCCATTTTGAATAGAGTTTTTTCACTGTAGAGGCAAATACACTTCTTGGGAAAAAAAGAAAAATTAAACCACACAAAATATTATAGCAAAACATTATATCTACCCACTTTTGCTACCCAAAGATCGTCACTGTGAACAGTTCTGTTTTAATTTTTTGTTATTCATTTTATGTTAATGTGCCATATTTCTGTTTATTAATTTAACTTTGGTATTTATTGACTCCCTATTAGAAAAGATAATGAGTTTAGTGGATAGTTCTTACCACTTATCTATGTACTCTCTCTGTTATTATTAGTTACAGTGACCTGTTTCAGTTTCTTAAATCAAATTGCCTCTGCACTATAGAAAAATAAGAAATAGTGCATTTCCTCTTCCTTCCCCTTCTCTCCTTCACAGTTTCAATTTTATCCTTTTACATTATTGCTTGTATTCTCAAAGTTTTGATCATTTTATTTTACTTAGATAAAGATTTTGTGGCTTACTTATAAGTCAGTATTAATTGCTATTAAAAAAAAGGTATTTGGGTTCAACACTAAAATTTTGCTTCAAAAATGACCTCTCCCAAAAGTCAAGGCCTGATGTGTTCTCGTCTTCTTTTGCAGTTTCCTTCATTTCTTCAAATTAAGCACCGCCCAAAAGAACTTTCTGTGACAATGGAAATGTACTAATGATTCTATCTACATGATGGAAATGTTCTATCTACCTGTTTAAGTCAGGTCCACTGGCCACGTTTGGCTGACTACTGAGTGCTTGAAATGTGGCTAGTGCAACTGAATTTTTATTTTACTTAATTTTAAATTGTGTAACTTCATGATTACCATATTGGGCAGTGCAGCTCAGGGTCCCAGTGAACTACTGCTCCTCTCTTGTGTTCCACTGTTATCTCTTTTGGATTTATTTTTAGGAGTTCTATATTCATCAAAGTACATGGTTGGTAAATTTTCTTATTTCTTCCATCTCCATGATTGTTTTGTTTCATAATGAATTGTTGATTTAAATACTTGCTGGAGCCTCACAAACTTTTACTTTACTAACTTTGAAAAAAAAAAACACTTTCATTATCTTCTAGTGTCTCTGCTCTTAAGTCTTTTTATTAAATTGATCATTGATGCTTTGTAGGTCAATTGCTTTTTCTATCAGGATTTTTAAAAAAGATTCTTCTCTTTAAACTTGTAGAAGTAAAATTTTCCTCAGATTTGTCTATATCTTGACCCTTTCAATCAGAAAAGTTCCTTATATTATTTTCTTGATATATCCTTCCCTTTATTGTCTCTTTTCCATCTAAAACTACTTTAAGATGGATGTTGTTCAGACATCAGATTGTTATTATGCTTGAAAGAGTGAATTAATGAGAATATATGGTTGGTCAAGGGTATTTTTTGTATTTGCACACATCTATTTTTCCTTCAATTGGCTTCAATCTTACATGGACCGACAGAATGAGAGTTTCTTACAGGATGATGGGGTGAGTAGACAATGGGCTAGGAATTCTTCAATTACTGAAGGAGGGAGAAACTTTTTTTGAATAATAATACTTTAATGGCTTTGCTTCTGTGCAAAGTTCTCTAACTCTGTGTCTATTGTGTAGAGAGGGCCTGAGTCACCTTATTCTGCACTGCCTTCTTTCTCAGGTGCCACCAGTCTCTCCTCTGTCCTTATGGGACTAGTTTTCAGGCTCCAGCAGCTGCTGCAGGTGCTTCCTTGGTACAGGATAAATGGAGAGGGGCCCAGGTCTCCCAGATATTAGATCTGATATTTAGTGAATTATTTATTTATTATCCTCTTGCCGATTTCTACTCTTTTTATTAAAGTCCAAGCTTGAATATTCTCTAGTGCATCCCTGGAAAGAATTGTGCCTAATTATTGTGTCTGGAATGGTGTTTATTCCAATAATTACTGGAATGGTGTTTCTTCTGCTCTAATTTCTCTACTTGTTTGATCCCATCTGCTTTCTGTCTTCCTGGAATTTCTATTTCTGGTGGGCTGATGGCACCTTTTCTGTTTTCAGCACCATTATTATTCTTTTTCTTTTTTGACATATATTTTCTATTATTTCATGGGGATTTTTTGAGGAAGGAGAATCAGACATGTTTTTTTCAGTATGCCAGCTTGAATGGGGCCCTATATTGCTTTTCATAAAGATAGAGTTTTTCATACTGAAAACAAAAGTCTCATTAGATTGTGAGGATAACTGCTATATAATAATTTTCTTTGTCGGCATATGGGATGTAAATGACCTGGGATTACTTTATGAATATTTAAAATACTCATGTGTCTCTAATTCTAATGTGGGGAAAATATGTGAATATAGGGTCCAGGTTAAGTACACCCCTCATTTCCTTTTATTTTTTTCACTCCTGTCCTTTTTTTTACATATTTACAGAAGTTCTATTATCACTTATGATTTCTCAAATGTTCCCCTTATTACTGAGATTATTATATTTTACTCTTCCATTTGTTTCATAAGCCCTTCCTTTTATATTTTCATCTCATTTTGATATTTTCTTTTTACTTCCTTGTGTTTCTGCTATAAAAAGTTATAGAGGCAATTGTCACAATTGTCTTTCCTTTTTATTATTTATTTATTTATTTAATTTTTAATTTTTTTATTGGAGTTCAATTTGCCAACATATAGCATAACACCCAGTGCACATCCCATCAAGTGCCCCCCCCCGTGCCTGTCTTTTCTTTTTAATATCATACCACTTTCAATTAGTTTTAACTTTGATTATTGAAGTATAGTTGAAAGTCAATGTTATATTATTGCCAGGTGTACCAGAGGTGATTTGACAATGCTATACATTATCTTTAACTTTCCTTGCTCGATTGATTTGGGTAATAGTCTTTTTTTCAAAGACTTACATATGAATGAAACAAGTTTTTCATCTACCAGATATTTTGTAGTAGATTCATAGGGAAAATAAGAATTTTAGTCCTATTAAGATATGAAAGAGATAAATTTTTGTTGCTAAAATTTTTAAAGAGATGTTTGAGTGAAAAAGAGGTACTAAGAGAAGGGTGCTTTTTTATTTCTGAGAAAACTATTTATGACCTGTGATGCTAACAAATGTAACGTTATTTTGTATTGTTTATATGGATAGTGTTATAGATAAGGACCAAATTCCAGATTTAAATTACTGTCTTAAAACTAAAATAGCAAAAATTAAATAATATATGGGACTAAGGACAAAATAGTATCAAATACAGAATTTTGGATCAGAGGGAGAGATGTTGATTTTTCTTCAGGGACGGTTCGTTGGCCACTTGTGTAGGATCATTATCGAATCTCCCCCTACTGCCAAACTCACATCTGTTTAAGGTGTTACACTAGGAAACAAAATTGTTAAGGATCCTAGCCAAAAATAGTTACACATTTATTCGTCATTCATTCATTCATTCAATCATTCATTCATGTCATACTTGCTCTTTGCTCAGTCTTATCCTATTTGATCACCTGGAAAAATAAACTTAAAATTGGAAGAGGAAAAGGACAAAATATCCTGAGTGTTAAGAGCATTACTAGTTGTGTTTCTTGGTGGTTCTGTATTGTACCACTTATACCTTGAAAAGATCTATGGCTCTAGTATTTGCAAATGGGGGGAGAGATGGCTGATTTTTTTTTTACTTTTAAGTATTCTTCTTATCATTTTTAAAAGACTTTATTTATTTGTTTGCTTGTTTGTTTGTTTAGAGAGCACAAGAAGGAGGAAGGGCACAGGGAAAGAGAATCTCAAGCAGGCTCTGTGCTGAGCACCAAGCCCCACCTCCCATAACCTGGGATCATGAACTGAGCAGAAACAAGCCACCCAGGTGCCCCTACTATTATTAAGAATTGTTTTTATTCTTGTGTAGAGTGACATTGTTAGAAAAGAAATTGGAAAATCATTTATTGTATTAGTTTCCCATCTCTCCAGTTCCTTTTAAGCCTGACATTGGACACTTTAAGAATAACAAGAGAATCACACCAGATTCTTTAAATGTCACTGGAAACATAAAAGCCATTCTCCTCAATATGAACTATCTTTAACTATTAGAGTTTTCCCCTTATATTTATACTTACTCCTTATCATGATATTTCACTAATTGTGTCATAATTGGAGATATTTATCCATACCATCAGAGTCCAGAACAGTAGATAATAGTATGTAAAAAGTGCTGTGAAAACTTACATCAGTACTGAGGGCTAGATCCTGATTTCCATTTACTGTAATTGTTTTTATGTATTAGGTTTATTTTTGCATATAACCTCCACACATTTTGTTCAGCTTGCATTCATTCCATTTAGACTTACTACGAAGCCAATTGCCTTTAAAATCATGCTTTTAAATGTATAGAATACTAATTGTTAGGTAAATAAGACTAAAAACAAAAGGAAAGAAGTTATTAAAGAAGTTATTACAACATGCCAGTGTGATACAGGTGGAAGTCATTCGTATACGCTCCCCAATACCGGAGTAAAATGAAATGGGAGTCTAAGATGGCATCCTATGTGTGGTTCCCCATTTCTCAAACATTGATCCTTACATATTTGTCTAAACTCAGCCAAGAATTTGAGGCCCAACAATATGAAGCCTGCAGCATGGTAGACGCAAATATGGTTTATAGAATTCTATCAATCTTAGAATCATTCTGAAAGTATTTCAAGGTAAGGAGGATCTCAGAGTATCCTTGAATTTGTCTGTGAAATTTCACTAGGAAACCCAATATCCTTGATTTGACAAGACAAAAGGTAATGAACTGAAATGATTTCTGCAAAATGGGAAGCGAAGTTCCTGGAAATAGTCTTTGATAAATTCTTTTACATGTTTCTTTCTTTCTTTTCTTTCTCTCTCTCTCTTTTTTTTTCTTACAAATATTGGCCAATGATTCTGATTAACATTAAGTGAGAGCTCTCATCTTGAGGAAAAACTTCATGTGTCTGGAAGGTATTTGGTCCATTGCATCTCATTCTTTGAGTTTCTTTTCTGTTTGAGTTCCATTGTTATGTTCTGCTGTGATCATGCTGATGTAAATAAATAGTTTTTTTTTTTTTTTGGAATTGTGACTTGCTCAGAGTGTTTCTTTAAAATAAATATGAGTAATAAGAATGAACAGTCTAATTTGATCAGCCATTATCATCTGGCAGTTTGCAAGCAAATGCACCAGCATAATGTGAAATTCAAACAGCAGTGGGTGACCACTGCCACGGGATTGGCATAGCAGGTTTAATGAAAGAAACCCAGCTTCCTGAAGGTACTATTCGTAAGGAAAGCTTGGAGCTTAGGAAGGAATGATCTGTAGACTATGCCCATGTACACTTCTTGTTTTAAAAATTTGGCAACAAACTCTTTTATAAGTTAAAGACATGCCCTAAAAGGCTTACCAACACAAACAAGAAGAAAACGCTGAAAAACGGCTCCTTTTGTGATGAACTCATAATAGTTACATAAAGTCTAGCCTTTAATCCCATTATACTTGAAATAGATATTGACTTGAAATTCATATATTTGCTCTCATTCTTTTCGATCCCCCCACCCCTATTTTTTTTTAAACATCTAAACAAAGTGACCTCATTGTTTTCCATTGGACTTTTTTTTTTTAAACATTGGCTGGGATGATTGAGATTCAGGAATGTGGGAAAATGGATTCCCAAACCACGTCCCTCCCCTTTCATTCTGAACTGTAATTTTTGGCTTGGCTTGAATCACAGTCATCGCATTTCAGCCTGAATCTCTCTGTAAAGTGATCTTTCTTAAACATTTCTCTCACTCATCAAGGGATCAGAAACAAAGCTGTTCTAGTCTTTCAGCAAAACACTTACAAGCAGCTTTTACTGAGAAGTTGCAAGAGCTAAATTTCCTCTAAAATTGTTTGAAAAGCGAACATTTTCAGTGCCTCGTTGTCCTTTTTGTGAATCTTGTCATCTGTATGCCATGAGCTCCAGCAGCTATTTTAATCTGTTTTTGTTTGCAATCCATTTGGTGTCCACCCAAGGAAATGCAGGTGATTCTAATTAACTTACTGCTGAAGATGTAGGAAAAAAAAAAAACTATCTCAATTGTGTTGCACAGAATTATACACTTAAAACCTTTCTTCTATTATTTATGACATATTATTAATGAAAATGGTTGTATGAATATGTTTACCACCTAATTCATTGCTGTTCACTTTTTTTTAAATCAATGAGGCTTACAGCACAGAAAAGAGCCACACACATACACAAATACACAGACACAATACAGGCCCCGAGAATGCTTGCCAACTTTTATTTAACAAGAGTAGCAACTTAAAAATAACATTATTTTTACTTTGTGCAACATAGTTTAATATCTGAAATAACCCTGTTCCAATAAAAACCTATTGAAATACTCTCCATCTAACTCTGCCCTGAAGGTAAAAGTGATTAATTGAAAGATTTTGGCAGATCTCTGCTCACCACCAGGGCAGTTTAATTTAGAACACATTCAACCATTTCTCAGTGTCTCTGTGTTGGTGGAGCATAACTTTTGATCTTCTTTGGGGAGGTGCCTCTAATTCAGACCCTTTAGCTAGCCACTTCCTGGAGGGTTTTGATGGCTTGCTTCTGCTAAACATTCAGGTGAGGGAGAGAGCCCTTCTGGCTGCGGCCTCTGAAGTGGGGTAGGGAAGCAGAATTCCAGACACAAAGACAAAATAAACTACCAACCTGTTTGAGTATATCTACCATCAGTAAAATCCTATTTAGATCACAGACAAACTTCTGAGAAATTCTGGTGTCATCAGACTCTTTTCTAGTTAAAGAAGATGCTCCCGGCCATGACAGTGAGCATGACTAAAGAATAAAGTTCCTTTTCTCAGGAAATATAAAGAAGATTATTGTTTTCTTTTTGATAACACAGGAGAGGGTGTCAGGTGGGTATTGTTAATACTTCTGCTATACAACCCTCCCTTTTTGGCAAATGGACCTGTGCTCAACTGGGGTTAAACAGAAGGAAAGAAAAACTCCAATAGATTCTGGATGGAAAGGCCTTGAGTTGGTGAACTCCAACCTTGCATACAACTTAACACATACTGATTGAGCACTTATTATATTGCAAAAGTGGACTAGGCACTGGAGTTATAGCAAAGAACAAAGAGTGCATAGTCCGGATATCATGGAGCTACAGCGCTAGGATTGTTCTGCTGAGTTAGTAACTGATGAGTTAGTAACAACGGCACCTGCAATATTTTCGTACATGCAAGACATCTGAGCAATACACTCAGGTTGGTATATGCTCTATAGCCAACTTAAGAAGGAAACATCATTATGATAGTTATTCAGTTTCACATTATATCCTGAAACAGTTAAGTTACACATGTTTCGTATTATGTATATTATATATATTATGCACTACACTATATATAACTGTAATATATATGTTATATGTATTACATATTATACAGTAAACTATTAATGGTAATTATCTGTGTACAGCGGGATTATAAAAATGATTCTAGTTTTATTTATTATTTTATACATTTCCTACTATTTTGTATGTGTGCATATGCATACATATATGCATATGTAAGAATATGTATATTATTATAAACTGAAAATAATGATATTTACTTCATTACCAAAACATCATGCCATAGATTACATTTCTTTGTTATATGGGTTTATGTTCCTTTAGGCTCATTTGAAAACGATTGAAAGATAAAACTATTGATTGTCCTTGAATGCTCTATGGCGTATATCTAATTCATCTGAAACATGCTTTAAGACCGATGGTAGCAGTTTCCAAATATTTATGAGACACAATAAGAAATCTCAAAATTAAAGTATTTCACAAACCATTCCATTATTGGACAAATGACACCAGGTTAGGAAACACAAATGCAAGGTTTCTAGAATAGAGCTGAAAAGACATAATCATTTCCCCTAATTGTAAACTCTAACTATCCGTGGACAACTTATACCATTGTCATTCGTGATTGTAGGTCTTGTACACAAAGAAATGCATAGATAAAGGCCTAAAGCTAGCATTGAGGTTGGCTTTTTAACTTCTACTATCACTTCATTAGTGGAAAGGTAAGGCAAGTTCTCTTTTAGTGGTGTAGGAGACCCATCTCCTAGGCTTAATTCTTCACTACTTGAGGGCTGTTAACCCTCTAGTAAAGCATTGCACACACTCCAGTTACTCAAAACATTACTTGTTGGCTTAAAGAAAAAAAAAAAAAGACATTCCAATACCAATTGTTCCCTTATTTAAACTCATCTAGCACTAGTATAATACAAACCAGATTTCCTGCTTCTGGAGGATTTTGTCACATAGGTCTACATAAAAAAAATCCTATTGAAATATTTCTGTGTGTTTATGCATATTTAGCATCTCTCATTTCTTTCTGATCTGTTGTCACAGAAAGAGGTATATTAAACTAAGATGTGCCACATATGTTGATGTTCATTAATATAATATTTATTGAGTGTCTATTCCATATATGTAATTTTCTAAGTGGTAAGAAACCAAGTTACAAATGCATCTCATGTTTCCCATTGTATGAAATTTAAATAGTGTCTCAATTTCCTCATTTTCCCTAAGGGCCGGCAGATTCTGAATTTTAAGAATATTAGAAAATCCATGATTATTCACTACCGTTGACTCGTGAAGTGCTGTAGAAATTAGAAATGAAAGATTATCAATTCGGAGACCTGGACTTTACACCACCAGTCCCCAAGGTTAGTCTTAACATTAATTACAGAGGCTATATTTAGGGCATCTTTCAGAAGCTTGGAGGTAATGACTCTGTCTTAAAGTGTTCCTTTTATACAATTTTGCTTATGCCTAAAATTATGTAATTAGAATTTTATTCCTTTTTCTTTAAATCCCATGGAAGGATTTCACTTCAAACCTCACTAATCATGCACTTTGATGTAGATTTATCTATTAGATCTTGTCCTGACAGCAAGCTTCAGCTACAAGGACAGAAAATACAAGACTTCTTTTGTGTAGGGTATGGGACAGGCTGAGATGGAGGACAAGAGGGCAAGTGTGATAAACAACAGGAAAGAAACAGAAAGAGGAAGCGAGTGTCCAATTTGGCTTCAAGTTAATCCAAGGTAGTTGCCATTACCCAAATGCTTACCCTGCCTGGATTTTCTCAGATATACCGGGATATGGGGAAATGGAGTGTTCTCACTGTATTTAAAGATTTAGGGGAGGAAAGGTACATTTTTCAGCCTGTCTAAATACATTTTACCCTTAAACATAATTTGGTCTTACCATCATAATAATTTTCCATCATGTGAATGGTGTAATAAATTATCTTTCTTCAGAGACAACTTATTCAATAATTTTTTCATTTAGGCAAATGCAACGCTCTAAACTGAGATTCAAAGCTTTGCTTATATAAATCAAGGATTTAGGGCTTTGCTCTACAGATTGAAATTCTGTAAAGACATACATTGTTCATCCTTGGAATCATGAGATCTCTGATTTCAGGCCTTTCTCCTTTCTGCACCAATGCCTGCAGAAATCACAGTCTTGGAGACTTCTCCCACTGTGTCATTCTTCTGCACCTGCATTGTGTGTGGAGCTGCCTGTTTTAGACCACTGGGTGCATCCGAAACCTCTCATCCCTGAGGTGGCCTTAAGTTTCCCCAGGGAACTCAGCCTAAGGTTCATCAGTGAGAGACAAACATCCCTGAACGACTCATGAGGTCCTAGATTTCCAATGTACTTGCAGGTTTCCAAACAAACCTTAACAAAGACTATGATACCCAGTAACAAATGCATTTTTATTCATTCATTGGCCAGAATATCAAAGGAAAACAATGACCTTGTTTTGCCCACATTTGGAACGAAGTACCCTACAAGCAAAACCCAGAGTGGAGGAAGATACTAAGCTTGGGAACATAGCATGCTTTTAGAGGTGTCAGCGTGATTTCAATTGCCCTTCTTTGCCTTATCAGAAAGAACAAAATCGAGGAAAACCCTTCTTCACTGTTGCTTGGAAAAACTCAAGTAGGAAATAAAGACTTTTAATGAGAAATTGCTGTTACTCTTTAAAACTGTACTCAAGGGGGAATGCCTGGGTGGCTCAGGGGTTGAGTGCCTGCCTTCAGTTCAGGGCGAGATCCTGGAGTCCCAGGATCGAGTCCCACATCGGCTTCCCTGCAGGGAGCCTGCTCCTCCCTCTGCCTGTGTCTCTGCCTCTCTCTCTCTCTGTGTCTCTCATTAATATATAAATAAAATATTTAAAAATAAAACTGGACTCAAGGTAACACTCAAAGGAGTTTTGAGGATGTCTGAACTTCAAGCTAAGGTATAAATGGTATTCCTCAGGTGGGTTTGCCAGAAGGAAGGTGTCGGAGGTCAGACACAGTGCCCAAGGGGACATTAGAGTAATGCAACAATCTAGGAAAGAAAAAGAAGGGAGCAAATGAGGACCTAAAATATGTCCTGATTCGTCCTAGAGTTGTCCTTGTTCAGACTCATGTTTTGCCTCAGTGACAACTTCACTAACAGGTCTGTTGTTGTCTCTTTATGGTTTCAGGGTTTCAGACTCCTTTTCTAACTTTAATTCAACCCACCAACATTAGTTATAATATCCTGCTATAAATATGGAACTCAAAATCACTATTTGAAAATGTTTGAGATTTAACAACTATTGCCCCTGCCCACTGTGCTGTCAAATGGGACAGTGACAACAAATGACTCCAGATTTTGAGTATAAAGATTTGTTTTCATTCTTATATGCCATGTATGTTGGAAATAGTAAACAAGAGGAGACTTTAAACACCTTGAAAAGAGATGTTACTGTTCACAAAATAGTATTTCTGTGCAATCTCCAACAGTTTTAAACAGATACACTAATACTTTTCTTTGTTTGGGGGATACAATTTGTGGGAGTTAATTAAAAAAATATATATATAAGATTTTAAGAACTCCTTTTACTCTTTCTCCTTCAATGCAAAATGTTATCATAATACAAAATATTATCCTGCTGATATATCCACATATTAATTTAAATATTAAGTTTCCCATATTTTTGTTCTGTAAAGACACAGCCAAACTATATTTTTTGACCTGTGATCCTTGTTTTGGATCTCTGGTGGTTGTTTTTTGCACATGGCACTCTCATTGTTTCTGGGGCTCCTCAGGAATCCAAAGTGTCTCAAAACTATTTCCAGTTAAGAAGAGTAGATTTCTAACATTAGTTTAATTTCTATCCTAATAACTTTTCCTCTTATGTATCTTTTCCGGTAGTATACTCAGTAATATATATATCATATATGTATATGTTATATATATATATATATGTGTGTGTGTGTGTGTATATATATATATATATATATATATATACACTTTATCTGCTCCTATCCATAAAAAGCTTGTGAAAAAAAGTCTTTCTGGTGGGAAAAAAATTTGAAAGGAAAACATGTACATACATATATCAGACCAAGAATTAAAAGATGAACATTATATGTGAGGAAACATTATAAGAAGGTTTCACTATATTAGTTTTTCCAAGTCAGTGTTCCAAGCCAGTCTTGGATTATGTGTGAAAAGTAAGAACTCTATACTGTAACAGGTGCTGGCAGGAAACTCCCATTAAAGCTTATGAAAGTTATGCCTGTAAAGTCCTGGCATCTGAGAAAATTCTCGCATAAGAATGCATTATGCATCAGATTTTTCTCACTAGAAAAACAATATGAGGCTGTGACTACTTAACAGTATTCCCAGTCACTATTGCGTTAACATCATCCCTTGGTGATAACATCTTTGGTGACCTTGTGCTAAATGTAAAGTATGGATCAGCCTTCATTTCAATACTGAGAGCATTCATGGTCTTCTATACATAACAACAGAGATGTTGGTCAACCATCTGTCTGTCTTAATCAGAGCATAAACCTGAAAGGTTTTCTTCCCCTTAAAGTCAATAGATTTATACTAATTGATCCACATTTAAAAGACTGACTCTTCATATGCAACATAACAAATGTTTATGAAATTTTACTGGAGTTTGGAATAGTCTATGGAATGTCAGATAGTAATTAACATAGGTTTTAAATCTACAGTATTTAAATACAGTATTTAAATACAGTATTTAAATACAGTACAGAGTACACTCATGTACTCTAGAAAGTACTAGAATTATATGTGGCACATAGTGGGTGCTTAGTAAATGCCATCTTTGTTTTCCGTACATAAATCACCCCATATTTGTATGACCATATCTTCAAAGACTAATGTTATAATTCTTTGAACATAAACTTGCTCACCTTGAAGTTAACAAGTGAAACCTCTTTCTGTTGGCCAAGCTCACCTTTCTGTCCTATAAATTCTAGAGTTTAAAATCTTTCTTTTACCGACATTTGTCTATTGCCTGCAACTGAGTAAAAATTCTCTTTATTCAATGAATCTAACATTTATAAGGAATTTGATTTAAGCCCAATGGGTAATTTGGATCTAAACCATTTATTAAATTAAAAAATGAGATAAAAATTTAGACTGTAGTTAATGTTAGACAAAGCCAAGTGAAATTGGTTGTGAGCCTGTATATATTCTGATGTATGTATCCATAACTAGGTTTGTAGCTACAGAATGGATTAAATGTTACCTGCTTACACTTATATTTGCATGTAGTTTTAAATATGCTTTTCATGTATCAGTAAATATATCTTTAGTAAAAAGTCTTCAGTTAGGGTAATATAGTTACCTTCCAAGAACACACACACACACACACACACACACACACACACACCCCAGCACCAACTCAGGCAGTCTGCCAAATGTGGTTGCTGTGAAAAAGGTTTTGCTTTAGGGCAGTAGCAAACTAGCTCACCACCCCGCTGCCCTGTCCACTCCTCACCACATGGTTCTTTGCTGTATCCTGAACTTCCCCTCCTACAGTGAGGGAACATTTCTTCGGACTGTTTTATTGCCAATATATTTTTACTTTGTATGATGAAATGAAACAGGGGACTGGTTTCATTAGAAAGAGAGGTAAACAGAGCATTAATTAAATTTGCTGATGATACTAAATTGGGAGGAACTGTGGACATCTGTGAAGACAAAAGAATCATACAAATGGACTTAAGGAGTTTAGAAATATGAGCAGGAAATAATAAAAAGAGATTCAGCCTTAAATAATGCAAGCTAATACATTTGGGAAAAGATAATCAGAAACATGGCTATTCAGTGGATGGTAGATGCCTGGAAAGTGGTGATGGTGAAAGGACCTAGGGGGTGATAATGGGGAAAATTATACACAAACTTACAGGGAAGTAGGCATGGTGCCCAGAGGGTTATATATAAAGGAACATAATTTTTGGAACCGGAAAGATGATAGTCCTACTCTTATGATACTAATAGATCTCAAAAGTATCAAATTTGGCTGTAGTTTGTTGAATCTGTCAGGTACATGAAATAATTTAACACTGCTTGTTGAGAGACTGATTTCACCCTATAAAGGATTTTAAAAGTCTGTTTTGTCTGAAACCTGTCCTAAACACCTGAGTCATTGCTCTATTTCTGTCTTATCTTATTGTAGATTATTAGTAACACGGTATATCATACAGATACAGATATGGATATAGATACCAATATGAGTATAGATACATATTGGCCATGCTGCAAACAAACAATCAAAAAAATCCTTACTTTTGCTTATAAGGTAGTTTCTCTTCCTTCTGGATAATATGACTTCACATTATGTTTCAAGAGACATCTAGTCACTATGTCTTCTATCAGTTCAATGAATCTTTAGTATATAGGATTTGATTCTCTAAGGATAGATGCAGGAATGGATGGATGAAAAGGAATTTTGGATAATATCCATCTATTCATCCATTTAATCATACATAATGAATTAAGCCCCTACCATATGCCAGCTTTGGTGTGCTAAGCACTGAAGAGACAGAGATGAACCAGACACAATCTCTAGACTCAGGGACTCATCCTATAGATGGCAGGTAAAGACACTAGCCCATGCTACAAGGGCTATGTTAGGGAGAGCAAAGCTATCATTGGAACACTGTGGAGAGAGATCTTAATAACGTTCAAGAGACCATGAAGGGGTGGTTGAGCATGTAAATCAGAGGATTTTCCTGGAAGAAGGGGACTCCTGTGCCATGCACGAGTGGATGAATGTGAATTTGGCAGGTGGATGGGTAAGGAGAGGGTCCTTAGAAAGAAGGAACAACATATGGAAAATATATCGACCTTTGGAAAACATGTTGTAGTTGATATTCTTGGATATAGGAAGCAGCTTATGAGAATGTGAAGCTGGACAGTAGACAGAGGTCATATGCTTATGGGGATAATTAGTATGGAATTTTGTTTATCTTGATGGAAAAAAGAAGCCATTGGAGGGAGATTCTAAGAAGGCATATTACAATTCCATTTGTGTTCAAGAGGGATAATGCTGTCGTCATTGAGAAGGATGGCTTGGGTGGAAAACAGAACAAAAGCAATGATCTCAATTAGGAGGTTTATCTCAGAAGAAATTATGAAGTTCTAATCAGGACCATAGCAGATGAAAGGAAGAATTAGATTCAAGTGATAGTAAGAAAGGAGAGATAATTAGACCTGGGCAATGATGCTCTGTGTAAGTAGAGACAATAATCTAAAATATCCAACATATTTCTTTTTAGAAGAATGGGAAAAATTTGCCATGATGCCATTGACAGAGTTAAGGAATAAAGAAAGATGAATAGATTTGTTAGGGAAAGTGATAAATGCAGCTTGAAGAAGTTGAGTTTGAGATGCCAGAGGAAAATTCAAGAAGGCTTATTCTTAGACCTCAGCTCTGAGAATAAGACATAGCTAGAGGAGTCATTCTGAAATAGGAACTTTGAAGTCATTGAAGAAATCGTTGGAGGTTTTGCTATCACTGAGATCACACTAAAAGAATGGATAGAGGAATCCCAGAGTCAAGAACTAAATCCAGGGGAAAACACACATTTCCTATGCTGTCAGACTCTGGCCTAAGCACATAGACTCCAATATCATGCCATGCGATTTCAAATACAGGCCGATTGCTGACCTTTAAGACAGAAGGAAAGAAGCCTTACTACAGTGATTATAGTACTGTCTGCTAGGTCTTCCACTGCCCTGTAGGAGACTAAAGAGTTAAGTTAGTCCAAACAGTCAAAAATGCAAAACATAACAAGAAGAGCATCGTTTTTAAGACAGGAAAGATAATAGTCCTATTTTAAAGGCACGTGCATATTCAAAGTCTTTAGAGACCTTTTCCTAGTGTCAGCAGAGTTTAACTTTTCTGTCATGAAGTCAAATTTGGAAAAAATGAAATCAATATCCAAGAGCAAAATCATGTCAGAATTTAGACTATTGGTATCCTATCTTCATTAACTTCAATTGGTAAGTCTGTGTAGTTGACCATATATATAATCTTTATTTTATTTTTTTATTGGAGTTCGATTTGCCAACAGATAGTATAACACCCAGTGCTCATCCCGTCCAGTGCCCCCCTCAGTGCCCGTCACTCAGTCACCCCAACCCCCTGTTCACCTCCCCTTCCACTACCCCTTGTTCGTTTCCCAGATGTAATCTTATTTCAAATTCTTTAACAGACTCTTTCAAAAAATTGTCATCAAAATAAAAATGTTCTCAGATTTATGTAAAAAATAAACACTGAATCAAGAAGGTGTGATGTTCACGGGGCAGTAAACTACCACAGAACAGCACCAGCATGTTATTCCAAGTCCGAATTAGAGGAAAAGATGTGATTCTCTACTTCCATGTGGTTATGAGACCTGAGCCTACTCCTGACTATTGTCAGGCATGTCACTTATAGGTCATACCTGCCATTCAATTATTTGATTACAAACAGCAGGCTGTTGGTGTTGAAACAATGTCTAATGGGATATGACTTCCTCTGATGAAAATGAGTAGAGACTGGATATTCCATTAGCTGCTGAACGGTGCACTTAAATGTAGTATCCCAAAACTGATGAACGTAAAAATCTTCAAGGAAACCTACCTTCAAATGTTTAGTGTAGCTGGGTATCGATAGAAAAGAATATCATTTACAACAACATAATATACTGCTATCAGAATAGTTTACATGTTGAAAAAATAGATTTGGAAACCATGCAAATCATGTAGCTGCCTTCAACCAACAACTGTCGGTCACTGATTTATTTTTCAAGTTTCAATCATTTGCAGGTGTGCAACTTTCCATGAAGATTTAAGCAATGTTGGATATAACCTATCAATTCATTCATCATTTATTGAGAATCCAGTAGGTGCTAGGTACTGTGATGAGTTAAAAAATCCACGCTCTCTAAATGAAGTAGCACACAATGCACTGAGGGTAATAGTTTAAATATCTTTCTTCTGTAAGCTATGCTTCCACTCTAAATCTCAGGACATTCATATTTCCTTTAAAAATGTATGATTTTACATTTTTGGTTTACAGTCTACTACTATAAGCTCAAGAACTCTTCCAGCAGTTATCATCTTAGAGCTATTTTGGTTTTGCAGTTTTTTCTCTCAAAGTGTTCTGCCCCTGAGTTTTTTTTTTTCTTTCCTGAATTGAAAATAGGAAGTGGCTCGGAAATTATAAAATTTGGCAGAAAGGTATACAACTAGCAAGGAAAAGATTACTTGAACCTAAGACAAACACTTCTAATTCCATAGCCTATTAGACTATAAGATAATCTTGCAGAGAATTTAGAAGAATCTCTAAGACATGAATTTTTTTCAGGAGGATGAGTAAATTACTCTAAAATATCTGATAGGGGAAAATATGCCATGTTCAGTTTTATGGGCCATGCAACTACTTCTGGAATCTGTATGTCTCTTTTAATATATATGTAGTATAACAATTAGTGCTTCAATTGACACACTTCATTTGAAAGTGTGAAAATTCCTAGGAAAAAGAAATTATTTCTAGACATTTTAAAAGGAAACATTATTTATTAGGAAGTCTACAAAGAATATAATATTTTGTTCTCATTCATAGGTTACTGAATTTTTAATATTTCTTAATTACCATAAATTTTTAAGCTCTAGGGAAGTATTTGTAAAAATAAAACGTATAGATTCTTGTTCAACCAGTAAGCAACAGATTATTTCACAAAACAAAGTGACACTCTGTGAGAGTTTTGATGATGTTTTTGATAATTATTTTTTTAGTCAGTTGGTTCACATTATGCAACAAGAATTTTAAAATTCTATTTAAAAACTACAAATCCGTTTTTGAATCTCAGGGCAACAAATATTTGAAAATGTCTGTCTAATTTTTTTTTCTTTTTTGCGCCTTTTTATTGAAAACCTGAAAGCTTTCCAAATGCATGTGATTTTTTTTTTCAAATTTTGTAAACATTTGCTTCCAGGCTAAAACATCCTGCCAACTTTCAGCCAAGATTATTTTTATGGTTGAACTATTAACTTCCGAATATGGGGGCTTATAATAGAAAAACCCTCAGACCCAGAACTCTCATCATATAAATGACACCGCTATAGGATATTTTAGACGATCACATCTCGACATGAGGAGGTGTTGCATTATTTAAATCCTCCATTCACACAATAAGAGACTAATTTCCTAGGGTATTAATTTTGGCTCTGTTTCCTTCCAACTGACTCGAAGGGAAAGTATGGCAAGAACCTAAACTTTAACATGGGGGTGGAACTGGGGGTGGAGGTTGGAAATTAGACTCAGGCTTTATCTGGAAGAGATATTATTTATTCTCATGCATTCTGGACGCAAAAGTGTGGGAATATCCACTGACTGATTTGGCCAGAGCCACACTGCTGGATATGTTAGATAGCCCTTCTGGTTATTGAACTGCACATTTATTCCTCCATTAACTTCTGTTATGTTTAAGCTCTCTTTCTGATAATAAGACTGTTGTGTATTGCTGGATGTAGATAAACTCCATGAAATGTCACTAATAAGTACAGCGAGTTAATTCCTAACCCTGTGTATACACAGAATTTGTGAACATCCAATGTAAGCTTGCCCTCCACAGCCAGATTTGATTTACAAATATTTTCTTGAGTGGGAATACATTTCTCTGGAACAGAGAAGCAGGTATCAGGTAACTCTGGTTGACTTGGAAACGGGTTCCATCACTGTCTTCTCTTCACCATGAGACCTCACAAGAGTGCCCTCTTATCCACATTTGTTTTCTTAATTGCAAAACGCAGCTTTTTTCTCTCTCTCCACCTTGTCATCTCTGATTTCTTTTGGTTGTCTTTCCCCAGTTTCTCTTTTATACTCTTGCTGGCTGTTTCCTGTTTACTCTTTTTTGATTTTGCCTTCCCCTCTAGCCCTGAATGTGGCTTTCTTACAGACACAGAGGCCCCAGCACGACTGCCCCAAAGAGCCAATTCCGACTTGGACTCAGCACAACGCTATAGCTGTCAGGAAGGTGGCTGTCGTTGGGGTTGCACTAAAACAAAACAAAACAAAACACAAAAATGCAAAACTGGACTTAATTTTAACTCAGAAATAAAACCTAAGGAAAATCTGCTGCAAACTTCCACGGAGCTTCTTTGAGGATCAGCTCTTTTGTGATTGCATGTGGATGCCTAACTTTAGGCATGAAAAGCAAGCACTTAAAAAAAAAGAAAAAGAAAAAGAAAAGCAACACATAGGTCAGTGCCCTCAGAAACATTTTTGTTCAGTCCACAAATATTCTCTGGGGAAAAAGAAAAAGTGCTTATCTTGAACTCTTGATTTTTTTTTTTTTGAGCATGTAATTTTTATCAGTTTGTTTTGTTTTTGTTACTTTTTTTTTCACTCACTGCTTATAAAACTAGCAAGCAGAAGTCTCTCTGGAACAAGATAGAATCATAAAAGTTTTCAAGAATCTCGTCACAAACTAAACAGTACAAATTGCACATTCCTCATGGAAGTATCAGCCTTTCGTGCGTGCCTGGATCCAACTATAATAGATTATCCCAAAGTGGGAAAGAATGAACAGTACAAAATTAGCAGAACTGGGAGCAGAGCTTGTCTAGTGAAGGCAATTTGATCTGTACTTTAGGGGTCTGGATTCTCAGGCATCGGGAAAAGACTATGTAAAGCTTTATTTTTGCAAGTGAACACTTGCTGAGATCTCAAGAGGCAGACTGATGCACTGAATTGAGTATCAGGAAAATTATATTCACAAGTATAATGCTGGGTATGTCTTAGCATAATAGCTATTACGATCATGTCTGTTATTGATATAATAAATACATACATGTGCATACCTTACCTAATATGCAAATGGCACTATACATCTACAGTAAATATCTACATATTTATTTTATGTATTTGAAGATGCATGTGTTTATGTGTATTTGATGTTCAGAATTGTTATGAGTCAGATAAGTGTATCCCCGAGTCGATATATAACTATACCTTCGTATAATTTAACAATGACATCTAAATATTCCCACATTTGAGGAATAGATCTCGTTTATAATGCCATGGGCTTACTGATGTGACATTCTCCCAAACTTCGCGTAATAGCAGAGGAATTACCAAAAAGAAATAGTTAAGGTATAATAATAATTTTAGCCATTCTTTTTCCAAGTTGCTATAATCTACCCAAAGATAACTAATTGTTCAAAGTAAACATTCCACTCCGACCACAAAAGGAATCCATTACACAAACATATAATTCACAGTCATTTTTAGTGGGTTGTAAACAGTTTGGAATGAGCATAAAATGGGACAAAAATCAAAGTGAGCATTTTGAAATGAAAAAGTGTTTGCTACAAAAGGTCAGTCCCTTTGCTTGGCAAACTATGTAGAAAAGCCTGGGAAAATGCTGATCACACAAGCAATGAGAGAATTTGAAAGCCAACAGCCTCCTTGTTTCTTTAAACAGACATCGGAACCTATAACTGGATCCTGTCAAACAAACGACAGCAAAAAAAATATAACAGCTGCTAAGAAGTCAAATTGAGAGATAAAGTTTTCAAGGCTAAGGACCTTCTCAGAAGTAGACTAAAGGTCTTTCTTAAATCTTTAAGCAAGGTTATGGATCCCAGGGTGGCTTTTAGGCACCCAGTCAAAAATGTAACTTTGTGTATCATTCTTGTCATAGTATTTTTGTGTTCCAGAAAAAAGAAAGAAGACAAACTTGTTGATTAGCATCTGCCAAGACATCCTGCAAAGTAGCTTATAGTTGGAATCATCAAATTTGGAAGACATGATATCATTTATTTTTAATTGTGGGTAAAAAAAAAAAAAAAGAAAAACAACCCACCCCACATAATATAAAGATTACCATCTTAGCCATTTTTAAATCTACAGTTCAGAGGTGTTAAGTACATTCGCATTGTTTGCGACCAATCTCTAGGTGTCATTTTCATGCTGGGAAATAGTCTGGGGGCATACTGACCAGAATCAAGACTCGCGGAGGAAAACTGCAATGTTAAACCATATTTCAAAGCATGAATGCCTGTCCTAATGAAATTAACTTTTTTCAAAAGCCCCATGACCTTACAGACAAAAATATATTAGATACACAAAAATATATTAGACTAGAAATATGCTTATTCATTTAGTTAACTCCATTATATATGAAGGAAGTCTTTGGAAAAGTTTGGTATTGTTGAGTGGAAAAAGGACTCTTTTGAGTATCTCACACGAACTGACTCTGTATATTGCATTGGCATGATATGCCAGGAAAATAACCTGGTGAAATTAAACTTCTACTCTCACCAGAAGGTTAAAGCTAGACAAATAGGTGTTTGTTACTCAGGGTTTATTATGTCATTTAAAATATATTTAATTGTATACATAGTATTAAGTAATATTTCATAATATATTTAGTATATTGGATATATTTAAGGTATATAGGGTGATTTGATGAGATTACTACAGTCAAGCTAATCAACATACATCTCCTCCCATATCTACTAATTTGTGTGTGTGATGAGAGCACCTGCAATCTACTGCCTTAGAATAACTATAGTCATCATGCCTGTACATCAGACATCCACATTCATTTATCCTATACAACAGCAACTTTGTGCCCTTTCTCTAATAACTCCCTAGTATGTGATTTTTTTTTAAAAGATTTTATTTATTTATTCATGAGACACAGAGAGAGAGAGAGAGGCAGAGACACAGGCAGAGGGAGAAGCAGGCTCCCTGCAGGGAGGTCGATGCGGAACTCGATCCCAGGATCCCGGGATCACGACCTGAGCCGAAGGCAGACACTCAACCACTGAGACACCCAGGCTTCCCCTAGTATGTGATTTTTAAGCAAACAAACTCCCCTTACCTTAAAAAAATATTATAAGGCTTATTCTCTCCTCTAGTGCCTGTTCTTTTCTTTCATAACACTCAACATAGTTTGGTACTCAGAGAGTTTTTTTTTCTTGCTTAATGTATATTTCTTTTATATTGTCAGCTGGTAGCATGGAAAATGAGGCATGGGTAGACACTAAATCTCTACTTGTTGCTGGAATACAGCAAAGAGGATATGTGACATTATTCAACCAATATTTACTGAGTGCTTACAGTATGTCTGGTACTGTGTAAGGCTTTTTCCCAGTGATGCACCTTCGCAGAGTAGCAGCCAGTTATATGCTTTACATAAAAAGAACTACAGGTTAGATTTTTTTTTTTACAGGTTATGTTCTTAATACCAATTGCACCAGCCTTGACTATATACTTTGTTTAAGTGACATCTCCTAAGCCCTTGTCTTCTGAGAACTGCAGATAACCTTATTTTTAAGTAAGCAATTTCTATACACTTTGAGGTCATTCTAAGTTACACAAAGTATTCCATAAAGTAGTGAAAAATGGACTTCTCACTGCTTAGACCTAGATACTACCAGTGTGTATCAATGCCTCCTTCTGCATGCTTGTTTCCCCAGACCTCAAAGAAAAGTATCAGTTGACCTCAGGCTTTGGGGCACTTTATCATATGTATTGAGCATTAGCAGATCAATGATTCGATATTTGCAGAGCTTTGGAAGAAAACACATAAACTGAGTTTTTCTTTGGCTACTTACAATCCTCATGTACATGGTCTACAACTGTAAAGGCAACACAAGCGTGAACAAACCACTTGGAAGAGCTTTAAAGACTAACAGGCTCCTTTACAGTTTCCCTCCAAGTTTTGTGTATGTTCTCTAGGCTGAGCAGACAATGTCAAAAACCACAGAAATAGCTCTAATCCGGTTATAATAGTTGGTGAGAGGGAGAATGCTCTGGTGGTTTAAAGGAATAAAGGAAACCAAATCAAGATAAGGAAACACACTAAACAAGTTATTCGCTAAATTGGTTTACATTCAGCTCACTAATAGATTTTCTTCTAGGCGTGTCTGTGAGATGCAAAATTTAAAATGTGACTAATATCACTTTACAAGGTTGATTAAAGAATGCAACTGTGCCAAGCACTGGGTAGATTTTCCCTGGGTAGACTATGGGGGCATGAGCCACTTGGTTATGTCAATTGCAAGCCAGTAAGACAAATAACTGAATGAATGAATGGAAGAATTAATCAATCAATCCATGCATCAGTCAATCAATGGTGAGATCTGCCTTCCTGATACTGTTTCATTCAAAATCAAGCATGTAAGAAGCATTTAAAAAAATACGGCTAGAATTGATTGATTTTTTTTTTAATATAAAGGTGGGGGAAATAATCTTAAGAGAAAAAGAGAGAAAGGAAACATATTTTCGAAGCACCCTGTGTACCGCTATCGTGAGTTTTGAGGCCATTTCCCTAAGACTGTGAGAGTAAACACACAATATTCATTAAATGTGCCTTTCCCATAACTGGTCCATAAGCATTTCCCATGACTCTGCAGTTGAGTATCTTGGCTGGAAGAGGATCTGGCCATTAGAAGGAGGGCTCTAGATATGCTGAGTCCCAGCCGTGCTGAAAGACTTGGCACCTTTATATGCTACTTCCTAATACCAACCTCGGCATAAAATGTCATCAGAAGCCTGCATAAACATTGGACTTAGATTCACATAAATTATTTCTGTCCTAAGGTGCTTTCTGCCAGAATTTAGTAAAAACAACACTTTGAGTAAATAGAATTGGCGTATAAATGTAAGAATATTAATCCAACAAAATGATCATAGAAAAATATAATCAAAAGTACACACTTGTAAATCTTGCAATGATGGGAGAGGTTTATCTTGTGCCTCTGAGTTTTTATTGAACATTTCCATAGAGTTCCTTTAAGCTGACACTGCCAAAGTGCTTTGAATTATCAGTTGCTTTGTGGAATTGTAAAGTCTTTGAGTTTCATTAAAATGCTTAGGAGTTATTTTAATAATCATATGTGTGATTAGCGCCTGTTTAGTGCTGGATCTACAAATTCATTTTAAGAGTAAACATTGGGACAATGAAATATAATGCCAGATACGATTGCTGCTGTCAGCAAAAACATTGTCTTATTTTATTAAAAATCGCCAACAAAATGCCACGAACAGAAGATACAGTTCTATTTATAGATATTTTTTCCTCTACAGTATTATGGTATCTGCACACCACCAGGCTGTATCTAGCAGAGTTTTCATTTTGCCTCGGGTGTGTGCGTAAATAGAGAGGTACAGAGTCCTTTTATTATATGTGCACACGTCTTATTATGTACAGCTCCCCCAAAGTCCTATTCGAATAGTTGCTCTAATATAACAGCGCTCGCACCGTCAGTGCTGAGTATTTTTAAGTGGATGAAGGTTTCCTGAAAATGATGATAATTTAGCTATTGGCAATAATAACATTATAACATTCTCAGTGATCCATTTTGGCTTTAAGTACTTATTAAATAATATTTATTCCTAAATTATGAACTTACAAAATTAAACGAGATTGCAATGTGCAATAAAAACACACTTCTCTCTAAACTCCAATTGACTCCATTCCTCACAGATACCTCTCCTTGTGTTCATTCTGCTTTTACTGTTTTCTACCCTCTGCGAGCTCTCAGCTCTTCTCTCTGATGTGTTGATAGGCTTTCCCCCAAAGCCACTCTCTATCTACTTTCCCTACCCACTCGTCCCCTTCTTGTTATTCTCTCATTCCCTACTGATATGGGAATAATAGGATCCCAAGGCTGTCCTTACAGTATAATTAAAGTATGAATTTCCAGGAGTTGGAAATTGCAGGCCATTTTTATTATGCTTCTATAATAAAGCCAGGTAACATTGAGAGAATTAAAATGGCTTTTTTCTAGTAGATAACTTGGTAAAGATTTTTTCCCCCTTGGTTCTATTGTTTTAAGAGACTGGGAGCAGAAAATGGGAATAGATTCACCAATTCTTTTTCTGAAAACACCTCTATCTTTTACATGATATATATCCCCCTAGATCCTGGGAATATGTTGTAAACTTGTAACAGATGGTGATGAAGCTTCATATTTTTATACAATACATTTTTTTGAGATTCTGCATCTACTGTATGTATCTATCAGGGAAAATGACCTTGAATGAATGAAGTCATAGTCTGAAGGAAAAACACCCCACAGATAGACCAGCAAAGAAATGATGAGTCAGTTGGGTTGTTTTGTTCCCCGTGGTAAGATGAAATAATTTCTGATGAAAAACAGAATGTTGAAATATGGGAACCAAAGGTCGTCTTAACACTCAAGGTGCATCTGTTAATTGTTCCAGGAGAACCGGTTAGCCATATTCTATAGTGATCAGAGACACACGGAAGACGGGATATCACTGTTTGCAAGTGGGAACGCTATTTGCTTCACTTGGGTAATGTTGGGGGCTTACCAAAAATTGTTCTGGCACAACATCTACCAGCATGAATGTTAGGAGGGTTCTAACACTGTGAGTGCTGATATTTTATGAATGTTTTATCACTGGCTTGAAAACAAGAAGTTTGCAATTGAATCAACAACATGTCAGACAGACAAAATATTAAAAAAAAAAAAAGAACATTAGTGGGAATTACTGATGTCCCTATTGTAAAAACAAACTGAAGTTAATAAGAAACTTGATCCTCTTAACCGATTAACAGAAGTCAAGTTTTAATTGCATGGCTTCCCAGACAAATCAAGTGGCGCTGTTAACTTGAGCATTGGTTGTTTAGAGGGTGCGCTAATGGGGGAAATTGCTGCATATTCAGTTACCCACCTCTTTTTTCGACAGCTTCAATGCATTGCTTTACAAACCGTGGAACTGTGGAATTTTCACGTTCACACACTGTGTGCAGATGAGAGCCAAAAATTTGATCTGCAAAAGAAACAAAGATGAGCTTCATTAAAATCCAAGATTGCGTTGTTCTTTAATTTGATTCTGTTTCCATATCCACTGCGTGCTAAAATCTGCGTCTTGCATAGGAATCAATTTTTTTGCTTTAATTCCAAAGGGTCTATTGCAGAGATACAAAGGCCATAACTCCCTCTTTTATGGAATAGGACTCTGGGCCCAGAGAAAGAAAACTAACACTCTGCCATCGATTAGTCAGGGACGACAGAGTAAATTATAGTCTCTCTGGGCATAACTTTGTTGTTTATAAAGTAATGACAAGGAATTAAGAAAACTTCTACAAGATGATGAATCTTAATGAATTGGTGTCTTGAGTGTTTTAGAAGAAATTTGCCAATGATTGTAATTTTATCAGTGTATTTCGAAGATTTGTTCAGTGGGTCAATGATATTTGAAGAGGCACGTTCCAGATTTACTTTGAAAGGAATTTTTTAGTGTCTTTCCTGCCTTAGATTTAGATGCCCTTTCTCTCTCTCTCTCTCTCTCTCTTTTTTTTTTTTTTGGATGCCCTTTCTCTTGTAGAATCTAAGTATCCCCTATCCTTTACAGCTCAACTCTGACCATGCTTTCTCCAGAAACTCTTCTCTTCCTATCTCAGCTTTGTGTCTCCTTTCACACGGGTTCTTTGGAATACCAGTTCCTCGGGATGCTAATAGGCAATTTGGGAAAAAAAGTCCTGTGATCAAAACAGCTTAGCAATGTTGAGTTAAACTAAGTTAACCAGGTTTCTTTCATGTGTATTTTTACAGCATGTGACAGGCCAATCTGCACCGAGAATCTCCACAAAGGGCTGGAGGATGCACTATAGCCCGAACTTATTCGAGTAAGATCCTTTCATTTCAAAGGGCATCTCTCCAGATTGATGCTTCTGAGAACACACTCTGAAGTACTAGCCTGGTCTTCTCACTGGGAACATGATTTTGACTGCCCTGCGGTGTGTATTTACATTTATAATATGTGGAATGTATTTTCTCAAAGCATATTTGGAGCATCTTCAACCTCTTTGTGTTCATGTAGTCACCAGTGCTCAGCACAGACTCGGCCCACAGGATTCACTCATAGATATTTTTTATTGTGTTAAAATATACATAACGTAAAATTTGCCATCGTAACCATTTTTACATGATCAGTTCAGTGGCATTAAGTGCATTTACATTCTTGTGTAATCATCACCTCCAGCCACTTCCAGATTTTTTTTAAAAAAAACAGCATAGATGTTTATTACTGATAATGAAACAAATATTTAGTGGTTTCAAGGACTTCCCATCTTGCTCAAAATGAACTTCAGTTCCCTATTGCAACTTCCAAGGTAACACGTGACCTGCCCTTGTACCCATTAATTGAATTCATTTATTTCCTCTCTCCTTTCTCCCCCCATCACTTGCCAGCAGCCACTCTGTCCACATTGCTGACTCTTGCCAATACCAAGCACACTTCTGCCCCCAGGGACTTTGCACCTACTATAGCCTCTGTGTGAAACTCCATTGTACTAGGTCACTTCTGTTGCCTTTCCTACCCACTTTTTGCTAAAACATGGCCCCACTGCACTTGGAACCTTCCATGATTCTTTCTTGTTTTATTTTCCTTAGAGCACTTATCTCTGCCTGGTGTATCAGACTGATGTGTTTCCTGGTTAGTTATTTCCCCTGCTTAGAATGCAAAACCCAGGAGAGTAAAGACTACACCTGTATCTTTTCTTCCTGGGTCCCTAGAAAGCAATCTTTGGCATATACTAGAAGTTCAATAAACATTTATTGAATGATTGATTGCAAAACATTGTCTTCATCATCAGTGGAGGTCTTCAATAAATTAAAAAAATATATTTGTAGTAGAAGTGGTGAGAAAAGCAAAATTCAACACGACAGCATGGTAAGTAAAATATTACAAAGGCATAGTCAAAATGGAATGTGTTGATACGTCAAGGAAGTCATGATTTTCATTCATTTCTTAGAAAAGGTGATGGCTTGAATTAAGGGCAACCCAGCAGAAAGGGAAGTAATTAAGGCTAAAGCATGAATATATTTCAATATGAAAATGTGTGTTTTCATCCAAGAGACAGAAAGATGATAGGCCCAAAACATAACAGTGTAGAGAAGTGGGAAATAACCATGGGTATTTGCTTTGAATACTTGGTCAAATCTTGAAAGATTTGTTCAAAAACAGTGAGCCACCACTATAACAAAAAATGACATAAACTATTACTTAAGAAAAATAACCCCAAACTTCAGATGCAATATTTAAATCGGCCAGAGATTAGAGTCTGGAAGAATTACTATAAAGTACAAAACCCTCTAATGCAAATTATGATTCAAATCAATTTCATAAATATTTATTGAGCATGTGGCAGGACATCAGACCAGCCTTTGGTGCTCACGGAAGACTTCCCAGAGAAGAACCAAATCTTTGGGAGAAGTAAGGCTTAAGTGAAGTGGTGAGAGAGGGGAGAAGAGGCCATTTAGGGAAAACAGAAGGAAGGTATACAAATTTGATGGGAAGAATGGATGTTCTGGAGAAATATTCACTTTTATTTAGAGAAATCTTGATGTACTAAGCTTTAAAAAAATGAAGTTGGCATTATGAGAGTCTTAAATATTTAGTAGCTTGGTTAAATTATTTGAAAGTGTGCAGACACCAATGCTTTCTTATACATACACTATTCTCTTCCCGATTTCTTTCTTGTTTTTAGAGTCCATTTATAAGACAGATCCTGGAAATGTTCCCTACTGACTTCTGCCATCCTTGCAGCTCTGGGTAATTAGATACTTCTGATTAGTTGACTGTAAGGAGAGATGATTTCGGAAGCTACAAGAATTTTTCTTTTCTTTTCTTTTTTTCTTTTCTTTCTTTTTTCTTTTTCTTTTCCCTTTCCTTTTCTTTCTTTCTTTCTTTCTTTCTTTCTTTCTTTCTTTCTTTCTTTCTTTCTTTCTTTCTTTCTTTCTTTCTCTTTCTTTCTTTCTTCTTTCTTTTCTTTCTTTCTTTCTTTCTTCTTTCTTTCTTTCTTTCTTTCTTTCTTTCTTTCTTTCTTTCTTCTTTCTCTTTCTTTCTTTCTTTCTTCTTCTTTCTTTCTTTCTTTCTTTCTTTCTTTCTTTCTCTTTCTTTCTTCTTTCTTTCTTTCTTTTTTTTCTTTCTTTCTTTCTTTCTTTCTTTCTTTCTTTCTTCTTTCTTTCTTTCTTTCTTTCTTTCTTTCTTTCTTTCTTCTTTCTTTCTTTCTCTCTTTCTTTTTTTTTCCCAGATAAAAGGAGAGGGGTGTATTAAGGCACTCTTTCTATTTTCTTTCTGCTTTGAACATCACTGTGCAATCATGTGATGCTTGGAGCTACTGCAGCAATCTTATCACCATGAGACAACAAGCTTGTAGACAAAAGCTAACAGGATTTTAAAAAGTTACAAAAAAACCTGAGACCTCAATGACATTGTTGAAGTTCTAAATCTAAAACATTTTTTCTAGATTTCTTACTATGTGAGATAATACATGTCATTTTTCACTGAGCATTCTATCCCCTACAGCCAAAATAATCATAACCAAACGGAGGCACGTGGTTTGAAAAAGACTGAACACAAGGAGATTAATTAAGAGGCTGATGTGATTGCCTAGGAAGACCAGACTAAGGACAGAGTTGTGGTAAATTTAATCATTATTCATGATTCTTCTCGTCCTCTCTGAATTATATTTATGCGCTCACCTCCTTTGCTGTGTGTCTGTGTGGAATAACTCACTAGAGTGGGGAATATTTATTCCTCCAATTTCAATGATGTTGGGCTTTGGACAATGTTGTGTGAGTAAAAATGACAATGTGTCAGTTCCAGATGGAAGCCTTAAGATGCATTACAGATTTCTACTCAGCAGACTACTTTTCTGCTATTGCCAAGACAAGAGCTTCCCTGGGTAGCTGTTGCCCTTTCAGTCTGAGCTCCAGACTGAAAGCAGTTCCAGGCCAATGCTCAGTTTAGGGACAAGTCTAGTCAGACCTTCCACTTAAAGTATAATTGTCCAGTCAGGCCTACCCCCGGCAACTTGACCCACAGACTCATGAGAAATAAATGCTTCTTGCTGTACTTCAGAGATTTTGTGTTTGCTTGTTATGCAGTGATAGCTTACTGATAAAGATGATAACAGAAGTCCAGGTTGTTGGTGACCTAAGCTATGCTATGAGAATGAAAACAAAGAGAATTTTGGGATCCCTGGGTGGCGCAGCAGTTTGGTGCCTGCCTTTGGCCCGGGGCGCGATCCTGGAGACCCGGAATCAAATCCCACATCAGGCTCCCGGTGCATGGAGCCTGCTTCTCCCTCTGCCTGTGTCTCTGCCTCTCTCTCTCTCTCTCTCTGTGACTATCATAAATAAATTAAAAAATAATAATAATAATAATAAAAAACCAAAGAGAATTTACAGGACATGGAAACTGAAACTGGGAGCAAACAAATAGATTAAAATAATTCTAAATTTGCTAGGAATGCGGAATGATGCATCGGTTTAGATTCCACCCTAAGAAGGAGTCCCAAAGGAAATTTCTCTCCCCTTAAAATTAACTCATTATGCTTTATCTAATATTATGGCACTTTTTACTTTGTATTCTCTCCAGATCGTTTCAGTTCTATCACATTCAATTCAGTGAATATTTCATGAGCACCTGTCATGTGTTGGATATTAAAAAGAATACAAATATTGAATTTTTCATTCAGTAACTATTTATTACATGCCCACTATAAGCCAGACATTGTGCTCCAGCTGGAAAATGCAGTGATGCATGATGCATGATATCCTACAATCTGGGGGGGTGGGGTGGGGGGGTGGTGGTGGTAGTAGATAATAACTCTCATAAATATTCATAATATAATGTGATTAGTGCTATTGCATGGCTGTTTAATAATAACAGTGAAGCTTCATTGTAAACTATGTAAGCCAGGCATGGTTCAAAGTATTTTATGTGTTCTAACTTATTAAATCTTTACACCAATCATCAACCCCATGGTGGTAGATACTATTAACTCAATTTTATGGGAAAGGAAACAGAGGCCCCAAAATATTGAGTCCCCTGTCCATAGTTACAAAGTTTCGGGCTCCAGGGGAAGAAAAGAGATAAGAACCTCACCTACGGCAATGGAAGGTATGAAGGCGTGATTTTGTAGGATTTATTAACTGGATGTAGAAGGTGAGCCAACTCACCAGAGAGAGAGAGTACATCCTAGTTTCTTGCTTGATGAAAAGAGACTGACATGAAGAAGGAACATTGAAGGTTCTTGGAGAAGAACAAAGAGATGGGTATTTAGGGGCAGCTGGGTGGCTCAGTGGTTGAGTGTCTGCCTTCAGCTCAGGTCGTGATCCTGGGGTCCTGGGATTAAGTTATGCATTGGGCTCCCTGCAGAGAGCTTGCTTCTCCCTCTGCCTCTCTCTCTGTGTCTCTCATGAATAAATAAATAAAATCTTAAAAAAAGAGAGAGAGAGAGAGATGGGTGTATTCAGGAGTGAGGAGAAGAATTTCAGATGAGGAAGAATGATGGTGAGTGATAAAGGCAAAAAGTTCCCATGGAATTTTAACAATTCAGAAGCTATCACGGTGACCATGAGGAAAATGGCTTTAGTAGAATGGAGCTGAAAAGCAGATGGTTGTGTATGAGGTTTGAAGAGAAGGTGAGGAGGAGAAAACAGCAAATGGACTTCTGCTAAATTTAAGAAGTTTTGTGCTGGGGACGCCTGGGTGGTTCAGTGGTTGAGCCTCTGCCTTCAGCTCAGGCCATGATCGAGGCCCACATCAGACTCCCAGAAGGGAGCCTGCTTCTCCCTCTGCCTATGTCTTTGCTTCTCTCTCTGTGTCCCTCATGAATAAATAAATAGAATATTTAAAAAAAAAAGAAGGAGAGGTTTAGTGCTGGAAGTTCTTTAATTATAAGGGAAGCTGGGATTTGGGAAAGATTTTGAGCTGGGTGGATAGGAGACAATCTCAACCATAGGGTGTTTTGCCTTAATGCATTGGAGAGGGTGAGGTGTGCTACTGGCTACTTCCGGCTGTTCAAAGTGGGAGGTGGGGGAGGTGCTTCACTGCCACTTACTGGGTGGTCTGGGCAAGTGCAAGCAATCCCTCATTGAAAAACTGTCCCCTCCTGATTGCCAATAGTGTCCTCATGAGAAAAGAGCCTAGGTATGATCAACATCATTAGACAGATAGAAGATGTTTGCTTTTATCAGTTACCAGACAAGGCAAAAATTGTCTTATTAATTCTAGCCTCTTTAAACTGGCCATACTCAGTCAAGAAGGTATGGCTCTGGAAATAAAAACTTAGCCTCTGTGGTGAAGCTGACTGAATGAAAAGCTGTCATAAAATCCAAGCCAAAGCAATGAAATTCTCCCTTAAAATGATTAGAATTGAGGTCCTACAGACTGAGGTAGTTAGCTCTAGGGAATTAAATAGTAAGGCTGTCTGGATTTAGATACTGGGGGTTGGGGCAGCCATTCGGGGAGATGGCTGTGTGCAGTGGGTGACTGGGCCCGGGAACAGGAACTAATTTGCGGAGAGAGAGGAATGAAACAGACACATCCTAGGTCTTCACTTTCTGATGCCTAACTCCAGAGATCATATATCTTTTCCATGGAATGCCATGACATATTCTGGGTTGTCATGATGACTCCCATCTTATATGAATATTTTTGAATGAACTTCTGTTTATTGCAACTAAATAGACTTGACTAGAACATGAACATAGCATTGGCCAGAAGGTTTCAGGAGAGGGTTTATACTCACAATAGAAAATGCCAGTCTTGGCTAAAGAGCTCCATGAGATCCACTGTTAATGATGACACTGGTTAGGAAGAGTATGGTGGGTCTCTATTGGTTTTACCAGCGCTGTGACTATTCTCCTATTCTCCAGTAAGATCGCTCTGATTTTCCTTTGAGGATGTTGTCTTTCTCATGTTGGCTGCCATTTAGTTCGGGTAGTGCTGATTTCACCACCTCTAGCTCCAGGGATAAACATGAATTTCCTCTACCTGGTCATAGTAATTGGTTCAGACATGAACACATGGCCCAGATTGATCTCATGGAGTACATCCTAGGGCTTTTTCTAGTGCTACTGGGAAAGAGGAGCCTTATTTCTACAGGTGTTGATAAACTATTGGGATATGAGTCTGAGCTTCCAGAAGCTATGTTACCACCTTCTGGGAAGACATACTGGAGAATTAAGCCAACAGAGTGGAAAACAAGCTGAGCAATGGAGGAAATTGAGATGTGATAGCATTTGTGTCCCTAGATCCAATCATGCCTGAAGCTATCCTTGTCCCTTGAACTTTTCAATTAAGTAGTCCAATAAATTCCATCTTTACTTTTGCAGTTTGGACAGGTTTCTATCAATTACAATGAAAGGAATCTTGACTACAACATTAGCCTTCAACATAAAATGATGGATCATGTAACTTAGAGGAGATGATGGTGCACATGAAATGACTTTGCAAAGTAAAAGTGTTAGCTAAAGAAAGTAAATCATAAAGATTTAGCTAAAATGTCAATGTCAAACTTAAGGGCTGTTGTAGGATTACCACCCATCTGTAAATTTGATATAATCCAGGGTTTGATACACCAAAGAGGACCATTAAATTGTGGGAATGTGTTTGACCACAGAACTTTCCATCTTAAAATAGTATAAGGAAAGGGGGAGGGAGAGAGAAAAGTATTCTTTTCTTGGCAAGCGTTAATGAACTATCTTTGCCCCCTAAACTTCCTTGCTTGTTGTCCTGGCACAACACTAAGGATTATTTCTGTTTTCCCCTTCTTTATGATATTCCAAAAAATGGAGCAGCCCAGAACCCCAAGCTCCCGACTCCCTACCTATATTCCCATCTGTGGGCTCGCTGGTAATCCTTTCTTCCTCTCTTAACAAATTTTTGTATTTAGAAAACACCTCTTGCTAGAGGTGCCAATATTTTTGGAGTACTCCACAAATGCCTATGGCCTTGGCTAGTGCGATCATTATGTCTTCCTTCTCCGCTTCAGCATTTATACCAGGGGTGGCAGGCAACACATTGGTTGGAGAAAATCCATTTTCAGCAATTTTTCTTTGAAAGCATCTTTTGGTGAGAAAAACAAATAGACCTTCCACATGACTGCACTTATAAATCATGTTGTTTACATAATGAATTAGAGTTTAACTAGGAAATGGTGGTTTTTAATCTTTAAGCTCTCAAACTTTGGACCGATTTAGTTAGTTCATCAGCATATAACCAGGTTAAGTCTCCCAGATTACAAATTAGCTTCATTCTCCCTCATCTCTGCTATATATTTTTTGACAAATTATGGAAAGAACACCCAGTAATGGGATCTTTGTCAGTTAGATTCCAAATGAATCAAAACTATGAGGAAAACTACTCAATAGAGGCAGTTAAATGTTCAAATAATGTGACGGTGTTATCATCATTTACCCAGGAAGACAGTCTCCACATGCTTTTCAAAATGATTATTCTGCTTTCAGGATGCAGAGCCGTTGCAGCTAGTCTAGTAAATTTTTAAAAGGAAAAACAAAGCACCTAGAACTACACATACATGAAGAACATAGAGAGGAATAGAAAACAATAATAACAAATCGAGTGGCTTAGACCCACCCCTCCCCGCTTCAAATCAGACAAGTATTTTGGTCATGAGGTATATATAAGGGTTTCAGCTCCAATTTTAGAAAACCACTGGAGTATATGCTTGTTTATTTATTCACCTTTTATTTGTTTATTTATTTTGGTTTTGGAGAGAGAGCACACATGGGTGCCTGTGCAGAGGGAGAAGGAGAGAGCGAATCTCAAGCAGGCTCCACACCCAACATGGAGCTCAATGGGGCTTGACCTCACAATTTTGAGACCATGACCTGAGCCAAAATCAGGAGTCTGATGCTCAACTGACTGAACCACCCAGGCATGCCACCAATGGGGCTAACTTACACAAAGAATATTCAAATGATACTGAGGAATGAGAGTGGGAGGGAGCTCAAAGAATTTACTAGGAACTCAAAGTAACTTATTAATTACTGGAGGCTAGAGAACCAGTCTGGGAGATGTTTCAAACCAAAGGTCCAAAGGAGATCCACGAAATATGAAGCAGGAAATACACTGCTAGGTCAGAAGTCTTCCAACTCTGAGGGCTGGTTCAGGATGCTTTTTACATTACCACCTCCACCACCAGCATTGTTCTAATGACTTATACTCTTCAATTGCTCAAGATGGGAAGTTCCAACAGAGGGATGCCCAGTTGGTTGAGATTATGTTAAAAAATGGTGGTAGGATAAGAGAAAAACATAGCCCTAGTAGCTTCCATAGTAGGTAGCCTGCACTTGGAAAATTTCTCCGTCCACAGTGCTACACACATGGGCACGTCATTTCCCAATAGGTTGTTATAAGGGAGGGGCGGTGATACTGAAGGGCAGAAGTAATATTCTCAACATGGGTAATTCAGCAATTTAACTGAATTTTTCCTTTGATTTTTAAACTCTAAGTGACATTTGGTTTTCTTTTTGAGAGTATGTTTCTACACCAAAACTTTCAGATTACTTATCAAAGAATCCTGGTTCTACTTTTATCGTTTATATTTTCTCCACTTCCATCCTTTATTACATTTCTTTTTCTCCTTTAAAATACTCACTATATGAGCCTTCATGGTATAATTTACTGATAATTTTTGGAAAAATGGGTGACTTAAATAAGTACTATAATTTATAGATGGCTTATCTCTTTGAACTAAGATTCAGAAAAATATGTTTAATGCTAAAACATTACTGAATCTAATCTACATTAAGTGTTTCATAAGGTACTATGTTATTTTACAATGCCTTGGGGCTTTGATTTAAAATATCAGCTACTGCTTTTTGATACACAGACACCAAAAATTGGGCTGATTCTTTGCTTAATCTCTAATATACATTGCAAGTGAAGTAAATTTCTCTCATTGCCTTGTTTACTTATGATTTTTTTCTCATAAGAAGCAAATACAGAAAAAAAACATAATTATTTTAACTTTTAAGTAGTTTGGAGTCTAAATAAATAGAAATTCTAAATATGTACACTCTTGTGTATAGTTTTCCCCCACATGTTTATTCGTACTTGTAGCTCATTAACCTAATAGATTTTAAAGTCCCTGCTGGATAATGATAATGTCTATTCTGGAAGGACTGTCTTGGAAGAGATTTGCCCAGACTATGGAGAAGATATCTCCAAACAAGGGTAGCTGTAGTCTGTAGCCTCTAATCAAAGTTGGACAGTTGGATTCAAGCACAACACTCTTTGACACAAGCAGCCGAAAGGTGAATTTCAGAAGCAGACTTGCTGTCATCCAGACAAAATGACAGAGTTCTCTAGTTTCTATTTTTTCTCCTTCTCTTTCCAGACTTCCAGTAGTTCCCACCTTTCACAATTTCACCCTTAACTGCAAACGATACCTCTGTGAAGTACTCTTTGGCTCTTTTTTTTTTTTTTTTTAATTAGGCTCCACACCCCACATGGAGCCCAATGCAGGGCTCAAACTTACAACCCCGAGATCAAGACCTGAGCTGAAATCAAGAGTTGGATGCTCAGTGGACTGAGCCCCCCAGGCACCCCTGTCTCCTTCTTTTAAGGTCCTAAACTCTCATGGGAATAGATCTCAACTCAATTTTGATCCAATTAATGCAATGGACATTTTGGTGAGTCCACCAGCCAGGAATAAATTTATACCTTAAATGAGGAGTTTATTAACTCAAATGGAACAGTGAGTATAAGATTCTTCAATATTTGTCTACTTTAGGCAGTAGCTTTATCCTATACTTCTCCAACCCTCTGCTTACCTAAAGCAATACAACACACAAATATACACACTCAAACTGCCCTCCATGTGAATGTGCACAGAATCACAACAGTATAGAGAATGGTCTGACCAAGTGAATATTTCATGAATTTTTGTGTTCATTCATCCTTTGTATCCATCCCTGAGTATTTTTCAATGCCTGCTGAGGATGGACTAACAAATAGAACACTCTCTATCCTCATATAGCACCCTCTGTTTTCACACAGCTTATATGTAAATGGAGAAAACAAGTACATAAACACATTAGTATATAGTAAATGTATGATAATGTTATACTGATAGGTGCAATGAGAAAAGAAAGCAAGGCAGGGAGATGGCCAGAGGCAGGTATTATCAGGAAGTAGAGTTGCAGATGAAACTGAAAAGGTAGCCAGGGGGCCAAAACAGGTAGAAGGTCACAGAAAAGTCATCAGATATTATTTTAAGTATGATTTTATTCTAAGTAATTGGCAATTATTATTGAGCATGGGAGTGAAATAATGTGACTTATGTTTTTAAATGATCCTTCTAATTGCTGTGTGGAGAGGGTCAAGAAAAGAAGCAGAGAGGCCAGTTAGGGGGTTGGTGACATATTCCAGGGAGAGATAATGGTGCTTAGATAAGGCTGGTAATAATGGGAGTGACTAAATGTGGTTGAATTTGGAAAATATTTTAAGGTGGGTTTGCTGACAAGAGGAGAAGAGAGAATAGAACAGAGGGTGACTCCAGCTGGCAGTTGGCAGCGGTATTTCCTGAGGTGAACATGCCAGAGCTAGGGAATCATGGATTGCTCTAGATAAATGTGAGGTGTCAACCAAACATCCCAGGAGATGACAAATGGACATTTAAACATGCAAGTTTGGACTCTTGAGAGTCTGGAGCATGAAACTGAGGTTTTAAGTTTAGAAAGCCTATAGATAGAACCTGAAGCCACAGGACCGCAATATTTCAGCCCTGGAGCATTTGAATAATGGCCAGTAGCCTGAGAAGAAGAATGAAAAAGGAAAAGAAGTCTAAGAACATAACATAGGATAACCCAACATTGTGAGGCTGGTGAGAGGAGTAGTCTCATTGAAGGAGTGTCCAACTCTTTGACATAAGAATTTCCAGAAGAAGGAAGATGAAATTATAAATAAACAGTAATTGTAAAACCACTGAAAGATTTTGTGTCCTGCTTCCTTTCCTTTCTACCTCTTCCCAGACAACAACTTCCCTGGAAGTAAAATTGAGTAAGATGGTCTTTAGTTTACAAGATACAGCTGGAAGACAGTAAAATAATCAAATAATGAAATTACAGTTTGAGGATAAAGAGAAGAGAGGCTAACTCGGAATGAGGAAGACGAGGATGGCTTCATGGAGTTGGCAACTTTGAGCTGGAAGTGTGAAAATGAATATAAGTTTACTAGGTAGAGGAAGCTGAAAAAGAATATTCAAGGTGAAGGAAACTATACACAGTAAAACGAAATAAGTGTAATTTCTTCCTTTTGTGTGTGTGTGTGTGTGTTTTTTTTTTAAGATTTTGTTTATTTATTTGAGAGAAAGAGAGAGCATGAGTGGGTGGGGGGTGGGCGAGGGTGAGGGAGAAGCAGACTCCCTACCGAGCAGGGAGTCTGATGTTGAGATCAATCCCAGGACCCTGAGATCATGACCTGAGCCAGAGGCAGATGCTTAACCAATTGAGCCACCCAGGCACACCTCTTCCCTTTGTAATTCTATTGCATTCTATTACATTCTCTTCTTGTTGCCAAATGAATACATAAGTGAGAGAATGAATGAGAGAAAACAATGTGTGCAAAAGAATATGATTTCTATCTAAAATTGTGACATGATCAGTCGAGTTGGAGGGAAACATAGTTTGGTTTGTATTAGTGCATTTTGGATGATTACATGGCTAACTTTTGTTTAGCAAAGACTGATTATTTACATTTTGAGTTGAATATATTCCCTGTTTTTTGTTTGCCTGTCTTGATTTCATTGGACTTATAGAGGGGACCAACAAAAGGAGAAGGGTATAAAATTCAAAGACAACAAGTTTTGCCACCTTATCCCATACTTATATACACTTTATATTCTTAAAATAGAAAACTGTCCATAAAATTCAATTGCTCATACAACTTACTGTACTTATTCTGAAGTTAAAACTTTTATCAATTAGGTTCTCTACTTACTTGACTTACTAGTAGGAACTTTATTTATATCTTCCGCAATTTACTATGGGGTTATGTCATGATAAACCCATTGTTAAGTTAAAAATGTAAGACAAAAATGCATTTACTACACCTAACTTACTGAACATCGTAGCTTAGCCGAGCCTACCTGAAAGGGGCTCAGAATGCTTGCGTTAGCCAACAGTTGGGCAAAACCACCCAACGTAAAGCCCATTTTACAATAAAATGTTGACTATCTCATGGAAATTGATCATATACTACTAAAAGTGAACAAAACGAATATCTATATGGATGCAGAGTGGTCATAAGTGTATAGGTTGTTCATCCTCATAATCCTGTGGCTGACTGGGAGCTGCGGCTCGCTGACACTGCCCAGTATCAAGAGAATTTGGTACCACATATTGCTAGCCCAGGGGAAAAAAAAACAAACCCAAAGCTCAAATCTTGAAGCACAGGTTCTACTGAATGCAGATCACTTTTGCACCATCAAAAAGTTGAGATATTTTAAGTTGAACCATGTAAGTCAGGAACCTTGTGTACTATGAAAATCACTACTTTTTTTGTTTGAGTGACAGGTTAAATAAGGGAGATAACTTGATACATAAAACTTATTCAGATAATTGATCGAATTAATTTTAGATGACTTCATTTACCTTTTTAGCCCAAGGATTATGGACTACAGCTGAAAATATCATTCAGTGACAGATACACGTTGAGAGATTCTTTTAGGGTAGAGAAGGTGTGGCAATTTTGACTCACTCTGATTTAAAGTGAAATCCAGGAAGAACACTGTACTTTTCCTAATATCAGCATAGATTTGTTAGAATCCCAGGTGGTAAGACTTCAATTTATTTGCATGAATGCATAGTTCAATAAGAAAAGATTCAAATTTAGTTGGAGTAAAACTGCTTAATGATTTCAAATATTACTTGTAATATATTAATATAACGGGTTTGAATATCTATAATGGAGTCTCTTTCATTTGGGTCTTAAGGGTGTTCTCATAGGCACTAATGCTGAGTGCTAGGTACACGCTCAAGTACCTAAGAGGAAAGCACTTTAGGTTAAAAGCACTTTCTCTTCTCAGCCTCGGGTTAAAAGCTATTTCAGGATTCTGTTAAAGGCATTCTTTGGTCCTCAGCTTCAGCTTAAAAGCGGCTTTGATGAAAAGTGCTTTGAGGCAGGTAAAGGATTTTATAATAAACCATATTAAGAGCCGGGGAATCATGTGGTTCTGTGGAAGTGTTGGCCAGCTCCGTGGAGGTGTGGTGTAAGCTCTGCGCAGGTCAGCCTGTTCCCCACGGGCTGCTCTGAACAATGTGGTCCTCTGGTTATTCTATGCAAAGACATTGAAAGACATTTCCAGGAATATAGTTGGAGAGAGGGGGTTATGAGCCTAAATTAGTAGGCCATGATGCACATGTTTCCAAAACATTTGGTCTCTTTTGGGCTTCCGGTCCAATACAGTGTGTTTCTCTTTTTTAGCCCTAATTTTATTTTTTTCCCAGCGCTTCCTTTATTTATTTTTTAATTTTTTATTTTATTTTATTTTTTTTATTTATGATAGTCACAGAGAGAGAGAGAGAGAGAGGGAGGCAGAGACATAGGCAGAGGGAGAAGCAGGCTCCCTGCACCAGCCCGACGTGGGATTCGATCCCGGGTCTCCAGGATCACGCCCTGGGCCAAAGGCAGGCGCCAAACCTCTGCGCCACCCAGGGATCCTCCCAGCCCTTCCTTTAGAAAGCGACTATGCAATAACACTTCTAAAACACCTTATCCTGTCCCAAAGCTGCCTGCAGAACTGAAGAAATAGCTGCCTCATTGTGAGATGCACTTTGCATACCGCACACTCTCTGGGATTAGTGCATATTCTTTATTTACATTGCTTTTCTGGCCAACCACACCTCCCATGGGAAGGAGTGCAGGTAAGGGTGGAATGGAGTAGCTCAGTTGGGTCTGCCTACTGAATTGGCGCAATGATGTTCACCACCCGGACGTCTAAGTTGAAGTGTCGGTATTGGTGGGTGAAAAGACAGTGACTGAAGAGGAATTTTGAGCTTGTAAGCAGTCAATGGGAATTCTGAGATATGGCAAAATTGTGCATGAATCCCAGGTAAGTCCCACGGGATAGGTCTGACTTCTTTTAAGCAAAAGGCCTCATGTGTTACGGGAAGAAGCCATTTTCTCACTTTGTGAGATTTAGCCTAAGAGCTGTTGCTTCAGGTCCTAACATACGAGGTGAAACATGCAGGTGGCTGAGAAGAGAAGTCTCTGCATTTGCTTTGGAGACAGTATGAATCTACAAATGTTGTAGCAACTAGAATTTCAGAGTATCATTTGGCATGTGGAAGGTTTCGTAGATTTGGAAGCTCTTGGACAGTACCGAGGAGGTAAGGAAGCCATGTCTCAGAAGATATTGGCTGCATGGCTGTGGTGAGGTGGCTTCCTTGGTCTGTATGTGGGTAATGGGGTATCAAATGCAGTAAATTGCAGGTGCTCCCAGAAATAGCCACGGAGACCTTGGAGAAGGATAAAGCCCAAGTTGCCATGGTTATACAAGTGGGAATCACAACTTACCGTATTTGTGCCTTAATATCTGTGTTACTTTGTTCATATTCACATGCTGTTGGGGCAAGGCCCACTGTGGTTATATGGGAATTAAGTAAAATTAGAAAAAGCTTTAATTTCGTAATACAGATTTCTGATATATCTTTTCATTGGTCTTCTAAAATGGGGACAAGTTTGCAGGCAGAGTATGGAAGTGTCTATTTTTTTTTAATGTAAACTATTTCTAAATAGCGCTAAAGTATTCAACTTGGAGGGAAGGAATCACCTTCCTTCCACCTAAAAAAAAGATATTATACATCTTTCTAGTCCCAGTATCCAGCCTATTGTTTTCTGCATGGGAGGTCCTCACTAAATGCTTGCCAAATAAATAAAAAGGAATGATGGGTACTAAATGAACAACAAAATTGTCTATAAAGTACAAACTCCCAAGCCTGGCACAGTATTTTTGCAGTGCACAAAATACCTGCCACAGACACTTCTCATCCAATCCTCTACATTTCAGACAAGCCATAATTCCCATGCTTTCCTACAATTATGCATCTTGAATTGCATAATTCTCACCCAGCTCTCCACATAGCCAAATGCTTGGAGTCAGGACTCAATTTAAAGACTCCAGAATAAAGGAAATATTAATCTTTCTCACACTTTTCCCACTTGTAATTACCCCAAATCCATGATCTGAATGCTCCTAAAGCATTTGACATTTGATATATTATGCCATATTTGTTGTACCTTTATCTCCCTTACTCATTTTGTGGGAAACTCTGCTTTACGTAGCTTTGTATCCTCTTAGAACATAGTGAGTTAAAGAATATATATGAGTAGGTGGTAGAAATAAAAATCAAAGCATAAAGAAATGTAAGCATAGTTGTCCTTCATCCTTGTTACTGGATAGTGCATATTAAGCTACAAGCACAATGTGAGGTACAGAGAATTTCTGCTCACAATATTGGCTTTATTAGTGCAATGCCCCAAAAATCTCCCCCCAATTTATCTGTTTTGCAATTTTCAGAATATCTACTCTGCATTCAGGAGAAGTGCTCTCAATATGCCATGCGATGGGAAGAGTAGAATTAGGAGTAGAGTATGAGAATTAATAGTTATTATTTGCTATGCTAATTGTTCTTTGTGTAGTATCAACAATCGTAAGAGGCATTATCTGGAAAGTGTTAATACAGAAAATTTCATTACCTTGTCCAAACTCTCAAAGCAAGTAAGTAGCAGAGCCAAGACTATACTTCAGATCTACTTCAAAATTCAGTGATCTTTATGGCTTAATGACTGCAATACATTGTTTTCCTGAGTAAAATAGAACACATATAGCTCTTTTAAATAGCAAGGGAGAGCTTGTCACCACTACCTTATCGCTTCACACCATATGTATCCAGACCCGACGAAGAAAATGGTCTTTCGCGTATTTCATTATTATAAGCATTCTTTACATATTCAATCATATATAAAACTAAGCACAGTTTTGTGTTCGAGTATCTGTTTCTCCCAAGAATGAGCTGCATTTCTTGTTAGGCATTGTTGGACTCGAGGATTTTACGCTGGTGATAATGGGGGCAGCAGGCTGGGAACCTTCTCTAGCAGAGGTTGCTGAGACCACTTCTAGCCTCCAGATGGTGTGCCAAATTGATTAGCACAGACTCCTTCTAGCAGATCTCAAATGAGTGTCTATGATCCAGCTCAGTATGTGAAACTGAAGCTCAACACACATATCCATGCCAGCCTCTCAGACTCTTGACTGAGAGAATTGCATCTGGGAGACAGAAGTTTCCTTTGGGCTTTTAGTAGTGTTCATACTACAATAACTAATTGTAGGAACAGATGGCTTTGGGTTATCACAGGAAAATGCTTTCCATTAAAACTTTACTCAAAAGTATTTAATACCATCTCCAAAATTCCTCAAATACGATGAATGTCCCATATCCTCAACTTTCTTTGGATGAGCTATTTATTTTCCACCTTCTGGTACTGGATCAAGATTGTGGTCCCTGTTTCCCTCCTTATCTACCACTTGCCCATCAGTCTCTTCTGAGGCCACAGCTCCCTGGCCAGGCTTCTGTTTCCCATTCTGTCCTCCATGCTACGGTATGAGACAGGCATGTCTACTACTAATGTAGTACCTGGTATGTGACACTGTACAGTCACACTTGGAATACTTATGTTCCTATACTGCACAACCACCCCTGGAATACTTTCTCCATATTGCTGTGGCATCTTGAGTTGAACATCACTTCACACACGGATGTGGCTCTGTCTCCTTGTGGGTGATCAATGGTGTATTTCTAACCAATATTACTTGTCTTCAAGATTATTCATTCATACTATAAGCATGTAATCTTTCTAGTTAAAGGGCATGCATGCGAGCGTGTATGTGAATAAAGGAAACTTATGCTAGAGAATTTGAGATATCTGACATCATCGGGAATTCTGTTTTTGATGAAGAGAGGGCCTAACCTTGCTTTTTTTTCCTCCCTAAAATGTTTGACTTCTTCAACTGGTAATTATATAAACATATTTATAGCCAAAACTGGCTCTCACTTCCTCTTTTGACATATTAATTGTTTCTAAAAACATTAAGTGAGGTCCTGTCAAATTCTTTACATAATATTGAATGTACTCCTATGCTAATTAATTTTTTTAATGGAAAAATTGTCACATGCTTAAGGCCCCAGTGCATCTGAAATGTGGAATGACAAAAGATGTAAACATTGTATTTTACTGTTCAGGAGATGAATGTGTGAGATGGTGCAAATGATGATGGAGTCTGGGGGAGTGATGGCTTTTCTGAAATTTAGATTATTTGGAATCTCAAGATACTAAGATATCCTGAAGATATTATTTTCAGCCCATCTGCTTTCTTATTTCTCAGCCTCTGGTTGCATGATAGATTCCTTCATTGTAAGGTTAACCGAGGGCAGTCCTCTTCCCCCTCCATTTTTTTCTTTTCCTCCTATGAGTTTGAGTTCCAAGTTCAAAGGGACAAGTTAGGAGTGATATATTCAAGTTAATGACCTTCACATGTGTTTAACTTGGATGACATCTCCTCTAAAATCTCCCTCCTGTCTAATATGGGTAGATAAGAAAATCATTAAAAAATTGGAGCTCAGCAACTGTTGAAAGCAAATGAAAATTTCTCTCTTTTGCTCTTACATTTCTAAAGGAATTGGATCTTATGAAAATGTCAATCCTTGTAGCAGCCTCTTACATGGCTATCCACACAAGTTCTCCATCACAGCACAAAGCATGATTCAATGACCATATGCATCTCAGAACGTCAATAAATTGGGTAATTTTAAGATTTAGTCCAGGCACACTGGTTAAAATCTGGGGCAAAATTTGAGCAATAAATATATACAACACTCTGTCTAAGGAACATTGGCCAAATGTATGACTTATTGAGTTTTACAATCACAGCATCCTTTATATTCTGATTGTCTTACGTGTCTAAACACATGCACTGTCGGTGTTATTGTCAAATAAATCTCTAATTCCACAAACCGTCATTAGTCCTAGGTATTTGTTACATGTCTGGCTTCCGCTGGTTGGGTACATTTCAGGTTTTTTCTTTTAAAAATAAATATGTGAAATAGGTACATAATATGTGGCTTTATATTTCTTCAACAAACCCCAACTTAATCTTATTATTATAGATTGATGTTTTCCATCAGTTAGCCATATGAAATGCTTCTAATATTTATAATGGCATATCAAAAGCAAAATGCTAGAGATAATTGAAAACGGGATGAAGTTAGATACTAGTATTAAATAGTAAGGACATTGAACTCTTGGAAAAAATATAAATTGGAGAAGGCGGGTTATAAACAGATATTTCTTTCTTATAAACTTCTTTAAATTTCTCCGAATTCTTTTCTTTACTAGGCTTTTTCCCTAAGCTACTATTAAATTGTGAAAGTGCATTTTCATAAAACCTTTTTTATATAAGTGTCACTGATTTAAGGAGGGGAGAAAAGTTTCCTCATTTCTCTTTTGTGTTCTTTTTTTTTCCGGTGTGAGAAGAAAGTGTTCAGATCATCTTTTTAAATAATGAAAACAATAATAACTGTTCCCAGGAGAATAAGAAAGCAAAGAAGAGGCTTTGTTTGACTTATCTGTGATAAGGCACTTTGGAGCTTTGGTTTGTGGGAGTTGAAGAAAGAGATGTACACAACACTCCAACCCTTCTATTATGACAGTTTATGCTTCCTATACAGCTTATTTAACTCAGATGCCTGGGAAATAGACACAATTACCACCTTATGGAATGCTACTTAACTTTAAATGTTCCCTCCAGAATAGAAACCCTCGTCATCAAAATTTGTCTGTTTCTCAGGAATTATTTCTTCGGAAGGCTTCTGCATAGGCCTGTGCAATTTTAAAATTTAACCCAAGGTTTCTTAGAAATAACTATGATATAAAGAGAAAGAAAACAAAATTCCCACACTAAGGGAGTTTGTTCACAAGAGCTCCTGTGAAAGAGCTGTGTCCTGTGCCCATGTACACTATAATCATTCACTCTTTCAGCTGTTATCAATTTAAAACCAATGAAACTCCCACACTGAGTCCATTTGAGCAGTCAATTTTAATATCTCGAGGCATCTGTAGTTATTCTGAATTGGCTGCAAAAGCAGAACTAACAAGTTAAGCTCTAACCATAAGTCGACATCAGGCTGGTAAACCATACATCAAACACAGACAGTTAGTCAATACTCCAGTATGAAAAACCAACTAGCATTTTAAAGAAGAGCAACATATTCATAATATGTTTGGCAGTCTGGTTTGCATTGCTTCCTTGATGGCTGTGCATTTAACTTTCCAGTCAACAGGGAGCTCCTTGCACTGGCAAAGCAACATGTTTGAGGGCAAACCGGCCAGTCTTCTGATTTGTGGGTCATATTTCTAAATGAGAATAAAAGAGATGGAAGACTGTGTCTTTTGTGAGTAAGACTCGAGAGCGTGTCTTAATAGTTGGTTTTTATAAGAAAACTGTTTCAACCATATGTTCTGGATCTTTGCACACAGTCCCTACTTCAAATATTATGTCATTGTCAGGCCATGTGTCTCAATTTTGTGTTTGGAAAATATGGTTGCTTGAAATACCTCTTTCTCTCCCAGGAGTGACTCCATGACGGGGCTGCTGCCTCCCATAGAGAGAAGAAGACAATGAAGAAGGAGGAGTATTCAAACAAGATCAAGGCAGTCATCACTTCAATCAAATCATTTCCAAATTTCTGGGGCTGGGGGCCTTGGGCCAGGGGGAGTGAAGGGTGTTTACGACATATAGCTGCCTATTCCCAGAACTCTTTTATGTACTTTTATTTTATCTTCAAAAAGAAAGGACATATTAAAGGGAAATATCTAAGGAGGAACAATGCTACATAAAGTTTATGTTTTCAGATCTGTTGCCCCAGAAAATGCTTTGATAAAACACACTTACAGCAATACAGTCAATTTCAAAGAAAAGTTAGGAGACATACCTCTCCATCTTGCAATTTGACTAACACTGACAGACCACCAATTACGATTATCCAAATTCTGATATGGTCTCTTGTCTCCCTCCCACAAAGAAAAATAGAAAATGCTGGAATAGCACTTTTGCAACGCTGAGCTTTCTTTCCAATGACTACATTTTACAGAGGACAGTTACACTTTAATGCTGCTAATCAGGTAGGGTAAACGAGTCAAAAGAGAGAGTTGCATACCGAACAAAATTTGCCAGCCTCCCTCCTCCTCCAATAACGTGATACAGTTCTTTTTTTCTTCTTTCTCTTGGGAATTTGTGGAATACTGTTGATTTATAATAGACATGAATTTGAGGGGGAAGATTTGCAGGCCAAACTGTCAGTGGTACTAAAGGAAATAAAAGAGCACTATCTTAATCTTAAGATATGTCAAAATGAATTGTTGATATTAATATTTCCTGTGCTTGTAACAGTTCACACATCTGCTGAATGTGGACCCCGATGAGGAGATAACCAGTTGTGAGAGCTCTGATAGATTCTATCCTTAGGGACACATTCAATGTGCACATAATGTAGACTTAAATCCCAAGGGTACAATGAGTGAGAAAGGAGTGGGACCTCCTTTCTCAAGCATCATGGAAAATTCAATTCATCTCACTGCCTATGAAGCATTTATTCATACATTTGTTCAAATTATCAATCTTTAGGTCAGGATGAAATTCTGTGTTTTCCTCTCCCTCAATTATCCACCTCACCACAAAATAAAATCACCAGCTAGTAGTTTGTGTGAGCAGGAGAATTATAAAAACTACAAAGGAGAAAGTGAATAGCCAGCACTGGCTTTGGATACGGTTCGTAGAGCCTAGGGAGACCCTGAAAAGCTAACAAGAACTAAGCTGAAGAATCTTCCACTGCCTGTGAAGCCGGGTTTAGGAGTCATGTGGGAACTATGTGGTATGAGAACACCTGCTGGAGAACAGCAGGGTATCAATAATAAATGCTAACCTTTAAAAAGGGGGATTCTTGTGAACACTGATGCCCTGCATCTTTTTCTTTTCTTCTTGTGGTTTCATGGAAGGAAGATTTAGGATGTGATCATGTGAAATGGCCACAGACCCCCTCTCCAGAGGGCCGCAGCCTCCTGACACAGAAGGGAAATAGCACATTAGCTTGACTTTTGGTCATCTGCAACTAGTTGAGGATATGCCTCCAAGAATGTATAAACTTCAGCTGGTGCAATGTCAGGGAGGGAAGGGGAGATTTTGTATCTTTTTTATAACCTGTACACACACACACACACACACACACACACACGTGAAGTCAAAATGTAGAGTATGCCTAAAATGTGATATAGATCCGTCTTATGAAAGAAAACCTGTCTGGATCTGTTACTGTTTCCTTATTGGTACTCATGCTCTACTTCTTATTTTATGGAAACTTGTCAGTCCTCAAAATGGAAGGCTTAAAGGCAATATTTCAAACTGGCACCAGGATTAGACTAACCTCATAGGGAATGCCAAAACTCTGGGCAATCTTTTAAGGATAGATAGACCATGGAATAAATAAAACCAGCATCTATTGCCATGGCGAGAATTAATATGGGTTTTGGAGACCATTGGCTAAAAACAAAATGTGAGAATGCTGGTTTTGAATTAATTGGGTCATATTCATCTTATATTCCCGGCACTTAGCAGGGCTATTATTAGGCATCCAGTCAGTTTTAGGGCTGAAGCTTGATACTATCTGGCATATTCTCTTACCTAAAAAATGGGAAAGACTTTGAGGGCTTGACTCAAAGGGAAAGAAATGTAATTTAAAGAAAGGAAAAAGGAGAATTATTATTTTTAGCATTATTATGATATATAAACACACAAAATGTAACAGATTATACCAGGAAATTTTTGGTAAAACTATTTTGTGGATATTAAAAATCAGATGTATATATAATTCACCATATCAAATATTATATTCTAACTAATGCCTGTGTAAAAGGTCTCTCTCCATAAGAAAGGAAGTTCTTGAACCACAGACAAACCAACTTATTATTCTGGCTCATTCTTTTTCCCCTTACCTAATTTGCTCCCATTTCTGGACCTCATTTTTCTCTTGTTGCTCCAAAGTTATTCTGCTTTTAATATCTCATAAGACCTGGATCATTTCCTCCCTGAATAATGGGCTTTTAAAAGACATGGGCTTAACCTGCTACCCAGGTGCACTTTTTCCTCAACATTTACCATCTCTCATGGTGACCTGTATTTTATTATTGAACAAAAGCTAGCTATGTGGTACTCTATTACCAACACATTTGCTCCCAAGAGCCTTTAAATAACAGAAACTGCCTGGGAACTGTAAATGCAAAGGAACCAGGAAGCTTGTAGGCCAAGATAAAGAAGCTTAAGGTTGGCTATTAATTTTGGTTAATATTAAATCATGACATAGCTCACACGTAAGGATCACAGTTCAATTATGAACCATAAGGAAGTTTAAAGAAAAGAAGATTTACAAGATATTTTCAAGCACATTAGTGCATATTGTGGAAGTTGTGGGAATATTTCAGGCCCAAGCAATGATAGACCCATGCCCCAGTATATAAATTCAAATACAATTATTTTCAGACAAACACTGATAAAAGGGCAAAATTGGAGCATATCTCTACCCAAAGGTATATTGTTACTGTTGCTTATAAATGTTTTGCTTAAATTAGCAATGTGACAGGTAGGTTACTCCATCACACATCTGTTCTATCAAAATATTTTAAAAATACTTTCCTCTTAACTCAATGATTTTGCTATTCATCAAGATGACTGTTGAAAGTTTAGGGCTGATAACTTGTATCTGCAATTTGAGTGGCAAATCTTTCTTTACTTCTCAATATAATTGACACATTTTATAAAAGTACTATAATTTCAAAGACATTATTTTCTCATGTGACGGAAACCTTAAACAATTAGTTGTGTCTGTGTGAGTAATTACTTAAATGTTCCTGCAATTAGATGACACTGTATAAATGGGTGTAGCTAGAAAAGAAAATTAGCTTATGCCCATTTATGTATAAAGAGTACCATGATGAAAATTACGAAAAAGATAAATATGAGCCAACCATAAATTATCTACGCACTTGCCTTGAAGTAAGCAAGTTACTACTGCTTTTCCTTGACACTTCCCAGGACTGATTTCCCAAATTTTAAAGGAATGCTAGAGAAAATGTTTTCCGAGGGTCATTTTGATCATAATTTGCTCCATAAACCTAAATAAGAAAGTAAAGAAGAGGAAAAATGGGGAAGGAATGGAAGATGAAAAGAAAGAAAGATGGAAGGAATAAAATTGCTAAATAATGAAGATAAGCTTGTCACTGTGTGAAGTTCTTTCACATTTCATCCCATTTCAATTTTATGATGTATATTTCATAGATGAAAAATTCAGTAACCAAACATTAAGTTAGATAGCTGGTAAAAGGCAGAACCCAGCTTTAAACCTAGCTTAGTCAAATTCTAAAATTGCTGTACTTTCAAATAAACTCAGTTGTTTGAATTGTAAAATGGAGCAGAAATTTTTTCTATCATCACATAAAAATATGTAAAGATTGATTAAATGTATTGAGAATATATAAGGCATTCCATAGTCTTCATAAATATTTGATGTTTGAGGCAGGTGTGAGAGTCCCCACACATCACCCTAAAGCAAAACCATATTATTAACAAGCTCTATCCATGTACACAGAGCTTCAGCTAGTCTTTGTGGAGACTCATTTTGTAATAAAATGAATGACCATTGCCCACCAGACATTTGAGCTAAGTCACTAATGTCATAGAAGTACAATATGAAACAAAAATACCTAGATAAAATTAATGATTTAAAAAGCAGGACATAACACCTTAAAAAGTAAAAAGAAAGTCCAAACAACAATAACCCATTTTTATTTATATCTTTGGATAAGTTAGAAAAAAAGATGTAATCTATTTTCTTTTTTTGTCACTTATTCTATTAATTAATATTTATTGAACGCTAAGTGCCAAGTGTCAGCCTCACTATTAGATATGGGAGTAACATGAGCAACAAAGTTTCTACCTTTATGACATTTGAGAAAGTGGGATAAGCAAAAAAAGGATTGAGAATAAGAAAGACTCTAGCAAATTGAAATATAACTGCTGAAGTTAAAATAAATTAATAAAGACAAGGGATAAAATTGAGAATTCTTTCAGAATATGAGAAAAATAAATCTTGATTATCTAATATTCATATCGTAAAGATCCCAAAAGAAGAACCAGAGAAAACTGATGGGAAGGTTGTATCAACATAGTGATAAAGAGAAAAAAAAAAAAAACACTCGGAGCCCAAGAGAATCATAATTCTTAGAGTTGAGTGCTAAGCAGAATAAATGTTGTTAAATTCTGCCAATTATATACATTATCTTGATTACAGAATTTCAAAATAAAGACAAAAATTCCCAATGATTCTGAAAGAAAAATATTCAAAGTAACAGGAGTAAGAATGGAAATGGCAACTTTGAATTCTAGAAGCAATGGAATTCTATACCCAACTACACTATTGAGCAAGTATGTGGATATACTGAAGATATTTTTAGACAATCAAAGTCTCATGTTACCTAAATAAGTTATCAGAGGCTGTTACATAATAACTTAAGGAATTAAAATAAGAAAGAGAAGGTATGGATTCAGAAGACAGTGAATACAATTCATAAGTTCAGTAAAAGAGAATCACAGAGTGATAAAGGTGAAGACCAGAAAGCAACCAATCCAAAATGAAGTAAGGTAATGGAAGGAGTTTAGAAGATATTCTAGAGAAAAAAAAAAAGCCATGAGTCACAGACTAGAAAACACAGACTGTTTGAGAAGATTGAAGTCCTTGGTGATATAAAGGTCCAGAGACAAGGAAAAAATGAAACTCTGTGGGGAAAAAAATCTGTACGAGAAATTCACAACAAAAAAATATATCAAACTAAAAGATAGCATGATTGTAAGGAAGTGATGAAGCATAAGCTTCAAAAATAAGATTATAAAGAGAGAGAGAGCAAGCCAAGAAATAGATTCTTACCTATAGAGGACAAACTGATGGTTAACAGGGAGGAGAGGGGTGGAGGGATGGGTTAAATAAGTGATAGGGATTAGGGAGGACACTTGTGATGAGGACAGGGTGATGTACGGAAGGGCTGTATTTCTATAGTGTACCTCTGAAACTAGTATAACACTGCATGTTAACTAACTGAAATTAAAAACTTAAAAAAATAAGAACATTCTAATTTATATGGCTCATTAAGTCATAATATCGAACCCATATTCGATTGGATATGTTAATCCAATCTAGCACATGACTTGGCCAGGGATTCCAGAATATTTACATGGTCAATATAAAGTAAATGTGGGTGCCTGATTTTCTTCACATTTAGATCCAAGATATGGGGGATAAGTGGAGGACTTGATTGTGGTCGTGAAACAGCATAAATGCACTAATGCAACCTTCAAATGTGAGTCTTTTTCACCATGATCTAGGAGGATTACTCTGTACAGATCACAGAGGTCATGATATTATAAGAATAGAGAATGAAATCTAGTACTTCAAGCTGCAGTAAGCAACCTTACATAATTGTAATTGTACAAATGCTGTTTCTTTGGTTTTTAGCTTTTAGAGCCAATCTATAAATGAGTCATAATTATAGAAAGCTGTGAAATACTGAGTTTTTATGATGTAGAAGCAAGAATTACAATAGCAAAGAAAGAGGGGATGAGAGAGGAAAGGACACTAAACTTCTTGTCTGGTCAATGGAGGCACGAAGTCTCAGTTTTCCATGGTTACTAGAGCAGTAAGTAGAGATTTAATTAATTGGATGTTATAGAGAAAGTCAATGGAAAGGCCAAGACCTGCTGTATCATAATCCTTTTCATCATAAATCCACACTATAGAATCTTTAAACAGGTTGTTTCCTTTATAATATAGTGATTACAAAATAAAGTGTTACGGAATTACTTTCAATTTCTACTAATACCATCCATTATGGTTTTATCCACATGAAGATGAAAGAAACTACTTTCTAAACATACAATCCTTTCTAATTCTATCACTTTGATATAAGGAAATACCAATTGCTTCTAAAAAAACAAACAATTGCTATCCTTCCTAGAAATTGCATTGCCAAGTGTTTTCTATTCTTGGATATTAATGCTGTTGTTTGAAAGATTATATAAGGTAGTTTGACTGACACTAAAGAGCTATTAATCCAGTTCCAAAACCAGGCAGAAAATATGTACAAACATACCTACCACTCTAAAATGTACCCTCTTGCCTATAATTTACATATTAAACTGATTCAAGTTTTATTTCTGATGAGATGCTCAATGCAATAAACTTACACATTTAGAATACACTTGCCACTCCCTTGGCAAATGTGAAAGCACTTGGAGAAACTGAAGGCTTTCCAGAAGCTATCACCACCATGATGCAAGGAGTGCTACAACCACTTGAGCTGTCAAGATTTCTTTCCATTGAGTGCCCATCCAATTACCTGCTGGCCCTTTTTTTGCCATTGTAATATACCCTTCTTGTTAGTCCTATTAAAGAAATTAGAAAATGCAGCTCCATCAGGGGAGTGTTTCCAGACTTAGCTTCTAGCCAATGAAATCACATATTGGCCGGGTCTCTGTGAGTCCAAAAACCAGATATAGAAAAAAGGGTTTGCGACCAAGTTCAGATTGTGTAATATTAGGACAAGTCTCCTTTCAGATAAAGTGCTTCGTGGATATAGTTCTGCTGGGCATTATGAAGTCAAGAAGGTACAGCCCTTCCTGCTCCATTGTGGGTGCTCAGTAAAGGCTGGCTGATTTCAAAGCTTAGGCCTCTCAACCTATTGGCAACATTACATAGAGGAGTAAAAAACACTTTGAAAAGTGGCTATGGCCTTGCAGAGTCACTCCCAGGTGTCAGGAAATGCACTTTTAAGACCCAAACAGTCACCACAGCTTTCCTGAATCATGTTGTGAAGGCCTTTATTCCAGATCTAGCAGATTCAACAGTTGAAAGAATTTGATACATATTCTTGTGGGCAGGTACACAGAAGACCACTTTAAAGGCCATTATCTCTCTTTCTGAGTAATTCTTCGCCTTGAAAGAGTTAAGTCCTTTTACTTGGAGAAGGCATTTAACCATTAATCATTCATTTATCTTCTATAATTTTTCATAACTGATCAAAAACCCCAATTCCATTGCTTTTTCTAAGTCTTTGCCTTAACTTTGCTAAGAAAATAGACTGAAAGTACTAAATTTGACTGGGCCTGTATTTTTAAAAATTGGTTTAATGCTTTTTACTCAGTGAAAAGAAAAAAAAAAATCAGTAAACGCTTTTTAAAAATTCACAGTTAAAACTGAAACAAGCCCAAGAAGTGATTATATTTGCATAACTTGATGTGTATTTGGAAGAAAATTCCACTGAAGACAACAATGGAAGCTTATCAAATCAGAATTTCACATAGATTTTCCATAGCCCTACTAATGAATACTGACTCATGGGTCAGCTATGGTGGAAATTTAATGGAGCTCTAAGATAGGAAATGTACACATCGGAGTGTGTTCAGTGGTTCCATTACATCAGTATGAAAACTGCATTAGGCATCCAGTTCATCTGCTGCTTTCTGAGACCACGGCTGGAGCACTGTAGTTGTTAATGCTTTAGTATTTTGATTGGAGCCAGACCCTGCCACTGAATTAAAACCCTTTCCATTTTGCCACGGTCATGAAAAATTTGGACTGTATTTCAGATTGGGATTGTTTGAGCTCAATTTGGTTTTCTATTTTTCCCAAAGTGGCAGGTAAACTGCAACTGAATCTCCTCAAAGAAAATGATAATCGATGGAGTGCATTCCAAGATAAAACTGAAGGTACTGGTATATTATTATATGAAGCTGAATCTGTAGAGGATCCAATACTGTCGGTGGCCCTGAAAAGGACATCTTTAGAGTAAGAGTCCAAGGATTGCCAAAGCAAGTGCTAGTTCTACCCCCAAATCCTTCCATTTTAAGAATTTTCCACTCTATTAGTGATATGTATGTTCATGCTTCATAAAATTTCACCTTTCACAATTGGTTCAAAATGCCAGATGATTCTTGTGATAAGTCCCCCTGGTTTTTTTTTTTTTTTTTTTTTTGAAAGATTTTATTTATTTATTCGTGAGAGACTCAGAGAGAGAGAGAGAGAGGCAGAGACACAGGCAGAGGGAGAAGCAGTCTCCATGCAGGGAGCCTGACGTGGGACTCAATCCCGGGTCTCCAGGATCAGGCCCTGTGCCGAAGGTGGCCCTAAACTGCTGAGCCACCGGGGCTGCCCTAAGTCCCCCTGTTTAAAAGTGAACTGAAATTGATAGGACAGACAGTTATTATAACCTATTTAAGTAATTCTCATGCTAAGTATTGCTGAAAATCTTAAGATATGTTTCACCCTGTTCCTGAGAAATGATTCGGCATTACATCACCTTTTGACTCCCATAAGGATCAGTCTTTCAATTTTGTTCTCAGAATGTATTTTAGAAAGATATTTTAGCCCAGGTTCAAATTTCTTCTTATATTCAATTTGCAAAATACATCCATCAGTTAGAAAATTAAAAAAAAAAGAAAAACAGGGAAAATGTTGGACTTGCTGCACATACTTTCTTGTTAGGAAAATAATGTTTTACCTGTGTAATTTATAAGTGATTTCCAGTTATAGAAATCTGTTTTATCACTGGTTCTATGTATGCATTCATTCTTTCTCATCCCCTTGGCACCTTAACAGTAACAGCAGTAGTGAATAATAATAGCATTAATAGCAGAGAACATTTGTTTAATATTTATGTTTCCAGAGACTCTATTAAATGCGTTACGTGGGTTATCTCATTTATTTCTTTCAGCGGCCCTCTCAGTGGTGGGTATGAGCATCCCCATTTAACAGATGAGATATCTGGTGTTCAGGAGGTCATAACTTGCTCAATGTCAATACGAGTGAGGTGAGGTAAAACCAGATTCTGAATTCTGATTAGTCTAGGGCCAGAGTCTATGTTTGGCTATCATGGTGGCTAGGGCAGTCTAGACTAATTTGTTCTTTACTTTAGATATATTTAGATACATATTATATCTACTTATTCCAGTTTCGATTGAGGGCTTAGTTCTCCAGCTCCCAAATCTATAAATTTCCATGACACTAATTTGCCTTAGACTTTTGTCCTAGTGCTCACTTCAGAGAAGGGTGACAAGGTAACTTATTATCCAAATCAGGACACATCTGAGAGTGAAAGGACTGCTGCTACTAAGCATGCTGGGATGATAGGTGGGCACCAGGATTGTCCAGGCACATGGTGACATGGGTTCATTCTAATGAGCCCCTAGGATACCTCCTCTACCCAGCACCCACCCCCTCCTTGGTGCAGAGCCCAGCTCCACAGAGGGCAAAACTAGGTACTGTTTTCAATGACACTGCGTTGCAACCTTTATTTTCTCAGGATTAGTTTTCTGGACAACTGTTTTGTTTTTTTCCCTTTTGTTGTAGAGCAGAACATTCCATAAACAACCTAAGAAGAATAAAATATCCCAATATCTCTTTAGAGCTGAATAGCTATGGACACAGAGGCATATTCATTTATCATTGCTACAGTAAAAGTATAAAATGTCCTATACCTTTAATAAGTCCCTTTTCTTGCAGAGTTTTCAGGGAAGGTCTTCGGGTGATAAACTTCTTTAATCTGCTTTTAACTCGGTTTTTGTCGCTTGTATCGGAAGCACTATGATGCAGTCTGAACACTGGAGATTAAAAAGAAAAAAGAAAGCTTTTGGTAAATGTCTCCTTTATAATTATTACTTTATTCAAATATGAATAGAAAGCAGTAGTTATGGAACTACTGGAATTAATAGCTCAAACCCTTCTGTTTAGACACAGCATATGAGTAAAAATTTGCCTGTATGAAAATATTGGCTCTGTTGCCACATGAATGTGCAATGAGACTGTGGTTAGTTTCATTCATTCACCATTTATTTTCCCTCTCATTTGCTCATATTTAACGTGATAACCTTTATCTGCATAATTCCACCTATCTGTCTCTATACACAGAATTATGGTCAAAGAAAAATCCATCTAAATTAGAGTAAAAACTCTTCAAATTGTTCATTTCAATTAATTAAGATTATATACTGCCTGTAGGTAATACAGGCATTTTCAAAGGTCCTGCCTGCCCAAATAATTTTTTCAATCATCTATTTTATGTTAACTCAAATAGATATTTCCTATTTTTCTTTCTTTTTTTTTTGAAAGATTTTATTTATTTATTCATGAGAGACACAGAGAGAGAGAGGCAGAGACACAGGCAGAGGGAGAAGAAGGCTCCATGCAGGGACCCTGATTTGGGACTCGATCCTGGAACTCCAGGATCACGCCCTGGGCCAACGGTAGGCACTAAACCACTGAGCCACCCAAGCGTCCCCTATTTTTCTTATTGATGTGAAATTACCACCAGTTCTAGAAAAAATTCTGAAACAAATTTGCCTCACACTTTTCAATGTCTTCATTGCTTCCTATCCTAAGCTCTATCTTCAAAGTTAGATGTATGTCAAATTCATTCCTGAAAAAATATTAGCTCAATGTTTCTGGATTATCAGGCTCCATGCTAAAGGCTGTGAATTCCATGATGAACATAACACATAAGGTCTGGATCTCCATTAAGTATAGTGTCTAAACACATTCAAGGTATCTTATTATTATGGCCGATAAGAATTCATTGTTTCTATAAAATCATAGATCTTGGCTGGGCCTTCCTTGTCTTAACCCAGTTGTTGGGAGGATTGGGGGGCACCTTCTTAGATACATAGAGGTCTTTGCCTCTCAAACTCTATTTTAGAATAAACCAATAATTCCATTGGATTAATAATAATATAGTAAAATGTACTGAGACCTTGCTACATACTTGACACGTTTCTAAAATCTAACATGATTTAACTTAATTCTCCTGCAATGTAAGCTCCAGGTGGACAGGGATTTTTGCAAACTTTTGTAAATTTTGTTCACAAATGTGTTCCCAATACCTCAAACATTGTTCAGCATGTAAATGTAAATCTTCACTCAATATTTGTTGAATCAATTCTCAATGATCTTCTGAAGTACGTAAAATAATTCTACCCATTTTGGAGAGGAAGAAGCTGAGACAGAGAAGTTCAGTAACTTGTCCAAGGTCAAGTCTGGATATAGGAACAGTCTCATAAGATTTTTATCTGATACTCTAATTTATTGGAGTATTGGTGAAGGAATGGATAGTGAGAAAAATATATCAGGAGGTCAGTTACTCATTTAAAGTAGAATGGTTTTAAATCAACTAAATTTTTAAAAAGTAGCTATTGGATACCAAACATTTGCTAAGTTATCATTGTATGAAAGCTAGGCATGAACCATCCTAACCCCTCTGGAGGATCTCAGAAGAAAAAAAGAGAGAGAGAGGAGAGAACTGCAACTGGAAGAAAATTAATTGCCTGAATTAGAGGACTTGAAGTCAAATGTCCATTATGGGGTCTCCAAAGAACCCACAAAAGTGCCCACAGGAGAATGTCTGCTATAAACCTGGCTCAGAGTATGGCTGGTCAAGTAAGAACATTTTTGCATCCTCCTGCACCTAGCTTTCACCACAAAGTAGTAGTAAACATGTTAGCAAGATGAGGATTTGGGGTGAAGCGTACAGCTAAGGACAGTAAAAAGGAAAACACCTTGCCTTCCTTCCAGCTAGCTGAAGAGTGGAATTTTAATTTTAAATTAAATCCAGAGTTTAGACTATCACCTGGGATTAGGCACTATTAGATACAAAATTGAGATAATACTTGCCCATTAACTGGACCATAATATTTTATATTACCTTAAAGCAGGGCTCTCAACCCCAGCACTATTGACATTTGAAAGAGACAATTATTTTTTGTAGAAGGGGGCTGTCCTGTGCAGGATGAGTAGGATGTTGAGAAGCCTCTTAGGCTTCTACTTTCAATATGCCAGTAGTGACCCCTCCTCGTTATGACAATCAAAAATGTATCTAGACGTTGCCAAATATCTCCTTGGGGGAGGGGAAGGGAAATTGTTCCCTGTTGAGAATCACTGCCTTAAAATGATAAGAAAGGTTATAGGATCTGTTTAAGTTCTCATTTACTGGTGGTGGAAGGTCTACTCACATACTGAGAAAAAGAAACTGTGAAAAGCAAATATATATATATATATATTATTTTAATAATATATCTCTTTACAAATAGCATATATATAATGGATATATATAGCAAATAGTATATATATTTATGTTATATTTAAGTATATTAAACATATATATCTGTTCTATCATCTATCTGGTATCTGCTATAATATATACAGTATAAATAGTATAAAGTATGTATAATACATCGTATATAGTAAATAGTAAATAGCATATATAAACAATATATATTTACCTATTATATATATGCATATATATAATATTTCAAATATCTGATCTGTCATATACCTCGTATCTAACTGCTGTTTATTAAAGGAATTGGTCCTAAAAGTACAACCACTATTATAGAGTCTATCACTTAAAGAGGCTGGGAACCACTGCTGTAGACTGGAGATTGCCAACTGTTGTGCCTGGCATAACAATTGTATAGGGTTACATTAAGGATGTCCTCAGCACTCAGGGTAATTGAGTAGGAATGATGCAGCCTGCGCCCCAGGAGCAGTTCCTGTCAGCTATGAGTAGTCTTGCCCATTTATTCCAGTGGTTTATACAAATATATTTTCCATGTGTATCTGAACTTAAAATTGAGAAGCACTGCTTTAGATCTGTGCTGTCCAACATGGTAGCCACTACTCACTTGGGGCTATTAGGCACTTGAAATGCAGGCTATGCCAGAGGTTGAAACAATAATGTTTTGTATTTTTTGGTAAATAAATATATTATTAAAAAATTTACATATTATTAAAACATATGTCTTATTGCTTTTTAAAATGTGGCTAACAAAAGATTTTGAATTACAAACGTGGCTCACATTATATTCCTGGACAGTAATGCTAGACGATGAAAAAATAAACAAACAAAAACTGACTACCTAGTACGTATATGGCACTACTGGATTTAACCGTTGTGGATAAAAACACACATGGCCTATGTAATTTTAATACAGCATGGTGTGAAGTACAAGACTTTTGGATCTTAGAGGAATAATTGACCTCAGATCATTTTGGAAAAACTGCAAGTGCCATGAGAACCCATGCAAGCAACAAATGCTTTTATAGGACCATGAATATCAGGCATAAACTGATGATTCAAACTTGTATGATTGGAAGAGTCATTCCGAGCATCTTAAATACTGTGCTGACACGTGATGTCCTATCAGTTTTTATCTAGGTCCAGTCACTGCAGTGACTGTCAGTCACATATGACCTGCTCCAACTGACAGCTATGCAAGCCCCATAGTCTGGGTTCTAGTATTGGAGGCTGAAGAGACACTTAACATCCTTCAGGAAAAAAAAAAATCTTCTCAGGGTAATTTCAGTCTCAAGCCTGCTTTGAAATAATACACATAATCAATTTAAATTTTCACAGGTTACCAAAGGTAATATTTTCTATTTCTAGTTTCACCTCAAAACCTTGTCACTTTCCAAGACAGAATGCCAAGGAATACAGAGAGGCATTTTTTTCTTGCCTTTTTAGAACTAGTTAAAATGATGTGATTAGAGAGTACATACAGTATAAATACAAGATTATGAAAATAATTATACAGTGAATTATATTTTTCAGAATCCCTTAGGTACTCTGGTGATAGTATTCCTAATGTTTTATATATAATATTTTTATATTATTCATAATTTTAAATCTGTAAATTATAAAAATATTTAAAATATAGAAGTATATATTATAAACACAAAATATATTTATATATTTTATATTTTGTATTTTTATATATTATTACATTTTTATGTTAAATATGTGAAAACATATTTATAGATAATATATTAAAATAATATATAAAATTATATATCTATTATATATAAATATGTATTTAAACACATGCATATGAATAAATGCATGTTTAAATATATAGAAATATATTTAATGGAAATATTTACATAACTGAATATATGTTTATTTATTTACTGTTATAATATTATGTATCGAATATATAGAAAACACTTGTGAAATATATACAAAATATTTTATATATAAAATACAAGACATATATATTGTTTTCGATACCACCATCTGGCTCTACATGCGAGACATGCATGTAAGGTACTCTTGTTTTTTAAAGAACATGGAAAAACATTCTTAAATGCTTTGTCTTGTTTCCCTCTCACAAACACTGAGAAAGTAACAGAGTCTTGGGTGTGATCACACTGGTTTTAACACAGCCTAACTCTCCGAAGTTGCCTCTAATGATGACTTTCCTGGAGACAGACTAGAGTGTCCAGTTCTATTTCCTGATGCCATAAATAATCATCCTTAGATGACAAGTCAAATTACATGCCTTTACCATCATTCATTCCCCTCATTTTGTTCAAAGAAGAGTAATCCAGAAGTTAAAGTCAATAGATGACTATAATGTATAGCATACGTTTTATTAAGCAAATAACTTGAAAGCGCTATAAATATGAACTAAAAATGTAAAAAGCACATGGTTATAAAGTCAAGTCCATCTTGGGGTCCCTGTAAACAGCGCTAAAAGTCTTTGAATATTGTGGCTTACAAATCTGAATTTAACAGCCAAACTTATAAAACAGTTTACGCTTTTCTGTTGTCAAGGGAGAAAAACTTGCCAAATTGTTCATTTTAAGTAAATACAACATCACCAATTAAGGAAGGCAAAATTTAAACACATGCCTATGATAATCAGGACATAGTTTGCTTCTGATTTCACTACTGATTTTAACAGAACAGTGTTCCTTCCATTTTCCCACAGCACCCAAGTGACCCCACACATACTTTTAGAAACTTGTAATCACACAGTGCAAATAAAAGGACACTTTACTGGAAAATACACAGTGTGGTACAATAATCCATCATTTATGAAAAATAGAATTCAGCCTTTTCTTTTTCCTCAGAGATTCAACTACTTTTTGAGGGTGAAGTTTACTGCAATTTAAAGATTTATGTTAAGCCAATGAGCAGTTTTTTTTTTCCATTCCCATTTAAACTTTTTATTCGAAAATGGAAAGAGACTGAAGAGATACGGGTTTAAATTCTAAACCATTTAATCTGATTAAGGGGAATCACTCTTAGTTCTACATATTTTTATCTCCACAAAAAGTTAACCTGAATTGGATTAGCTCCCCAAGTATTCTAGAATTTACTTTTATTTCCTTTATGCTTTCCTCTTTTTTCCATCGATGCGTGAGCTTTTCTTTCAAGTCCAAACAGAATATTTTTGAAACCCTGAGAATTTTCAATAACAAAATACAATTTAAGTCTCAATACACAGGCCAAAGGCATTAGGTTTGAGCACAGTCCTGTTCTTAACCCATTGAGAGATTTAATTGCTGTTAAAGCTGCTCACACCAAAGAATAATTAGAATCGAGGGCTTTTTAAAAATTTTTTATCGGAGTGCAGTTGACACACAATTTTATATTCGTTTCAGGTGTATAACATGGTGATTCAACTTCTCTATACGTTAGATCACCCCAAGGATTGAGGGCTTTTTAAGATGATTTGCAATAAATATTATTGCATATGAGAATATGCATTAGCTCAACACAAGTTTTATACCCGACACAGCCATTACGGTGTTAAAACCACCTCTAGAGGTGGGAAAGCTTATTGTAACAAGTGCCCTTTGTATATTTATTTTTCAACATTAGTAATGGGGGGCGGGGGGGAATCAACACAGTTTGAACGATCAACATTCACTACCATTCTATTAAGGGATGAAAACCACAAAAGAAAACCCTCAAATTTTTTCAGAATCCAACGGTTTGGATAATACGATCCAGAATTGTGCATCTGCCAGAATTTTTCTTGCTGGGGACCTTATTTTGAAATATCCCCTTTCCCTGCCAAACTGCTGTTTTCACGGTATTCCCATGTTACACTTACATGCTGTTATTATTTTTCTTTAAATTTGGAAATACTGGAGAGCTAACGTTTCAGAAATGTTGCTAAAGGAAATGCTATTACAAACAACTTTCTAGGCTACTTGTCACTTTTTGTGGTTAGTTTTTACATGGGGATCAACATCAGGTGTAGACCGAAAGTTGTGTTAGCTGCTGAGAGCTCCTGTGACACCATGGATCTAGAAAGATGTTCAGGGCAAAGCCGGCAGCAGTTACAATCATCTTACCACAGCAAAGTGTCTGGGGAGGGAGTTCCAGAATGAAACGACAAAATAAGGTTATATCAGGCACTTAATCCCAAGAGATTCCAAAAACACTTCTCAAACCATCTCATGGATTACATAACAAAGTTCCGAATTGTCTCCACTCTTATTTTCCAATATGACTTTTTTTTTTATCAGAAATTGCCGTTGTACCACTTTCTAAATTACTGAAATAAGAATGCATTACTCAAAATTGACTGAAAAGAGAAATCAAGTTTTAAAAATTTCTTTTCAGCTTCCTGCCTGATTCCTTTGCAGGGCATACACGCTTGTGCTAATTCATGAAGCTGTAATATATACTGCTTTGCCCTCTCCAGCATGCGGTTTTAGAGCTTGCAAAACTTTGCACGTAACTCCTTGTGTCAGAGTGGGCAGAAAGGGTAAGTTTGGGCTTAATATACTGCTGGTCATTTAATATCTCTTTCTTCCACATGCTCAGTGTAAATAGAAGTCATAATTTCAACCCCCAACTCGTAGCCTGAGAAACTAAATTATTGAAACTTTAAGTGACTTACTTAAAACACAAATCACGATTAAATCTGGAAATAATTGGAAGGGGGAACACAGAGCATTTTAACAGCAGTGCTTTTTTTTTTTTTTAACCACTTAATTCCCACTTAGATATTATAGGAATACAAAATAAATGATCAGTTGGAAACAGAAGGGTATGTGGACAATATCTATCCAATGATTCATATTTATGCTATCTACCCATTTAAAGAAAGGTGAGAATTCATGCAATGAAAAACATTTACTTTTAGACTAAATTATCTAGTGTAAATGGTCAAATCTAACCGTATTTTTCCATTTTCAGTGCTGGCAGTTTACTGTCATGTCCCTGTCACTCAGCCATATGGAAATTCCACGACTACTCTTCTCAGTAATAGATGTATCCATGTGTTCTACTTCTAATGCGTTCATCTGTCTAGGATCTAAATCTCCATTGTCTTTCATGTATAGGCCTAATATTTTTATTTTTCTGATAATATATTTGAGGTGTATCTTGGTTGATAACATATTTCTAAAGTGTGAGTCAGGGTGTTTTGTTTAAATTATAGCATTTAGTATGACTTTGAATTATATAACTTTCTTGATGGTGATGATGATGATAATGATGATGATGCTAACTTCAATTCTGTAGTGCAAATATTGAGTAATATTACCACAGATGTAATTTGCCTTCAATTTTAAGTCTGTTTTTTCTTTTTTTGTGAACCAGAATTCCAAAAGATATTTGCGTCAAAGGTTATAGAAATACTACATATTTTTTTAAAAGGAAAGAACAGAAAAAATATACCTAAATAACAAAAACGTGTAGTGTGTGTAAAGACAAATGATGCATTATTTCCTGAAATGGAATCAGACACAATATCAGATGTAAAGATTCAGGTCATTGAGACATCTTCTATTGACTAAATATTTTTTCTTGTCTTCTTATGTGTTGATAGTGTCAGTAAAACTTTGTCATTTGTTCAAAACTTTGATAGATTCATAAATAAAGTAAGTGGTTACTGAGTTAAGGCAGTAGCTGATTTTGAAAGTGAAATTACTAAAAAAGGAAAAAAAATTACATAGGGCATTAATCCAAAGGGCACCAGGCAGTAGAAATATGTTTTCCATGAGAAAAGATCGTATATTAAATACAGGAATGGGTTCTCTCCTGGTGATAGAAAACAGGCCACAGCCAAATCAAAAGAGAGGAGCCCTATAGATGAATGTGAACATCGGAGACCAAAAATAAAAAACAAAACAACAGAGTTTGCAGGCATGACAATTCCACCATAGAGGTAACAGCATGGCAAGATTCTAGGACACTAACGCTGAAATTTCTGTGGGAAAAAAAGCCAAGTTGGAGAATGAAATGATATTCATATTTAAGAGTATTGGACAATTTCAATGCTGATTTTACATACTGACTCAGATACTAGACCATGCTCAGCAGTATTTGAATTGGGTGGGTGGTATTTAAATCTTCCTTCCAGATAGACATAAATAGAGAGAGCTATCCCTACATATTGTGCGCACGTATTTGTTTGTACTTTTGTGAGAATGTATTCTCAGAGGGTATAGAGGAGAGTAATATATGACAACTTTGAAGCTTTTTCCTTTAATCTCTAAACTCCCGGCGCTAAGTGTGATCAAGAATATGCTACGATGTATCCTGAATTTTTCAGACATAAAAATTTTAACAAGAGCATAAAAGTATGCATTACAGGCATAGGTAGTTTGAGAGAAGTCTTAGGCTAAATAATCAATATTTAAGAGGAAGTAGAGGACTGAAGTGTTTATTTAGATTGTAGAAAAAGTTAAATTTATATATAATATATGTAACGTGTAATTTTTATATGTGATACATAAATAAATATACATTTAACTTTTCCTACAATCTAAATATTTACAGTATTAACTCTTTTCAAGCAGACTCGGTTTCCACTTTAGCCAATCTGATCATTCTAATATCACTTGTATTATTAATAATGACTAATGTTCTTAGACTGCTGGCAATGTGACAGGAAACTGTACTAAGTATGCTACGTCTCATTTAATCCTTATAACCATTCAATGTGGCGGGATCTCTTATTGTTGTCCATTCTACAGATCAGGAATCTGAGGTTCAGAGAGGTTAAGTCATATAGCAAATAAGCAGCAGAGCCAAAATCAGATGCAGGGCTGCCTGATTTCGAGCCCATGGGAACTCCTAACCTGCCCCACTGCCTGCCTTTCCATCTGTTTGGCAATGCTGTCAAAGTGCTAAGGACGTAGAGCGATGGCAATAGCCTCCTACTATAGTCAAGTACTTCCAATCCTTCCAACCTAAGGACTTAAATTATCTGCTGTACTTAAACTGCTGGCTGAAATGATCCTAGGTGGTGTGCATCACTATAGGCCTAAAAGGGAAAATGAGTTGCCTTAGGTGAGATTAGTGAATCGCAGGACAGTAACAGAGTTGATGGCTGAATGCTCTCTGGATTGCCAGTCAGAACAGCTGAAGATGGCATCTGGGTTGCACAGAGCCATAACCACCACGAACACAAATTGAGCTCTTCTGCTATTGGGCTGTAGGCAAATTTGAGAATCACTCTCCATGCTCCAGGTGGCTGTATGCAGCAAGACAAGAATAAATATAGAAGCAGAGATGTAGGGTGGGGATTGGGACTCCCTTTTTAAGTAAACGGACTAGCCACCTAGCCAGATCTATCAATTTTTCAAGTCCTTGACTCCTGTCACCACACAAATCTTTTTCAAAGACGAACATACACCTAGCTCACAATAGTACAAGCACATGCATGCTCATCTGTAAACTCCTTAGCACTTTTCTCCAGCCAAGTCAGGAAATTTCAGTCTTCTCTATGCCCAACCACAAAGTCAACTTGTTTTATTCCTGGTTGTTTCATAGGAGTGAAGCTTCAGGATCAGAAGTTAGGGAGAAAGCAGAAAGCAGGCAAGAGCCACTAATCGATGGCCTCCTTCTAATAGCTAATGCTGCTTCCTAAACCAAATCAGACCAAACCAAACCAAACCAAACCAAATCAAACCAACCCAAACCAAACCAAAATACATTCCTTTCTCTCTGATTTATTTCTTCTCTCTCTTTTGAATACTACATATTTTGGATTTTGAATTTGAATCTCAACCCTGTCATTTAACAGAGGTCAGATCTTATTCAAATAATGTTAAGTTCTTTGTGTCTCTATTTTCTCATCTGGTAAGTCGGGCTGATATCCACACTGAAGACTGTTGTATAAATTAAATGCCCCATATTTGCAAAACACCCAGTATAATATCTAGCGTGTGATAAGCATTCAATAAAACACTGACAATTATAAATTATGAGGTTTTGATAGATGTTTTCTATCACAATCATGATTGTAAAGTCAGTAAGTGAACAGAACAGGTCGTATGAAAATTGCCCTCCTCATCCTCATCCCAGTGTCTCTTATTTTTTCAACATTTCCTGGGCATTTGCTATGTATCTGGTATTATTAGATTATAACCTTAGCTGCGGCATAAATTAAATATTTATTAATTTACATAAAATTAAATACATATTACTACAGATACAATCTTTGACTGCTATTTGGCTCTCAGTTGAAAAAAAGAATACTTGTATACAACCCCAAGAGTTTATCTGTGATTAATTTCTGCCAGGTAGAGTATATTTCAAGACTTTGAACATGTGTTGAAATCATTGGGTTTTGAAGAACTATCCATTAAAGACTTTCTGAACTGTGACAATGGATATTGACAGTGCTTGTCAGACTAAACCACTATTGATTGGCTCACATCATGTGTATAGCAAAACCAATTTCTTTCAAGTGCTTCTTCCTAACTGAAATACATTATTGAGCCTTCCTCTCTGTTTATTATAACACCCAAGCTCATCGTATGTAACACATCCAGCAAAAAGGTTTCTCAATGAGGGAAGCAGCAAACTATAACACAGAGAGAAGTGAAGGCACTTAGCAAGCCAAATAGTCTTGTACTGTAAGACGCTATTCCTTTGGAAAATATCGATCCCTTGCGGAGTCTTGTTTTTATTTTACAATCCTCTTGAATATGGAAAGATCATGGACTAACAGAGCTTTGCTATTGTTTAATGATCCTGTGACTCTCATGGTTTCTACCCCTGAATGAAACTATTTTAAGTATTGTGTGTATGTTTAAGTTGTGGGAAAGAAAGTGTTTATGTTGGGTCGCTGCTGCCCTGCCCATAAACACACACACAGCACTACACACACACGTACTCCCCCAGGGATGTGACTTCTCCCAAACCTTAGAATGTTTTCTCCAGTGAGTGACTCAGGCCAACTTTGGCCATATGCTATGTATTGTACAGTTTTATTATTAATCTGAATTTGCATTGTTCCATTCTTCCCAAGAGGGCACATTTCTTACTGAAATAATGCTTTTACATAACAAAGAGCAGCTCTCATAATACTCCATGAGTGGGAGGAATTTTAGATTTATTTTTTTTATTTGAAAATATAATTATTAAGCAAAACCTGAAAAACATACCTTCCACAAGTACAGACTGATCATATCTCATGCTTTCTGCAGTGTCTTGGGAGCATTCCTGGGCCCAAAGAAACTTCAGTCCTAGTTTTTACTCCTTAAGAAGCTTACAGTTTACTGTATATAAATGCCTAGGGAAAGCAGGGTAATCCTAAATTCTTAGCATAATTCTCAGGGTATTCCTAAAATTGCCACCCCTCTAAAAAACGATCCTTACAGCTCACATGAGTCACTCTGATGATAAAACAGGAGAGATTTTGGTTAACTCTACAAATGCTGAATTAATGTGGGATGGTGTTGCCAGTTTTTCTACTATGCTAAGTGTGGCTGGAAATTAATTTTTTTTTTTTTTTTTTTGCTTAGAAGGGTGGTAAATGCTACATGAGCAAAATAGCTCATTCTTCAAAGCCTCTTATTAAGCAACAGAGTCCCAAGTTTACTTGCAAGTTCTAGATTAGGGTTTCTCCCAAGATAAGGCTCCCTTTGAGTCTTGCCTTCTGCTCCTTGCTGCGGCCCAGGAGAATCATTGCACTCAGCACCCCGGGGCCATGCCCTCCTCTGGCTTTGCCCCTTGCCTGTGGCCTTCTCACTCCCACATTCCCTTGCTCTGAGACAGGCTCCTGGCCTTGAGTCCATTCTCTTGGCATTCTTTGCAGGGGTCACAATGTCCTCAAGACAGTGGCAGCCTCCCATGCTTTTGTCAGAGAAAGATCAGGAAATGTCAGGCCTGTCAGTCCCTCACAAAATAGTTTTAGTGGGACAGAACCTTCTATCAGAGGAATCATTTTGACATAAGCTTCTAACTATTTGCTCCAAAATGTGCGTGCGAACCACTGATACCCTCCCCCACAGGAAGGGTATTGAAAATGCACAGGGTATGCTGAGCAGAGCTGAGGACACAGTATGTAGTCTATGGCTAAGTGTTCAGGGATAGTGGAGCAGTTTGTCCTCACAAATGCTGACAGACAGCTGCACTTTGCAGCTGGCAGTGAGCTTATGCTCGCTAAACAAAGATCTAGCTGGAGCCCGGTGAATACTTGGCTCCATTGCAATAATCATAATTCATAACATACATTTCTAAAAAAGGGGAAAAATAGGAAAAGACCCATAAAGGCACATATCATTGTGACACTTGATGTATTGAGGATACAGGCTGCTTTATTTGTTGTCCATTTTGAATCTATCTGGGGTCCTGTATTGAGACGGTGGTCCCTGTGTATGGGTCATATGACACTGCTCTCTGCTTTCCAGCCACACCTTCAGATTCACTCTCCTTTCCATTAAAAAATAGTGATGGGAGATTTACTTTCTGTCAAATACCAGTTATTATCTCCAATATTTATTTTTCTAAATGAGTTCATTGTAATCAAATTGCCAAGCTTTTTCTTGTTTTTGACCATCAGATAACCCCATTCTTGGGCACAACTCATGGTGGAGTCACAGAAACATGAAATATTAACTCTGGAGTGAACATGAGGGAACATAGAGTAAATGCTTCTAACTTCTGAGATGAGGAAAAAGACCCCAACTTGTTTAAGCCACTTGCCTAAGGCCACATAGTTAAAGAAGCAGAAAGGTAAAGATTCAACTCAAGTTTCTCAACCACCATTTCTGGGTTTTTGTCAGCATCTCCTCATGTCTCTCTAATCCTAGATTTAATGTGATTAGAAAAACTGCCCCTGTATCTGAAAGATTGCTTCAGAGGAGCCAGTTTTGTTGCTGGAGGCGCCCACTACTGGCCCAGTTCTTCCAGTGACCAGGAATTTTATATTTGAATCTAAATTAAATCATATGATTGTTTTATTCAACATATTTAGAATTAGAGAGTTTTGAATAGAATATGGAAATATATTTACATTTATATGCATAATTTTGCATAATAACTTGAAAAATACATGCCCCAAAGGGGAAATTACAGTAGCCTTTCTCTTGACATGTAGCAAAGCTACATGTTTTGCTATTATCCTTTTCTTTAACTTTTGGTAACCTGAAATCTGTGATAGATTATTATTATTTGGGGGTTTTAAGCCTTCCCTTTCCCTAGGGAGAGAGGATCCTGCTACCAATTGCCAGGACACTCCTCCTGACACAGATGTCACTGAGGAGAGTGCTTTGCTGGATATCCTCTGCATGTGTTTCAGCCTAAACTAGGAGGGGATAGAGAGGATTGAGCTATGGATGGGAAAACGCATTTCACCGAGTGCCAACTCCTCTGAAATTCAAACTTTTGGACTATTGAATAGGCTAAGATCTTGGTTTTCTTCAAGCATGTTTACTCTTGACAAAGCAGAACTTCTGGTCTTGGAAAAAAAAAATGTCTTTGGGTTTTTAAGGTCTCTGAAAGCTTCTTCAGACGTTAAGTACCTCTTACATAAAATAACACAGTGATGATTTAAGACCGGAGGAACTGGAAATGAGCGGATTAAATGACCTTTAAAATACACATAGGTTTAAAATTGAAAGGAAAATGCACTTAGCAAAAAAGCATTTGGGATTTATTTCTAAAATATGGTTGGAAACATTAAGCAAACTCAAAACGAGGCAACGCACACACATCCTCATTTTGACTTAAAGATCTACTTTAAATAACACAACAGATGTAGTCATCAGCATCTATTCCAACAGGGACACGCTGTGGATGGTGAGAAAGACACGGTAAGAGTTGAGTAATAATAAGAACTACTGTCATTGTTATTCCTTAATCCTTCAAACTGTCAAAGCAGAACCAAGAGTAAAAGAAAAATATTCTAGCAGGATCTGACTCCCTCCCTGTTTTGTCAAGCAGTTCAGCTAGGAAATTTCCACCAGGAAATATTCCCTTAAATTAGTCATCAGAAAGCAAGTGTAGCTATTTTCATTCAATAGCACGAGAGAGAAAAAAATGAAAAACCACCTGTGGACTTTAGTCTGAAAACATGCCTGACAACACAAACAGGTGCTGGCTTATGTAATGGTTAAGAAAGCAGAGGGGAACAGAGCCCTTGCTAAAGAAAATTGAACTTAATTGTTCCATTGTGAGGGAATGGACAACTGAGAATTATGTGCTCTGGGTCATATAACATTTTGGCAAACATATTTATTTTGCCAATTCTGTGGCCACGTGAAATAAACTACCCTTGGGATACATGTTGAAGTCAAGAATGAGGGTGGGTCAAGGCAGATCTTCATGGTACAGTTTGGAATTTAATAATACTCCCTATATTCTCACCAAGCCTGACACACAGTTGGTGGTCAGTAAATAAATAAATAAATAAATAAATAAATAAATAAATAAATAAATAAATAATTGCATAGTGCCTGAGCAAAATGCATGGTAGAAAGTACACAGGCTTTTGTGTTAAGATATCTGATCTTGAGTTCACAGATCCACCAGTAAGAAAGTGTGTGACTTTGCAGCCCTAAATTCCAACCTCCTCATCTGTAAAGTAGGGATACAAATATCTCAATTGCAACGTCGTAAGCATTAAATATTATGATGTAAAAGACCACATGCTTTGTATGTACACAAGTAGGTTGCTATCTTTATCTTTTTCCTCCCTTTCTTCCCCATCTTCATCATCCCTAACATCATTAACACAGTTATGGATTGCACCAGAATCCATAAAACTGAGTTAAATGGAGCTGGTCCTTGGGCTTTGGGAACTAACAATGAAAAATTACAATACCCGTATGTCTAAACAGAAATTAGATATGAATACTTGAAGACATTTGGAATAGGTATATAAAAATTATGTTAGGCCTATATTAATATTAGCTATCAGTAAAGAGCTATGTCCATATGGCATAGGAAGAGCCCTAGAAATTGTTTCCTGAAACAATTTCCACTTTTTTGCATGTTGTATACCAAATTCTCTAACCACATGAGTGTTTATTAATGATAGCTTTGATGGAAATAAATTTGCTGCCAATATAAATCTTTCCAGGTGAATGTATGGTGTGGGTTACTACTACCACTTTTGCTAATTAATAAACTTTAAAAATAACAGTAATAAAATCTCTTATTTTATCATTACCTTAAGATTGAAATCTTGTGTCTAACCAAATAGAAATGGCAAGAGGTCTGTTTTGATAAATATGTCAGCAACATTACCTTATATCATGATAACTGTCATCAGAATTGTGTTGCAAGTACATCCCATGCCATGCAGCCTCAAGGCGCACAAAGGCATCCTTTAATAATCACAGCTAAAACATATTTTTTCTATTAAAAAAAATTAAAGACCCTTAACACTTGATTAATTGCAGCTGGAACATTAGTTCTGGAGAAAATCTAAAGATCTGAGGAGCTGAATTATGAGTGTGTGTGGCAGGGTGGGGGGTGAGGGGCAGGTGTGATGGAATAGGTTAGTAGACAGAAGATCCTTTGCTTTGCTGCTGCAGTTCATAGGGTCATATCCACTACTTTCAAGCAAGATTAGCTCTGACCAGTAGAGTAAAAGAAAACTTGGAAGGAGTGTCTTCTTGGTGAGCTTCCATACCATACCACCAGATGGAGACGATTGGTTATACTTACTGTCACTCAGAAATTCTATTTTATAGATACATTGGTCTCCTTACTCTTTCTTGAGCACATCCTAGTTCAGGGCCTTCACATATGCTGCTCCCTCTGACCTGAGCATTCTTTCTTTAGATAACTACATAGGCACATTCTTCACTTCCCCAGGTCTTCCCCTAAGTCTTGTCACTCACAGCTTCTCCCTCTCTACTCAAAATCACCAGCCCTCTCCTCCCTTAAGTGTTCCCTATCTCCTTTCCTTTAAAAAAAAAAATTAAAGTTTTTAAAGTTTTTTTTTTAAGTATCACTATCTCACCAATATATCTTTTACTTCTTTTTTTGATATTTCTTTTTTTCCTCCACTAGAATGTTAGCACAATAAGAACAGAATTTTTTTGCCTGTATTGTATTGTATTTATTTATCAGGGCCTCTAATCTCAGTCCCTAGAAAAGTGCTGGGCAAATGATAAGTGTTCAATATAAATTAGTTGAATGAATATAAGAGTACTCTGAAGTCCTTTTTTAGAAAAATAAAATCTCTAATTCCTTTTTTAAAACATTTTTAATATGTGGATAAAACCCTATTTTCCATGAAAGTAAATTTCCATAATTTATAATACTTTATAAAGAAGGAAAATTATAATTACTATTATCATTGAAAGACAATCTGAGTTTATATTCACAACAGGTCTGAGAAGAGAAACAGACCCTGCCTCCAGGCCCTTTTCTTTAAACTTTGAACATCTAGAAAAAGTTGTGGTATTCTTTCCTTATTTGCCTATTTATAAACATGAGTATGAAATCATGTTGTTATTCTTCCTATCTTATTTAAATAAAAAATAACATATATAAAGCACATTAAATATCTTTTAAGGATACTGATACATCCAAGGATATACTAAAATTATTCTACATGGTATTTATTAGGAGGAAGGTGAATGAGAGATGAAGGAAATCATCAAGATAGAAAACTTGCATGTCTAATAATAATAACAATGACAAGGATGTTGAGGATGATAAACTCAATTCTCTGTTTCAATCTAAAAGAAAGACAGAGAGAACTTGATTGAGGGGGCAAGGTGCTGAGTTTCCTGGAGAGGCTGATTCTGGCCTAGCATGTGGCTGAGATCGCAGACTCCCTAAACCAGTACCAGCCACATATGTAATTATAACTATTCTAGTAATAGCCTCAAAAAAGAACCAGCAGGCATTAATTTCAATAATATATTTTATTTAATCCCATCTATCCAAAGTATTATCATTTCTCCATGCAATCACTATGGAAATTATTAATGAGATATTTTAAATTCTTTTTCTTGTGCTAAGTCTTTGAAATCTGGTGTGTATGTCACACCTATAGCCAGTGCATCTCAATTCCAACTACAGTATTTCAAATGCTCAGTCACCACATGTGACTAGTGACAACCACATTGGACAATGCAGTTCTAGAGGAAGCCTCTGCGTGTCCTGGCTGAATGTGGACATGTGTCAGTATAGAGATGACTCCCTGGAGTCCATGTGTGGGGCATCACTGCACCTGGTACGGTGACCTGAGTCAGAGAGAGCCTCATCACACCAGTGGGCAGCAATGTGTCAGAAGAGAAAGCTTTCAACTTGCAAAGCCTTGTGCCCATGACAGAAATCAGAGTCACCAAAACCAGAGACATTTTCTGATGTGAGTTGTATTCCCAATTCTTTCTCCACCTGGCTCTATGTTAGTATCTCAGTAGGAAAATTTGTATGGGGATCCAGAATGATTCATTAGAGATAACAATTAAGAAAAAAGCAAGATGACTTTCACTGCATCTCAGGTTGATAGAGCAGGTCAGATGAGTTTTATTCTATTCTTTACCTGCAGTAATTAGACTTCTGAATTTTGGTATGCCTATTGTCAAGTCCTGCTCTGTTGCAGTGTGCCACCCGTGAACATGCTAATCATCTCCCCAATTGGTTTTATACCCAAACACTAAAATGAATATATCTGGAAGGAGTGAATGGCTTAACTGTAGGTTTTCAGGAGTTAGGTGTTTTGAGTTTATAATCTGTGCTTTCTGTACTCATGACAGTTGTAATAATTTCAAAGTGGCTTTAAGTTTATAATCTGTGCTTTTTGTGCTCAAGACAGTTATAATTTCAAAGTGGCAATGCTTACTTGACCTTCCTATTAAAGAGAAGTATATTTTTAAAAACTCATGACAAAATACAAAGTTTAAATTCTCACAAAGGGTCAGTTTCATATGATATATTTCAATATAGGAAAGACTGGGTAGACAGTCTAGATTACATGTATTCTCCAAGTCATGGTTTGGTCTGGGGAGAATAATTGGAGACATGCATGTTTAGACATAGTGTATACTTGACTACAGAATAAATTGGTTTTGTTCAATTTGAGATTTGGTTTTGCTCTTAATTGCCATATATTTAGCTGACTTGACTGCACAATGATTTGAATAGACTACTGATTTTACTTTTATGCCATTTCCCAGTATGGGAATCAATTCACATAGTCTCAGTCAAAAATTATTCCAACTCAGAAGTGTATATGTCTCTCAACTTTTATATCAAACACACACACACACACACGCACACACACACACACACACAAAGGAATCCATAACATTCTTTGGGCCAGGTGAGCTATATTGTACCATAAACCCTAGGAATTAATAACAAAACAACCAATCCATCATGACATGGAATACAAGAAAAGTAAATTCTGAGAAAACAGCTTGACTAGTTAAACAATAATATTATCCATTTCAAATAGGTTTATGAAGCCCCAGGCTCAGTTATCAAAACCAAAGCCATATTCACCTTGATTATCAGCTAAAGACTTCAGGATCAACTTTATTTTCCCTCCAAATAATTTTGTTCATACTGAAAATAATCATCAGGTATCATTTTAAAGTTTTCATGTTTAAAAGTGCCTAAAGAGCAGTTGAATATCAATAGAATTCCACTTTAATTTTAAGAACAGGGTCATGTCTTAAATATGATGAATAGGATGAAAATGTTGCTAGGGAAAAAAGAAAAGAAAAAAGCGAACTGGCTCCCATTCCCCTTGAAATTTTTAGTGTGCATGTAAGTACTTAAAATATAAACTATATAGCAATTGACACTGTGAAGCAATACATAATCAAACAAGACACTGTGAGGCAGATTGCAAACTTCCCTCGATCATGTTTCCCAGCTTTAGGAAAGCAAAGGTCTAATAAACATGAACTTGAACTACAGTGAACGTACTCAAATCATCCTTAGAAAATAGGTATTTACAACAACAAAGTAGTACTGTAATGGCAAAGATAGATGAACTAAGCTTAGATCTGTGTAATATAAAAAAAGAAACTGATTATATAGTACAAATAATTTTGCTGTAATATGACAGCCTAATGACTTAAGTGCCCAATATCGTCATTATGGTTCTGAACCCCTTGTGCATTAGCAATAAAGACTCAATATAACTAGTGTATAAATCATATTTTTCATGAAAATCTTGTTCTTCTTTTAAAATAGTTGCATCTATAAGATCTGTAAGCCTAAATGGAAAAAGTTAATAACTTGAATTGTATATTATGTCTGTGATGTGGTCTGAAGGTGTCCTCAGCAAAGTTTCTAACCAATCTTTTTGGTGGAAGGAAACGATAGTTTTGGACATATGAGTTTATTTTAAGGTTTCTCAATCTAGTAAGAAATACCTATTTTGTTGTACTGTACATTAATTTATGGTGTACATAAGTCCATGAAGATTGTATAGTTCTTAGCTAACTACTGTTACATATCTGACCAATGCATTTTAATTTCATGGGAAACAACAAATACTTGACTTGAAAGTCTAGCAAGTCTTTAATATGTTCATCTTTACTGAATATTTGCAATGCATACAGCCACTAGTTTAACCCTTTTGCTAAACAGGGTAAATGAATTGTACAGAATAGTAATTAAACAAAAGACTGCAAAAGAAATCATGGAATTGAACACTGGGACGAGGCATTATTTCAAGTTTTCAGATCCATTTCCTTGGATCCCAAGTCTTTATGTTTGCTAGAAATCTCTCCTCTCTCATACTAATACGAAAGAAAGTGGTGCTTAAAAATGTAGCAAGTGTAGGTGTTTTCAGGCCACAGAGACGTGTATCACGAAGCTATTTTTCTAAGAGATGCTGAGAAACATGAGAAATTAAAGATGTTATTATCTTGTATTTTCTTCTTTTAACGTTTGTAAGGGAGCAGCTGTGCCCGATTCTTAGTGTAAAAGGAAAACCATATCAATTTTACTCATTTTTGCGTTTGGAATGAACATGTGATGAGAAGTACATTTTGCCATTACCGAATCGGGAGATGTGACAATAATTGTAATGGGTGTTGTTTCATCTACCTGCTAAACTGGTCCTCCCTGCTCAAAATATGGTGTTGTGGGGTGGCATCAACCATCTGGCATCACAGAATGAGAGTTTTACAAAGAAACTTCTTGGGTGTCTAAAAATGATGTGAGGATAGACAAGCCCCTCAAGGGTGTCTGCACAGATGCAAATCACTTACATTTGCAAATGTGTGCACAAAAGAGAGGATGGAATTACCGAGCGAATGGCTCCCCTCAATTACCTGCTTTGTGCCTGAATATGCTTGATTTATGAGCATAGGACTAGGAGTCAGGAACTTGAAGAACGAGGAAGACAAAACTCATCATGTAAAATACTCCTTTCCACTGATACTCAAAACACAACGTATGAACGCTTGGACAAATATATATGCTGGATTTATACAACCAACTTTTTTCCTTCATAAGCTGAAATTGAAAAAAAATATATTCAATTCAAGCTGTCTTTTCCATGAGTCTTGAGAAACTGCATTGTTTTGAAAAAAAAATTGGCTTGATTTTCACAATTTTAAAAAAATGGATATGTGAAGAATAAGACTGTGCCCATAAAAGCCAATTGTTTCCAAACTGCGCTTTATTGTTTGGCCCAAATAATTTGTCCTTCTATATGGAAGTAGGAAACCATGACAAACTAAAAATACAATAGCCAATCAAAACAAAAATTCTTCTGTGAAATCACTTTATCATCCTGAGATATTTACTAAGACCTCAAACAACTCCCCCACCTGCCCTGCCCAGGCCAGTGTGACAAAAGCAAACCCCAGAGACCACAACACAACAGGAACCATTTTTGGAAGGAGGAGGAATAAGGAAAGAATTCCTTTTCTATGTTGTCACTGCTGTTCAAGGAACTAGTTTGTTGACCAGCAAATATGGCTGTCTTGTTAAATAGAGTCCTAAAGAAAGATGTGACAAAGCATTCAAGGCATGGGAAGACTTCACTGTCTTCTCTTGCAGAAGGGACTAGTGGGTTGATGGAATTTGGGCTTCTGAAAAGTGTCATACCTAAACACAAATGGAGATCGTAAAGCTAATTAAAAATGTCATGGTTGCTAATATAACAAAAGGTGGCCCTTAGTTAATTTTTATGTGGTGAGATGTCAAAAGTAGTGATGAAAAGAAAAACATATTTATACTTTTTCTAACTTGCTTAGCGTCTAAAAGGTAATTATATTTTCAAACATTTTATGCTTTTTTTATACGTAAGATATCAGCATAACTTTCTGCTAAAAAAAGTGTAAATGAGGATTTTAAAATACTGTGTCAGTCACACCCTAAAAAATGCAGATATTAACACAATGAGGAAGGCCTTAGTGACAAGATTTTCTATATATTTAATAGCCCATATTCATCATATCTGAGAGTAAATTATCTATTACAATTACCTATGATTCTAAGACTATAGACTTCTTATTACCAAGACCTTTGCTTTTCTCTGATTTGGTCATCTTGGTTAAAATATTGTGGGATTTTGGTCCAGCCCTGGAAATGAGAGCCAGCTGCAGAAACCAGTTTAAGACTGACCTTAGCACCCCCTGTTCCTTCTCTCCTTCTCCTTACTCTCCCATTTCCTTTGCCCTACCTTTGCTCATCATGGATCTTTTGGCTAGTGCTTATTATTAAACTAAATTTTAAAATGTTCATGGAAAGCCACAAAAGAACAAAAACAGGAAGAGGTTAAGGAGGAAAGATATAGGGAAGAGGGAAAAATACGGCAGTGTGCTAAAGAGGGGGCCAGGAAAATAATTTTGAGGGAATGATGGGAAACAAGCTGCCCGTCTCAACATTTTAAAGATAAAATGTGTTTATTAACCTAAGGAACTATTTTAAAAGAAAGTTTTTTTAAAAAGATTTAAAAATAGTAAAATTTGTTATATTAAATAGTTGTGATAAAGACGTCACTGCTTTAGGAGAATGAGAAGGATTTTCTGATAAGGTAAAGGAAAATTATCCAATAAAAGGGTTAAGTTGATGTGGAAATCTAACCAGTAGGATTTTGATATTATGAATACCTATGGTAAAGGGAAAAAATTAGAAACTAAGAAACATTATGAGGATGCAGCCTAGAATAGAAATCTCTAGAAATGCCATAGTTCTCCAAAACAAACTTCTTGAGATGTTTTGACAATTAACAAGTAAAGAAGCAATACTAGCCTTGATTATATCATTTCCACTGTAACAGAAGTTGTCTTGCCGAGAAATTGTCATAGACATTTCTGTTATTTACATTAAGAAATATAAATAACTTGTCTGGCAAGATGAAGCATAGCTTTCTAAACTTACATGAATATACGGAGATTTATTAAGTTATTTATTTTCGCTTTTTATATTTGCCATAATGTTTGCTCTATTAATAAAAATTCATTTCAGGTTATGCTGTTGTTATGTCCTCAATCACTAATGCAATTTGTTGTTACTCAAATCTAGAACTCCATTTTCTATAAAACTATGATAATTTCAACTTATTCTTTTTTTTAAGATTTTATTTATTTATTTGAGAGAGAGAGAGAGAGAGAGAGAGAGAGAGAGAGAGAGCAAGCACCCAAGCAGGGGGAGAAATAGAGAGAGAGAGGGAGAAGTAGGCTACTCACTGAACAGGGAGCCCGATGTGGGGTTCGATACCAGGACCCTGAGATCATGACCTGAGCTGAAGACAGATGCTTAACGGACTGAGCCACCAAGGTGCCCCAGTTTCAGCTTATTCTTTATTTCTATCAAATTATATCTAACTTACCAGGTCACCATTAAAATAAATATAATTTAAAAAATTATCACTAACTTTGATTCTCCTAACATCGATTGGATAAATCTAAAGATGTTATTTTAACTTATTCTTATAGGAAAATAGCCTTTACTTCCAAGTCTCTAGAAGTTCCAGCTAGGCTGGACTTGGCTGTCATTGGTCTCCCCAAATCAAAGCTAAATAAGTGGTTTTGATTAAAGTATATTTAATTTTTTAAGGCATTCCAAGCATTACATAAGTCACTCTATAATCTTACTTTTTGGAAAAAAGGGTGAGACACATGGGTGAAAGTAGAATTCTGCTGTGGAATGGAGATGTCTCCATGAACAGGACAGAGAAGTGTGGGAGTTTCTGCTAGCGCTGCACATCACGGAATGGACTGCAGAGCGGGGGAGCTAATTCTAATTTTCCCAGCCTCTTGACAGCTGTGTGACGTTGGGGAAATGAATGTGCCCGTGATGGCTTTTGAATGTGTCAGCCTCGCTAGACTGAACTATAGACCCTAGTTACTCAATCACACACTAATCTAGGTGCTGCCATGAAGGGATTTTGCAGAGGAAATTAAAGTCTCTAATCAGTAGACTTTAAGTTAATCAGAAGTGAGCTCTTTAAAAGAGGGTTTATGCCTTCCTTGAGGCCAGAGACTCCAAGTAGCTCCTGCCTGAGGAATTCCAGTCTGGACCTGATTTCTCCTGCCTGCCTGCCTGCCCCATGGACTTGAAGCTTGCTAAGCCAGCCCCCACAATCATCCCTGGTTGTCTCTCTGTCTCTCTCTCTAGCTGTCTGTGCATCTTCCACCCTTCCTACTAGCACAGTTCTGCTTCTCTGACCCTGACTCACACGGTGCCTTTTTGGCCTTTCACCTCTTGTAAAAGTGCAACGTTGGTTAAGCATAATCTCAGTTACCTTGCCGTCTTTAATGCATGTGACTGTGATTTTAGGGCCACATTCTCTTATTTGAAGGACATTTTAAAAGAAGATTACTTGATTTGTTCACTATTGTATCTCTGGTGCATAGGACAGTGTCTAACGTATGGCACGAACGGAGGGATGGATGGCCTATTCTCTGTGTGTACTGGGCATGTGAAGTTGGTCTCATGGTCAGTGAAGCTTTGTGTTTTCCTATTGTTGTCATTGTGGGAGAGTTATCCATGAGGAACTATCTCTTCTCTGTAGCCTTTTAAGCTTTTTAAGTGTTTTTCCAAAGTTAAAAACTTTAAGTTGTCACTTTTATAGAGAAAAATTTCTACTACAGAACCTCAAATAAATAATAATAATAACAACAACAACAATAACCATAATAATAAACACTCAAGCAAGCAATAAAAATCCCTGGCAGGACAGAGATGATGAGTCAATTTCAGTTTATATTATACATTTTACCACAACCATCTCTATATTTCATGCGCACCTGCACACAGTCCATTTTTAATGGTGAACTTCAAGTCCTGTTGGAACCAGTGTTAATGCCCATTTGTTCAATGTACTATGCTGACACCCCAAAGGCAAATTACATTTACAGGCAATTTCAGAAGCAGAATTAATTATCATCTTTTTTATATATATTTCATATTTCCTTATAGAAAAAAGGCACTCTAGGTCATACTGAAGAAAAGGTGGAAAATAGTACTTTTTTTTGTTAATTTAAGATTTTTCCCAATGAATTTTTTACATCTGTAGATTCCATTACTTGAGTTTGCTTCCTTTAAATGATGGCGGAAAAAAAACACATTTCTCTAATGGTAGCAAAAATCAATTCATGCTAGCCCTTATATCATTTAGCCCAAACGAAGAAATTATATATATTTATGTTCCCTGGGGTTTCCTCTCAATTCAGGGAAATGAAGGCTTCACACTTGAATTCACGGACTCGAAAGCGTGCCAAAGGGAAAGAGTACTCTTCTAGTACAAGTCAACTTTGAAGAAAATGTTCAAGGATTTTTTTTTAATATTTTATTTATTTATTCATAAGAGACACAGAGAGAGGCAGAGACACAGGCAAAGGGAGAAGCAGGCTCCCTCCAAGGAGTCTGATGTGGGACTCAATCCCAGGACCCCAGAGTCACGCCCCGAGCCGAAGGCAGATGCTCAACCACTGAGCCACCCAAGTACCTCTAGTCAAGGATTTTAATGTAAAGGTTGGCTTGAGTCTTCTAGACTCACTAAGGGCTAATATCTTACTTCAAATCAAAGGGAAATTTTCCTGGCAGCAAGGCCTCTCTCCCGGATCTGATGTCAGATGTTTTGTCCATGTTCTGTGTGTCTGTTCCCCTGTGTCAAAGGTGGCAGGCATGCTCCAGGAGCTGCCAGCCCTTCTGCCTCCGCAGGATAGGGCCCTTGCCCTGAATCATGGTACAACTCGGAAAATCAACAGAGGCCATCAGCGCTCCGGGGTCCTTTCCTAAATGACCTCCAAAATGGCAAGATTTCAACTTTCTCCTCATACTCTCATTTCCTTCTTGTCAATGAGAGGAGGAAGCACACATATACATTACTTAGAAAGGATCAAAGTTTAGATAAAATCTTCTAAGAAAACTGTATCACTTCTTGATTAAATACAATTGAGAGAAAAAAATATTGAAGAATAATAATCCTGATGCAATTACCATAATCAAACAATAGATCACAATTTTTGCTTCATGTCTAAGGTCTGGTTAGGATACAATAAAGTCTATAATTCTACAGTATTCAAGTACTTTGTCTTCCCTTTACATTCTAGCTCTTTGATGAGAAATTATGTCTTCAGAGTCTAGATTTATATTTTTTCAGATATATGTCATTCATGCTTTCATGTATGGAGAAGACAAAGTAAAATTAATAAAACTAGTAGTATGTATTATGGTCATTATGTGTGTGTATATACACACACATATGTGCATTTGTGATACATATGTGTATGTGCGATTGATATATATAGTAGTCATATGTCCAAGCAGGTTTTTGCTTTCATAATTCTTATTAAACAAACTTTTGAAGCCTGTTTTTTTCTTCCCCACACTTCACATTACGCCATGCACAATCATTCTGTGATTATATTTTGAAGATGAAAATGTTCATGGCTACATAATACACCATCATATAAATGCACCAGGACTTACTTAACAGGTGCCCACTATTGGCAGGTGAATTATTTCATTTTTTTTCACTGTGCTCAATAGCACTTTAACTTAGACTTTTAGATTCTTATTATTTCCTTTGAACAGATTTCTAGAACTGAAATTTAGTTTGAAGAGTACAAAATTTTAAGACTGTTAGTGCTCATTTCCAAATTGCTTCACAGATAGCTCATATATACAATAAAGATAGAATAGTTATATATAAAACTGCATACACATGCATATGCTTTTGTATCTGCATATTTATGAAGCAAGAAAGTGTAATATTTGATGACAAGATACATGAAAAAATGTAATATGTTTTCTTCTTTTTAATTTTGTTTTTGTTTTTAAGCGATAGATTTGAAGTACTATGACTTACTCCATCTTTACAATTCAAGATGTAATAGGGCAGGATGCAGAAACAAAGCAAGTAAAGCATTCTCATTTAACTAGATGCATCATTTTGGCATTTTAATCTTATGCAAATGCCTTGATCCTTTGACTTGGATTAAATGTTGGCAAAAGCAAATCATTGCAACTTGGATCTTTTTCTATGCCTACTCAAGTCATCCTACTTCTCGTACTCCACTGTAGCTCTGGAACGGTGTTCACCATGACCTTCCTGAAATCTTCAAGTCTTACTCTGGTATCACTTGTTAAAGCAGGAAACAGGTTATTAAAAGTTATCTCCCACTAGGCTAACCTAAGCTACTAGCAATCTTAAGAACCATTAAGTTAGTATATAAAAATATAAAACTATGTCTCCACATATTGAAATCATGTTGCGAGAATGATTTTCAGAGCATTAGTTCCCTGAGGCTAAAGATCTAACCAATGGCTTCCATTAAAGAACAAAAAATTAGGATAGTATACTAGCTAGATGAGAGCTCATAACCTTCCTGACTAGTTTACCATTATTTACATACATTATCTCAAGCTGATCACAGACCAAGTATTGGAACATCATTTCACAAAATTGTTCTGTATTGTCATATTTAGTTGCCGTGAGATGCCAAAGCAACTGAGTCTTGACTTCAAAGTAATGAGTAATGGTTCATCCACAATGCAGAGGAAAACATTAGGAAGAAGGGGGTAAATTTCTTTTTTCTTAAACTACTTGTGAAACAGATATGGACTTTAATGATCTTAGTTGACAAAACCCAGAGTTCTTAATAGATATGAGTCCATTTTCAACTGTTAAAGAGCATGAAGAACTTTCAGACCATTCTTTTTTATGGCCTATGATCACCAGCCTTTCAATATGAATATCCTTCCCCCTTTATTGCTTTCTAATCACACTATTGGTAGTGCTTGAAGAGTTTGTGTGAAGGTCTCCAGAGCAGAGTCCTTTGAGAGACTTATTGGAAAATCAGGGTTGAAGCTCTTGTCATATTGGACACCTCAGTGCAGACTCCTGCTGTTCATCGCAGCTGTGGCTGCAGTGGTGGTAGCAAGCTTTCTATTGCTTTGATTTTTAGGTCCTAGATTATATGTGCATTTTAAGATTTTTCTTTTTAAGATGTTTTATTTATTTATTCATGACAGACAGACAGAGAGAGAGAGAGAGAGAGAGAGAAAGGCAGAGACACAGGCAGAGGGAGGAGCAGACTCCATGCAGAGAGCCCAATGTGGGACTCGATCCTAGAACTCTAGGATCATGCCCTGAGCCAAATGCAGATGCTCAACCACTGAACCACCCAGGTGTCCCAAACTTGGGACATTTTTGAGGCAGATTTTGAAGGACTGTATTTAGATGTTCTACTATTTTACTTACTTTGGTTAATTTTTCCAAAATAACCTATCCCATTGGTTCTGCATCTATCAGAATACAATTTTATATACGATTGTCTTGAAATGTAACTTCTTTTGTATCTGCTTCACATTTTAAATTTTAGTTAATTGTGCTTCATGTCCTTTTCAATTATTTTCCATTTTTATTTCATTCTTAACAAGATTATTTTCCAAAGAACAACCTTTTAGTTCAATAATGATTTATTTGTCTTTTCTTAATTGTTTTTACTTAATTTGATCACTTCTACATTCAGATTTAATTTGTTAAATTTACTTATTAAGGGACACCTGAGTGGCTCAGTAGGTGAGTATCTGCCTTTGGCTCAGGGTGTGATCCCAGTCCTGGGATCAAGTCCCCCATCAGACTCCCTGCATGGAGCCTGCTTCTCCCTCTGCCTATGTCTCTGCCTCTCTCTGTGTGTCTCATGAATAAATAAATAAAATCTCTTTAAAAAATTAGTTATTAAAACATTTGTTGAGTTAAATACAAACTCATTTTACTTTCTTTTTAATATTAAAAATATTTAATGCTATGCATTTGCCTCTGAATATACCTTTGGTTGCATACTATTGAATTTGATATTCACTGGACTCTTCATTAGGACAAGAGCAATTGAAGGAAATATTATTTTAATTAACAAGTGACTTGGGCATTTTGTTTAATATCTTGTTATGAATTTCAATTTTTATTACATTTTATTATATCTTATTCAGATTACATTTCTTTATAATTTCTGCACTTGGGATTTTTCAAAAATCTCTTTGTGGCTCTAGTATGTGATTGATAATAATAAATAGTATGTGGGATAATTAAAAATAAAGAGTAGCATCTGTATTTAGGATACAAACCATGATACATATTTATTAACCAATAATACAAATATATAAAATATGTTTTTACCTCCACCATAATTTATGAATATTTATCTAAGGTTAAATTTTATATTCTAATACTGAATATTTGTACATATGCAGATTTCTGAAGAGGAACTTACTTGGGAACTTAAAAGTTAGAGTTTAAAAAATATAATTAGAAAATAACAAACTTCAGAATAAGTTCATAAAATAATCTCACTAATTTTAAAAATCATATTACATTTTAAGACTTTGTTTTTACTTTTTAACTCACCATCTGTTAAATCAATAAATGGTGGAGCTTAATTTTTATTATTATATATTACTTTCTGAATCAACTTTCCTTGACATTTGTGCTTTTTCCATCTGTCAATATGGCCTTTAAATTTATTTTTATATACTATATACACACACACATGCATTTATATCTGTATAAAGATCTTTTTATCTTTCAAAACACATGTACAAAAATCATTTAACAATATGATTATTTATACATATTAACAAGTAAAACTTAAAGAAAGGCAAGAGAAACTAAAAACAAAATTGTACAGAGCTAAAAGATATAACATGCGTTTTGAGTTAGACTGCTTAAGTTATATTCTGGGCTCCAAAATTAAATATTTGTTTTTCCTCCTCTGTCAATGAATATAAAATTATTTTTAATATATAGGTTATTTGAAAGATGAGAGAGAAGAAAATTCATGTTATGTGCTTAGAACAACATATGGCACACCTGACATTTATATGTTTTTTTATTAATATTGATGTTAAATATGAAGATCAATTTAAAAATTTCCCCAGTAGGAGGAGAATGCTTTAGCTTTTTGGAAGTGAATTTAGCCATATTATTTTATATCTTTGTTTACTTTATATCAGTACCTAATGCATTTAATTTTAATGCATAAAACAATGGAAATTTCAAAAATTATCATTTCACTTGTAATTATTCTAATTTTTTCTACAACCCCCAACTAATTTGTCACTCCATAGTTTATATTTTTACCATTTTGTTTTTAAAATTATGCAAGTCATATGAACTGTTTTTATTTCTAATGGAAATCTCTAATATTAATAACTAACATTTCAAGACCACTTACTCTATTCTAGGCACTATCCTAAGCACTTTCAGGGAATAAGTGATTTAGTCTTCATTGCCAATCTATGAGAAAATGTTACCCAAGTCGCACAGATGGAACTGGTGGGGCCATGACGTACAACAAGGTCATTTGGTTCTAGCATCAACACTTTCCCTTATTATACTGCAGCTGGACAACCAGGTAAGCTACCCCAATCCGATTATACAGGTCGCTCTTGCTACCTAACAGCTGGGCTCTAGGTAATTTAACACTGTTTTTATTAATGAAAAGTAACTGATCCTCATTCTTAGAGCCAGCTAGGAAATGATTTCATCCTCTAGAACATCAAGGATAAACAATACATCAGGACTCAAGCTTACAGCATCTTCACTTATTAAATCCCCTTAACTCTTATACCATGTCCATGGTGCTATATAACCTACTCCATAGGTGGGAGTTTGCCCTTAATGTGAATACAAAATTTCTGATAAATTCAGTGTGAAATATAAATATAAACTTGAGCAAAGTACTTTGCCAAAAGTATACTTATCTAGTCACTATTGTAATTATTTTGTTGATAAAATCAAGCAGGTATACTTTTAGAACAATTTCATGTGGAACTTCATCTTTAAATCATCTTGGAGAGAATAGGAAATAACTACTTAAAATGTGACCATAAACGCTTTTTGTCAATGTAGAATTGAAAACACTTGGAACCTTCTTTAACTTCAGTGGTTTAAGCAGTGTGTACGCAAGACAACTTCTCAATAAATGCCTGTGATGTGAATGTGTGAACTGACTGCTCCTACTGCTCTAGCTTTTTAGATTTACGTCATTTTTGCTTAGACTGCAAATATAGATCCTAGCTTTTTAGAGCTTATTTTGTCTTCCCTTAGTCCCCAGATATAAATCATTCTGATCTAAGTTAATCTACTATATTATGAATTACAATACAGAGAAATTATTAATTTCTTTACATTAAGAATGTAACACAAACATTGGGAGGGGTATTACTTGTTTCTTCATTGGTTTTCTAAGTTGACTGGCCAATCTATTTGCTTGGGCCTTGGTCCTATTCTTCTATTCTTATGCTATCTGAGTCCTTTTCTTTCTATGTGTTCAGTGGAGGAAAAGTAGAGTTTAAGAGTAGATGAGGAGCTTCACTCCACTGTTAGGATCTACAAACAAACAAACAAACAAACCTAGTATAGATTGGTTGCTCATCAGGCTGTTTTCCCAGCCAAATGAAGCACATTTCTGGTTGTTTTAAGTATTAGGTTCTTTTTTTTTTTTAAGTATTAGATTCTAATTTTACCCCAGAAGTCTTCCAAACATATTTAAAAGGTAAAAATATCTTCCTCTTATTGATTGATTTACCCTTGATTTACAACCAACTTGACCCAATAGTGAAAAAAAATAGTGGAGGACTGAGTAGAGAAAAGAACTCCAACTAATTCCCAACTTTCTTGACAAGCCCTTAAAATAGCAGTTGTCTTTAGTATTTGAGTCTGACATCTAGGTATCAATTACTAACAAATAAGAGGCCTCAGGGCTTCTCAATGACAGTGATTACAAAGGAAGCCTTCTGGAACGTTCTTTCCACCCAACTTTAAAAGGATCAATTTGTTCCTTTTCTGTCAAAATGCTGATAAGTAATTTCTTTTCAGTTAAATTCCAGTAACTTCATTGAACTTTATAATTCCATATTCTAGTGCCAATGTTGAACCCTCTCAATGTGACTATCCAAGTTATGTAATTATACCAGTTAGCTGAGTTTTCTGCTGTCTTCTGAAGCAAGGCGAACACACTGAAGCATGTGTTCTATCAGATTTGGCATGAGGAGTCTGTCTCTAGAAACAAAGAAATCGACCCCTATCTTCAACATCTCTTTTATGATTGGATAAATTTGTTTTCCCTGAGTAACCTAATATGATATATTTATGTCAACTGTGAATCAAGACTTTTATAAATGGAAACAAAAGAGGACAAATATCTGACTCAGTTCAGGAAGATTACAGTCTCCTGTAAATCATTCAATATACTATTTATTCCCCAAAAATCCAAAGGAATTTTAAAAAATATGTTCATCTTTAAAGATTTCAAACATTTATCTCTAAATATCCTTTTCTTAACCAAATAAGCAGGACTTTTAAAAATACTATGGCAGAGAACAAAATACTTGTATTAATGTTATTGTTAACATTTATTGAGTGCTTACATTGTGCCAAGCACTGCTATAGCCATCATATACATAATCTAATTTATGCTTCCAAACAACTCAGTGAGATAGGTACTATTATCATTGACATTTTCAAGATTATAAAACAGAATATAAGGAAGGTTAGGTGGCAGGTTTAAAGTTTATAGAGTTAGTAAGTAACAGAAACCTTCACTCTAGAACCCAGAGTCTCATGGAACAGTAGTTATGACTCCAGGCTATGGAGTCAAAATGCACGGTTTTCAATTCTAATTCTACTAGCTCTTAGCTGTGTAATCTTGACCACATCGATTAACCTTTCAGCACCTCATTTACCCAATAGGTAAAACGAGGGTAATGATAATACCTCTGTACCTGATAAGGTTGTTGACAGGATGAAGTCAGAGGGAACATGTACCTTGCTTAGAACATAGCCTACAGCCTGGTAAGCACTCCGAGACACCAGCTATTTCTATACCATGCTTCTGTAGCATGAAAGACACAGAAGCTTTGTTCTTACAGTATTGTTCATAAATTTGGCCCTGATGTAATAGTCCTTGAGTGAGTATCAAATGACTATCTTCATGCCAAATATTTTTTATAACGGGGAAACGTAGCTTTATTTCAAATTTTACCATATCATCCCAGCATTTTCTTATAATAATCACTAGTTATTAATTAACTTATAGAAAGGAATGATATGAGATCAGAAATCTACAGAACCTTGGTGAGAGGACTAACTGCATCTCCTTTTTGGCTTTCCCTCCCACTCTCTCATGATGAAATGAGCCCTGTCATCTGAGATCACTAGGGCATTGAGAAAAGCCATCCAAAGGGGCCACAGTTGGGGACTTCTACAAGGGTGCGCCTCAGCACACAGAATGTTGTACATGTATCTTTTACATACTTATCCTCAAACTGTTTATCTGGCGTATCGACAGGCAGCTGGTGGAACAAATAGGAAATCCTAGGAAGCACATTCATTTCTAAAGTGTTAATGCACCCAATCCAAGAGACAGTAATGGGCTTCCATCCGTTAAGATCCCCTTTAATGTTTCGGATTGGAGGGCCATAATCTAAATGAAATGCATTATCCAACCTGGAAGGTATTCCACATCCTAAATATTTAATTGATTTCTCCATCAGGGGAAGATGAGCCTACATAATAAGCAGATCCTGTCTATATCTAAGTGTCCGATTCTCAGTGCCTCTAATTTAGGGTAATTTAGGAGTTTACAACTTATAAAATGGCTATTTCTTCCACATTCCTCCCCCAAGTACCAGGAGGATTGTGTCTGGATTAATTGCAAACAGCAGACAATCCCTCTGTGCATAATGAAAACTCAGAGTCAGCATCATCCAGCCATGCACCTATAATTTGAGATCTCATCTGAATATTTTTCACAAGGGGCTTCACATCCAAAGTAAATTGAAGTGGCAAAGGAGGAAAGTTCTAATTGTTGCTTCTCCCTATTAAAAAAGTTTAACAAGTCAAGTTTATTCCTGCTGATTTTTACTTAGTTGGGTCTTAGCTAACTGAGTGAGGAAGATAAATCAAGCCACTTGCAGATTTTCCTAATGGTGCAAAGTTTGGCACCCTGAGGACTGTGGAAATGTCTATTACTACACTTGTAAAGAAGAGAAGTGGAACAAGGCTGTGGGTGGCTGGATCCATATGAGTGATTTATTACCCCCAAATCTACTTAGTCATTTCCGGATAAGCACTTAAGTGCCAAAGTTTATGGTCATTTTCAGTTCAAGAAAAGAACAGGGCACATTTTCACATACAAAACAGATATACTATTTGGATAAATCAGCATTTTTTTACTGAGCTTACCAGCAAAGTGTAAAATTGGAGTTTATACACATAAAGGTATCCTTGAACTTTACCTAAATATGTTTACTCCTACTCTTATGAGGTCCTTTCCATTCTACTTGTTTTTATAGGGGAAAAAAAATGACCATTCTATTACATTTTATTTGGGGATTTGAAGTCTGATACTGACTAAATTAAGAATCTAGTGGCATATCAGGTATATCATTTTTAATGTTAAATTTACCTTTGCTGTGGCAGTTTTTCTCTGTATTCCTGAAAAGCCACTTTGCAGATAGCTTAATTTTCGTTCAAATACAAATTAAATCAATTTTCTGGGTAAAAAATAATCAGTATAGTTCCTGTTCTCCACAACAAAGAAAATACATTTGTAGACATATTCTGGAAATTTAAATCCCTCAATGCTCTTTTGAGCAAGTCCAAGGAGATTTGAAGACTGACATTTTTGTACTTTGCTATTCTCGAGAGGCATATGTATGATCATCTTTAGTGAGGTTTGTTCCCATCCCTGCTGAATTAATATGCATTTTCGTTAACTAATCTTGAAACAACAGGAATAAAGTTTATCCAGGTCTTTTATACCTCAGAGAACAAAACAAATACTACAAATCTTTAGAGAGAAAGGATATACAAAAGGGCTTGAGGTGAATATTTCAAAGCAAATACTCTTTAAATGATGTGCAAATTATTTCAGCTCTTGAGCATGATTTATGAAAGGGGATTAGCCCACTGAAATAAGAACCAAGTTTAAACTGTTGGGTTTCAAAGTCAAAGATGAGAAGTGGTTACAAGAAAAGAAAAGAGAAAGGCGATAATAATTTCGAGGAGGGATCTGTTTTAGTTTTTCTCCTTAACTGACTCACCTTAAATTGTCACCAATTGTTCTTAACCACAGTAGAAAATATTGCATTTCTCCTCTAATTCTCTATAAAGAGTGTAATAATTAAGAAATGATACCAGAATTTATATTTCAGCAAGAAGGTCTCTATTTGCTGTGTAAAAATTACAGTCACAAACTGTGTCAAACAAAACTACTCAATGTGGAAAGGATAGCTCCTAAGAACTTTGAATCGGAGAACACTTTTTTTTTTCAATTCACAAGTCACATCCATAATAACACAACATAATACATTCTAGTATTCCAATATGCTCTTCAAGTAATAGCTAAAAGCTTCTTCTAAGACTTATGAAAATGATTGCTTTTATGTAATTGTAAAGATTATTAAGTGAGCTCACTTCTTATGATTCCATAATGGCCTGCTGTTCTGGAAGGTAAAGGAAATTTTAATGATCCCACTCACATGTGATTAATATCTAACACTTCTTGACTAAAATTCTGGATTCTGTTCAATAAAAATGAGTTAAGCAAAAATTCTATGGGTTCTCCACCAACCCCTTCTGTGGAATCTGTTATGCCCAATTTAAAAATAAGGCATGGGACCTCAATAACAAACCCAGGTACTGACTAGAGGAAAAAAATAAGATTAATCATTCCTATGTAAGATATCCTGGAGTCATAAAGCTAAACAAGTGAAGTGAATCCAGGCAGTGCTAAAATTTTGAGGAAACTCTTTCAATCTGTTTCATTACTATCCAACACATTTTGAAGACTGGGCAGTTAGGGGCAAATTTCTGAGAAAGGTTCTTAACTTAGAAAACGATTATCATTTGCCCATTTCAGTTTCCATTCTTAGAATAGATAAAGATGGACCTGAGAAAACGATGCTCTGGTTCCAGAAACAGTCATTGGGAGCTCTTAATGAGTAAAGTCTCATACTACTCGAAGGATTAATCAGACTTTATTTTGAATCTACCCTTCATTTTTTGATAACTAAACAGCGAGCCTACTTTTGTTTTCTTTGCAACTTTTCCTACCAGCTTCACTAAAGTGTGGGCTAGTGGGCCTTGATGGTTTTGGCAGGCAAAACAGATAAGCTGACTCTAGGAGGAAAACACTTAAGCCTTGGCTGATTCTAAATTATGACATAGAACTTGAAAGACCAATGGGAAATTAACTAAAGTACCCAAGAACAACATAAAAATAAAAGACTTTCAAGCCATAAAATGCTATTATTCTTGCATTTAGACATGAGAAGTAACCAAAAGAAGGCCATATATGAGATTGTATGTTCCCCCAAAAAAGAATCAAGTGGAAATTAAAGGTAAGTAGCATCTCAGATGAACTTTGTACATGAGTATATCCAGGGACTTCATGGATTACGTCCAGAGAATTATTTGGAGCTTTGCTTTCTTGGCTGTTCATTTGAGTGTGGGTAGTTTATTCTTGGCTTAATTTGTGTTATTGTTTTTGCTTGGCTAGAGCTGTTGACTTAGTTCACAACTTAGGTGTGGCACAGGCAAAAGTCACAAGGAAAGTCTACGTATTGGTTCGGTCTCAGTCTGCAGCCACCATTTGAAAGGGATTGATGAAATTAAATAAATATTCACCATCCAAAATCATTGTCATGGCATGGCCACTATGATAATAATCATATGCAGAGTTGCTTTACACAAAGATACACTAAATAGCTCTTCTACATAAGTATGTCTTGTCAAAGTTTCAAAGGCCATTCTCTGGCTCTGGACTTTCAAAAACGTACTTAGAGAAATTATTTTTATCATACAGTAGTGTAGTGTGCTTTTCAAACTGTAATGCACATGTAAATCAATGTTTACAATGCAGATTCTGTTCAGTGGGTTTCAGGTGGGGCTTAAGATTCTGTATTTCCTAATAAACACCCAGATGGTGTTGTTGCGGCTAGTCCATGAACCACATTTTAATTAGCAAATGTCTAGTAGGATTCTGAAAGAATGAGATATAGGAGGCAAATTCTGCTACACTCCTAGGCAACCTGGTCTTTTCCTCAAACCACTGAAGCAGTGATTATTTGGACACTGCCAAGAATCCTTCCAATGCATGTTAAGAAAACCTATCAATATCCCCACAGAAATTTCTGGAATCTTTCCCCTTCTCCATTCTCATTGCCTAGTTTCAGCCTGCATTATGTGACTCAGCCCACTGTAATAGTTTCCTAATTTATCTCCTTATATCTAACTTTCTCTTTGCCATTCTCCACCAAAAATTATTACTTTGAGTATCAGATCTGTTAATGTTTCTTATCTTCTGAAAAGTCTGTCATTAGGCTCCTATTACCTACAGCATAAAATCTAAATTTGCTAGCAGTTCTTACATGAACTCTGCCAATGTTCCCCATTCATTTCCAATGTAATCTCCAGTTGCTACTCTAATGTTTTGTGTACTCCAGTCTCACTAATCTATTGCTGCTCTTCAGCATGTTGTTCTCTATAGTTCTTTCTTTCCTGTCTAATAAGTATCCATTTTATTTATTCTCTGTCATTCCCTTCTTCTGTATCTGAAAAGATGTCCCAGAGTTTCAGAGCAGTGTTAAATTCCAGATGCCTTTTTTTCCTTTTATTGGCTGCCTTCCTTTCCCTGGCTACCACCCCCCCATGTCTTAACTGTGTCCAGGGCTCAATTTCCAAAAAAAATTATGTACACTCATATACTTGTCTCAGGAACTGCTTCGTGAGGAAGCAAAACTAAAACACCTCTCAAAAGGTCAGTGCCTCAGAGGATATGCAGAAAGGAGAACCCTCTCACACTGTTGGTGAGAATGCAAACTGGTGCAGTTCCAGTTCTGGAAAGCAATATGGAGATTCCTCAGAAAGTTGAAAATAGAGCTACCCTATAACCTAGCAATTGCACTACTAGGTATATATTCCACAGATACAAATGTATGATCTGAAGAGGCACCTGTACCCCAATGTTTATAGCAGTAATGTCCACAATAGCCAAAACATGGAAAGAATCCAGATATTTCATTGACAGATGAATGGATAAAGAAGATGTGGCATACACATACAATGAAATATTACTCAGCCATCAAAAAATGACATCTTGCTAAGTGAAATAAGTCGGTAAGAGAAAGACAATTATGATTTCAGTCATATGTGGAATTAAAAAAAAAAACAAAACAGCATAGGGAAAGGGAGGGAAAATTAAAACAAGATGAAATCAGAGAGGGAGACAAACCATAAGAGACTCTTAATCATAGAAAACAAACTGAGAGTCGCTAGAGGGGAGGGAGTAACTGGGGATAGACATTAAGGGAGACACATGATATAATAAGACTGAGGAATCACTGAACTCTACCTCTGAAACAAATAATACACATACTACTTAGTTGAATTGAAATATTTTTTAGAAAAGAAATATAACTGCAAGGGACCTGAAAAAAAATCAATGCCTCACATGTCAAACTTTCCCTTCATTCTTCATAACATAAAATTTGCAATTGATTTCTTCCCTTCATGTCATTCAGTCATTTATTCACTCACTCACTGAGACATTTAATATGGAACACCATTGTATTTCAGACTCTGTTCTAGGTAATGGGGATGAGGAGGAGTCATCATATGAAGGTTCTTGCCCTCAGGCACTTGCAGTCTAATGGAATAGAAAGATCCTGGCTTCAGTAAATGACTGAAACCTTGCACAGATAGAACTGCCTCTCCTAGATATCAAATTCTCTTAATTCAGATAGAGTTAGACATGGCATGCATCTAGGCATGCTTGCCAGCCTATCAATGGAGTGTGTTTTGGTGAGACCAGACTTTTAGCATCTTTCAGTTTATTCCTTATAAGTGGCTCTATATTCGTGTGGTTTTGATATTTTTACTCTAGTGAAAAAAGGCATCTCTTTATCACTATATGTGTTATGATGTTTGGCTTGATTCTAATATCTATACATATATAAACTATTAAAAGAAAATGAAATCTTTTATTTCTTTTAAGTAAAATTATACAACTCTGTCAAAATTCTACTATTGCACCATTTTACCATTTTATACAAGAATGGAAAAGGCAACTGACACTTGGTGAAGCTTAATCTCTAGAGAAAGCTATAACATCAGGCTCACACATTCAGGAATGGCAAAATGGAGCGTTTATTACCCATAACACTCAGAATCCCATAAGGAATAAAGTAAAAGTATATTTGATGCCATGAGTCAATAGCATGATGAAGATATTAAAAAAAAAACTAAGCCTTTGGTAAATCATGCATTTGTTTAACCTGAGTTTGCTGACTGTTTAAATCATTGGCAAAGTGCATTCTTGCTGTATTTCTAAAGAGAAGAACTGATGGATTTATAGCACACAAACAAAAGCCATGATCATTTTACTCAGAGTAGACTCATTTGGAAATCATTGTAGCTAATATTTATATTATAATATAGATCTACAAAGTTCTTGGATATATTTTAGATTCAGTATATACATTATCATTAGGTTTAATATATTTGTTAGATCATATATGAATCATATACATATTTATATATTTATTTTATCTTATATTATGTAAAAAGTATCCATTATATTTATCTGGAAAATCATTTTTGGGGGAACTTAAGAAACTTGTTCTAATCTTATAACTAGTGTATCTCAGAGGTAAGAGCTGTACTCCAGTTTTGTGACTCTTAGACTCAAATTTCTGATACAATAACCATACAACCTTTTGAAAAGGGTGCATATAACACTTTTATGAACTTTCATGTTTAGTCAGATTTTTGTAAGTAAGCTGACCTTAAAGAAAATTTTTCAGTCTTCTAAAACTATCAAAAAATCCCCCAAATTATCCAAACTACTATTACTCTTTTTTTGGTACCCTAAAAAGTTTCTCCTTTTTTCTTGTTTTCAATAGAGCTTTGAAAATTCTAAATCAGAGCCTATAGAAAAGTCTAAAGAGTAAAAATGAACCAGAGTTGTTCTCTCAAGTAAAATAGAAGCTAGAATGCATGAGAGAAAGATGTTGAGAGGACAGTAACTTTAAGCAAAGGGATTGGGATTTCTCCTTTCCTCTCCTGCAAGGTCTTGGCCATTTTTATTCTCACTACAGAATAAAGCACTTATTTGTATGTGATTTTGTTAGGCACAGTACATGTGACCTGCAGAAAACATACCATTACTTTGAGATTTAAAGTTCTAAGAGAAAACTGAGAGAGACACATAGTAACCTTAAAATGTCAAACCAGTACAAGTAATCAGAACAAAGAACAATTTATTATTGTTCCTAAACAGGTTTCAGAAATTTCATCATTTTTAGCACAGAACAAGTAATATGTTGATATTGGTCATGTGAATATTCTAATTCTTTTATTAACTAATTTAATACTACACATTTTGAATACTCTCAGCTATTATCAAGCCACTCTGCAAGTAGCAGATATAAGGGTAAATTAGAGTCCTTTTCAGAGTCTGGTAGCTTAGTGGGTAGATAGACCCACTTAATTAGCTTACTGTAACACACTTTGGTAGTTATAATGATAGAGATATGGACTGAACATTATAAGAAAACCAAGGAAGATCATCTAACTCATCACAGAGATACAGAAAGTTTTCTGAAGAAGATGTGGCCTGAGCTGAGTCTTAAAGAATGTTAGTTTAGCAAAGGAAGATCTTGACTTAAAGGTAAGAGTCAGCAGAGAGTCGTGTGTGTCAGGGATTATAAGCACCATGTTTCTCTGGAATATAAATCATGGGCCAGGCAGTAGTGGGAAAAATCTGCAGACAAGGACACAGGTCATGAAGAGTTTTCTGTTGAGGAACTTTTACTTGAACCATTTCAATGCAGTCATTTGATTAGAATTGCTCTTAACCTTTGACTTCAATTTTGGAGGACATCAACTCTAATGGCACAGTCCCAGTCCTTACATTTTCTATGTGGCCATTGCATCTCCCATTTGGCCTCTACTTTTTCAGGTCAATTAATTTTGTATACAAAAAAGATATATTTATTTATATTAGGGAAATTAAGTAGCAGGAGTACTTGGCTTCAGGTTCTATCTAAATAATCAAGGAAAGATAAATTGGCAGACTGATTTACCTTTCCACGAGTCACTCATGAGACATTTCTTGAAGGAAGCTAAGAGTCCTAATGTTATAGATCACACTTTATTTAATTTGAATAGACACAGTTGGTATTATTGAATACATCTCATACTTTTGGGTGAAAGCAATACCTGATTTTCCTTGCATGGATGTGGGTTTTACAATTAGTAATAAGAAATAAGCTTATTTTCCAAGAAAATTTCAGATTATATCATTTTTCCCCTAAGCATACTATTAGGCTTATTTGGGACACCCAAATAAATGCATTAAAAGGCAGATTACTTTTATCATTTTGAAGAGAGTTAACATAGCTCCTATATTCCAGAAACAAAAAGGAGTAGACCAAATAAATTCTATATACAAAAAGAGGTGACCATGTACATTCAAAAGAATGTTTTTGTCTGCACAGGGATTCACTATAAGAATACCTTATGTATTGTGTTTAGCTAAGGTACTTTAAACTTGATATGACAGTAGGGAACAAATATTATACATTTAACTTCACAGGGAAATGTTAATATGTACCCATTCTGGAGTCATAGAATAAACGGAGGGGAAATTTCAGAGGAGATCAAAGAGCACTTTTTATATTGTTTACAATCACAGTAGTGTATTAATGCTAAGGAAATATTGCTCAAGAGTAAGCCCTTTGGATTTGGCCTATTATTGAAAGAAAGGTGCCATTTGACCCAATGAAATCAGAAATTGATTAAATGCAGTTCATCTAAGGGGAAAAATGGTCATGGAGTTACTGCCAGGGTCAGGAAGAGATGGGGTGATCTAGTGCTTGAGTGCTGATAGGGTTAGATAGACTCTCAGAGTAGCTGATGTTACAAGATACATGACAATGGACACCCACAGGTCAGAGGGCAAGATCAACCCCTTAGACGGGAAAGAAGAGATTAATCAGAATATTCTTTGCTCAGCTTATAACTAGGTCCTCTTATCAAATGATTCATGGAGAGCTGAATGGTTTGAATAAACTGCAATCTATGGGTCCCAGGAAAGCTGAGATTGCTGCTAACTATCTTGGGAACACATGTCAGAACAACTGCTATAGTCACACAGTGCCTCAGTGAAGTCCTGTAACCTTCATGAATACAACCATTTTGGCAAAGTAGTTTGGACGTCTGACTATCAAGCGTGTGTCTAATCTTTACTATTTTTTCTCACAGTGTTTAAATGCTCCCTCTTAAGCACCATAAGTTTTCATTTAAAATATTTCATTTTTTCTTCTGTTACAGAAATATTTTGAAATAAAGGATTCCCTGAACCTGTGGAAAACGATAAACAAAAGAACTGACACTCACTGCTCCTCTGGTATTGTCTTCCGACTATTGTAAAACAAAGCAATTTTTATTTTCATATTTTTCTTCAATAGTTATTCTTTTCAGGTGCATACTGACCAAAATTGGTGCCAGGGTAGCAATATCAATTATAGGGGAAAAACAAGAATCAGATGATTGACCATCCTACCCAAATTGAAAACCTTTGTCTGTCCGACAACACAATAACCTATACTACTCTGTATAAATACTGTGATGTTTTTGTTGTTTCCAGGTAAGAGATTTTCTGTTTCTTCAGAGTGAGATATACTTTATTTGTGCAATTTTAATATTGTTTTCATTTTCTTGGCAGATGGCTTATCCATCTTATTATTTTCATGCATTGGCAAGATTAGGCTGTTTCATACAAAATTCTTAAGAAGAAACTTTAAAATATGTCTTTATATGGGTCTCCAGAACAGACTTCACAATATGTGTTTTAAACAATTGCTAATCACATATTCATCCAAGAAACTAGTATGACTTTTCCATTTTGGATGATAATAAACATCTTATGAATTTCTTTAATTACACTGTTACCAGAAAGGCCATAATGGTCAGAGAAAAAATATATCAGCTTTTGGAGAAAAAACAAGAAAATAATGAATTATCAGTGTTTTTTTTTTTTTACTTAAAGAGGTCTTAATATAACTCATATTCAGAAAATTTGATCTTTAGAAATTTTCAAGCCAGGAGTAGAAAATATGTATATTCTTTTATTGAATTATGACCATGAGTAGTACAGAATGTGTGTGTACTCATTTTTAATTGTGAAACTTTTTAAACATACAGAAAACAGGAGCATAATGATCACTCCTAAAGACACCACCTAGATTCATCAAATATGAACATTTGGGAAAATACCAGACTTAATCTGTCATTACACACATTTCATACAAAGAACATCTGCCCCTGCCAAGGACTCACTTCCCTGCCCATGCTGCAAAAATCTTTCCCAGTCCTTCGTTCTCCCTTTTTCCCACTCTTTGCTTCTGGCTTTGGAGGCTCTGCATTCCCTCTTTGACACCACTGAGGATTTTCAGGGTCCAGGAACCTCCTGGCCAAAGCCATTCTGGTGGGTCATTCTAATTGCTTTGGTGGAGTTGGTACAGGAGTAGCGGAGGGGGAAAAGAGAAACCAGATGGAAAGCAATGCTACTGGAAAGTCTTAGCTCTTAGGGCCAGAGGTGCAACAAACTCAGAACAAGCTGTTCCCTAAAAACAACATTCTAAATGATTGCATAAGGTCCAAGTGTGCTTTTGTGGCTTGTCCGTGGTTTCCTTATGAAAGTGTGCTAAGAGCTAAGCATCCAGTTTACAATTGGATTTTGAGAACATAGTCTACTTACAGTTGTGGATGACCAGTGTTATAATTATTTAGATTAGTACAAAAAACTAACTGCCTTCTCTAACAGACTTGTTTTCACTTGGCATAATCATGATTACTTTGCAGACAAATTTTTAAACAAAGATATTATTAAAGGTTCAGAAGTATTTTCATTTTCTATATTGTATGAATATCTCATTCCAATTTTTCCATTCCTTTCTTTACCCCTGGAGCCTGGTACATACACCCCCCCTACACACATCATTAAGGGAAGATGCAACTGGGAAAGCCATATCTGAATACTTTCAGTATTTCACCCACATTTCTTTTTTTATGAAAACATCATAAGACAGCTAAAAGAAAACTCATTTTCTTTCAGTTCTCTTACCTTTTGATTTTATTCTTCTAGTTCATGTTCATTTTGGGGTGTTTGTTTATAATGCCAAATGTGTCAATTTTATATAAAAATTATCCAAGGTCTCCACTTATGGATTTTACAGTTTAGCGTTTGATCAGCATGCAGTATATCACTTCTAAAGCATAACCCAAATACAAAAATAATTTTAAAACATAGTAAGTGCAAATGAGTGAACTCATGAATTTTACTTGTGTACCTTCAGGTATATCGATTAATGCAGAAGAATGAATACATGAGTTAATGAATAAACTAGAGCTATGCCTAAAGGAATAATCAAATGGCTACGAGCTGAATCCCTTCCATCAACTGGAACTTCTTCATGACCAGCTCTTCTAGGCATAGAAGAATCATGAGTATCTCTTGGCTCCCTTCTACTATTTCCTGGTGTGCTGCTCCCAAGAATGCCCTGGCTGCCATTTTCACCTGGGGAGTCGCCAGGAGAAAGACCAGCTGCTCATATTTAGATTTTTGTAGCTATGACTCCCATATCCAATTCAAACTCTTTCCACCTATTTTCTCTATACTTGGGGAGAGGATGTCAAATATATTTGCTCTGTTCCATTCTTCCATTAGACACTACCCTAGGCTCACGTCCTATTTTGATACCATCTGCTTGGGGACACAGAGGATAATAATAAGAGCTCCTGCTCATTGAGTGCCGCTGTGAGCTAAGTATTTACATATCTAATTTCAAATTCTCATGCTATCCTGCAAGGACAGTATTAGACCCATTTTTATAGATCTACAAAGTAAAGCTCAGAAAAGTTAAAAAACCTCTCCAAGGTTATCTGATGCAGAGTTTATATTTGAGCCTTTCCTTTTTGCCATCAGTGAAAGATACTTCTCTTTCCTTGGAAAAATATGCTAGCATTTTCTTTGATTGACTCTCCACTTTCCATTAACAACCCTCCCTGGAGAGCTGCTCTCCCACTCTCATCCCATGCTGGTGTCCTGAATTTCCCACAGTGATTTGGCCCTTACATTGAATTTTCTGGCTTCTTGTCTGTTAGTCTCACTGATATCTTAAAATATCTGATTAGTCCTTAATAATGTTGGCAGGTTAGAATCATATTTTAAAAAGGAAAGTATATTTAAGCACTTAGCTTTCACAATTCACTCATTGAGAGTACATATTTTTTCCCATGTTACCCAGAGAAACTGGACAATGAAATGACCACCTGTTAGCTGCTAATGATGTTCACATGCCTTTAAAAAAAGTAATTCTGGCTTTATCTGTCTACAATCTTGGCGACAAAACTCATGGGAACATCAAGGGCACAGGAAGCCAAAGGCAGCAAACTGACAATAAAGTTCCTGCTTAGACTACTAATAAGGAAGGAGATACTGTGAATCTCTAATTCCACATAATTATTTAATCTCAAAAGGGTAACATAAAACTAAATGCATGTTTTAAAAACCTAAGTTTGGATGTTCAAATCTAGGACTGAGGTCAGAGAGGTTTTGCACAATATATTTCCTACTTGAAGAAGTATTTTAAAAAGGATCAAATATAAAATATGCCAGTCACTATTTCAAATGCATAGTCTAATTTGATACGGTGTGGGTGGGTTAATCATTATACCTTTCAAAGGAAAATCAATACCTAAATAGTAAACGAGCTTAATTCAAAGTAATAGATGGATATTAACTGTATCCTATATTGCATAAAAACCTACTAAGACTTAAAAAGGGCTCACAGCTATAAATATCCATCAAAATATAGAAATGAAGCATTTTCTAAAATTAGGGCTAGCATTACAACTAAATGACCCCTTTATTTTAATAGTGAAATCAAACTCCAGAGACATCTGGTTTTAATTCTCTTGCTAATATGTTTTTGGGTCCCTATTTAAATTTACTGATTTCTATGCATCTCATTTTTAGTGTAATATTTCCATCCAGGTCCAAAGTTGATACAAAGTTTACCTTTTATTTGTTCACTTCACTGTAGTCTAATGGCTAAGAGCACAGGCTGTAATCTCAAACTGCATGGGTTTGTAACCTGTCCCCATAATTTGTCTTTTACAAATGTCCTTAATTTTCTGCGCCTCAGTTTTCTCATCTATAAAATAAGTTAGTAGTAGAATTGATTCACTGGGTGGGTGGGAGGATTAGGTGAGTCGACATAAATAAGAATTTAGAACAATGCCTGCTTAATGTTGCTAGCTGTCATTATTTTTGAACTGCAAAGGAAAAAGTAAAGATGAGGTCCCTAGAGAATTAGGTACATTTGAACATGAGTAGAATAATCATATGTCTCTTTCCTTGTCTCCAACCAGGATTGAATTTAAGCCCTAAATACACAAATAATTATCTTTCCCAATCAAAAATAAATTCTAAATAGGAGGAGCTGGTACTCTACCTGTAGAAACATTTTCTCCCCAGTATCATCCTAAAGATTTCAAGTGACTATCGCTGAACACAGAATCCATTTGCTTCAATGTTTCTCAGATACTTTTACAAATCTTTATTTTCTTCCAAACTTCAGGCTCTAGAAGCACGTCCAGGTATCCTCCAAGCCTCTACCAGTCATTACCTCATATATCCTATTATATATACAACAAAATGTTCACATGGATACATTAACATACCCACAACTGAATTCTAATTCTAAAATATTACCTTAAATTTGATCCCATATTAAGTAATTGCCATCAGTAAAAGATACTTCACCAGATGACCAGAAATTAAAGGAAAACATTTAAATGAGATAACTCCAAACTGTACCACCTTATGGAATAATCTTTTTAAGTGGCACGGCTAACTCTCCACAAATAACTTAATTTGCAAAGCACCATACAGTTTAAGACATTAACATTGATCATTTTAAACTCCAACTTAACACAACTGGCTAGCTAAATATGTTTCTAGCAGTTGCTGAAATTATGGTATGGGTTTTTGAATAATGACTTAATTTTGAAAGGGTGCTTCTACTCAAAGTTGTCATGCTATTTCTAGATAATTTTAAGATCCCAATAATTTAGCTCTGGAAGATATGTTATATATAAATAGCTTCTCTCTTTCTTGTTGTATGTGTGTGAGAGTGCATCTATGTTTATATATACATACATATATGTGTGTGTATATATATATATAGAGAGAGAGAGTCTTCCCTAATGCACACAAATATATGCATATACACATATAGTCATTTAGCACATGTAGTCATGTACATGTGTAGATATTCTGTTAGAAGCCCTTCCCTACTTATGGAGTTCTCTGTAATTCAAAAAGCTAGAAAGTAACTAGCTCTGATATTAGATCATAGGGAGACGGCAGAAAAAATAGTGATTCAGAAGATTGAGGATAGCTAGGTAGATAGATGATTCAAGAAAAGTACTATAATTTTTGACACTTTGAGAAATTGGTTTCCTTTGATTCCTGAGACACCTGCTTTGATTTTGGAGACACCTTTCAAGAAGCCAAAACTCAAACCAACTGTGAGATATGTTGGACACCTTTTCATAATCTCCTTTCGTTGAGGAGGAACAGAATGAGCAAGGCTGAAAGGTATATTCAAGATTGCTATATCATGAGATTGGCCCTTTTTACTCCAAATTAATTTCTTTCAGAATATTAGAACTCAATGTGACCCTGGAGATCATGTAATTCACTTCCCACATTTCTAAATTTTTTTGGTGTTTTGACAGTATGCAAGGTTGCATAGCCTATTGGTTTAAGTTGGTCCAACTGTGGCGGTCACTCACACATCTTTTAATGTATAGAAATCAAATATTCCGTATACCAAGGTTTGGGGATGCTTGACATTTCCCACTTTTAAAATCAATCACCAATCTGAACACTGTGGATATTACTCAGAGACTCAGAGATTTGCTGTAAGCAGAGACCCTGACCTTGGAACAATTATTTTCTCAAAAGGCATTACCAACAATGATGTGAGCAAAGCACCCAGACTGCCCTCCAGTTCATGAATCCCTGGCCAGGAAATGGCTACGAATATTCCATGAGTAGTATGAGTTTGGCTAAAATCTTATTTCAATGCATTTATATTTCATAAGCATTGCATTTAGGCAAAGTTAAAATCAGCAAGAAGTAAAAAAAAAACTTACTTAAAGATTTTCTGTGTTCTGGTTTCTGTTCTTTTGTATCATTATCGTAGTGACTTAGTAATTCAGTACTGGAGGATCTCTGGATTTTGAATAATTCCAGGTTTCTTGATGAGCCACTTGGATCCTTTGGCTGGAAATAATAAACAATTAGACTGAATAATTTTACAAGGAAGAAAGGATTCACCAAATAGCTTAGTGATATATTTTGATGTTAGATTTTAAGGGAAGATTGAACTAAGATAATTATTTTAGAAAAGGGCCTCTATGCTAAGCTCAATAATCAAATTTAATAATAGCCATGTACATATATATAAACTTACTAAATACTGTGCATTACCCCAAGCACTGCTCATGTATTAACTCAATTAATCATCACAGTAATACTACGAGGTAGATATCATTTATTACCCCTACTTTCCAGACAAGGAAACTGAAGCCAAAAGAGATAAGTAAACTGCCTAAGGCCACACAGCTAGCAAAGGATGGAACCAGGATTCAAACTCAGGCAGTTTGACTCCAGAGTCTACTCTTAATGACAACAAACTCTGTGTGTGGGTGGGTGGATGTGGGTGTGAGCAGTCAAGCATGCCTGAATGAGGGGACTATATGGATGATGGAGAAAAGTCAGTTTGTTATTTTTTAAGGTTTTAGTCCAAAAATGATATAAAGGAAGACTGCAGTTAAAAGCAATAAAGTCACACAGAAAATGCTGTCATTCCCTATTTTATTTTATAGCTTATACAAAGCTCTCAAGGATAGTTTTTTTCTCAATGTTTTGCAAATATTAGTGTCCAAAAATTAGATGTTTGGTCTAGAATCAGTATACAATGGTAGTTTTAAATAATTTGATTCTTTAAAAATATACTCTGAATATATGATTTAGGGTAATTTTATGAAGTTTTAGATTGATAATTTTCATGAGAAGAACAATCTAGTGTCGCTGGAAAGATAATGAAAGTCAGTACAAAGGATTATTATTTACTGGTATTATAAGAGTGAGCATGGGCTTAATTAAATACATTGATATTTATTTTCAAGAATATGTATTACAGACTGCATAAACTGAAAATGTGAAAACTCAGTAGTCATTAAGTGCTTGTGTGCTTTTTACAGTTTCTAGTAAATGAATGTCCATGTTATTTCAGTGAGGGAAATGAATGCACTGTGTTTTTTGAAAGAAAGAAATCAAATGATATTCAGCTCTACAAATCAAGTCTGTTGAATCGGGTTTTAGTGGACTCTATCTAAACTTAAAATAACTTAATATCTCTCAATCTAGAGGATCCATTTAAATGTGTGTGTTATATGCCTAAGCAACACAATTTAAGTGACAACATTTTAATTAATAAAGGTAACAGCCAAAACAAATACATACCAATCTGTCAATTGCATTTTTGATAGCGTGGAACCAATCCAATATGATGAAGTCAATATCTGACTGTAGAAGGAATTCATTTCCTGATACTGTTGTGATCTGAAAAAAAAAATCGACAGGTAAGCAAACCATATAAAATAGATCTCTTACATTAAAAAATGAAAAAAATATATATACTGCATATATATGTGTGTATATATATATATACTGTTTGAAAAACACACTTCAATACACCAAAATATTTTCTTGTATTCCAGTAATTGTCTTTCTGGGAACTGGGAGACTAGGATCATTTTGAACTGCTCTCTATAAACTGTTTTTTCATGTCATAACAAATACATTATTGTTGTAATAATAGAACGATTAACTCAGAGTAGGACTAAAGCCGAATTACTCCAAGTCAAGAAGAAGCAAGTCAGGAAGTTCAGAATGATGCAGACAGCATCCACTTAAGTCAGAACCTCAGAAAAATGTACCCGGGTGTGTCAGAATTCATTCTGCACTTTTGGCTCTTTCCTGTTTGTCTTTTTCAAATCTAATAGTATCTCTATATTTGATTTCCTTTTATGGAGGGCTGTAAAACAGATTATTTACCAAAGAGACTAATGCAGACTTTTCCAAAAGGTCATTCAAATGAATAACATTTGGCTACTTCTACTTTCCTATCATAAAGATCTATAGGAAAGTAATAAAGGACTAATTTCCCTCACAAAAGGAGTGTATTAGAATAAAAGTTTATTTACATATTTGAACCTCTCATGGAAAGTATTCATCAAGTGAACATCCCCATTTCAGACTCTCAGAGCTATTAAGTAGTTGGCAATATTTAACATGTAACTATATGTTTTTCACTACAGTGCATCTTCTCCCCCCGCAGAATTGCGAGAGAAGAGTGTGACCCTATAGAAACAGAGCAATGCTCTTGATTTCACGCATAAAAGGCCACTTAGAGACGAATTTGATTAGAGTGGGTGTGGACACGCTCTCTGTATTAGGCCATCAATCTGAACTGTGAAGATTTTCCCTTTGTATTGACTTTTTGTTTCAACTGGAAGATGAACATTTCCCGACTACTGTCACACATCAGGCAAGGCTTCAGAGGTTGAGAGGACTGACATTTCAAAATACTCAATCAGGAGCTAGTCACCTCTTCTCAGCCTTACTTGCTCTAAATTGGAGGTGAACACTGAAATGTGGCACAGGTTCAGAAAATCACAAATCATGCTTCAGGATGTCTCTATAATTCTATCATTCAAGTGACAATTATTACCCAAAATAGCTCACTTGGAAGGTTTCAGTGATTCTTATGGCAAAATTTAATGACAATGATCTCGGAGTCTTAAAGAAATCTTTGATTATACACATACATATATATTCACTTGTCATTTATTTTTAGAAAAACTATATAAAGATGCAACATCACTCAGTGCTGCAATACAACCATTCTTGAGTGAGATGCGTTCCGATGTTTTACAACTGTAAGGAGAGGAACTATCCAAGGATATGCAATTATGAGAACTGAAAGATTAGAAAATAAGAGGAATTTAATTATCCACATTAGAATTTGACAGACTACCAGAGCCAATGGCTCTTTTTTTTAAAGTAAAATTGCATGTAAGATTTGGGATGGCTCAAAATAGCCTCCAAATAGTCCTCTGTTTTATGTATCTATTAAAAGACAGTTAAGCTGATGTTTGCCTAATTATCTGAACACCCTAGCAATGTTCTTTACTTACATAAAGTTCCAAATATTTATTCTATGAAGTGTTGCCACAGAAATAGTAATCTAGAAATATAAGGTCACTTGTAACTAACCCAAGAAAACCAGTAATGTCCTTGACCTCTACCTTCATCCTAATTTAAATTTAAATATTTTGATTATGAATGTATTATATAACATCACAATTTGTGAACATACACAAAGAAATATGAATTAGTGTACACAGTGTACTATCTAATATATTTCTCTGCCATTATAAATAAACCATTATTAAAATTATAAAAAGACACATTTCAAAGTACAAGAAACAAACATAATTAGATTTACTATATTCTGAGGGTTTGAGGAAAGAGCTAACAGTTCAGTTTTCAGTCTAGTAAATTCAAACAGTGATAAAATGTAAGTACTTCAGCAGTACATTTGCATTTTTGGTGCATGCTATGCAATGCAAAGGGGATCTTTTACTGCCAACACAACCGAAAACAAAATGTATTTTAAAAGTTTCTTTATCCAAATATATTGCTGCATTAATCGTACATAATCAGTGATTTATGAATTCATTTGAGGAAGCTGGATCAGAGAACTATATGAATGCAATTCATTCAAAATATACTATCAGAAAGATACAGTTTGCATTCTTTCCTCTGTCTTCCCACTAATCTTTCCAGTTACTAGGCAGTCTGGAGAAGTCTGCTACTGCTCTCTACAGTTTAAATGCTTCCACTTCTTAATTACAGTCAGTAATTGACTTTGTTCTGCTCTATCCTAGATATTCACAGGAAAGCAGTTTCAAAGTCTTTGGCTGCCCGAGCCCATTTAATGCAGGTTTCTCAATCCACATTTTACATTACCTCTTTAAGGTTTTTGGATAAATGGTTTGCTGAATCATATTTGCAGTTTGAACAATCGAATTTTCAACACTCTTGGGGGAAAAGACATCAGCAAAGTCTGTTTTAGCTTTAACTAACCCTTTTGAGTGAACAATTGCTGATAACAATCTAAAGTGATGTAATACTAATAACGGGCACAAAGGATTTGATAGTAAGCCATGCTAATGTGTTCTTTCTATATCATGTTTTGCTTAAGTAACAGATGCTGGCGTGAGGTGGATGAGGAAAGAATTTACGGAAAAAGCAACCGGGTTTAGGCAAGAATGGCTAGTCTCCATCTTACTTCGTGGCCTACTTTAGACAAACATCTGTTGAAATCCCTCCTTGCCACCAACTCATATTTTGAAGCGATCTATCCTGGCACCAAAGCAGTCTTAATGAAATGTGCTACTGTTGTCAATAATAGATATCTTGAATTACCTGTCTGGGGAAATTTGCCTCAAACGTTTCACACTCAATAAGGACCTGTCTGAACTCTTGCTGGTGACACATGGATGCCTAGTAAATCATATGAGTATATCCACTTGGCAATGGGAAGAATAGACACATTCTTTAAGGCTTTTGGGTATTATTTCAACAATAGTTTTCCTCTAGTCTAGGAATCTAGGTCTGTGCCCTTGTTGTGGTTCTTCTGAAGATGGAAGCAGGTATCTCGCAGCTTCAAACTCCACCAATAAGTGATGAGGAGAGAAGAAATGTGTTGTTCAGGCTTTAATTAACACATGGAGTATTGTTATGCTAATTTAAACATCTATGAGGAGTTTTAATGAGTAGTGTTTATGTTTATTTAAGTATTGCCCTTTTCAGTAACATCAATTAAGTATTGTCCTTGTCACTATACAGTCTGGCATTTAGTCTTTCCCGTGTTTGATTTTAATGTAAGTGAAAAATAATATATAGAATGGCATTGATACTGTTAAAAATTTCTGTAATTTGGTTCACCGGAATAGAAACAAAAACTTTTTAGAATTTCACATTTTTTCCTAATTATAAGAATAATTGTGTTTATTATGAAGAATTTGGAAAAAAATAAAGATAGCACAAAAGCAAATTAAAACTATGGTTCCACAGAGTAAACACTATAGACATCTTAATTTAGTTATTACCAACCTTTTATAAATAGTGATCAAATGTATATGACAATGATCCATGCACAACTTTATGCTTGGATAGATACCTTAGCAGTAAAATATATTTGATGGTTGAATATTGTTGTCTTATTTCCACTCTGTTTGACCTCAACTGCATTTGAGACTATCAAAGGTACAAGAGAAACTGAGTGATATGTGTTCCCTCTTTGATATTAGCACCTTTCCTATCACAGAATAAATTCCACAAATAATTCTTTGTTCATGAGACCGGGAGGGAATGTATCTGACCAAATATCCCCCTAGTAATCAAGGACTGATTAAGCGTCCATTAAGTGCAAGGCACATTGCTAGAAGCTAAGGATACACCACCCCCCAAAAAGCTCACAGTCTGTTTGCATAAATAGGACATATGCATATAAAGATAAATAACAATAGAAAATGGCTTATGTGAGTCCCAATGTGAGTGGCACAGACAATGCTCATGTCAAGATTTCAGAGGAGTGAGTAATTACTGCAGACACAGTTACATCATGGAATTATACATAAACTGTTGGTCATGATACGTTATTCTTTAAAGGTTGATTATATCAGAACCTTAGTGTATTAGGGACGTGAATACTACCACTTGGTATGCAAAGTGATATCAGCTTTAATGATCTCAAAGCACATAATAAACATTCTTCAAATGCAGCTTCCCTCCACTATCATAAAGTAATTTTGCAAATGAAGAAAATGAAGCAAATGAGGAAAATGAGAATGCCATTCTATCAAATTGGCATCATTTTAAATGATAGAATTAAGAGATTACAAAGATCTTGATTTCTAGTTCACTAGTCCTCAGCAAACAATCTCATACAGTCAAGGACTCTGTGCAAATGAGAAAAGGACTATGGTGATTTGGTTTTAGTTGTGAAATCTGGAATGCAGATCTTAGAAAAAAAGTCACTTGCTTCTTTACTGTTATGTTACAGATAGCTCAATTTTAAAGGATCACCCAATATCATTATTTAGATGTTTTCTTTTTTTTTCCCTGAAAAACAGCCACTATTCTGCTATGAAAAAATATGTCTAAAACAGGACTGAAGCATCAAAAAAAAAAAAAATACCTTCAAATCCTAGAAAGAACTAAAACAATCCTACGTTTGAATTAAGTATCATTCACATTTCACTTACTATCAATCTTTGACTATGAACCAAAGGGGAATTTATTCCATCTTAAGGAAGCTGAAAATGTATGCAGGAAATGTGTAATAAAATATGCCAAATATTCAAAGAGTCCTAAAAAATGTTAAATGATATGGCTACAGTGATTCTACAAATAAGTGGATTATCCCTTTAGGAGGAATGGAATTTAATTACTATTGTATTTGGAGACACTTTGGACTTCATGATGAAGTCATTATATTTGAATTAAATTAAGTAGATATAAAATTTATGTCAAAATATACTAAATCCATTTGAAGTGAATTTAAATTATTTTTTGAAATTAGTTTAGACTCTATCTTTACTGAATTCTAACAGCATAAAATATAGGTACCTATTTTGACTACATTATAGTGAGAGCTCAAGACCTAAAATTGAAGAAATAATGCTTTAAAAAAAAACCCTCAGTTTCACATTTTTTTGATCTTGCATCACACTTCCCCAATATTCATTTGAAGTAGGTGATCAAATAAAAGTTGTCATGGTTATACTAATAGTTAAATTTCTTGGTCTCAAAGGTGTTTATGACCACCAATGAAATTACATTATCAAGCTACATGTCTATCTCAAATTACAGTCTGGTTTGAGTAACTCCTAACATTTTTCTTAACATATTGAGCAAAGTTAACATAAAACTATGGGTAAAATATCAGTTAGAAGTAAAAGGTCTTCAATTTGTCTTTCCAAAAATGTTTCTTGTTAAAACATTTTGTGAGAAAGTATCTGCCTCGTGTTCCCAATGTTGCTAGATGTTAAGTAAATATATGCTGATTATAAGAAAAAAAAAGTTGCTTTGGCAACTCTCTTATTAAAATGCATTTGTAACCCCCATCTGTCATGAAAGTTTTGAAAAGTTTGTTTACTTTGGATAGCAGCCTTATCCAGGGTTACCCTAGCAAACAATGATAGCAGTCTTCAGAAGTTGTGTGAAGAACAAGCCACTAGGGATCCATTTTTGTTTTAATTGGCACACACAAACACTCTTCTGGTCTGTCAGAAAGATCAAGCTAATATGCATGGAGGGTGTTATATTCTTAGCTTTGGGGAGCAGTAAAGCTCCCTTTATTTAAGTAATTTAAATGATAGACTGCAAAAACTTTGCAAGTCAGAAAAATGTTTTATACTTTCTTAGGGAATATTTGTTTTAAGCAACGGAAAATGTTCTACATATCTAAAGATGTTGAACCTTATGTTGTAATTACCCTTTCTTCCTTCTGACTCCATGAAATATTCTTAAATCCACATGCTACTAAATAAGGCTAGCCACCAATGGATCCTGAATTTCCACAACTCCCCCTGTGTTAACAAATGTGCGTTCATTAGTTTCCAGATGTTTACTGGATATGTTTTCAATGTGTTTGGGGTTGATTGATTTGCATGTACATTTATTGAAACCCTCAGTGGTGTCATCATATCAAAATACCCTGCCCACGTAAGCAATTTCTTATTTAATGGAAAGTAAACAAATGTTGGGCTACATACACAACAGATCTAAACGCATTCCACAATTTAAGGTTTAAGGCCAACCTTCCAAAGACAGTGCTTTTTAATTGAAATTGAGTTGTACCTTTGACATGCAAATAATTTGGTTCATGCAGATTTGTTCTGCATGATAAAATTGGCCCTATAGTGAACATTCACGTCTGTATCAATTGTCCACTCTACCTTTCTATTTGTTAACGAAATACCCACACCCAAAGTTTATCTCAATCAAACTAATGTTCAACAAAAACTCATGTGCATTCTTTTATCAGTAGGAAAATATTTTAAGTACTGAGAAACAGTCTTCTCAATATTCATGAAAGAATACTATCTAAGTAATTAGTAGATAGTTTAGCAGTTTCCACAGTTTTGCAGTCAGCTACACCAAAACTTTTGCCTGTGGTGTTCATATGAAAAACGACAGAAAAAGTGACTAATCGAAGCAGTTGGTGTATAAAGATATCAGCTTAGGGTTTTTATTGCTGTTAATGTTAATTTCTAAATTTGGGGGGAGTACTTGCCGCTAGATAAACTAATCATCCTAGGACTCATGTTTGCTGGTACCCACTGCTCAATCAGTCACTGCCAATCACAGATCAGCTTTTAATCTGAGCTATGTTCACTGTGCAAAATTACTCATTTAGTCCCATAACATTTGGAAATTTGCAGCTCCCACCATTTTCAAACTGGAATGATTTTCATTATGTCCTATTTATGTAATGCCCAATTTAAAAGAGATTAACAAATACAAAAGTATAAACATAAAATCTCCCTTTCCCCGAGGTATACTAAATTATTGTCTGTCCTATATTTTTTGACCCATGGATTAACATTGGGTATGTGTTTATATTATAATGAAAATACCATGTTATAAAAAAATATTTCTATGCATATAAAAATCTCTGCTACCATCATCTCCCACATGGACTTAATAACAAAAATCTTTGGATTTCCCCACCATCTCATCCTCACTTTCTCTTCCAGTCCATATTCCATATGCAGCCATCGTGATCCCTCTGAAATTTGGATCCAGTCAACCTATTCCTCTGCTTGATATCATCCTGAGATTCCCCACAGATGTTGCATTACAGTGCAACTTTAATTCAGCCTACCAGATCCACCTATGACACTGCTCTATAGTTCCCTCTGCCTCTCTATCATTCAGCCATAATAATTTTTTGTTATTCTCAAGTTCTCCCATACTAATTTTCATTTCCCTAAGAGTAGGTTTCCATTGCCCAGAACCCTCTGACTTCCTCTATCATACCATTCGGGTCAGTTTAGTTTAAATGTTACATTTTCAGAAAATGGTTCTCTAAAATAGACATCCTTCCTAAGCATTCCCATGATATCTTGCTCCTAATTTGTTATTAGACATATTGGTCTTCGTTGAAATTCTCTGTTGATCTCTCTGTTCCCCCTACTACAGTATATTCACTCTGAACCCAAGGGCAATTATCTACCTAAGGTATGGCTGCACAACCCACACCTAAAAGGTATTAAATAAATAATAAATAGATGAATACTATATATCTTCTACATTTCAGCGAATACATTATAAGCTACTATTTGATATGCCACAGTATATGTAGCTCATCCTCTATTGTAATAAAATTTTTTATGGTAAAAATATTTAGATTTAGATTTAGATAACTAGACTCAATTTAGATGATTCCAGTTTTGTTGGCAATATCCAAAGCATCATAGTCAGGCGCCGGTCAAACATAGACCTTCTCTCCATCAGACATGATCAAGATGTTAACTTTGGCTACATCAGTGGCCTTTGTCACAATCTGTTTGATCTGGTGCTTGCTGGCTTTGACATCCACAATAAACACAAGTGCGTTATTGTTTTCTATTTTCCTCACGGCTCATTCAGTAGTCAGGGGGAACTTGATGATGGCATAGTGGTCAAGCTTGTTTCCCCTGGTGCTCTTCCAAGGATATCTGGGCTGGCTGCCTTTGGAGATACACTGTCTTGGGCTGTTGGAAGGTAGGTGACATGCAGATCTTTTTTTTGTGACTTTGGACATCTTTAAGTACTGTGTTCTTGGCCTTTAAAGCCTTTACTTCAACTTCAGCTTTGGGAGGGGCAGGGTGTTTCCTTTTAACCTTCAGTGCCATCTTCATGAAAGGCATCCACTGGGCAGCCTGGTGGCTCAGTGGTTTAGTGCTGCCTTCAGCCCAGGGTCTGATCCTGGGGACCCGGGATCAAGTCCCACGTCAGGCTCCCTGCATGGAGCCTGCTTCTCCCTCTGCTTGTGTTTCATGAATAAATAAATAAAATTTAAAAAAAAAAGGTATCCATTGTAATAAAATTAGGAGGTTGCAAGACCATTGTGTTCTTTTAGGCAATGTAAGTAGTTTACTTTGACATCTACTAATACCACTTTTATCACTAGGCAATCCATTATGAAGATTGAGAACCACGGTCTGAGACTATATTTTCCCATCAGTCAATAAATCCTAGATTTCAGACAATAAGATTAAGTTTGGAGGAGTCAGGAAGAGCAAAGAGTGGGTCGGTATTTCTATACATATCTCTAGGATAGAATTTTCTTGATTATATTACAAAGCCACCATGTGTTTTCCAGGGATGATCTACTAGGTCAACCAAGAATCTCATTCTATGTATGGATCTTTCCAACTGAGAGTTGATAATGTGGGAAATTGGATGCAAGTTTAAGATTTTCAAGAGTTAATCATTAGATTAATGAGTGAAGTCTTTAGAGAACCTCAGTGATGCAACGGTGCTCATTGCTTGTCAATCAACATTGCAGCCATTAATTACACTAAAACACTATTCACATTTATAAACAAGCAAACTGTGGGAGGACAGGTGGCAATAGTTATGCTACCAAGAATTTTATTTAGACGTATTAGCTAATTAAAGATACAGTGACTTATGCAGAAACAGGTACTGTCACCACAAGTTTATTACTTACACCTTTCCCATTAATAAGTGCTGAGATTGCACAACAAGAATAAAAGATGTTGCAGTATATATCTCTGTGCTATTGTAACATATTTGGCCATGATTATGAGTGTTTATAAAACATTCAAGAATTGTTCCATGTCTACTTACATTAATGAGAACACCTGTTAACTTTAGTGCTGTACAGACTTATTTGCATTAGATTCAGGTTTTTGCATACTGTACATCACTTTTTGAAACAATTAGATGCTTATAGAGAAATATAGCTGAGTGAAAAACAGCAGCTTGAATGCCTTCCGGCTCAAGACAATTCAACTCCAGGTTTCAGTGAAAAACAGAAATCGGCTGAATTACAATACTGACAGTTAGAAGTGAATGTAGGTGTATTTTATATTTTTTACATTCAGAGAACAGAAGATACATATTAAAATCTGTGCTTTAACCTTCAAGTAAAATTGCAACCAATGAAGACCATTTCCAGACGGGGTTGCCAAGCATGTAAGAAATGACTATGTCACCACAAAGTGGATTCTCTATCATCTTGGGGACCTCTTATGTAAGTCTCAGAAAGCTAGATGATTTCCACAGGAGACAATGTGCAGACCACTGCCCACTTGGTTGTATTTACAACCACTGGCCATAGGGCTCTTCCCATGTGGAAGAGCACTGGAAGGAGGGAAGTAGCCAAGGACTCCCCTCCTCCAACCCTTGACTTCTGAGCTGCCAGTCACAGCATAACCTGCCCACCTAGAAAAGTTCCATAATTCCCTTGCAGAGAAGCCAGTGAGTCTGTCTTATTCATTACTAAGAAAAAACTGTCATAGCTTTTGTAGGTCTCACTCTATTGACACATCTGTCTGCCACTCCCCATAGGATGTTATAGCTTCTGTGATTTAAATATTTTCAGTTATTGAAAAGGGAGCACTCGCACAAATCTGTGGATTCACAGCCTCTATTATCATCATTATATTTAAGAGGTGCAATATTTACATCAAAATGACTCAGTTGGTGATATATTCTAAAGATAAATGTGTATTTATGATCTGAAGAAGTGTGATTTATAACTACTTTGTCAGACATAAACAGAGTGCCTCTGTGCTGTTCTAGTAAATGCAGATTAGCCAGGGCACAGATGAACTATTTTCATAGGATTAATTCTACCTTGACCTGGGAAATGAGGGAACTGAGAATTCCCCTTGGAGAACGTGTAGATCACAAGAAAGAATGGCATCTATTTCCTCCTCTACTGTCTCATCATACAGTCTGGGAAAAATAACAAATATTAGGTGAGGATTTGGGAATCGACTAGTGAAATTTTTTAAGATTTATTTCTTATTTGAGAGAGAGAGAGTAGCAGCAGCAGCAGCAACAGCGGGGAGGGACAGAGGAAGAGAAAGTCTTAAGCAGACTCTGCACTGAGCACAGAGCCCAATGTGGGGCTCCATCTCAATCTCATGAGCCAGAGATCATTACCTGATCCAAAACCAAGAGTTGTACACTTAACTCACTGCACCACCCAGGCACCCCTCAACTAGTGAATTTTTGTTGTCTGGAATCCAAACCTGTATAATTCAGGAAGTTAATACTATAGTAAAACCTTACTTTTAGTTTTTAAAAATTTTGAAATTGTATTTAACCAAGTGCTTGATAATCTAGATTTTGCCCAAAACAGCATCATTATTCATGAAGGATGATACGTTAAGCATATGTATAATTAGGAAATTGACAAATGAGGAGAAATTTCTCTTTTCTTGTGAATTCTAGGCTTACATAAATTGAAATTTTTGAATTTTTTCCCCAAACATATGCAAAAATGATAATTCTCCCTATTGGTGAAAATCCATATTTATTCAAAAGGACTATCTTTAAACAAACATGAAGAAAGTATCTGGTGTTTTAAAGACTATAATTTAGAGGCATATTATACATAATACAATGGTATATAATATATAATTTAATGGTACTTTAAAAAATAATCCACTTGTGATTATATGGTAGACAGTGACATCTGTCAGTTGAGCAACAGGACATATATTTAATAATGGAGACATTTGACATTGGGAATGACATACACACTACTCCATGATAAATGTGTGCACAAACACTTAATACTTCTTATTCCATGATCACCTCCAGCCAAAATGGTTAAAAATAGAACCTTTTAAAAGTGTTGAATTTAAAATATTATCAGTGACTACATAGGGTGTTTATATAATTTGTTGCCTAAACTGTGACAATTTTGAAAGCAAAAGAGGTATTATTAATAATAGCACCGTGACAACAGGTCTACTTTGTAGACATTGGGACATATGGATCACTATTTATCATAAACAATAGTGGGGAGCAATTCAACAGCCACTGACCTTTAGGGACCTGGTGAACTCCTACTAATGTCAAATTCCAGGAACTGTGTGGTATTCCAAAATAAGTTAGTAGTGACCCTTACTCTTAAGAAGCTTATAATCCAGTGTGACAAATAACACCAACAGGGGAAAGCAATGAGAAACAATAGTTAATCATGATTGAAGATGGGGACTGTGTACTCATTTTTAAGGAACAAACCACAGTTTCTCTAAGGGTAAACAGGAATCCTCAGAGAAAAAGATTGGAGAAGGTCCCTACAAGGATAGATGAGCTTTAGTAGAAGAAAAGGAAGGGGGAGGGAATAAGACAGGTGACAGGAGCAGTTTGGGCAATCATGGAGATGCAGGGAAGGACAGAGCATCTTTAGAGGTGCTAGAGGACATTCAGAAGCTGTTCCTAAATCCTCTTTGTGGGTCTTTTCCCTTCATTCATCCTTAAATGTCCATTAGCATTCCCTACTAAGCCTTGATTCTTCCCACTTAGGGATACACTCTGGAGTGATATTGCTGACTCCACTTGTTTTAATTGGAGTTATAATCTGATAAGTCCTTAATTTATATCTCTAGTTCAGACATCTCTATCTATTTAGTATCTATTTGGGATCTTCTTCAATATAAGCCACCATTATCCCTTGTCTGATCTCTCTACTGCTAGTTTATGTTTTTACAAGCCATTCTCTACATCCTCTTATTAGTGAATTCTTGATTTCATCGTTGGATATCTTGATAAGTAGATTCTTGTGTTCAGTGGGACCTAAAGAATCAGCCCTAGAATCTGTTTACAGAGCTTCACACGCAATTTGAAAGTTACTTGCTGCTCTAGACTTCAGGTAGATTACCAATTCAAGCCCATATCTGTACATGTCATTTAAAAAGTCACTGAGTGGATTCCCATTATCCTAAAGATAAACCCAAATTCTTTAATATGAACCACCAGTGCTTCAGGACTTCTCGCTTTGTCTTCAACATTTTCTCTCCAAGTCCTCTACGTAACTTTGAGCAAGTTATTAGAATAGTTGTGTTTCAACATCCTCACCTATAACCTGATGAAAATAATAATACCACATAGGACCATTGTGCAGGCCATATGAGATATAATTCAGGAAAATAATTTAGCACAGTACCTGGTACATAGTTAGTACTTTCAAATGCTGTGTTTATTGTTATTTGATTCTTTGGGTTCCCTGGATTTTTACAAACTTATTCTCTTCCTTCAGGAAACTAGCCAAATATCACCTACTCAGGAAAGGCCTGTCTAACCTCCGTAAGGTCAAAAAAGAAGTGTCCCTCTTGTAGTCCATACATACTCCATCGTGGTGTTTATACCACCATCGAACTTATCAAATCTCTTGTCTGATGTTCACTGCACTTTAAACTCCCTGATGACAAAGACCATGTGTCCCCAGCACTTGGTGGATCATCTGGAATAACACGGGCCTTTGAAGGTTCTGGAATGAATGAATGAAGGCTAGGTTGGCATAGATTAATACTGCAGAGGCGTGGTTTTCAGTTAACAGAAGTCCTTTAAATTTGGAAATGTGTTTCATTTGTTCTGTTCAGCATGAGGAAAGCAATGCTAGATCACCGAGCAGATCTATCAATCAGTAGAGCCGAGTGGAGGGTCAGAGGCGCAGAGACATTCTCTCAAAGCTGGATCTGTATTGCAACTTCCCTAATTGGCAGCACGGCTCTGTCTTCCCAAGAGGTGCCAAGGGCAGCACTTTGGAAAAGATGATACACTACTTCTGTCTCATGTGGAGTGCCTCTTCCATTGTCTCCTGGGCTTTCTGGTTCTCAGCCTTTTTGCCCTTCTTTCTACACAGCTTAAGCTACTTGCTTCCCTGCCTTTGATTTTAGAAGCTAGCTTGTGAGATGCTAGATATTTGGATTCAGATCTTTGTCTCACCTCAAGGTGACTTGACATGATCTCGAGTCCTGATAATTAAGAATACACCCAGTTCGCATTCACTGAAGCTCAGCTCTGTAAGTGCATCCTTATCCTGTTTCTTGGCTTCTGATTCCCTAGTCTGGTGGCTTACATGGTGCACCAGACCCTCTCAGCTGGCAGGAGTCCTTTTGCCAGTATCCCTTTCAGGAATGGGGGGCTCTGCTGAGCATCTCTCTGGTTCTCTCTGCCTGCCCCCCTTCTTTAACTCCACCTTCCATCTGCCTCATCCACCTAAATTACTAGACACGTAACCAAACAATAATCCATACTTGCATTCAAGGCAGATGGTCATATGAGTATCTGAAAATGAGCCATTTCAGTTTATTCATTGATTATCAAATTGGCCTGTGAAATATTCTTGTTATTTCAGGTTGGAACTCACACTCTAACAGCCTGGGCTGGATTCCGTCGTCTTAGTTTTTGTTTCTGTATTCTGTTCAGCAGACACCCTTCCTTCGATATTACCAGGTTGACTTTTCATAGCACCTGTCTCAACTATAGTTTTCTCCTGATTCATCCAGGTGGTTCTAGTGCCATTAACTGGATTTTCCTGATCCCTAGAAATAATCCTAATCCCTGAATAAATGATATCTAAAAGTCATTAATGCAGTGAGTTGCTCTCCTAATTTTTGAGGCTCACTATGAACCGTTGTGTGGCTCTCCATTGTCTAGGGTCCTGAGGAGAAGGACATCAAGGAGGATATTTCCCCATCTGGCTTGTAATTTGCTGCTCTTGATGAATGGTTCGTGGCATTGGATTCATATCTGCCTGGGTTTCATCCATAAAGTTTTCTTTTTTTTTTCATAAAGTTTTCTAAAAATGTTTGTGTTTTAATTAAATTAAGTTTATATGTAGTTTATGAATTCACTGAAAGCAGATGAAGGAGACATTGAGAGAAGAATTTATTTAAAAGTTAAAGAAGACATTGCCCAGAAAGTATAGTCTGGTGATGGCTTTCAAAGTTTTTTGGCCAAGATCCATGGTAAGAAATATATTTTACATTGCCAGCTCATACTTCTTCACTGATTCTCCCTCTTTCTCAGACTCACACAATTTTATATCTCTATCCATCTATTCATCTCTTATTCTATATATAATATTCAATACATATACTATGAGTGTGTGTATATGTATATATCATATACTGAAACAAAAGTCATGAAATAACACTTCCCCTTACAACAGGTCTATGAGATATTCTATGCATTTCTATTTTAGTCTATTCTTCCTTTAACTGATTTCTAAAAAGAAAAAAAAAATACTGGTTCCAACTCACTAAATTGATTTCTTGACCCATTAGAGGGTCTCGAATGCAATCTGAAAAACACTGGCCTTGGGAGTAATGAAAGATGAAATAATCTTCAAGCTCTACTCTGGCTTTCTCTCCATCTCTCTCTCTCCCTTCCTCTCAGTTTATAAGATGCTTCAAAATGTCTCCATATATAATTTAACGGTTGAATGAATATTTAAACCTATGAAAAAACTCCAGAATATTTGTCACGTTTTTAACAATTAGGCCTGAGTGATCAGTAACCCTGTGTAAGGGGTTCTGTTCTGATAAGTCATTTCCTGCTCTTTGAAAGTAGAATTAGGATGTGGTTCTTTGGAATTTGGCTTAGACCCTGGCTTTTCTAAATATACCTTAATGCAAGAGTTTCTTTATAAAAGAAGAAACAAAGACTTGGGGGTAATGTGCTGTTTGGAATACATTTGAGATACCTCACCATGATCCGAAGAGGGAAAAACCAAAGAAGTTAAAAGCCTGGCAAACTATCACAGGCAAAGAGGGCAGCTATTTGTTTTTAAGTCCTATGTACTGAGACAATGAGTGCGCTCCACGCTGCATCCTGCAGCACCATGACACAAAGTCTGGGAGTAGTTATTAGCATGTGTCTGTGTGATGGGAGAGGGAAAGCTAAACATTTTAATAGTGTTATGGCCTCTCCTCCTCAAGTTCCCATTAATGCAAATACAGCACATGTGGTTTAATTCCCAAGAGCCTTGTAGGACACAAATCACAGATGTGGAATAAACATTATCAGAGAATATGACTCCACGGTCTTCTCCTTGCCATCAACAGATGCCCTTTAGCTCCCATGATGTCAGACAGATACCTGATATGCTATCTTGAAGAAAATCACAGAAAGTCAGGGTTCTCATAAGGCTCTAGATGGCAAGATTTGCAAGTAGTCTCCAAAGACTTCTTGGTAAATGATGGCAGAGGCTTGGACTCCATCAAGGTTTTTGGAGAACACTCACTGCTATGATAACTAAATATAGCAAAATTTACTCATCTTTTACGTATCAAAATTACCAGAGAGGTATGTATGCTCTGGGTAGAATATAGTGTTCTTGTAACGTAACCCAGACAATCTGATGGCAGGAGGCTGACAAAATGGAGCTGGTATATTTCACATATTCAATAAAATTTCCTCCAGCTATCCAGAATCTTCTATGCCATCTTCCACAAGACTATACAGTTCAGGGTGATTGCTGCTCTGAGATCACACTCTTTTCCTTTCCTGTTTTCCATCCTCTCTCCATGACATTCTTTCCCCAAATTCTCAGGCTTAAAACTGAAGTAAATTGAGTCTCTGCTATATAACTCCTTATCATGACTATGTTTTAAAACTGACACTATATTTGAAAAACTTACGTAATTTCCTTGTGCATTGATGAACTACATTACCCATAGGTGAGACTTCAGTATCCATATGCTGACCTGACCTTAAAACTTATATTGACAATCTTGTCAATTGCCATGTAGTGTGATTAAGAAGCCTCTTTGAATGACAAACTAATTCCCTAAATCTGCTGTATCAGGCCTGGAAATTTAATGATCGGGTTATTCCTTTAGCTGAAGCCTTTTAAACAGTTAAGTGGAGGGATAATCTTTTCATAGAGTTATTTGTTCAGATATTGGTATAATATGTACATTGGAAAATGTTTTAAAACAAATTATTTCTAATAAATACTGTTTATTAAAATGTTAAAAATAAGCAAAATTGGAACTATGTAAAATGAAAAATAAAACCTCCTTCTAATCACACTACTGAAGGACAATTCTTTTAATATTTAATGTACCTCTTCCTAGATTTTTGTTAGTGGATGATATATACATTTATATTATATTATATGAGCCTTGTATAGGTCAAATTAAACACAATATGGTGCCTTGTTTTTTTCTTTTTTAAGATTTTATTTATTTATTCATGAGAGACACAGAGAAAGAGGCAGAGACAGGCAGAGGGAGAAGCAGGTTCCATGCAGGGAGCCTGATGTGGGACTCAATCCCTGGACCCAGGATCATGCCCTGAGCCGAAGGCAGATGCTCAGCCACTGAGCCACTCAGGCGTCCTGGTACCTTGTTTTTATTTTTAACTAACATTTTTTTTTGTCAAAATTTAAGATTCATTTTTCTTAGAAGAGATTCTTAGAGAGAATTGCTACATCACAATCACAATTTTGGAAGGCTACTGAAATGCATTCCTAATTACTTTTTAGAAAGATTCCCAGTTGTGCTATCTCAATAAAATTTAAGAATGAGACCATTTCAAATCATATTCTGCCTTAAGTAATATATTATTGTATGTATAATTAGCATTTTTTGGTAGAATTTGTTGCTGGTATTCTTTTCAATTATAGGATTTTGAAAATTTATTTAAAGAGCCCCAACCTTATTAAAACTTGGTCATAATTGCTACAAACTTTCTCCCCAATTTATTTTGAAAGTAACTTCTAAGTAACTTCTAATATATTTTGAAAGTAACTTCTAACTAACTTCAAACTTCTAAGTTTGAAAGTAACTTCTAAAATTATTAGTATATAAAAATGCTATTTTTAACTTTTACATTTAAAAATTTTATATTGTTCATTTGTGATTTTTCCAATTAAAATTTAATTCTTAGAAATCCCTAACCATCCATATATCAAAACTTAACTCGTATTTTTTACTATGTGTTATGATTTTTTAAAACATTTATATGCTTTATGGGTACAGAAGAATCTACCTTTCTAAATTTTTTTCCAAATGTATTATAATAGCACCATTCATTAATTAATCTTTTCTCTCCCAGCAGTTTTGTGATTCTTCTGTTATCATATAGATGCCATAGTCTTTTTGTGGGCTTTCTTTGTGTGATTTTTCTCTCAACTTACACTATTTCAACTTTTAATTATTCGTATTTTAGATTTTCCTTGTATCTCATGGAGTGTGTTTCCCCTATTATTCCTTTTATGATTTTTTAAAAACTCTTTTTAACTCTAAACCTTTTAAATAAACTTTGAATATTTTTTCTCTTCTCCACAATATCCCATTGGGATTTTGATAGTAATATACATTAATTTGGAAAAGATCAAAAATTTGCAAATAGTAAGACTTCCTCTTCAAAAACAAAGTATTTCTCCCTATTTTAAGGTTTTATTTGTATCTCTTAGTCTATTTTTTATAGTTTTACTCATAGATACACATAGTTTTAGATATTGAAAGCAGAATTTTGATAGAAGAATGTAGAGAAATTTGAGGTAATATGTATTTTAGAGAAAAGGAAAACTATGACTCCAAAGAGAGAAAATGCTCAGAACAAGTAGATGTGGAACATTTTTGTGCTGCAGCATTTAGCAAGAAGCCAACAACCTCTGTGCTGATGACCCCATGGGGCCCCGGACCATTCATCCCCCCCCTCTTCATATGGGTAAGCATTTCCCACAGGACGCAGTTCATGTAAGTAACTCTAACTAGTGGGATAATCTAATCTAGGGCTATGTTCATTTTCTGATATTAAATAATAGAATTATTAATACCAAAAATGTACCATTTCTACTGATCTGAGTTTCTTCTTCTTAATCAGGGTAGATAAAACCCATACCCATCAGCAACTGCAAAAACATCCATCTAGTTTTGAACCAAAGTCTCTACCTCTCTCCAAAAACCTATTTCCCACGTTAACTATAAACTCTTCCTACTCAACCTTTATAGTAGCCATGTAGTATCTCATCATTTGGATATATGCTTTCCCATTTCCAAATTTGGAGAGTATGGTTTTAATTGCTTTTGTATCTTGATAATATCTAACAAAATAAGAGCCTATGGCTTTGAGTACAAGTGCAGAATGTAAAAAGAGACAATATAGCTTGAGCTAATATAGCTCGATTTCAAATACTTGGGCTCTATAGATAACATGTTGTGGTCAGATCTGTGCCTGCCTCTCACAAACTCATGTCCTATCCAAAAAAGAAAAAAAAAAGGGATCTCACAGTTCAAGCAAATAATAGAAATCACAGATTTGGGCAGTGGTGGCAGCTTGATGCCACACAGAGAAAAAAACGAAGCACGATAAATGGACAACAACCACAAAAACAGGTAGGTTTAACAGAACAGAGGGCAGAGAACAGCAGGGCACAGTTCAGACCAACCACACTAGAGACCAGAAATGACTGTCCCAAGAATGTGAATTCTGTACAGGCAGGGATTTTTCTTGCTGTATTCTCTACAGTGTCCCCAGGACCTTGAATAAAGCTTGGAATGTAGTAAGCACTTATGTATTTATTAAATGAATATATGAAACACAAGGGAAGAAACAATTTTCTTATTCACCATGAGGCTAAGTAACTGCCTCATGTCACTTAGATACCATCTTGGGAAAGCTCAGGTGGCAGGGCAGATTGCTGAAGAGGCTACATCTACTAAGATTGAGTTAAACGAAACAGGCAAATATAAGTATTTTTGGTTTTGTTGTTTCTTTTCTCTCCCTCCCCAAAGAAATGAGGGATCCACAGCAAAATGATTAAATTATTGAGTGTAATGATGTTCTTTTAAAAAGTATTTGCTTTATAGGAAGTGATTTTGAGCGCCCTTACGGGATTATTTCCTTTATATCTGCTGGTCAGTAGCTGCAGGCAATTAACGCTTTCTCAAGAATATTCTCATATCCTGGCTTTTTCCTAATTCCGTAACTCCTTCTCAGTCTTGTTATTCCCCTAAAGAACATTTTCTTAACTTAAATTTTTATTTTACTGCAGTGTGACTACTGATTTTTGTTTAAACTGCTCACATATATACAGTCCATCCAAAAAGGAAAGTGAAGTGCTTCTAGCAATGTTGCCATAGTTGGCATGCCCCACCCAAAGGTCTTCCAATGGAGTTTCCAGAAAATCTAAATGTAGTTAAACCACAAACTGGCTATTCTTACTCTCTGGGCCATAAGAGATTTTCAAAATCAGTTTGGTTTTTAAAAACCCATTAAATGTCCATCATGGCTGGGAAGACCAGTGAACTGATTTCTGAAAAGTAAGTTAGGATATTACTCAACAGAATTTATCCTAAATGATTACCGTCATCGGGAAGACCTTGGGGTAGGGGCTCTTCATGGGTAATACAAGTGCCACTTGTGTAAAAATAACAGCATGTCCTCAGAGCAGTTGTGTGCTAGAGACTTCCTCACTGCTTCTTCCTTCACCATGGTGCTCAGACCCAAGAGCTGAGAGGAAAATGCTTCTTCTGTGGCCATATTCTTTTCACTCTAACCACTTCCCAGATGCCCTCAATTACCAACATTTTTTTTAACATGGTGCCACCAGATAAATCCCATATTAGCATATTATTCTTTCTAACTCCTGCTTGGTTTTTCCAGAACACCATTCCCTATATATCTTAATTTGCTTACTACTTACCTATAGATATTTAATTGTTTGTTCTCTATTACAAAAACCAATGCTACAAGGAACATTTTGGATACCTATTTATACAAGTGCAAGTGTACGATAGATTCTTGAAAGTGAAAGAGCAGGATCAAAGATTATAGACAATTAATTTTTAACAAATTCTGCTAGATTCTACTCCAAAACTGCAAATATATTAATAATGGTCTTTGAAAGCTGGACACTATGGATCTTCTGAATATTTATCAATCTGATGAGTGAAAATAGTGTCCCACAGAAGGCAGTAATTCCATGACTCTTGGTGTTGGTAAACATTTTTTCCCATAAACTTATTAGCAATTTTTAATTAGTCTCTATTTTACATTTTTTTTTATTTCTTTCCTTGTTTCTCCTTTTCATAATCATTTGGAGATGTTCTCTCTGTTTCTGTCCTTCATATAAATACATTGTTTCACCTGTCATTTTTCTTTTGCTTTATTCATAGTGTCTTTAGTCATATAGAGGTTTTTCCATTTTATATGTTCATATACGTCGGGAGTATTTTGTCCTTCTAAGTTTTTATTTCTATTGCTGGTACACTTTTGTTTTAAGCAGGTATTAAATTTTATCAGGAGGTTTTGTTTTGTTTTTAACATTGAATAAGATGGTCATTTGGTTTTTCTCCAGTGAATTATAGTAAGAATGAATAGAAATGGGCAGCCCTGGTGGCCCAGCGGTTTAGTGCCAGCTCCGGGGTGTGATCCTGGAGACCTGGGATCGATTCCCATGTCAGTCTCCCTGCATGGAGCCTGCTTCTCCCTCTGCCTGTGTCTCTGCCTCTCTCTCGTGCTCTCTCTCTCTCTCTCTCTCTCTGTCATGAATAAATAAATAAAATATTTAAAAAAGGAATGAACAGAAATAAATTGTCTCATGTCGGAGATATTTAACTCTTGGGATTAGTATTTCATTTGGTTAGTAAGATTTGATTGCTAATATTATACTTAGAAATTTTACCATCTTTCATCATTATGATTTGCTTGCAGTTAGTTTTCTTTTTGGAGCTATCCCTGTTTGATTTTGTTTGTAGGTTATGCCAGCCTCATAAAATAAATTGGAAAGCTTTCCATATTTCTATAATAAAGTGTTTATGTAATATGAGGATTGCTTGGTATTTGAGTTTGGTGAGATGTATCTATAAAAAGTGTTTGTTCCTGAGATGTCTGGGTGGTTCAGTGGTTGAGCGTCTGCCTTTGGCTCAGGGTGTGATCCTGGGGGTCGGGATAGAGCATTGGGCTCCCTCTGGGGAGTCTCCTTCTCCCTCTGCCTATGTCTCTGCCTCTCTGTGTCTCTCATGAATAAATAATAAATAAATAAAATATTTTTTATTTTAGAAAGTGTTTGTTCCTGATGCTTTTCCTGGTATAGATATTTTATTACTTTAAAAAATTCTTCTTTGATAAATCTCTATCAGTGTTTCTATTTCTTGAATAAAATTTGTAGATTTAAATTTTCCTAAAAAATAGTTTATTTCATCTAGGTTTTCTGAGTTATTTAACTAACTTTTATGCAAATTCATTTCTTTTTTGTAGTCATTTTCTTATTTCTAACATAATGTCTTTTCTCTCTCTTTGGTTATAATTGTCATTTTTACAAATTTATTGTTATTTCTTTTTAAGAGAGCAGCTTTTAGTTTTATTGACAAAATCTGCTTCATTTGTGGTTTACTCCATCATTTTTTGCTTTTACCTTTATAAGGTTCTTAATTACATTTTATATAGGGCTATTTTGATTTTTTTTTGTGAATTTAATCTTTTAAATCTTTGTTAAAGTATTTATTTATATTTTTATTTCTAAATAAATGCACGAAGCTAATAAATATTTCTTTAAAAACTACTTGTATCCCACTACTATTTTTGTCACTAAACAAAAGTTTCAGGCAGTGGCTGACTAGCTTCAGATCAGTTTCTCTTTGAAGAAACTAAATAACCAATAAGACAGAAAATGTGTAAACTAAAATTGTAAAGAGAACAGAAGCCCAGAGATGTGAATTCAGAATTTGGTCTCTCTTCCCATCAGATATTCCTTGTGTAAAAGCTATGGATGACAGTCTGAGAAGTTCTTCAGAGTTGGTAGTGGTCTCACAGGACTTAAGGAACAAAATTAGAGTTTAGGATCTACCAAGGTGGAGAAACTTGTGGATTTCAGTTGGAACCCTGAAGCATTATGCCCCAAGCACATTAAAAGAACCAGAAATAGCCTAGACTTTACAAAATCAGAAACTCAATATTGAATTAGCTGCATCTCCACTCGGATAAAGATGATCTGCTCCCAGTCTAAAACACCTGCCATAAAATAAAAAATAAATAAATAAATTCCCTCTGGAAGAAAATATCATCCAGGTTCTTCATTTATCTCTACAACTTTTCAAAGACAATGTTCCACATTTGATTTAAAAAGGTAGGTTTGCAATAGGTAAATGATTGACAACAAATAGAAAAAAAAGTGAGAAAAACAGATCTATAATCAATCTTGATATTAAGTTGTAAAACATATAATATATTCAAAAAATAAATAATGAGCTTGGAAATTTCGGCAGACATTTGGAAATGATCGATATAATGCAATGAATTTTAGAACTGAAAATATTACTGAAATTAAGAGATTTCTATCAGATTCAATATAGAGAGAAAAAATCAACTGAAATTAGGTCAGAATAAAATATGTAGACTGAAGTACAGAAAACAAATGAACGGAAAATAGTGAGGATACAAGAAAAGGTCTATGAGATATGTAATTGCGGTCCTAGCAAGAGAGGAGAGAGAGAGAATGGGGGAAAGCTATATTTAAAGCCGGTGACAGAATTTTCCCTAACTGCTTAAACATATCAAGCCACAGATTCAGAAGCAACCAGGAAAAAAAAAAAGTGGTATTAATTTAAAGGAGCAACAATGAATTGTCAGTTAAAATTAGTAGGAAAATTTAATTCTGGTAAGAAACTTATGAAAAGACCGTACATATCCTCATTAACCATTCCTTGAGGTTAATTTTAATTACTATTGTACTTCAATATCTGGAATTTTTACTAGAAACTGTCAAATATCTCAGTAATAAAATTCAAATATCACCATGTTTCTATCAATATAGTTACTTGAAATCATGTGCTTGAAAAGCCCAACAAAATATCTTCAAAGAATTTCTCCTTCTACTGCTATGTTTATCCATTTCTGTTTCATCTCTAATGATCTGTTTCTACCAGTCTAGACCAAGACAGGAACTCGCTCCTCTGCATGACAAAAGCCTGAGGACAAGTGGCCTCCTTGCTTCCATTTCTTTTTTAAAGATTCATTTATTTATTTTAGAGAGAGAGTGAGGTAGAGGCAGAGGGAAATGGAGAGAGAAAAATCTCAAGCAGACTCCCTGTTGAGCATGGAGCCCAATGTGGGACTTGATCTCTCAAGACCCTAAAAACATGAACTGAGCTGAAATCAAGAGATGGTCACTCAACCAACTGGGCCACCCAGGCGTCCCTGCTTGCTTCCATTCTTAACCCTCTATGTTAAGTTTCATTACACAGCTAACAGAGCAATCATCCAAAACATTACAGAACCAAGTCACTTCTCTGCTCAAAACACCCTAATGGTTGAAATTAAAACTCTCTATCACAGTCTTCAAGATTTATATGATGTAAACATTGCCCATCATGTTGACACCTCTCCTTTCAGGTGTCGGCAGCATGAACTTTCTAGTTGTTGCCTTGAGTCCTTCTTCCAGGACTGCTCTTTGCCCAGATGGACACCTGGATTCACGGTTCTGCTTCAATGGAGAGGTCTTTCATGATCACTCTTTCTAAAAGAGGACACCCTTTTCCTACCCTTGTTCATCTTCTATCTCCTCTTACTATTTTTTCTCATAATGTCTTTTAATTAACATTTTTACTTTTTAGGTATTTGGTTATTGACTACTTTTTACTAATTGTGAACTCCAGGAGTCCAGGGTTTGTTTGTTTGGTTGGTTGGTTGGTTTTCTGTAGTAGTCACCAGTATATCTCCAGTCTTTAAAATAGTATCTCAATAAATACCTATTGAATGAATTCATCGATTTATTCAGCAGCTATTATATATGAGTGCCATGCATTACTCTGCCTTTGTACAAAAACTGAAAAGATGAATGCACAGGATCCTTATATTCAATAAATCCATATAATAATAGGAGAGAAACACATAAACAAGTTATAGTCAATGTGATAACTAACAGAGAGACAATGTTCATATATAGTGATGTGAAGTCTGTGGTTTTTGTTTTGTTTTGCTGAAAAATAAATTGACTAATTTATCATCTTCCCACAGTTAGCTAATGATTACTCTAAATACTTGTATTTAGACAAGCGTTTTCTGTTAAGTTTAATAAACACAGAACTAAAGGCTATGGTTCTTAAAATATAAATAATGACATGGTCCTTAAAATATATAATATTCAAAGTTCTCTAAATGTTATAGCCTTTCCTACTACATTCACATTTTCATTATCACCGTGAGTGAAGATAACAAGCATGATCATATAATTCATTGTCATCAACAAAACCTAACTGGAACTTTAATTAACTCTTACTTTCTTTAGATTGTATTCAAATACCACCTATATAAGGCCTTCTCTGGCCATCCTATTTAAATTTCTCAGTTCTGCTCTTTGCTTTGATTTTCTAATTGTCATAGCAACATCATACTATATATTTTGCTTTGTCTTACTCTTTTACCCATTTCCAGCCTCACCAAACAAGAAGGTAAACTCCATGAAAGTGGACTTCTTTTCTGTTTATTATTCACTGCATTGCAGTAGCTATCCTAATACTTGGCACATAGCTGTTTATCACAGCGTGGTACAAAGAAGATGCTCAATTAAGTATTTGTTGAGTGAATAATCACACATTTCACATGTTTACCCCCTCCAAATCAGAATGTTAGTATTCTATCCAGAATACTAGAAAATGCTGACACAGAAGAGGATGTATTATAATAGACAACCACATAGACTACTGTCAATCAATGAATAAATGCATTTTTACATTAGTCTCAAAGATAACTTTTTGACTATGTGCATGTTTCAACTTCAGTAACTGATGGAATATCAGATGTATATTCAGACTTACCTAAATAAATAATAAAGTAGAAGATTTTTCATGTTACAAAGAACATTCCATTTTATAAGAGAATTTATCATGACTTTAAGTGGTAAATTTTTATAAGACAATTAAATTACGGTATTATCAATTCCTAGGTTTTATACATTACTCTCTAAAATAATGCATGTGAATATGAGTTTCAGAATGACTGTTAGTTGGGTTTTAAAAAATTATTATCTCAATTTCATTTATACTTAAAAAATACATAATAGGGGATATGTAGGTGAATAATCATAATTCTTGTCTTCAAGGAGTTTATATTGTGATATAGGAATGATCTTAAAGCATGTAACATTTATGTGAAGCTCAACAAGTTTGATTAAATAACTTAGAAAGCCCAGTTAAAGGACCATTGGAGATATTCCCTTGTGAAATTAACGCTTCTAATATGACTGTGTCTCCACTTCTGTTTCTGACATAAATTAATAAGATTCTATTTGGCTAAAAAAAAGATTCTCTCATTAGTGTCCCATCAAAAATAGCACCATTTGCCTCATTAAATTTAATGAGGTTGTTGTTGTTGTTGTTGTTTTTCCATTGGTAGGTGTGGGTGTGTGATATATGTGTCAATGTGTTAGACTTGTATCTTTGAAGAACATGTTTTACAGGGGCTAGCCATTCTCTTAGCTAAAGTTGCTTTACAGTAAGCTATTTCTAGAAGGTGGTGGCACCTTAATGGGTTTGGTACTGCATCTTTCCCTTCATTCTCAAAAAAATGAAAACGTCAGAGACCAGTGCCTTTAATAGCAAACCCTCATAATTGAACAATGTTACTATCAGAATATTTTATATTGTATGTAATATACATATACTTTAAACCAAGGTTTAAAGGAAAGGAATACATCCTCCTTTTTTATCAGTAGTCCCAACTAAACAAAAATAATGAAGGAGATTGATTAAAACCAGCACTATTCCTCGCCAAATAGTATGAATTTTTTTCTTCTTTTGAAGAGTTAAAATATTATATTATTATTATAGTGATTAAGTCTTCTGTTTTCAACTTATAAAAACTAACATGACTGTTTTATACTTATATATAAATTCTAATCAAATGCTGCAAATACCATCTGTATTTGAAGACATCACTTCTTGTCTTTTTTTTTTCAATCTATGAAATAGATCCTCTAAAACACATACATAAGGTTGATGTATTGAAAAAGCAAATGCAGTGTCTGTGGAGTTTTTTACTCATTTGAACTTATTTTTGGTAAAAATTATTTGAGGATTAAGTAGCATAATTAAGGGAAAAAAGAGATCTGAGAAACTAGGTGCTAGACAATCCTTAATTTAATCTCAGCTATTAGATAGGATTAAATTATTTCTTAGAGATGATAGTATGTTCTCAAAGATAACTGAAGACTTAGATACCTGTAGCCTAAAGCTGGAAGAAACTTTAACAGTCTTTCCAGAGTTTTCAATAAGGAAGGAACAGAAGAAAAAAAACAGAAATAGGAAAGTGCACAAATTCAGTATTTGGATTGAAAAGGAGGGAGGGAAGGAAAGAGGCAGAGAGAGAGGGAGATTAAGATTATCAAAGAAGAAACTTGCAGCTTTCTTCAGATTAAATACTTTGGGTTTGAATGCAGCCAATCTTATACAGAGTAGATTAATAAGCAGAGAGCATGACAAGTGGGACTAGTGCACAGACCCTGCAACTCTTGTTCTCACTCCCTCTAAAAAGAGTGAGGATAAACAGGTAAAAATAAATAGAAGTCAGATTTGAAAATCCCACACCAGAAGAAAAATTATTCCAGGGAATGGGAGAAAATGTCATCCATAAAACATTACACTCCCAGGGAAAAATTATGGGAACTTACACCTATTAAAACAAGGACACAAAAAGAAGCATAGATGATCAAAGAAAAGCTGAGTTAGCAAAAATATAAAATGAGAGCTTTCAAAGTTTAAAAGCAGAATTGAGTACTAACATGAAAATTATTGGAAAAACTAAACTACAATAAAGTTGCAAAGGCATAGAACAGGTAAAATGATATGCTGAAGAAAACACATGAAGTGAAAAAAAATAGTGAGATCAGTTATTAGATGTAATATTGGAGAGATTTAATAAAGATAGGAGAAAGAACACAACCATTAACTCTACTTTCCTGCCCTATTCCCCTCAAAGCAACAAAAGCCAATATCTACATGAAGGCCATCCCGAGTTTGTGTGTTTGTTTGTTTGTTTGTTCTTTTCTAGTGGGGGGGGGGAAGCATGCTAGTATTTTGGTGCCTTTGTATGTGAACATAAACTTGACTAGGTACTTGTATAACACTTTCACTTTTACCAAAACCTTTAGGTTTTGTCCATTATTTTCTGAATATGAAAGTCGACATGGAGAAGCCTGAAGCTAGTCTGTTTTTTACGCTAACAAGTGACTTCATGTTTCTGAAGGTCTATAGTACTTTTTTCTTTATCCATAAAATCTAGTAATTCAGCAAAGACGCCTTTTGTATTCAAATTCTACAACGAAATTTCTTGAAACACTTTCATTTCATTTACTTGTAAATACAGGTTTCTCTGTTTCAGTGAAATTTTCATCTATCACATCTTTGGATATTTCTGTTCCAATTTCCTAAAATTTCCTTTTTTCAGATGCACCTGTGATGAGTATATAACATTTCCTATGCAGTTTTCTCATATTTATTGTCTTCTATAAATAGAAATGATGTACCTCAGTTAATAAATTTTCTTATTAGTTAGTATATTGATCACACCTTCACAGATTTTGTAATTTAATGCTCATTTTTAAAGTTCGTAATTCCAGTTTTAATGCTTCTTTTAGCTCAAACATTTTCAGAAGTGTTTTCTGTTTGTTCAGATGTTATTACTTTCAAGGCAAGAGATTCTTTTCAGCTGTTTTGTTTGCTTTTAATTTCTATTTATAGGACATCACGTTTTAGAGGCATGGCTTTTACATTTTAAAAGTAGAGATGGTCCCATATGGTCCAGCAATTCTACTTCTGGATATATTTATGAAGGGAATAAAATCACTATCTTGAAGAACTATCTGCACTACCCTGTTATTGCAGTATTATTGACAATAAGCAAAACAAGGAACAAATTAAGTGTCCATTAGAGGATGAAAGGATAAAGAAAATTTGATGTACATATATATACAATGGAATATTGTTCAGCCATAAAAAAGAAGGAAACCCTGCCATTTGTGACAACATAGATGAAACTTGAGGGCATTATGCTAAGGGAAATAAATAAAACAGAGTTCTGAATAATCAAGAGCAAATAATCTAAACAGGTCAAAAAAATATTTTCAAGTGAAAAAGATGTTGTATTAAATGAGAGACAGTTTTAATTGAGATAAAACAGTCTGAAAATTAGAATGACAGAAAAATATAAATATTATAAACCTGACAATATAAAAATGTCAAATCTATAGATAATTTATGACACAGTGAGAGGAAGTAAACATATATCTCATTTTACATAAAAAAGAAGCTAATTCTCTTTAAGCAAATACAGCAAGTATTGATTTCATTGATTTCATAGGGATGATTGCAAAAATAATGCATTCTCCTAACAGTGGAAATTTAAAAAACACAAAATGATAAAACAAAATTTGATGAAGACCACAATGGAAAACAAACAGAAACCAAAGAGAACTTGCTAATAGGCGCTCATTTATTTTACTATAGGGAAGTCTATCTTATATCGTCAGATTTTCTAAATGCACTTCATAAAATATATTCTCCCATCACAAATTGGTATAAAAATCATTGAAAGGATTTGGTTGTATTTCGAATTATTTGGCTAGAGATATCTTGTTTTTCTAGAATTTACCTTAACTTTCTAGAGATTATCTTCACACTTCTGAGTCATCACTAAGAGAGAAACATCTCTCTATACATTGTGTTGAAATGGAAGTTATATATTTTGATACCATGAACTTCATCTTGGGTGACCTTTGAGAAACTTTATACAATGTTTCCCAACAGACTATCTCTTGAGAACTTAAGAGAACTTAAAGAACTGAAAACTTAAGATGTAAAAACACGAGGTATAAGTTCTTACCACTATGTAATAGTAATTTTCATTCATTTTAAGAGATAAGCAAGGGTCTCCTTATTTACTTTTTTCTTATTTTGCAAACTCATTTCAATTCACCAATTTTCATTAACGCTGTTGCCCAATGAGGCATTCCTCTCACTTTGGCTGCTTTGCACCGGCTCTCCTCTAGGAACTATCCCTCACTTTTGCCCACAGGGTAGGAACTCCTAAGTGTTTGCTCACTAATGAGTACATCAATCATCACTTCGTTGTTTCTATTGCATTTAAGCTAAACAAAGAGAGTTTAAATGAAATATTATTAAACTAATACAAATCTAGTGGAAGCTGCATATAAGTATTAGGCATTATTTTGAAAATTACAAGTACACCATGCTTCGGGAGATTAACATGTTCCTAAAAATAATATAGATTTTTCTATTAGATTAACTTAAGTGACACCCATCAAAATCTTTAGTCTATAATTTGATTTCTATATCTTTCTGTCAACAGATTCATTCATATTCTATACATATCTCAAGGTCTCTATCAAATTTTACTTCTTCAATAAAAATTGCTTCCTTAAAATTTTTAATCTTCTGGATGTTCATAATTGTACCAGTGCTACCATCATCTACTTCATCAATTTGTGTTCTTTTATCATTTTTATTTTCTTCATTTCCTTTTACCCCCATATATGATCATCATTTATAATGTTTCCTTCATCCCTGAATGTTCAGAAGCGTCAGTGTATTCCATATCCTATTTACTTATGCCAAGGTTTGCCACCATGAGGACTCCAGATCCTGCTTCCTTTCAATACCTTTTTAATATCATGGCTGCACCATGGTTCTTACCAAGTACAAAACCTTAAAAAAAAAATAACATTACAAAGATTCTTTCCTCAAATTGATGAAATGCCAATATACTTTCACTTACATAAGCTTTGAGTAATAAGGCTCCCTGTCTCTTTCTTAAAACCAAAGCAAACAAACAAAAACACTTTCATAGCCCAGTATCTACTCTGTGCTGTTCTCAAGTGAATATGTTGCATATATAGTTGTTCTATACCTCTGGTGAAAAATTTAATTCTCACTTATATCAGCTTTACATACTTGTAGAAGAAATGCAACCATAAAAAGAAATGAGAGATTTTAAAAAACAAACAAAAAAAATGAGAGATTTTATAATAAACTATAATAATAGTTTGTTTTATAAAACCTGATAAAGATGGTATCTGAAGATCCTCCTTTCCCCCGTCTCTCCCTCACCACCCCGCCCCACCCCAACCCACTTCTCCTCCTCTTCCTCTCCCTTCCCTGCTCCCTCTTCCTCTTGTTGTCTCTTCTCCCTCTCACCAACTCTCTCCTTCTCCCCCTCCCTCCCTCTTCCTCTGAAATGTCTTGAACCTCAAGTTTTCTTTCTCTGGTCTGTTTTGGTATCTCACTCAGACATTTCTTTCATTTCTGAGCATAATGCCACTGTTACTAAGGATCATGAAATGACAATAACAATTGAAGCAATTTGTTATATTTTATCTTAGGTGGCTTTCTTCTTGTTTCTTATCTGCATCCTAGCAACAACATATATATTTTTTTGGAAAAAAATATATATATATTTTTGAAATCAGTAACTATTATGTACTTTTTTTGCAAGCCTCCCAATACTTAGATTGTCTCAGGGGTAATGATCAATAAGTTAAAATGGAGTTGACAAGAGTTTACAAATTAAAAGAAATACAGTAAGCCCTGTGAAAGTGAGGCATGTGAACTGGAAGTGGTCAAGAGTAAATAATCTTCAGGACTTTGAGGAAGACTGATGCTGGCAAGTGGAAGGCAGAGAGAAAACAGTGTGCCTAGCTCTCTAAATTGACACCAGATGAGAAATCACTCTGGTTTCAAGGCTAAGGAATATAAATCTGTATCATAATTTCGATGAGAGACATGGTTTGAAAAGGAGAGAACCTTATTTATTTACTTCCTTTAGAATATACCATGCTTACTTCAGTTACCAAACTCTCTTCATTTTAGCCAACAGCATTTCAAATTAATTTATGGATTGATGTTCTTTTGTTCCCACATAGCTATACTTAAATAGCTGAGTACCTTACTAATTAATTTGGTTTAGGTTTTGCTCAAGACTCCTTTTATACTCTGGAAAAACTAGCTTTAATATTTGGAATTATGCTAACAAAACTGGGTAACTTTAGGATACATTCTTCTATGCAAAAATAATACCCACTGAGGCTATTCTCCAAAAGTGTCTCTTCTAGCCAGGTAGACAGCTAAAAGATAGGTGGGAACAATCTTTTCAATGAGATCCCAAAGTGGACCTCAGTTAAGAAAAACAATCGACTGATGTTTCTCTATTTGCTGCCAGGAAGCTTTGTGCAGTGTTTCTAGACTTTTTCCTTCAATCAGCCCAACATGAGGTTGTGCTGCAAGCTGTGATTTTGTAAATCTTTTTTTAGTACCTATCAGGGCATCCTGTGAATTGTGGTCTCTTCATATCTGCATCATGGGGAAATGCACACAGACCAGAAAGGATCGGACAATTTCATATCTCAAAATATCCCCACCCACCCCCCCCTTCCAATTTGGAAAATAAAATTAGCTCTGAGTTTTTATCCTGGGAAACCACATATTTTGGAAACATCAGAATTTTCAAGTTCTTGAGAGGGGGAAATCTTTTGTTTTCCCTGTCATTAATAAGCCATTTCCTTTTGTGAACTCAAAAAGCTAAAATCCTCACCAGTACCTTAGCTGTTTTCTATTTTTTTCCAGCTTTAGTTTGATCTGTAATAAAACAACAAAATGTCTCTCTCTCTTTCCCTTTCTCTCTCTTTAATCCTACATGGCTAATAAGTCAGTTCTTTTGTTGGGGCCTATTAAACTTACCCTGTGGGGTTTTTTTTTATGTCATTGTAATAATATTATATGGCAGGCAAAAATATAATGATAAATGATAATTTGCCAAAAAGATTAAAAAAACACTGAGGTGTTACCTATCAAAAGTTCTCCTTCTGTCTGTGATGCAGCACAGATTGTGATCGTGACAGTAAATCTGGTGCTATTGTTAATGCCATGGCACTTGGGTTTTTGGCTTGCTTTAGTCCAATCTGTGACATGCTTGTGAATATCTTTCTTCTGTTCTGTCTGTATGGCATATGGATTTCTGGGATACAACGTCAGACCTATCCACATAACAAGTGTTCAGAGCACCTTATCATTTTAAAAAGCCAATTACTCAAAAAGACAAATGTGAAATGTTTCACATTTAATGATGAGCAAATCTGCAAAACAAATGCAATTTTGCTCCTTCTAAAAAGTTTAGTTTAACTGTAAATATTGCAATGGAGTCTTGCATGACACACACCACCGATAGAGAAAAGCTCATTTCATACATATTGTATATCATCACTGTCAATTACATCTGCACAGTATTTAAAATGAGGGTGGTATAAGTAATTAGAAATAAAGCAAATAGAATATTCTAAACTACACGGCTCTGAAATCACTGTAAAAATGTCACTGCTAACATTGAACACTCTAAAAAAATATTTTGAAAGTCTCACCCAAAAAACTGAAAACTGCATATGTCTACAGAGGTAAAGGTCATTCATGAAACACTCAACAACAAAAAATACCAATTCATTTTTTAGAAATATTTGTCAATATGTAAAGAATGTTTTGTACATAAGTTCTCAGTTACTGTTGAATCAGTGGCTGTATGTAATATTCCCACATGGAATGATGTCCTTTTGAATACTTTAAAACAAAGGTTTGGTGAAAGATTTTATGGGGACATCTTGAGTGCTGAGATTTTATGCATGGGAAGTGCAACTAACAAAATATAATAACATTGGTTTGGTAATTGATTTATATAGTTAAACTTTTATATCCATTTATAATGGAGACAATAGCTATTTTAGAATGATAATCCTTACCCCCATCTACTTTACTACTTTACTTCATCTAAGCAAACCAAAGACAAGACCAAAAAAAAAAAAAAAAAAAAAAAAAAAAACGAAAAGAAAAGGAAAATCAATCTTCCCCCTCAGCATCTCCCATTTAGGTTGTACAGATACAGTTGTCACATTTAACTGTCTTTACTATTTGCTTTTTTTTTTTTTTTTGTCTACACATTCATTAAACCTCCCCTTAAACTGTGAACACTGGTTACAGAATATTAGATGACATGAGAAATGGAATGCACCTGGCACTGGTAATTTTAGAAGAAACTAATCTCGATATTTATAACATCATTTAGCAAGTGGAACAGTTTTACCAGGCTTGGAATGTTGAGAAATGAAAAAGTTCACTTAGCTCTTGGACTTTCATTTTACATTGGAATTGAAATGTAGTCAAAAATCAGAAAGTCTCCAATCAGCTGTTGCAAAGCACACATAGAAAAGTCTACTTGACTCCTCCAGTAGTTATCCGTAGAGACTAGAAAACATCCCATAAGTCTTTCTTTCGTATTTCATGTCAACTATTTATTATCCAGGATAGAGCCAAAATAAGAAGAGCTGAACAATCAGTCTATTCGTTAAAAAAGGAGAGACGGAAAGTATAGTCAATCATGTTATCTTTAAAAGTATTTACTGAAACTAAGTGATTCACTTGGTATTTATTATTCTTGTACCGTGAGTTAATTCCAGCGGCATAAGTGTGTACCTTGGTTTCAAGTGAATTGATATGATGCCCATGGCACTTGACTATTTTCATGTGATAGCTAATATTCATCAGGTGGTCTCAGGGCATTGAACTGACATTGAAAACGTAATGATATGGGCTGTCTCAAAACGTTGCTGGAAAGATGCAAGGTCTGGATAAACAAGAAAAAAACCAATCGTTCCTTTCTGCCTTCCTAAAGTGAGTAGATTTTATCCTATTTACAAATAGAATAATGGGAGGTACAAACTCCTATCCTTCACTTTCAACCATTTGACTGTTTTCTTCCCTTTCACTGAGCCTTCAACTCCTTAAAAGGTGATGGAACATGTAACCCATTCATATTTCCATAGTAATGGCTAATTTCTAACACTTGGAACTTGAAACCTGTAACACTGAAATCCTTACACAACATTTATGTTAATGCCGCGCACAGAGGTATTTACGCAGAGGAAAAGGTGATGCTCATAAAGCTTTGTCGAGAAGAAGCCAGCTACCAGGACCTCCAACGGATATGAACTAGACAAGAACTTGTGCACCGGCGACCACGAGGGTCATCTGAACAGATCACACCTGGCTAGAGTCCAGCTGCAACAGGTATTTGTTGACTGATCCGTTCCTTATATCTAGCATTCTGACAGTTGAGAATCAAATCTCAAAATCACATTTTCAAACCGGAAGGGAATTCACAGAGCATCTCTTCAGTGAGGGCCTTATTTGACAGAAGAAAAGATTTAGATGCAGAAAGATTAAGAGGCTTTCCAGGGGGCACATTCCTAGAAAAGCCCCAGGCAGACCTGGAGTCAGATGGTCTGGTTTGGAGTCCTGGCTGCCTAACTTACTCTGTGAGGTACTTTAGGAAGGCTCTTAACTTTTTTAAGAGGCCATTTTCCCAGCTGTAAAAATCTGTGACACCTATTTCACAGAGATATTATAAATGAGATAATACATGGGAAAGCCCCGTAAACTATAATATATTCCACAAATACCTATAGGCCCCTTCCCCGACTCACCCGCAAGTCAACTCCTGCTGCATTTACTGTTAGCCACCTATCTACCTACCCACCTCTCTAGCTTATCCTACAGCAAGGAAACACCAGGGGATGAAATTCTAGCTTTTATAGATAGAAGCAAAGCTGCCAAGAAGGGCATTTTCTTGAGTCTCGATGTTCTTTGAGACTCTCCGAAATGGTTTCCTCACAGCTTGTCCCCATGTTCTTCCAACATTTTTTTTTTTTCCTAAGAGGAAGAAAAATGAAGTAATGGAGTAAGGAATAATTATGACCACTGCGAGCCTCCATAGTCCGTCTCCACACGAGATTATTGTGTGAAATGCTATCTGGGCAGTACCTGCGTCCCTAAAGTGTCAGGTGGCCATTTGGCAAGAGAGAAAGGAAGGAATCAGATCAACGTTTTATAAGTGGTTTGCATTTTTTTTTGCACCTGTTATTCTACCATTTTTTTTTTCAGTTATATTTCAAAACACTGCAGTTGGGATCTCCTTGCCAACCTGAGATGTGGCATAAGCCTGGATAACAGAACAAAATGTGAGAAGGTCCTTCTGTCTTTAACGCCTGTTCACCAGTGAATCAGCCTCCAATTAATCTGTTTCTTCAGTAGGAGTTTAATAAAAGTCAAGCGCACACATGTTCAGACTTGTTTAGTATTGAAGCTGTGTTAACATTATCTGTCTAGCCAGGTCAAAAAATCCTGTGTAATTAGATGCCAGAAACCATTTCAAAAAATTTAAGGATTTTTCTATTTATTATAAGCAATTGATTATCTGAGATAGGGAAGTTTAAATTGAAAATGGAAGTGCAACGAGAGGGATGCTTCTCATTAAACATCGCAAGGGGGAAAAAAAAAGTTTGTCTCATGGCCAAACTGCACATAAAACTCAATATATTAGGTTTGCTATTTTCTATTTGTTTATGAACCAGAAAATTCAGGATCATTCGGCAACTCTTATTTCCATTCCACTGTGTGGGTGATGATCAGAGTTGGTCGTTTACATTCAATCATATACAGCATTATGCTTGGAGGAAGCTCTTAACCCAATCATCTGTGCCTATGAACTGAGTGTGCCTCGGTGTTTTCTGGAGAAAATCAACAACGCTGCAGATGGAAATACAGGTTGGATGCATTTACGACAAGCCGAGTTAGCAACTACAAAAGCTCAGAACTGAAAGCTGCCCAAACCCCAGCTAGGCAGCTTACTTTAAGCAATGATAGAGACGATTGAATGACATTTAACCCATTCATGAGGGGAACATTAACTTTGCATGAACCACAGAACGGCGTCACCCTAACCAGCACCTCTTGAGTCTTGAGTGGCATCTAACGGCTCAGACTGAGGAATATGAAATCTGATTCTTGCTCCTATGTCTACAGTGTGGAAAGATGAAATAAAGATGACTCATGCATATGGGACTTTCCATACAACTTGAGACTTTTTAAAGGGAGGTTATTTAAGAAAGCACCGTTCAAGACAGAAAGCAGACATTTCAAGGCAGAGAGGAGTTAATGATCATGGACTAAACGCAGCTTCCATCTAACTATCGAGAAAGATAATTTATCACTATCCTTTTTTTTTTGAGAATTTTTATAATCAATTCATTGAAGATGTGAATCTGTCTATACACATTCCAAATAATTTCAGAGGAACAAGAATTCCAAATGAAGATGAAACATTGGGAGGTAGACCTCTATGTTAGGAAAATTTCAAACTTGGTGGAAATTTATGACAACCAGCACCTGCCACATCTAATGCATTGCAGATCCCAGCTTTGCTTAAAGTATAGGATTTGTAATGTTTACAGTTTTGTTGCAACTCTCTACCCATAAAAAATTAACCAAATTAACCACAAAATTGAAAGACTGCAAGTAAAAAGTTTGAGGATCGTGTTGTATTTTTTCTTTATTTTAAGCCAATAGTCAACACAGTTCTAAGATCCGTGAATCTTTAAGATGTTCATCAGTTTCATAGATGTATCACTAAGACATGAATTTTGTTTTCTGTTGAGGATGTGTGGAATTCAGCAACTTGTAATAGCAATTAAAAAATTTATATTAAACCTAAGTCCTGTTCACACATTCATAATACAAAACTACAGTCAAAAAGATATTTCTCATTATTAGTATTTATTTAGTATTGTCCATATTTACCTTTGTCATCATTCTGATTCATCATTATTGTCCACATAAATCAGTAATGTTCCCATCTGCTTCATTCACTGAGATGGTATAATTGCCCATACTGTGTTTAGGGTTTTATGTCATCTGACTCCCAGCCATACTGTCTTGCCAAAAAGTCTGTATCTACCTTCTTCCATTTATAGGTTATACTTGAGATACAAAAGAAAGTAATCTGTTGGCCCTCTTCTCTGCAGCTCTGGAAAGTTAGGGAGTTTCACGGAGGACCAGAACTCTAACTTCAAGGAAATGTCAAAAACATTTCAATGATTCTCGCACCTCCTCCCCTGTCTCTAATTTTGGGTGTGTCATGAAGTCTTACTACATCTCATCATTTCTATTGTTGAATATGAAAAACTGTGAGATAATTCATATAAATATTCTTTAAAATTTTTCAAAGAACTTATATCCATGACAGAAATAATATAATCACAATTGGTTTTTTTTTGTTTTTTTAATTTTTTTTTTTATTTATGATAGTCACAGAGAGAGTGAGAGAGAGAGAGGCAGAGACACAGGCAGAGGGAGAAGCAGGCTCCATGCACCGGGAGCCCGATGTGGGATTCGATCCCAGGGCCTCCAGGATTGCGCCCTGGGCCAAAGGCAGGCGCCAAACCACTGCGCCACCCAGGGATCCCCTATAATCACAATTGTTAATGCAGTTCAGGTGACTCTTGGGATATTGGATGTTGGGATCGTCATCTTCTGACTAAATATGCCATAATCACTTGGGCTTTGATGCACATGTAGCAGAGCAATAAATATCCCAATAGATGTGCTCTGCTTGAGGTTATTTTTATTTCCTTAGGAAAAAATTCATGAAATCACTCTGGAAGCTAGTGATGCCAGCTCTGAATTTTTTTTAAAAAATGACTAATTACTTTTTATTCTGAAATTTTACATGGACCATACATTAATAACAATTGACTCCCTTTGATTGGATCAGACCCTTTCCAGGGCCTGTCATAATGGAATTAAATTATATGCTACCCTCACCACTAACAACCAGTTCAATGGGGGGACTTACTGCTGCTTCTGAAAGCCCATAACAGGTGATTCTGTATTCCTGATTCAAGCTGCCCATCAGTTAACATTCCTTGGCATATTGTCGAAGATGGAGTCATGGCCCAGAGAACATTCTAGGACTTGGTGCATGACCTTCTGGTGATATCTCTTATAATGTTTTTAGTTTGTTAAAATGGAAGAATTTACAGAAAGCACAGAAGTAATGATAAAATAAATGTGTAGGGTTCTTTTCCATTGCCCTTAAACATAACTGAGCAAAATAGACTGAGAGCAAATTGGAAACTAAATATGAAGCATTGTTTCACATCCCTTTTGATGACACCCTTAGTGAAGCATCTTTGATTTATGGTGAAACTTTATTTTTTTTTTAACTTTTTTATTTATTTATGATAGAGAGAGAGAGAGAGGCAGAGACACAGGCAGAGGGAGAAGCAGGCTCCATGCACCGGGAGCCTGACGTGGGATTCGATCCCGGGTCTCCAGGATCGCGCCCCGGGCCAAAGGCAGGCGCCAAACCGCTGCGCCACCCAGGGATCCCCCTTATGGTGAAACTTTAAAGGAGGCAAATTTACTCAGGCTGACAACATCCACGGTGGAGTGATAAACATGGATAGTTCTACAATGTCAATTGATACAATATGAATGAAGTGCCTGTGTCCCCTGAAATTTTTGCATTCTGATTCAGATTTGGACTAGCACTCATCCTCATCCACACCTCACTATGTGCGTTACGCTGCAGGATGAATTCCTTTTGTCTCTGCTTGCTGAAACTATCAATGGCATCTCCTTGCCATTAGGTAAAAGTACAGTGTGTTTAACACAACTGACAAGGACCCGCATTATCTGATTTCTGCCTGCCTCAGGGCTTTATGCCTTACCATGTTTGATCCTCACATCATTCTTTCTAGATCCAGTTGATTCCTCAGACCTGACATGCTCTCCGTTGCCAGAGGATCTTTGAAAAAAATGCTCCTTGCATGTATCATTCTCTTAGCCTCTATCTTTACTTGTGTATGTCCGCTCATTCACCTATTCCAAATTGAAAGATCTCTTCCCTAAGAGAGGCTTCCTTAGAAGGAAGAGGCTTCTTCTTCCTCCTAAGAGGCTTCCTTAGAGGATTCCTAAGACAATCATTGTGGGCGCCTGGGTGGCTCAGTCAGTTAACCCTTCAACTCTTGATTTCAGCTCAGGTCATGATCTCAGAGTTGTGAGATCAAGCTCTGCACTGGTCACTCCCTTTCCCTTTGCCCCTCATCCCCCCCTTCTCTAAAATAAATCAATAACAAATAAAGACAATTTTAAAAATCTGAATATGTCTTGCTTTTTATAGAGGAAGGAGATCGTCCAGGTATAACCACTGGTGTGCTCCCATTGTCCTTTGTAATTTTCCTGAACAGCACTCTGTGAATGTGTGAATAATTATTTTCTTAGGATCTGCCTTTGAGTTTAAACCATAAGCATCATGAGGGCTGGGACTATGTTTGGTTTATCAATGAATTCTTAGTTCTAGGTCAGTATTGAAACACAGGAATAATCAAAATTTATGAACCGGCTGAATGATACCTTTTTCGCCTCCTTGCCTGTTGAATACCTACACAATTCTTCAGGATCAAATGCCATGTCTACATTGTCCTTTCCCTATAGTCAGATTTAATTCTCTTTAATATTCTTGCATAGTAATAGCTGTTTTCCAGTAAACTTTAAGCTTCTTTAACGTTAGTAATTATTCATCTAAAAATTATAATCTTCTTCACATTATATACTCTATGTATTTTGAGTTTATCTTATTCATGTCCAATTTTCTGGCTAAACTATGGTAGTTTGTAGGTGACCCAGACAGAGAGTGTCTTCCAGGCAAAGCATAGGAATCTATCTCTCTTGCATTCAGTCCCTCCCTGGCTTCTTCCCTCCATCCTCCCTGAATGGTAATTTTTGAACACTTTCACACTTTATTTTTTCTTGAAGATATGATATGAAATGGAGTCTTGGAATCTTATCTTCTCCTTGTCACAATTTGTAGCAAGGAAAAACTTCTGACCAATAAGCTGCCTCATTTCTCTCTGAAAATACATTTTACCACATGATCTGGGGCTTCACCAGTCTCTTAGCTCTAAGTATAACAACAACCATTTCAAAATGTGAAACAAAATTCATATTAAAGTGTATTGGATGATTCTCCATACTTCAGAAGCCCTTAACTGAGATAAAAAGAAAGAAAGAGAAAAAAAGAAAGAAAGAAAGAGAAAGAAAGAGAAAAAGAAGAAAGAAAGAAAGAAAGAAAGAAAGAAGAAAGAAAGAAAGAAAGAAAGAAAAGAAAGAAAGAAAGAAAGAAGAAAGAAAGAAAGAAAGAAAGAAAGAAAGAAAGAAAGAAAGAAAGAAAGAAAGAAAGAAAGAAAGAAAGAAAGAAAAAAGATGCCTGCCCCTGGGACACTGTTGCCATTACCTGGGAATCCCCTTTCATATTTTCATTTCTACTCTTTTGAGTAGGTAGGGGACAGTGCATCTGAAGCTGGTGACTTGCAGAGGATATAAGGCAGCTATAATATTTGGTAGGGGTCCCTCAGGAGGTATGATTACACTGTATATTTCACAAGTATTCTAGCCAGAGTCTTTATTACTTTTTCAGGGCTCACAACTGTAGTGTAGGATTTGTGCTTTATAGTCTTAATTTTTTATCCAAGTTACCAACAAAGAAAGGACCACTTGTGTTCTACTCTTCGCTGTCACCTTGGACATCTCCCTGAGCTTCATAGACTAGTATATTTATGGCTACTTTCATCTTGAAGAGTCTATAAGTTTATACAGAATGGTAATGAGGTTGTAGCTTAAAGTTGTAGGGAAGTTGTTAAGTGTTTGTCACACTGGATGAGCAAAGAAGTCCATTTGAAAAGCTCTAATTAAGTTGTCATAGTATGTACTGTATGCATATTTAGTGATCACTGTATATATGCATCAACAATTAATAGCCTTGTTTTAGAAAAGGGTGAAGATTTTAGAAAAACGTGTTAATTTTTGCTGTGTCTTAAACCACAGAAGCAGGTTTGACATGACCCCAGTGGGTCTCACTCTCTGGCACAGAAGAATGCCAATGCTGACAAAGGTTACTGAAAAACAATGCTTGCTCCATGGACATATTCAGTGGAATGTTCTTCCTACAGTCAGACTGGCTTTACGGTAATAGCAATTTGAAGTGTTTCTTTCTGTTTCAATTACATTCCAACCGGGAAGACAGTCCTGTGAAAGACACCTCCCTTAATGGCTTCCCCCAAATTTCACTTTGCATTTCTTAAGTACCAATTAAGTAATAACATAAGATTTCTTGTAAATTATCTGGAGAGTTTTCTCAAAAGATAAATTATGGATAGATTGCATTCTTCTTAGTAATATTAATAATGATGCCTGCCTAGTGGATGAATCATTATTGGTGATATAAGTCCTAGCTGTTAGTGCATATAATGCAATATTGAAAATGTCAGTACCTGAACTATAAAATTTAAATATAATCTAAATCTTATAATCTAGGCAAAGCAGAAGAGAGACTAACTTTGGCTGGTCTTCTGGACTGTCTAGGCTTAACTTTTTTTTTTTTTATTTCAGAAATCCAAAACTGAAAACAGGAACAGAGACCTTTAGAATGAAACATATATTAAATAATCTTTTTGGAAGTAAGTATATAAATGTTATAATTTATTTGGTAGAAAAGGGAGAAAAAAAGCCAAAATGTGTCTGAAAAAAATCCTTTTTTTCCGTATTCATCTCAAATATATATATATTTAACACATTCCCTATATTTTTAAGTTTGACTATGAGATTTTAAGCACATTTATCTGTCAAGATTTCTATCTTGGGACATGCATCTTCAATGAGTTAGCTTAAGAATATGACATTTTCTCACTGAATACTGACAATTCTCAAATGATGACTTTTGTTGAAAACTAGACCAGTCACTCTGAGGTCAAAATCACATCAAGGAGCCACACGTGCTGTACAGAAATTGTCCTATACACCCCAAAAGCCAAAACAACAAGAAACTCTCAGCATGTTCATTAGTTTTCTATTCATGTTTCTTTAAAACCTCATCCATCTCTATTCCACTTGCTGATTTCATAGCATTACCTCAAGCTGCTGAAACAACCACATTCGTCCAAAACTATCCAAAATAAATCTCATTTGTCTTCTATAAGTAGAGTATATGGGCAAGTGTTACTGTGAACTAAAGGCTATATATTGTGGGGATACACCCATTACTTGAACTTGCCCTTCTGACTGAATGTTCACCTAATATGGGTGGGATGTAACACTTAATAGAATATGTAACGTCTTAAACCTATCAATAATACACTGATTGACAAAGTATACAATAATTCTTCCAGAAAATATAATTTCGATATATATATAATTTCAATATATATTTTTGAAAATAAAAGGCTGAAGATGTGGACCATTTGGCCAAAGACTTGGCAGGATAATATTTCGGTTTTAAAATTCTCGTATTTACACTCTGTATTTTTTAAATTTTCTTTGGAATTAGCGGGCAATGAAAGATTCATAAAAATCCATAGCACCTCAGAGAATAAAAGTAGTGGTATTTGGAAAAATAAAATAGTGACTCTCGGTACTTTCCCTGTATGTTCTCACAAGAGCTACATAATGTAATGGATAGGAGTTACTTTGGAACCTGACCACCGAGAGCCTGATAAGTTTCTGTGGGCCCCTGCTACCTAATTCATTCCTGTCACCTTTTTTCAAAGCCAATGGACCTCTATTTTTCCCTCAGGAATCTCTTGGATAGCCTGTGTGTTAGTTTCTAATAATACATTCTTGTTTGTGACCTGAAGTACCACAAGAATAACCTTTCCCAGGTTCCAGTGACAACATGATAAATGTCTTGAATCTGTAGTAATTATTTTTGAAATGTGAATTAAGGCAATGTTTGCGCTCACGATTTCCCTTAAAAAAAGAAAAAAGAAAATATACAATTTCAGTTTACTGTTGTGCTGGAAAACCCTTGGGTCTTCTTTGCTCCACATCTTCCTTCTCAGGGAGAGGGGTCTCCTATCCCTAAAGTGATGGTGGGGAAGAAATCCGGTCACCTCTGACAACCATGTGGTCTAGAGTGGATCTGGGGGCCCGTGGTCGCGCTCACAAGGTGGCAAGAATGGGAACCAGTTGTAGTGTATCATTTTCTTTTGTGACATTATAATTAGGAGTCAATTGAGTTAAGTGCTTGCTTAATAATTGGCCTCCAGACTAAAGGCAGGTTCCCCAAAACGAAGAAAATAAAAAATGTATTGAACAGCGTAGCACGTTTTAGAACAGGGCAGAAATCAGATCTCGCCTCACATAATGGCCTAACTGTTCCTCTGTGGTGGCGTCTAACAAAGGTATCACATGGGCATGAATCAACAAAAGTAACATATTTCACTACAGTTAATTATCCTGATTTATCCCAAGGAACTAGGTTTTATTCTGTAATCTGTGAGGAAATCTGCTGTTCTGGCCCTAAATCCTTTCCTCAGCCAGGTGATTATCAACTACATTTTTGTACAGGAGGGAATTAATGCCACATACCGCCTAAGCAGCTTTGAAGGCAAGAGGGCCTGGACCTGTAATAACTTTTGTGCAGGGTATTGATTCAGAGAGCACGAGGGAGCCCACGGTCCCAGGGGCTTCCAGGGGCTTTCCAGGCCCTTCTTTACCTCTTGTGTTCTATCGCACTCCCACCTCCACTGCGAACCCTCCCATCAACTCCCCACAGGAGACCCCAGGTAACTCTGCGCTGGTGTTACCCCAGACTGAGTAAAACCCTAGGTGAGAGGCTGGCCCCACAATGAAATCTGATTTTCAAGCCAGCAACAATCAATACGGCTTTAAAATTTGATAACAGGGAACTTTGGCAGAAAATAATCAAGGTTTGCTGGAAGAGGCTGAGGCAGGTTTTCTCCCGACTGCATGGTTTGCCCTTTCACTGGAGGCTGATACTTCGATGGGCACGTTGAGTGTGTTTGCAGGCGTGCACCCCCGTGTTTGTGCCTGAGCGTGTGTGTGTGTGTGTGTGTGTGTGTGTGTGTGTGTGTCCAGGGCTGTACTTGCAAATATCTCTGTGAGGGTGAATTGGAAAGCTTTTGTTGGAACCAGCGAGGATCCCAGGCTGAGGGCTGGGGGTAAAGAGGGAGCCGTGAAGGGAGGGGGAAGCAGGGGAGAGGGGCCCAGCATATCCTGCTCCATGAATTTATTCAAAGCATTTCAATCTGCGTGCACATCTTCATCACTTCAGCGATAATTAAATCTCGGCATCACAGGTGATGTCCTCACACAGTCTCTTCCCCGGGTTCCCACTGGGCCAATGAAGCAGGCCTCCCTGTGAGGCCTGTTAGCACAGATCAGGTGGTAATGTGGAGGGACAGATGAGCTTTCGCTGACAGATGGCAAGATGACCTGGAAAACCTGCCCCCTTTTCTAGGATCAGGCGGCAGCTGACAGGTATTATTTCATAAAATAACGTCTAAAAGGAATCGCCAGGGTCTTCGCATTAATCTGAGGCTGCAACCAGCCATGTAACGTTTATGTCAGAACAAATCTGTCTCTATGCAGGAGAGCGAAAGTGGTTTTTGATGAAGTTGTTCATAAATTTTAATATAATATGCCTGATGGTGTCAGATATAGTCTCATATCTCTTTTATATTTAAAGGCTCTAGTGAAACATAGAAATATTCAATCTCCAACAAGCTACTTTTAAATAACTAAAAAGTTAACCAAGGATACCTTATCGCCCCCCCCTCCTCTCTCTCTCTCTCTCTCTCTCTCTCTGTCTCTCTCTCTTTTGTATTTTCAATAAAGAACTGGTTCATCTGAGCTCCCTGTTTTTAAATGAAAATGATTTCAATGCCATGAAAAGCTCTTTGCCTGGGGTACCAAACAAAAGGAGCGAGGCCGTTGCAAAGTTGCTTTTATAGAAAACTTGCTTTCTGGAAAGGAGGAAACTTGCCCAAACCCACAAGTAAACAACGGCGGCAGGAAGCCCCTGTCTTCTCCATACATAAACAATATTTCACAACTTCTGGTGGAAAAAATATGAACTACTAACTGGTTGGCAGAGATAACCCTTTCATTAAATGAGCTCTCCAGGCACCTGACATTTGAAAGTTTCAACCCAAATGAATATGCAGGGAACTCAACCACCTGGATGGGGTTTGGCTTTGTCTGCCCCGTGTGTTATCCCCCCCCCCCAAAAGGATACAGCAAGGTACAGCTTGTGGTTCAGTTTGCATCTACTTACTAAATGGTGAACTTACCTAATTCTGCTCAAAGCACATGAGCCAATATTTCAGCCTCGAACTGCTAAATCTGCCAGGGCAAAATGTTGACATCTCTCTATCTGATTGTTAGGAAACAAGGAGAACCATTTATAGTGGTTGTGTTAAAGGAGAGAACTTTCCCTCTTCTAGACCTTTTGTGGTATAAGATTGCTTCTCTAAATACCTCGAAGGATAAGCGTAGAGTGAATTCGTGAACATAACAGACGCACAAGTAACCTGGGGAGGCACGTATTACGGGGGGGCATCTTCTCCACACACCTCATGAACACATTTTCACCTGCCCAGCTGGTGCAGAGCTGGGCTTATTAGTAAATGCACCAGACACAGAATCATGCCATCTCTGTGTTTCGAAAACATATACAGAACGCAATTTGCAAAAACAAGTAATGCCTTTAAAAATAAAAGCAGGAAAATACAAATCTCAAGATGTTCCTTTTAAAAACTGAAATGAGTGAGGCATGTGGGGGAAATACTTCAATCGACTTAGGTACTTGTAAAGAACTACCTGGACTAGAGCCCTCTAAACTACTAGTTGACCAAATGTTAAAACAAATAAAAATTAAAAAAATAAAAAATTAATTCTCCATTTGCCATGAAATAGAGGTTTAAGAGTATTTATGCAAATAGCTTTAGTTCATTTATAGCATAATCAAATTAAACCTTAAAAAATTCCAAATGGTGAAAATATTAGAGAAGAAGACAGATCATGAGAGACTCCTAAATCTGGGATACAAACAAAAGGTTGCAGAAGGGGAGGGGAGCGGGGGAATGGGGTAACTGGGTGACGGGCATTAAGGAGGGCACGTGATGAGATGAGCACTGGGTGTTATATTAGATATTGGCAAATAGAATTTAAATAAAATTTTTAGGGCAGCCTGGTGGTTCAGCGGTTTAGCGCCGCCTACAGCCCAGGGCCTGATCCTGGAGACCTAGGATCGAGTCCCACATCGGGCTTCCTGCATGGAGACTGCTTCTCCCTCTGCCTGTGTCTCTGCCTCTCTATCTCTCTCCCTGTGTCTTTCATGAATAAATAAATAAAATCTTAAAATAAATAAATAAATAAATAAATAAATAAATAAATAAATAAATAAAATTTTTTAAAGATTCCAAATGGCATAGGCTTTTATGAAAATTCTGATTGTTGCTAATCTACATTTAACATATAATTAAATTACAGATTAATAAAATAAGTATCAAATTTAGACCTAATCATCATTTAAAAATACTCTTATCTGTAGCAATTAGAACCAGTACTTAGTGACTAATTTAAAAAGTTAAGTGAGGAATTATACGTACATATTACCTACCTAAATCTATTAATTAAATTAAAACAAATACATATAGAGGGTCAAAGCTTTTCCTTTGTGTATGACAAAATTTGCTATAATCTCTTCCATAAACCTATCTGTAATACATTTAGAATTTCTATTTTTCATTTCTTTGAAATAGAGTGCAAATTTCGTGACACATGCAAAATTAATGAAGTGTAGAATCATTCTTTTTTTTTTTTTTTTAAGATTTTCTTTTTCAACTTTAGAGTTGTCTTGCCCGTACCTAATTTGGAGCAATTTCTTTTAGTGACTCATTTATCAAGTCTTTCGAAAGCATTCACCTTTGGTTTTCTTACAAACGATAGCTTCCTTTCTTTGAATATTCTTATGTCATCAGTTCATGTAATAGTGAATTAAATAATATATTTCTATTGAATTAAATCATGTATTTCTATACATACAAATGATGTAAATAGTTCGTAGGAAAAAATGAAAAGGTTTCTTTATAAGCACTCGACTCAACTGTGAGGCACAAAATAGTTAAGGCACACCAGAAGGTGGAATATTGGTCATGAGCATTTAGCTTAGTGTTGATAACAGTACATTTTAGAAAGAAAAGGAGCTAATCTTTGAGGCATCTAAGTGAGGCTGTTTAAGAGATCTTCTGAATATCTGTTTATACTTGTGTGCAAGTGTGTGTGTGTGTGTGTGTGTATTTTTGTCCTTGGAAAAGCCCATGGCTGTTTTATTGTCTACTTAATTATAGCCCACGTGACAATGTGTATATTCTCACACCCCACAATAAGAGTAGAGGCAAAGGAATTGGATGGTGGTTAAGAATTCAACATTTTTCTCTCACAGGCCTGCTTCACACCTGGTCATTAGTGGTGTACTAGCTATGTGAGTTTAGGCAAGCTCTATAGATTAGTCTCTTCATCTGTAAGATGTCAATGATAACAAAACATCAACTTATTTTATGAATTCTGTGAATTAATAAATGCAGAGTATAGAATAGGACCTGGCCGATAGTGGGTGCTCAGTAACTGGTATCCATATTATCAATATTCCTGCAATGTGTAATCACTATTCTTTTTAAGTGTAAACTCATCAAAGATAAGATCTGCTGACAGATGCGAAGATTCCTGAATTGTGACTCTTACATCCTGTTTAATTGTTCAAAAACTGTTGCTATCTCTTAGTGGTTAAGAACATTTAGGTAAAAATTATGTTCATTCAAAATTCATAGATGTTTCAAAATTCTCTTAGTTAAATCAGTGAAATTCCTCTATTGCAAAAAATGTGTAAATCTTATGTTGCCTCTTTTTCATCTTTTTGCTATTGATTAATGTTTTATAATTATTTCTGAGTAAATATTATATTAAATGCAAAGTAGTGGGGTTGTTAGGTATGGACTTGTGCTCTGGAACAAAATCATGAGCTGACTTGAACATTTTGAACAAAGACAAATGCCTCCACGAGATGTCTTTCCAGAATATGTTTGTTTGTTTGCTGATGACACCTTTTTGGGCACATGGGGGAAAACTAGTACAAAGGACCAACCCACCTGTTCCTTCTACATTTTTTTTACTTTTTTGTTACCTGAGCAAAAGTCTATGTATTTATAGGAGAGCTTCTTGAACATGGGTCTTCAGTAGGCATTGATTTTTTTTTCTTCCCTTTAATCCAAGACAACTGTACTTTCTTTCTTTCCTCCCCCCTCCCTTCAATAGATGTTGCAAAAAGTTCATTCCTAAACTGCAGAACAAACTCTAAGCTAAAAAAAAAAAAAAAAAAGACTTTTTGACATAGAGCTTGTTCTTCTGGACCAGAGTGAATACACATAGCACATTCATCCATATCTATTTAGATTTTTAACAATTCTCTTCCTTGGGAAAACCCATGGCCATTTTTGGTCTACTTAATAATATCCCACCTGACAATACTCAGATGATCTATCAACTCTGTGTTGGTGGCGGAGTGGTTTCAGCTTGTAATACACCTCAAGAGGAATTCATCTGCATTTCCTCTCTTCATCGATAATGTGAATTACATCATGTATGTTGTAAGGAAACCATTCATTTTTTATGCTTGGCCATAAACTAGACAGTGACAATGATTAGAGTTGAATGGGAACATTAAGAAGCCCCAAGAAACAATAGAGAGGAAGTATTTATTTATGTAGTTCAGAGCATTAACACTGTCTTCCACTGTCAAACATGGCTGCTGAGTCGTCTGAGATCATCTCAGTCTGGCACTTGTGTTCTGTCTCCTTTGGAATCTTACCATTAATACAAGCATTAATTGGAGAAAACCTTTAAAAGCCAAATCAATGTGTACCTAAAGACATCTTCTAAACCAAAATTACTTTTGTTTGATGAATCAGTCCATTTTATCAGGTGGAAATTAGTGGCTTTAGTTTAAGAGAAATACAGGGCACTTGAAAACTAGTCTAGGAGTTTGGTGTCTGAGAGTCAGAAAGTCATCTTGCAGGCTAGATGATGGTTACACTGAGTGTCCCATGATTTGAGAAAGGGAACTATTACTGTAATTCCAGTTCCTTTAGTACAGAAAAAAATGCCAAGACACATCTTGAATACATTCAGGTAATTTTAGTAATCAGTGTGCATTTTGGTGAAGTGCCTGCCAGTAGGAGTGTCCAGAAAAAAACTGCTTCAATGTCCATAGAAAAACTCTCAAAACATATGCCTTCACTTATAAGTTTAGCTATTATTTGGATGAAATAAAGTGAATTTTAACTTCAGTACTCTAAAAGTCGAGTGGCCTTAGCTCAACCATGCTGAGTTATAGTCAGGTGATAGCACACATTGTGGTTGACTCTCTTTTGAGCTGAATCTTCTCCACCAATCTATTTATCTTGTCTTCATGGGTTGTGCATAAAACCTGATGTCCTCAATCATTGTAAATAACTGCATATGTCAATCTGAAGTAGCCCTGGGTCAGGACAGAACTCCTCTTCTCTGGGTAGTTAGAAAACACATGCTTGACCTCTGTGAGCTCTATTCCCTCACTGTGGTTTATATAAAAACCTAAGATTGGGAGATTTCTGAAGCAGCTAGCAATTTTACATAGTGAATTATGAGAAGCTTCTCTCCAGGTAAAATAAAATGGTAGCCTAGGGCTTCTATCAAATGCTTTACAGTATTGGCATTTGTAGAACGAAAAAAAAAAAACAACTCTCTTTTTATAAAGGCACATCTTCGTATGCCATTTTCCATGGAATGGACATTAGGGGAAAAGTTTTCTTGAGTCGGAAGTGTTTGGAAGCTTTTTTTTTTTTTTAAATAATGGGATAAGGTACATCCAGACAGGTTAGGTTTAATTCTGCTTGGAGGCAACTGAGTAAAAGAGTAGTTGACCTTTCAAGGGGCCTTCAGGCCTTTCATTATGCTTACTTACAAATAAATCCAGATGATAGCGTACAACAGAAGTATGCCTCAAATACGGGTGATTCCTGAATGACGCCAGGAAAAGAGGCAGCTATTTTGGAATACCCAAACTCTTTTTCAAATTTTACTTATGCAGGTGGGTTATATTCCCCTACTATGTAGTTAGCAGCATTTTTTTTAACTCTAAAACACATAGGCCTTTTTGCCTGAGTTAAATTTGTTTCCTTAGCTGGTAAAGCTTTTCCTTTCCATATGGTCAGGATAGCTAATTTAGTTTGTCTCTGAGGTGGCCAACATTATAGTGTGGTATCATAGAATATAAAAATAAAAGAAGGTATGAAAACCTTATTCTAAAAATGAAATAAAAACAGATGGGACATACGTTTCTAACGTATTTAATTTGCATCGTCTTTTTCTCCTTTTAAAGTTCTTGTGGACCAATCTTGCAAAAAGGCAAAACAAACCCTAAACACTCCAGTTCCATGCCAGCAAGCTGCCAGGCTGATCTTTTTATCTCCATCAACTCCATGAAAAATCAACGAAGAGAAAAAAAAAATCAAAACCTGTGTGTTTAAATGTCCTGAAATTTTTAAAATAAAATTCTAAAATAAAATTCGTAGAGTATTTTTCACTTACATCATGTGAAACTATTTCCAAGTGGAAGCACAGTCATCTGCGAGGTAGAATTACCTCAGGGATCCTAATGATGACCTTTCTCTCGTCTCAGGGGGACAGCAAGAACTTTCCAGGGTGGCCCCAGAAGAGCATGCAGGTGGCTGTGAGTTTCAGTTTCCTCTCCATATCTTTTCCTTGCCTTAAAGCTGCTACAAAGACTTCATCATTCACTCCAAGACACAATCTCGTAAATCCTGCCCCTAGAATCCCAATTTCATCAGATTTGCCCACTGTAATTTGTTTAGTAACTCAGTGCACAATACCCTTGTGGTCTTGTACCAGCGACCATATGTGAATAAGACTAGGTCTGTGTGATGTCAAAGCAAATGAATTGGAAGGCAAAATAATTTAGACACATAATTACTGGTTTTGTCTGAACAACTGGCTTAACTGTTTTTTTTTTCCTACAGTTTCCTGAATCAACTTTTTTTTCCCCTTTAAATCAAATCAACACACTAGAGAATTGCTTTAGAACTGCAAGATTTGGCTCAATATAGAATACATGACAAATTATTTTGTGTACTTTTCATGTTTAGCATAAGTCCTTTTTAAAGAGCACTTCTATAAGAGATATAAGAGATGGTTTGGACTGGCCATAGGGTTAGAACTGCATTATTAGCAATAGAGAATCTCCAAATATAATTCTTTTTTGACATTAAAACATTTTAATTTTATTACTGACCTCAGGATATTATATCTATTGATAGCTATCCATAATTTTTATTAAAGATGCATTCAAATCAAAACATTGTCAGATCACTGTTATTTAAATGAGCCAAGATATCTGCTTGAGTAAAACGTTTTATTTTCTTTAATTTTCCATAAGAAACATTTTTAAAGGTTAATAGAGGTGGCAGTGATGATCATAAATTATTTGTCATCAGGAAAAAACTTTAGAGGCTTCTCAGGGCAAATATTCTAATAGTTTGGGCTCAAACTGGCCTTATCTATTTTAAATCTGTTCCTTTTTTGTCTCCCTAGGCTGATTTAAAAATGTTTAAAATAATTTCATTGATTACTGGAATGAGGAAGTAAATTGTGGGTTGATAAGCTTCTTTGGTATGTCTGCAACCTTGATACAAGTCCAAGTAACTCTATTTGGGAAGGAAAATAAAACCACGGCTGGAGTTACCGATACTTGATGATATTCTTTCTCACGATGCTGAATAGCTTAGTTTTTCTTTTCTCAATTTAGGGTGTTTATCAAACAAATTTTGTATAGTACATGAGAAAGCTATGTATACAGGTTATTATCAGAGCTGGAGATGTAAACATGCTTTTTGGTCAGTGTCTTGCTTCTGACTCTGTCTTTTCTTTTCTTTCTTTCTTTCTTTCTTTCTTTCTTTTTTTTTTTTTTACATTTCATATATTTTTTCATAAGAGACACAGAGAGAGAGGCAGAGACCCAGGCAGAGGGAGAAGCAGGCTCCATGCAGGGGGCCCGATGTGGGACTCGATCCTGGGACCCCAGGATCACACCCTGGGCCAAAGGCAGACGCTTAACCATGGAGCCACCCAGCCTGACTCTCTTTTCTGTGGAAACCCTCAAGCCAAGAGAGAAAGTGAGCAGAACAGGGAAATCACAGGCAAGACAGCAGCCGTGAGTGGTACTTTAAGCGCCAGGACTCCTCCCAATTTCTGAAAGATGTCAATATTTCCTTTGTAAACAAGCACGAGGAGAATTCCATCCTTAGTTGGTGTTATGGGCTGAATGAGATCCCCCATCCCCAAATAAGAACTACCTCAGAACGTGACCTTATTTGGGCAAAGAGTCTTTATCGAGGTAAATGAGTTCAAAGGAGATCGTAGGGGCAGGTCCTGATCCACTACGTTATTCTCATCGAAAGTGGAAATTTGGACACAGAGACAGACACAAAGGGGAAACACTGTGTGAAGACATGCAGAGAGTGTCCCATGACAAAGAAGGCAGAGGGATGTGAGTCAAGGAATGCCAAGGATCGGTAGCAATGTGCCGGAAACTAGAAGAGGCAAAGAAGGATTCCTTCAGGTTTCAAAGGGACCATGGCCCTAGTGACCCCTTGTTTTCAAATTCAGCCTCCAGAACTGTGAGTCATTAAGTTGCTGTTGTTATAAGCCACCAGTTTGTGATTCTTTGTTTCAGCAGCCCTAGGGAACTAATACAGATCAAGAAACTAGTGCCACTGAGGCCAGTATCTCAAGAGAGAAGAGAAGAGAAGGGGAAAGAAGAGAAGAGAGGAGAAGAGAAGAGGAGAGGAGAGAAGAGGAAAGGAGAGGAGAGGAGAGGAGAGGAGAGGAGAGGAGAGGAGAGGAGAGAAGAGAAGAGAAGAGAAGAGAAGAGAAGAGAAGAGAAGAGAAGAGAAAGAAGAACAGAAGAGAAGAGAAGAGAAGAGAAGAGAAGAGAAGAGAAGAGAAGAGAAGAGAAGGGTCCTAAAGAAGTGAAGCATCCAAATGCAAATTGTCATGAATACCTTTTAAAAAGTAAAGAAAAGATACCAAGAAAGATACCAAAAAGGATGGATTGCTTAATTTGCTAAATTGAAAATCACCTCATATTTGCATCTCTTCCTTTTTATGTTTTTACCTACCAGTCCAAGCATTTCAAAACACTGCATGCACAACGAGAAAAGAATCAATTGCTAGGAAACACTGGCATGGCGAAAGCTGGTGAGGGTGGGGAGATAGTGACATCATTCAATTTCAGGGAAAACTGTGAAAGAAAGCTAGAGGATGGTCAGAGTCTATCCAAAGAGGGTGTCTGTAAATCACTGTATAAACACCCAGGAACCGCTCCCCCAAAGTCAAGAACCAGTCAAGCAGTACCAGCTGTAAAAATGGAAGTGTGCAGGAAGTGGAGGATTCCTCTAACATCTGTTGAGGCCATTAAAAATGAAAAGTAAATCCAAACTGGCAATATAAGAGATTTATTTTTCTACATTAACCCTGACAGCAACTGCCAATTTTTTTTTTCAGTCTTTTGCCACACAAGTACCATTCAAGGGGCGTAAGAATCAGCGCCAACTGCAAAAGCACCAATAGGTGGAAAAATTGGGATTAAGACAATTTAATATTGATGGCAAGCATCCAATAAGATGAGGGTAAAAAAGGGAACATGAGAAGTCAAAGCTGGCAGGAATGCATCAACTTTCCCCAGGAAAATATAATCATCTGGGGAGAATATAAATCTGAAGTGCACCTTAAAATCACAGGAGAGCCAAACAATTCTCCACAGGCAACATCATACTCTGCAAAATAAAGGACTTGAATGAAGATATTGTGAAGTAGGATTTAAGTAAATGCAAACTACCTGAAACAATATTCAATGATTTTTTTTTCTTCATAATATAAGGACCAAGATGACACATCATTTCATGCTCCAAACACAGAAAGGTATGGAAAAATACAGAGTCCCTTAATTATGTCGAGGGTTATCTGCTTGCCATGCAAATCACTAGAAGAGGCTGGCTTTTTAAGCATTCAGAGCTATACTTCTATTGTAAATTAAATAATGTGTTAAATCTTCCATTCTCTCTCCTCTTCTTTCCTTCATTATTTCCCAATTCTGTTAGTTAGCCCTGGTATAAAGTTTTCATCCCAGGATCATGAGCCCACACATTCATCTCTTTGTAAGTCAGAATCTTAGAATTTAGAGATGGAAGGGATCTTGGAGATCATTTACTTTAATGGCTTAATTTTATTTATACACAAAGAAGCAGTGAAACAGTTTAATTAGAGAAAACCTACCCGTTATGCATATGGGCTTGGGCCATCAACAGCCTTGGATCAAATCTGCCTTCTCTACTTGCTCTATTGTGACCATCACATTTCTCATCATATCAATTTAATAAATCATCCAAACAAGGACACTCTTGAAGGTAAAAAAGAGGACACAAATAGGATGCTGAGATAAGGGGAATAAGGCAAGGCCATCCCTGAAAACTTAGAGTCACTTGTATTGTCCGGATGATATGGACACCACAGGGTAGATGTGGGGATTGAAGCAAGCACTGTCTGTAAAGCGCCCAGGCAATCAAATCAATGGTAGCTATTAAACAATTGGCCCATGGTCAGTCTAAATGTTTGTAACAGAGCCACAAAAGGAAAACACAAAGTAACATTCTTTCCACTATCCTGCATTGTTACTTTAAACAGAGCAGATTAAGCAGGAGACTAATAAGAAGCAGAGTACTAACATATCATTATAATACATTAGTACTCCTTATTAATCTACTTAATCTGTTTTGTTTACACTATCACATGCATATTCAATTCTCCAATTAGATTAGATCTGCTCAAAGACCATAATCAGAGGTCTGATATGTTTATCTTCATTCTTTCCTTTACCATTTTCATTGCAAAGTACCTAGCAGAACATTGTGCATAAAGTAGATCCTTACAAAAATGGGCGATTTCCTTCTTCTTGCTCTATTCCACTGCATATTTTTGAGGACTGCAAATGAGCACCCAGGTATTGGCCCTGTATATTCCGTGTCGTGGATGTGTACTAAGAACCTCCTTAAAATGTACCTACCAGGGGCACCTGGGTGGCTCAGTTGGTTAAGCGGCTGCCTTCGTCTCAGGTCATGACCCTGGAGTCCTGGGATTGAGCCCTGCATGGGGTTTCCTGCTCAGAGGGGAGTCTGCTTCTCCCTCCCCCTCCCCTGCTTGTGTTCCCTCTCTCGCTCACTCTCTCTCTCAAATAAATAAACCAAATCTTTAACAAATAAATAAATAAAATGTGCCTTTCTGAGTGTCTTCCTTCACTTCTTCGAAAAACACATAGCCATTCTCCTTTCCTAGCTAAGCCTTCTGAAATGAGGGTATCTACTCTACGGAGGCAGATCTCATCATTTGGGCTCCTTGATTTTCAGTTTAACTTGTACAACCACTTTCGGTTGTTCACGCCTCTCTAAAGTTGACAGTATGTCTTTGTAGAAGACAAAATCAATGAAGAAAATAGGAAGTTCAGATTTGCTTTTCAGGAAGCTAAAAAGAGAAGTCTGTAAACTAGGCCACAGTGAAATTGTACAATGTCCGGCAATGGTCTTGTTATTGATCAGTGGGAGTCATTTCACTGCGACTTCAACTGTGGCCGTGACTGGTACCAAATGGCAAAATGTGTGTGCAGAGGAGGAATTACTCGTGGCATGGTGCACAGACTGAGTTCTCAACCTTCACTCCTGTGTGTACTTCAGTTGTGTGGATCAGAGGCCTGTAATGCGCACGAAGACTGTCAACTTTCTCTGCTTTTAATTTGCACCTATTTAGAAAGGAAATTTCCAAAGCAAGTCAGCAAAGGTGCTCTAACTTAGGAATTTTTGAAATCTCCATTCTATTAAAAAACCCAAAAAAGCAACCATGTCATGGTTCCAAGATCCATTATGTGTACCACCGAATAGTGTGCCTCTTCTCTTCAATATTTTATTTTATTTTAAAGATTTTATTTATTCATTTATTTATTCATGAGAGACACAGAGAAAGAGGCAGAGACACAGGCAGAGGGAGAAGCAGGCTCCACGTAGGGAGCCCGATGTGGGACTTGATCCCAGAACTCTGGGATCACGCCCTGGGCCAAAGGCAGACGCTCAACCGCTGAACCACCCAGGTGTCCCATCTTCAATATTTTAAATTATTCAACTGACAAACTGACATTTATCATTCATCTGCTATTATTCTTCTGCACTATCAGCTTTCAATACTTCTGAGATCGATTATTCAGTTTATGAATATAATTCAAGTTCTTGACTTCTCCATTTTCTCAAGCAACCTGACTCTAGGGCATTTCTTTCTCTAGAATCTCTGCCGGAAGGTGGCGGTGGAGGGAGAAGAAGATAAAACATGTCAATCAATGTTTCTACTTTTAGCAGAACTGGTAAAGGGTGGTATATAGGAAGATGTTGACAAAGAACTAGCTAAAACGATATTTTTGGGTGATCTGAAGTTTTCATTGGCTTTGAATATATCCTTTTCTCTAAGGCACTAGGGTGACTATGTCTCTCTTATAAACTACCCCTATTATCAGAGAGAACAGGAAGGATAATGAGTTTGATACACTGTATTACCATTTGGGATAGATAACCGGAATTGACCTCAATATGCCAAGAGGTAACATGGATACATAACATTAGCCTTAATACCAAACCAGATTTATAGAAAAGTATCTTTATTTCTTAAAGTTTTAGAAATACTTTAATATCTGTTTAATAAACTGTTTAATACCTCCAGACTCAAGAGTGGCTTTAAACTTCCAATCACCCACAAATTATTTCTAAAAGAACTTAGGAATTGGGCTTTATGATCTCATTTTCACACATGCTAATCATATTAGTCACTATCATCAGATCACCTGCTTTGCTGAAATGAAACATATCTCCCAAAGACACACATTCAAACTCATGGTTCAGAGGAATCTTCACCATTCTGATAAATCTTACTACACGATGCTTGCTTGTTTATTTGTTCTCCTTTCTGTATTTATTGCCAAGGCTATTTTTAAAACTAAAGTTATCCACTCATTAGATATTATGATCTATTGATTATATTAAATTAATTATTAATGTTTAACTGGAGATAATACTTTGGTACGTTTGTTGTGAAAGGGAAAAGTACCATATATATTTAAAAGCCTAATATTTATAAACATTATTCAAGGAATTAGCCTTTGAGAAATGCACTGAGAAGACTGAGTTATAAAAGCACTAAAATCATGATTGGAAAAGTTCTGAAGCAAAGTCATATGTTGTGTATAGGTGTGTGTGCGTATGTGTGTATTTACCATCAACACCTGACTAATTTATTGCTTTAAAAATAATGTAAAACCCCAACTCATACCTTTTTAACATTGTACTTGTAATATTAATTATCATAAAATTATCTGGCCATTAAATAGATTCTCAAAAAGTATTTAATGATTCGGAACTTTCACATTCCAAATTTAGCAAAAGAAAATGAGAAAACAAAATGAGAAGATCTCAATTTATTAAATAAAAATATGTATGTAAAGAAAATAAAGGTAGGAAATGTATAAATTTATTATGTAATATATTTAATAATAGATGCCTTGAAGATAATTTGTATGTTTTTCTGTTTTTTTTTCTAAAATAATCATGTGTTACAAAATATTTTCTTGATCACAAAAAGAAAAAAATACTGAAAAATGTGTTAGCAATTTTTGGTTTTCGAATTTTCTAGAAAGAGGTTTTTTAAAAGTATGTTAATTGGAACAAGAAACTAGAATAAATGATCACTAAAGTTTCTTCCTATATTAAAATTCTATTGTACTGCATACAACTTCATTAGTTAAGTATTGGCTGTACATTAAAAAAGTATTTATTCTTTATAGGATTACAATTTTATCCAAATGTTTTGAGACACAGTTTATTAAAATTATCCTGTCTTTGAAAATTTTATTAGATGTTGGGGAAAGTAGTCCGTATATGCCATTTGCAAATGAAATCCAAAACTTGTACTTCCTCCATAAGAGAGCAGAGTCTCATTTTAATGCCAGGCAAATGGGCTGGTATTCTTCTGTTTACGGCTTACAGAGGAAAATATTTCAAAGGGATTACTGGAAAATATTTACCATTACCAACAATACAAAGCACAGTATTAGGGGTTGACAATCTGACCTAATGCATATATGTGTAATCTAAAAAGCAAAGAAAGGGTGCTTTTTGAGAATGGGAAATTATGTTTTATTAAATTAAATTTTCAACATTTCAAGAAAATCGACCAGGATTAAGACGAGGCCTATCTTTTTTTATAAGCTCAAAAAAAAAAAAGAAAGTGAGAAAACTAGGGAGATGAAAATGGGAAACAATTAAGATACTCATTTAAATGAAATTATTAAAATATTATAAAGGTTAACAATAGATTTGTTGTGGTATATCCTTTAAAAGCAATCTAATTAAGATCAGATTTTTCTAATGCTTTATATTAGCTTCCATGGTGCACGTTAATTCCTGAATTTTATTCTGTGTGTTCTAAATCTTAACACATATATACTTAAAATTAATGAAAATACGTGCCCTTTGTCCATGGTCTAGAAATCCCTCCTCATGATCATGATTTTAGAACTTCATACATGACCTGACAGACACAACAGGCCTCAATGATGACTGATAGACTTGGGCATTGTTCAGGGCACATCATGGACAGGCTACAAAGAATCCAAATGTTGTAAAACCGAAATTTACAGGTTTAGGTAGACTGCTCTGGTAATGAGGAATTTTGGCTAATTGACGTTCCTGATTAGCTCAGAGGGAATGAAAAGCTTTTTACTTTTCAGTCCCTGAACTTAAATTTATCTTCAAAATGTTTTAGTTCATCTCTCCAATTTTAGCATCTAAAAGGTTGCATAACGGAATGTATCTGTAGTATGAAGAGCCCTGCAGTACCTAGCACTCACGAGTTTAAACATCCATTTCGATGGTACCCGATGGAAAATATGAAGGTTGCACAAGTCAGAGAGGAGAATGAGCGCATACATACTCTAGACCCTACCGAATATGTGTTTTTTTTCCCTTTGAGTAATAGACTTAAAACTGTGAACTTATTCTATTGTTTTTTTGCCAACAGATTTTTTTTTAAAGCAGAGTTTGTTTTTTTCCAAAGCACTCTTAGCTCCAAGCACTCATCAACAAGGGGAAAAAAAATCTATTTAATCAATGTTTGGAGAAGTTGGGTTTTTAGTTGGCATTTCACTATTCTTGGCTTCCAGAAGGAACACCTTAGAGCAGGAGTGCTGATGGAAGTTTTCAATAGGAACACTTAACCATGGCAGTATTATCAGTGAGTTTGCTGTCTTTACCTAAAACCTATACAATTTCCATTCTTTCGCAAAGAAACAGCATCTTCAACTTTCCTGGGCAGTCTAAGGTTTCATTTCTAAATCACCAGAGCTCCAGCGAGGTCATGTCTTTATGCATGTCACCACTGGATACTCTTGCACTGTTGTTCTAACACCAAGTGAGTTGCACAGTTTCCCCTCAACATTCCACATGTGCAAGAGAGTATATTTTTCTTAGTTTCTAAGTGCTTGGCAGAACTTGGATTCCCAGGGTATTTGGGCTATGTTGTTCTGAATTTTCATCACCAATCAGATTACTTTCTTTCAGACCATAAAAAGTCACAAAAAAGAATTTGGGAAACTCATGTTTAATAGGGCTCTAGGGAGGAATGGCAGGATGGGAGGTGACGAGAGGAGGAGAGGCCAATGACATTTCCAAACACCAGTAGGTAGAGAATTTTAATTCTAGCATGATGCTAATAATACAATTAATAGTAATACACACATTTTAGTGTAACCATGCTGAACGTTAGCCTTAAAGTTAAATAAGCATCTGGCTTTAGGAAATATAAATTATGTCATGTATCAGTACTTGCCAGAAAATTATTTAGAATACATTGTAAGGTCCACATTTATGATCAACACATCCAGCCAAATTTCCTTTCTGTCGATCTTGTTGCTGTTCATTGCTTTATTTTACCTATTTGGACCCCTGGGTGATTCCCTCTTTGTAGTCAAGTTGTGATGGCTTTTATCTGTTCATCTTTTCTCCCTTTTATTGACTAATTCTTTTGGCAAACATTTATCAACAGTGTTAAATTCTGAGATTAAAAAAAAATCTGAGATTATGCAAATGGGAAGGCACTGTACTTGTCCTAAGAGCAGTCATTAGTCCGACGGAGGAGAACAATTCTTTCAATAGGTAGCTACTCTGGCCACAAGGCGGATTCTCTACTAATGATGTGTAGGAGTTACTGCTGCAGTCCAAAATGGAATCAGAGAATGGATCATCTCCACAGAGGATCAGGTGGTGGGGGCAGAGGAGGAGTGGGGTGGGAGGTTGGAGAAAGCAGGCATCAGGCCTCTACTAATGGCGGCACCATATAACATGTTGCATTCCAATAACAACATCCCATAATCCACCTATAATATTTTTATAACCCATTTTTTAAAAGAAAGAAATGAGCAATATGTTCCCTTTTAGGAAATATGTTCTTTCTTACCCACTGGCTTTTATTTCACCCATTATAATGGATTTCAACAACTTAATTTGCAGTGCCCTTTGCCAACTGTTTGAGAAGTAACACAATTACAAACCCAGCTATATGTGATTAACAGGATAATTTTACCTCATAGATATACAACATTTGGGATTTATTGTTATGGGACTATTTTTAAGAGCTAACTATGATTCTAATAACAGTTTAACCTCAGTAAAATGGTTTTTCAGCCTTGCTAGGTCTAAAGAATGTTTCATCTATTTGGGATTTCTTGTTCAGGAGTAACTCAATTATTATTATGTTTTTCTCTTTCATCAGGAGACATATAACTTTATTAATGATAAAGTAAGCTTGGTAAGTCATATTTTCTCTTAGGGAGAAAACATTCCAAACTAGGTGCTATCTACCTTCTTTACTCCTTCTTCAATGTCATGCTCAGATTTGGTGTGCTTCTCTGAGACTTTTCCTAGACTGACAACAAAATTGACTGGTCTTTCATCTTGTCATCTCATGTCTATTATATTTTTATGAGAGGCAACAAACATAATGGTTAAGTGCATGGATTCTTGAAACACACTACCTGGTTTTGAATTCCAATTCTGTCACTTAGTATTTGTGCTGTCTTAAGCAAGTTTTATTGCCATTCTCTCTCAATTTCCTTATCTACAAAATAGGAGAATAGCAATATCTGACTCATAAGGTCTTGAAGAGTAAATGAGTTAGTATATAAAAGAAGCCATAACGTTATCTGGCATGTAAGTTTATATTGGATAAGTATGTGCTATTTCTCTCTCTCTTTCTCTTTTTAATACAATTATTTGTTCAAGTGTGTATCTCTCTCAGTATTCTTTACTTAATATCGAGAATATGTCATTGTTTTTGAACACTAAACCTTTCAAACTCTCTTAAAAATTGTAGGAGTTTAATAAATGCTGATATAATATTAGAATAGAAGGCTCTAAGGAGACCCATGAATGAGCTTCAGGAATTCCACAACGTGAAATTGTTTATGTGCATTTTTTTCTGAGGCAAATATTCATATCATTCATCAAATTCCTAATTAAACTGTGTAACAAAAACAATAAGTAAAGAATCTTCTAAACTTTAAGAACAATTTTAAAATTCAGGGGTCCATTTGGAAAGTGTAATTTGAAGACCACATAAAAATCTACCAGAAAACCCAAAGTCATGTGGTATCCTCACTACTTCCTTTGCTCATCTTAATTTATCGATAAGCAATTTTTGAAATTCAAATTTACACACACACACACACACACATACATGAATTAACAAAAAGTTGAGGTGGTACTGGTGAAACAATACTTGGTCCCTATTCTTAAAAGACTAATGATATTTTTGCGAAAGTCAAAGGGACACAATTAAATGGTTAAGGAATAAACCATTAAGTCACTTCTGAAAACATTCATGGTAATAGGATGCACAAATTGAAAGCTTTCATTGAAGATTTCAGCGCGGGCAGTACACAGATAAATGATTGCTTTAGAGTAGATCACCAGAAATCACAGTGGACAGAGTGTACCATTTGTTAAAATAACATGTTCCAATCAAGTAGAAATTTCTCAAAACAAGGATGCAGAGCCCTACCTTTCATTAACCTACTAGTCAAAATTCCAACATTCACATTGAGTCTGCACTGGTCCTTGCAGTGATTTTAAGCTAGCCTTGAAAAAACAAAGCAAAACAAAAAGAAAAATATAATATTTGGCTCAGTGCCTAAACTGCTACTAAGCCAAACTAAATCTGTATGTACTTATGCTGAATGTATTAATTTCTACTGTATACAAGTGACGGGGGGAGGGGGAGTGGATATGTTAGCTTACAATCTCATATAGAAACTCTAGAGATCACTGAATAATATACAAAACTCCTTCTTCATTGTTAGAGAAGAGGTTCTCACTAAGTATCCTCATTTGCTATATGGCTTTCAGAAATGTATTTAATCAATGATTTTTTTATTACTTTCTAGATCTAATAACATCCTTTGTCAAAAGCAGACCAAAATGAGTTTCTATAGTGCCAAAGCACCACCACCACCACCAACAAAGAATTAATAAATGAAAACAACTTCCTCTCCCCACCAACAACCTACACTCCCAAATTAAGCAGAGGATATTATGCAAATATCCTGATAGTCACTTTGAGCCAAGATATTCAAAGGAGAAAAAAAAGTAACGATTAAGGAAACAAGGCCTCTTGTCTTGCATAATCATTTGAAACATGGAAAGGCTAAATGTTGCACTTTTCTCATGGGTTTAGAGGATGCCATAAAAGAGAAAAGAATAAATGAAAGAAAATGCAGCATTTGCTTCAAGTATCACACAATGTCACTGGGGAGAGGAATGTGAAGTTGCTGTGGGTACCTACGAGGCATGGACATGAGTAGAACATCCATCTCCATTCGAGAGATGCTTGTTAAGAGTTAGGAATTCTGGTTACATGTTGTTAAATAAATATGATCAATTAGTTTGAGAAATGACACAAAAGATTTTTATCTTTTAATTATGTAGTTTTTTTATAAATACCTCTATGCCACACTAAATTTCTTAGAGCATTTCATAAGACATCACAACTAAATTAAATAATTTAAAAAGCTATAGATGTATGCAATATAATTATAATGGCGTATGATACAACAGGCTTATTGAAGTGAGCTGGATAAACAAAAAATGTATAAATATATGAGAATCATAATTAATGACATTTATTTCTTTTTGTTTTAGTTTTGATATGAAAGGGAAAACATGGGCTAAATATAGCTCAGGAAATTGATGTCTTTGTACAAGTCCTGTTTATTGAGCAAGACACATGTTATTATTCCTTGGGGTTCATATGCTTCACTTTTTTTGGTGCATAAAATAATGTAGTTCTTCTGCACCAAATAAGAATTATTTTGTTTAACACCTATTCCCTATTTTTTTTTCACCTATTTCCTATTTGCCTATTGCCTATCACTGCCCCCAAAATAAGATTGCTACTGTCAGGGGTGCCTGGATGGCTCAGTAAGTTGTGTCCGAATCTTGGATTTGGTTCAGGTCCTGATCTCAGGGTGCTGAGATGGAGCCCCACCTCCACCCCCACTTAGGGCTCCAGGCACACTGAGGAGTCTCCTTGAGATTCTCTCCCTTGCTCCCCGCACTCTGTCCCTCCCCTCACTCATTCTTGCTGTCTCTTTCTTTAAAAAAAAAAAATAGGGGGCTACGTCTGTCACATTATGACAGCATAGCCCAGTGGAATTGAGCATGAGCTTTAGAAGACTGATGTGTATTCTAATCCAGGATTTACATTTACAAACAGAGAAATATTGGGAAAATTACATAATCTCTTTGACATTCAATTTCTGGGAAATAAAAGGTTACAATAAAAGCAACAACAACGATAATGATAATAATAATAAGGCTTCTTTCTAACAAAAGGTTGTTGAATTACATAAAACAGGCTTTGCAAAGTTCCTAGTACACTTTTTGCCCCCATTATGGTCTCGATATAGTATCACAATCATCATTTTACTGATAATAAATAAACACAACTTGAATAAATATATTATGTATTATATCAATGGAACAAATACCTGCATTATTTACTGCAAATTCAACCAGCAATTGTATTAGAATTTTTGCAAGTTTGGATGAGAAATTTGACCAAACTAAAGTCTGTTTAAAATCAAAAGCTGTACATTACAGGATTATTTTCTTAAAATAATTATTTTTAATAAATTTAAGGATTTTTAAAAATTTATGCTTATAATTAAAAGGCATTAAAATCCACCTTTAAGCTCAAAGGTTTGATGCTTTTGGTTCTTCTAAGAAAAAGTAGAAAATAAATTTTACATAATTTCCCATTTTAAGGAAATTGGCATAATATTTATGATATTTACAGTCTTTCCCTGATGTGGTCTATAGTTCACAGAACCACAATTTAAAATAAAGAAGAGATAAAATATGATCAGTGAATACTATTTGAAGAACATAAGTATCACTGAATTAGATTATGGAAATGAGCTGAACAATATACTATGAACATAGTTATAAGATGCTTTCTAACATAGTATGCAAATGTGGAAATTGCATTTGATTTAGAACCAAATTCTGCCATTTTTAGAATTTACTACCATCAGTGTTCATTTTGCATGAATGTCTGTGCAATATTTTTTATTGTTTTTTTTTGGGCTCCCTTGCTGCATGTTCGGAAGTCTGGATGTGTCACTATTCATTTATGCAATAAGGAAAGTATTAATCCAATATTTAGCTATTTTTATTTTTCCCATTGACTATACATTTAAGTCAATCAATTGTTAATCATAATTAACTACTGTCATAAGGTAGTCGTGAAAGAAGTAGTCAATGGATCCTGGACCATCTATCTGGATGAAATTGGACTTAATAGACAACCATTTCGAAGCTTTTATTCTTCTAATTTAAATTAAGTGGTGGTCCTGATTCTACTGAAAAATGCTTTCTCCCTTACTTTCTCATACGCTTATGCCCAAGTATTCTTAAATTCTTTTGATTGAACCCTTAAATGACTCATATTTTCTGATTATTCCTACAGTTTCTTCCTTAGTTTGTGCCTACATTGTCTCTCATCAATATTACTATTATTATTTTACCACTCAAAGTTGTCATGATACCTCCAAGCCCATAGTATCTTCATCTGCACTCGAAAATCAAATCTGATTATGCCACTTCTCTGCTTAAAATCTCCAAGGACACTCATTCAACTGCAGGATAATCTAAATTTCTTCATAAAACATATACCTATTTTTTAATTTCATTTCCTGCCACTCTTCCTGTTGAAGTTTACCTTTCAATTATAGCATAGAATATCTCCAAAGACTCCCTTCTCTTCATCTCTTCATCTTCAGTAGCAATGTGTGTGATACTTTGACACTCAGCTGAAATGTCATTTATCCTAGGAAATCTAAGATATTCTTCGTATCTCTTTTATTTCCATCACGTGCTAAGTATAATTCTACTTAAACATACAAAAGTTATCACATTGCACTGCAATTTGGTACATTTTTATTTGCCGCATTAAATTTCACACTATTCATGGATTAAAGTCTATCTGGTTTTAAATGTTACTTAATTATGTGCATAAAGGGATAGAAAAGAATGAAGATTATATATATATGATACATAAAAGATATAGAAAAGATGTATAAAAGATATACATATATGTATAAAACATATATACATATAAAAGCTATGTACATATATGTCTGTATATAATACTTCTTATGAATTAAATACTTCAAAATGCTATCACTTTTTTATCAGCTAAATATCTCAGAAGGTCTAAACATACCTCTCCTGAAATAAGTTATGTTTTGCATTTTGTTTATTCACTTTCCAATAAACTCCCCTTTTCTGACCTCTCAGGTCCATAAATTAGAATATCTATAGGCCTTTTAATTTTCAAAATTAGCTTCTAATTATTTATTTAGGTAAACCCTATAATACGGCTGTAAAGAAGGTGGCTGACAAATTGCAGTACAGTGACTCTAAATCTATTTTTAGACGATCCAAAGTAATGCTGTTTGTGACAAACATACAATGGTTTATTTTATATGCCTTCCTAATAATACATGAAGCATGAATTACAGATATGAAGGCATATTAAAAAAGCAACAAAAATAATACACCAACACATGAGAAAAGTAAAGTGAAATGGAGGTTGCAAAAAGAAATATATAAAGAAAAGACACAAAGAGCAAATGGAAAGTCCTGAAAGATAAATTAACGTATGCCCAAAGGCAATGAATGCCACTTAGTAATAAATATACTGGAAATAAAAATAGAGCCAATTAGTATGAACAAAAAAATACAAAAATAATCAAGAATAAGGAATAGCAATGTACAGGGCAAGTTGCATGTGATTCAAAACAGGATGGGGAAGATTATAAAATGAAGTGAAAGAGGTACAAAATGATAAGAAAGGAAAGGTAGCAAATAAAAGGAAAATTGTAAGCATGATAAAGATAAATAAAATGACATTTTTCAACTGTAGGAAAGGCAAGAGGTCAGACCCTTAAAGAGATGGAAGAGATAATTTATTGACAGCAAAGGTAGAGGAGCTGATAAAACAAAATTAATTCTTTTTTCTGCCTCAGTGTCCACAAATAGTGGAGGGGCTCACATGGCAAACACAGGCATACATTTCCCAAGAGATAGAAAAGAAATGTTGAAGGAAATTAAGATTGCTGTGGAATGTCTAATCAGCTGAAGTGTATTTCTTTTTCTTCCTTGTTTCATTGTATTTAAAAACAAAAGGTAAAACTAAACAATATTGCTACTACACATGAACTGCAGTACATATTTTCAGAGCTGATTGCTAGTGCCCTGAACCTGCCAGTTACATGACAAACACAAATAACATCTTACAAAATATCTTTAAGAAAAATGCGGTTAACACCAGGCCAATAGAGTAGAGTTAAAAGAAGTTGCTGAAGACAGACAAATATCTAGATCGTGCCTTATATATATTATTTTAAAATTCAGGAGAAATAAATAATTATATAACTAGTATTTTTTCGATTGGAGGTTTTTTTTCTTCAGATTTTAAAATTTTGCTCTTAAGCTTATTTGAATTCAATTTCCATATGATTATTTGAAGAATATTTAAGTAATAAACTAAAAATTACAGATCATATAATTCAATTCTTCAAAGAAAACTCACACAAAAAATGACAACCTTATCCTCAAATGAATAACTTTGGAGTCTTTTAAGTTTATGATCAACACTACAACTTTGACCCTAACATAAAAGCTCATTTTTTCTCATGAGGCCTTTAGCAAATAAGAAAAGTGTTGTTATTATAGATTTGTGATCTTGATTTCTATTACCTAGAAACTGAACTGAGATCCAAATTTTATCTCATATATTCTTAAATAGTTATAAAAAGACAATAGATTTTGGGTAGTTTGAATGCCATAAACATGTTAACTAGAAACTCAGAAAGGTCATATCTTATTACTGTCCTATCTAGTTGATCATAGTAAAGTATTTTATTAGGCAAGGTTTTATACATAATTTTATAGATTTTCCACAATGTAAGTTATTTTTCAGTACTTTTACATAAAAAAGAACTATTCAGAAAACCTGATTCAGTATGCATAAACACAAGATCTGTTGTTTGAAAAAATACCATATTAGATGCTGTGAGGAAATAAAATTTAAGTAGGAGTTTGACACATAAGGGAGAAAACATATCTGTGCTGCTACAGTCAAGACAGAGACTGAACACTATGAAAGAGGTTCAGATGAAATGCCGAAGGAACTTGGGAAACAGAGAGATTTATGACAATAAACCGTCCATCCAATTGGTCTCTTAATTTTTTTTTTCAGAATAAAGTAAGTCTGTGTATTGAAAGAGGGGTAAAAGTCAGACAGATGGAAATTAGGAACTTTCCAGAAGGAAAATCAAGAAATCAAAGCAAGGTAGTGGTAAGGGAGCTAACATCTATTGTTTCTCTTGTGTACATGATGTTTCAGACACATTCTGCCATTGATCCTCAGAACATTTCTCCATTAAAACCAAATCATAGTTGTGATTGCGACTCTTCAGAGTAAGTTCTTTATAAAGTAGGTAGGATTATTCTCATTTGAGAAATTGATTTAAAGTTAGAGATGTTTTAAAATACTGCCTAAGATGTTTGAAGTCCTAATTGAGTAGTCAAGATTTAATTTCAGGAAGTTCCAGTTTTATAATTCAGGCTCTACCAATTTCCTGCTGGAGAATTGACTAACAAATACATAAAAGATAAGGATTAGATATTAGGATGAATGTGAAGGTTGGGTGTAGATCATGACACAGAATCCACGAGTGCTTCAAATGCACTTTGTGCCTGGCAATTGTGGCAATCTCCAGATGGGCGTATTAGCGTTTTCCACATAGGAACTACCAACCAAAAAGAAAGCCAAAGACAGTTGAATCAAGAATCTAGAGAATTTAGTTTGAAAGATTTTAATCTGTCAAATTTCTCCAAGACTTAAACTAACAGCACAATGGGACAAATATTTGGAATTTCTTTGGAAAGCATTTGCTGAGGATTCACTCTGACCTAACAGGTGCTCTGGTTAGCATCTTATTGACTATCCTTTAGTGACGGGGTGGAACAGAAGCCAAAGATGGAAACAGAAGTAATCACAAGATAAGACAAAACATAAGAGTTATGTGCCATGGGGTTTTAACAAAAATTGGATGATCAGTTGTCTTTCATACTACAGAGAACTTTAGAACAACATTTCTTCTCCTTATTCTGACCTGCCACATCTTCCATAATAGAAGGGCCAAAGACAACCATCATTAATTCCAACTCCCTTTCTTGCCTCCAGTGCCTCACTGGAATGAAACTAATTATTCAAACTAGGTCACATAGCCCATGATCTCCTTTTTCATATCTTGCTTACATTGTTCTTTCTGCTTGAAATGCCTTTGTTCTTTCTTTTCCTTCCTTCCTTCCTTCCTTCCTTCCTTCCTTCCTTCCTTCCTTCTTCTTTTCTTTCTTTTCTTTCTTTCTTTCTTTCTTTCTTTCTTTCTTTCTTTCTTTCTTTCTTCTTTCTTTCTTTCTCTTTCTCTCTCTTTCTTTCTCTTTCTTTCTTTCTTCTTTCTTTCCTTTTCTTTCTTCCTTCCTTCCTTTCTTCCTCCTCTCTCCCTCTTTGCTTCCTTTTTTCCTTCCTTCCCTGCCTTTCTCCTTCTTCTTCTGCTTACTTCCTCCCTCTCTTCTTCTTCCTCTCCTTCTTTTCCTTTCTTTCTGTTTGAACATGATAAGTTTCTATGTATATTTCTTGATATTGTCACTCATGACTCCTACTAAACATTCATTGGATCATAATTTCTTCATCATCTGAAGTTTCAGCATTTATTTGGTACTCGTAACATGTTGTAAATAATTGTCCTGTACATATTACAGACACTATACTCATGTTTTATATCTTTCATTAGACCTGAAGTTCTTCAGAAAGTACTCAGTATTTCTTTAGTAAATAAATGGTGAAATGTTGGAGGATTTCTCCTTCAAATGATCCCTCAGCCATTTCTATAAGATGACAAAATAATTTCCAAGTAAACAATCAAGGAAGGAAAAAAGGAGAATTTTCCTTTATAGTGCAAGATTAAGGTAGCTCTGTGCCTAAAATAAGCCAAGTAATTTTACCATAGACTAATGCTAACTAGGAACTGTTCATCGAGATCTCTAAGAGAATCATTCAGAAGTCTGTTAGTAGACAATTGAATATTTTGTCATTTCTGCTGTTGTTTCCTCTTTGACTTGTACTTCTCTGGCTTCTTTCTCTGGGAAGAAAGAGTTGCAAGAGAATGTTGGACTTCATCAGCACTCCATGGGACAATACCAGATACTTTGTAAGGTCCTTCTCTATTCTAGCAATCTTTTTTTTTTTTTTAAGACAAAAGTCATGGTAATTCTTCCACTGTTCATTAATTAGTAGCAATCCTTAAATTCATGATATTCTAAATTTCACTAATTCACACTGTGTTTCCTGTATGATTGCTATTTCATTCACCTAACAAGAATGTATTGGGCATCTACTGTTTGGGACCCAGTTCTAGATGCTGGAGATACTCTAATGATCAAGACAGGCAGATCTCATTCTGTGATGAAGTTGGCATTTTGGCAAGTTTGAAAAAGATAGGCAAAATATATTGATTAACAAAAAAGCAAATAGAAATATATGATGGTAGGTGTTCTTCAGACTATTAGAATAGTGCAATATGATAGCAAAAGACTAAGTGGCAACTTTTAGAAATTGCAAACCTTGGCAAATAGGTAAAATTTGAATGCCAGAAAGAAGGAAACTATACAAAGATCAAGAATAAGAATGTTCTACTCAGAGGAAACAGTAGAGGCACAACCTGTAGGAAAAAATTGAGTTAACATCTCCAAGAAAATGAAAGAAGTACAGTGTGGCTGAAGCAAGGTGAGAAGAGAGAGAGTGAGATGAGATGGGACAGACTATTTGGAAAGAGCTGAATCATGCAGGGTATACTAAATTAAACTAAATAAAGTAAAATAAAAAGAAATCACATATTAATATTTTATTCTAAATACAATGGAAATTATTATAAAGCTTTGACCAGGTAAATGGCATGACTTCATTCACATATTTAAAAGATCACTCTGGCTGCTATTGAAGAATGGATGATAAGAGGGTTAGAATAGAAGCATGGCAACCAACTAGAAGATTATTACAGTATTGCAGACAATGATGATGGTTACTTGGGACTCCGGAGTCTTTTATTGGAGATGCGTTAAAAGGAGTTAAATTCAGGCTGTTTGATGTAGGTCCAATAAGTCAGACTGATGATTTGATTTGGTTGGGTTTAGATAGGAATGAATTCTAGATTTTACCTTGAAAAACCAAATGGTTGGAGCAGTGTGTTTATCATGATGGGAAATACCAAGAGAGAAACAGATTTGAGTGGAGAGGAAAACGTGTATCCTTATTTAGTCTGTTACTTTAGGGTATGTATATAAAACATCCAAATGGAGACATCAAAGAGGCAATTGGATGTATGCATCTGGAGATCTATGGTCCAGACTGTAGATAATAATTTCAAGCCATAGTACTGAATAAGATCAATTAGGCAGTTGTAGTCATTAAGGAGATAAAGAGGTTGAAGACTATGCCCTGGGTAACCCTACAAGTAAGAGGTGGAGAGGAGAGGCAGAAACCAAAGAGACAGAAGGAACATCTCTGAGAGCATGATGCCAAAGAAGCCAACAGAAGATATTTCAGGAAAGAGGTCAACTGTGCCAAAAACTGCTTTTTGCCACATAGTAGCCTAGGCGTTAGAGGTGCAAAGAAGATATAACCTAATTCCTGAATAAATTTTATATTCAAATTAGGGAGACAGAGAAACAGACAACTTCACTAGGATGAATAATTGTGCTGGTTTAAGATGCTATGGAAGCATATTTGAAGAACATGCTCACCAAGAATTTGAGAAGAGTAATTAGGAATGGCCCTTTGCAGAATGTGTCATCTAAATGGAATATAAGAAAGAGTTTGGTGAGACAAAAATTAGATGTGGGTATGTAGAAGAACATTCCTGGTAAACAATAGTTTGGGGAAATGAACAAAAGGAGAAGGCGCAAAGTTTAGTAACTATGTTTATAGGATGGATAGATGTAGAATATATATACATACATACAAATAGACATAAATAGGTATAGGTATAGATTATACATAGATTATATATATATATATATATATATATATATATATATATATATAATCCCTCTCTCTCTGTCTATGGAGAGAGAGAGAGAGAGAGAGAGAGAGAGAGAGATGATAGAAAGATAGGCAGGGACCAAATCATGGAGATCCTTGAAAGTTATAGTGACAAGTTTGAACTTTGTTCTAAAGTCTATGGGGAGTCATGGAGGAATTATGAAAAGTGCATAGGGAGAAACACAATTTGCATTTTAGGATAATCTAGCAGGCAGCCAGCCCCAAAAGTATGGCTTACAGTGAGTCAAGAAGGCTGACACAAATATTATTTAGGAACCTGTGGTAGAAATTCAATGAAGAAATGAGGAGTACCAAGGGAAAAAAAGTAGATATTTTTAAAAATCTTACTTAGCTCCATCAAAGTCTATGTACTTTGTAATAGATCATATATAGCAAAGATAGGCACTCTTTATAATTAAGATAAAGGGTAAGTTCGAACCAGTAAAAGGAGCCCCCTAATTTGGAATTTGGTCAGCAAAAACTGGTAAATAATTCCTGACAGATGGTAACACAGAATCTTCCATGACCATTAACATCAAGATCTCTGCTTTATGCTTCATCCAAGAGACACAACTTCTGACAACGTAGTCATTTCCAATTCTAAAATAGGTCATTTGCCATAAAAGCACTATCTCCTTTTAAGGAAATACAGAGGTCTCTCTTAATTAATAATGTTTGTGATAATGTTGATGGATAATATAATAATTATTTGGAGCCTTTATATACCACATAAGAATTGGCATATGCCTCTCTGCAGCTTAATAGGTGACATATCAAAATGCTGAAGATTTAACTAGAGATCAGAAGCTACCTCGAAGGATGTGGGTAAATTGGATTTTTAATTCAATCTGCAGTACTTTTTTTTTTGCTTGTGTAACTCACTCCTGATTCTCACTTTCTCCCTAATGTCTGGGATATAGTTCTTCTCTTTGCTCAATTCTGGGACCTTAGATCCCCCCCCTACACACACACACCCCCCACTCCCTCCCCTCTCATGCATGGTACAGAGCAATGGTATCTCTCCTGGCTTTGTCCTGAGACAATGTTACAAAATTTTGCTTGGAGACTTACATTTGAAACATTTCCCATTGTTAATGTCTCAATTTAATATGGCCAAAATATGTTTCAAATAGGGTATCAAAAATCAAGCAATGGAAGATTTAAAACATAAACCATTAGGAACCCATATAAATAAATGTTCATCCTGTTTAAAAAAAAAGTTCATCCTGTTAACTGGTGTCAAATATTGCTTGAACTACTTACTTGATAACTAATCATGCGTTTCCCAGAGACATCACCTGTACTGTACTACTCATTGGCACCTCCCTCTGTTATTTACGTCTTCAGTTTGTCTCTCCAGCTTCATGTAGTCACAGAATGTTGTGTAGGTGATCAATATACTAGTAATCATTAGGCAAATACTATAATTGTATGGGTGAGGAAATTGAGGTCCAGATATGTAAATACGTTTTTATATTTCTATAGTCAGCAAGTGGCAGAGCTGGAATATAAACCTAGGTTTTCTGTTTTCAAGTCCAAAATCTTTGTTTAAAACTTTTGAAGGGAAAAGCTATGTTTTGTCCTTCCCTGTGTTGTCTTCAGCTCTTAGTAAAACATCTTCCATCTTTTGTTGATTTGTTGATTTTTAAATTGTTGGTGCCCACAATGGTCTAGATTAACCTTTTGATATTAACAAAAATGTGACTTCATAGGAAATTTGCACTGTGAAAAGGAAACTTTTAAAGTTCGGTTTCTTTCTGTTTACATCTGAAAACACAAATCACATTTACTCAGTCATCTGTGGGCCTGTTTGAAAGCCTATGAAATTATCCCTCCCTCAAAAAAAGAGAGTAAGACTGATGTAAATATCATAAGATCTGTCTTATGATAGATTTAGGTTTATGATGCCATTTTATAGGACAATTTCCCTATTAAAATCATGAAAAATCTGTTTGCTATAAATATCATTATATCCTTTAGTGTTTATTTTTCCAATATAGACTAAGGCAAAATCAAAGTTAAAAATAGTCATATCATTATATGGATAAGAACTATACATAATATTTATAAAATATATCAATATTGAAGACTTTTGCTCCTACATATCCTCTTATAAATACTGGCCTACACATATTGCCTATTAAGACACATTTCTTAAGTTCCAAATAGAAAAAGGTTAGAAAAAGATGTTTCAGTATTTTAAAAAAACTTATTCCTTCATATCCGTTTCTGAAGAACATAGTATTACCAGGAAAGGACATGCTGAGGGATAGAGGGCACTGGCCAGAATGAGTTCCAAGGAGATTCATAAAGAGAAGAAATTAAGATGTTTCTTAAATGTTAATAAAGATGCTAAATACTTTGCAAAAAGGGGGGAGTAAAAGAGAATAATGAAAAGATTTATCTGAAAGTGGAGTGAGTGTTCCAGGTTTCACACCTGTGAACAGAATGTTGGTGGCCATTCCATCACTTTGGGGGTATAGGTGGCACAACAGAGTGATGAGAAGCTCGAGTTAATGAACTTCAATGCAAGTAGACCTGAGAAGGATTTGCAAGGAGAGGATGCTGCCTAAGAGGATGAGGGCCATGAAAATTCAGTGGAGACAACTCAGGAATTTTGTTACACCCGCTAAGTAGACTGAAACATGGTTTTCAAAAATATTTGTGGTATAGCACAAGCCATAATCAAAAGATGTTGCTCTTTCTTATATAAGATTATGATGGAGATAGTACGTGTTTAAGTCAATCTCACCCGAGTGGAATGCGTTGATCTCTTCTATATGTTTTGTTTTACATGGATTACTCCATGATTTCAATTTACTAGATATGTATGCATTTTATCAGTTGTTTTTTTTTTTACATTAAACAGATGGCACTTACTATCCCTTTTATTATAAACGATTAGAATTTGGCTACCCACTCAATATTTTTATTTTGTCTTTCTGAGTCATAATGTCTGTGTTGATGATGAACCCCACTCACACATATAAAAACATACATATACATGCATAAGTATTATATTATATATAGAAAGAATTAACTCTAATCATTTAATATTCTGAAAGAATAACTTATAGAGGAGCATGTGTTAATACAGATATAGCTGTTGCACAGCTATGTATTTCCTTATAGAAGGAAAATATTTCATACATGCAGCATATTTATAGGCTGTATGAAATATTTTCCTTCTATAAGGTCCAGGTTTGTAAGGGGGGGGGAAGCCTTTTTCTAGAAAACAAATCTTTCCTCTTTCCTGTTTTCTACTTTATATGTTCCCTTTCGATCACAAAAATATAATTCATTTTAAATGTATGTTCTCGTGATGTCACATTAAATGTGGCTTTTCATTATTGGTTTTGATGATTTTTGAAGATTTTTGTATTTAGATGGCACACACATTTTCAATCATGTCTTAATTACTTTTAAAAATGCTGCGCTGGCTGAGGGACAAGACAGATAACTTGTTAAGCATTTGAAATTTCGGAGCTGTTTTCTCAGTTCTGGCAGTCACTACCCAAGTCCAGATTGTAACCTCCTTTCTGCCTCCAAAGCCTGCCTTGGCTCCGTGTCCAGTGAGGGATTATGGATTTAGCAAGGAAGGTAAGTGTGACTACAAGCATTGGCTCACCATCTGCTCCCCAGCAGAGCATGGGCCAACCTGCATCGCCTGCAGCAAGACCAGGGCACTGTTCTCCAGCCAGCCCCTTTCCAACCTGGCTCAAGACGCACATCACATCCAGTCAGATGATTAGGGCTAAGTAGTCCATATGTAACAGAATATTTTTCCTAAATACCAAAATGAAAACAAAATGAATGCCATTTTTTCATTCTCCTTACTCGATACATCAAGTTTTACACAAATAAATACTCTCTTAAGGTTTATGCAAATTATAGAAAAATAAAACTATGCATTATTTAGCAGTTCTCCTATTTCAAGATCTAACAGACTTTATTCACAGCATGTTTTTCCCTAGTTTATGCTGGCCTTCTTTTCTGATTCGACTTTTTAATTCATCTTTTTAAATTATTCCTTTTTAAATCATTATCTTATGTGTCTTCATAGATTTTCATGTATTAATCTATTATTAATTTTTACTATACTCAACTTAATCTTAAATTGTTTAAAGCTCTTTTAAGAGTAAACACTTGCCTAGGTTTTAAAGATAGCTTGGACTTTAACATTTTGCACATTTGATCCAGCAGCCTCACTCTAACTTGACTGTCAAATAAATTATAATTTTATTATGGGCATTTTATGCACAGAATAAGCCAGCACTGAGCAGGAAAGTTAACCTTTGGGTTCAAGAATCAAGATTATTTTTCAATTCTCAAGAACTAAGAGATTTCTAGGCACCTACATTAACACATTTTATTTCTTTCTTGAATTTATCAATGATATGCTATTACACATTTTTGTATTTGTTTCAGGTCAAGTGCTTTTAAAAAAAAAGAAAAAAAGATTTCCATAAATAGCAGAAAAACACGCAATTGAAAGTAGCTTTCTGCTTCCTTTAGCCCTGTTGCTGATTTGAGCACACAGAGTGAACATGAAAATAAGCTGAACAAACATCTCACCCTTTTTACTTAAACTGTTGTCTGCCTGACTGCTGAATGCACACAGAAAACAATCTAAAATTGTATAACCCATAATACAGTATATTAAATTACAACATTGGTCAGTAATGGAAACTTATTCCCAGATATGAATTATTTACAGCCCATTTAAGTAATCCATATTCAGGTGTGGCAATGAAAAAAAGTGCAACATAAATCTTTAATGCTGACCGGTTGAGAGAGCAGAGCTGAGGATTACAGACATTTTAAAGAAAAAAACTAAACGAATTGATATAGCCTGTTCAGTGGCTTACTGCACCAGCGTGCTAATAAATTGACGGATGGCATGTCAGGGGTAGGAGTTGAAATCCCAGCATTTCTAACTAAGGCGGGATCTAATATCAGACTACCAAAATAAGGAGTTTCTGAACCTGGTTGTCACAGGAAACAGCCTGTGCATCTTTTTGTATATGCAAGTGTTCAAAATATCATATTTTAACGGGAGAACCCATGAAGGATTTCTTTCTTTTAATTAACTCAGTAACTGCATTAGTAATTTCAGCAAGCCACATAGATTGTGTTGTAAAACAGAGAGGGTATGTTAAAGGTAAGCTTTTCTTTTTCTTTTTCACGGAGTTGGGGCCAATGCCTTATTTTGGGAAATAAACTTAACAAAGAAATCCCTCTAATCCTATTTTACATTTCCATAGTATATAGAATGGAATTCATCAACCAACTTAAAGGGGGGGGGGAGAAGCAAACAACTTCTGGAGTGTTTCGCACCATTTTTTATACAAATTGTGCAAGTTGTTAGCTACTTCAAACTGAAGTACAAAAGATCATGGGTGGAGGGAGGGAGGCTTGCACAGTGCAATTTCTTTTGTTTCCTGGAGCAGTACCTATATTAATTCATCTTACAAAGATCGTTGCTCAAGAACTAAATTTTGCATATATTAGAAAGCAGAATTAGCATTGCACTGTGTACAACATTCCGTGCTAACTTCTCTCCAAGCAACCATTAAAGGTCACGTTTTGACGACTGAATGGCATGTGGGCACCTTGGTCCCCTGGAGAGGCATTCCCCAGGTACACGCAAAAGGTTATTCAATTACCTTCCAAGCAACACTATCTCTTCGGATGAAAATAATTACAGGCTTTTAGAGGCATCAGAATGCTTTCTTTCTTTCTTTCTTTCTTTTTCTTTTTTTTTTTTTTAAATAAGATGAAGATGCAGTACCTAATGACCATTTTTGTGTGTGAGTCATATAGCCTGTCAGCGGTGACAGGACAAATGAGCGTAATGGCATAGCTTAAAGGGGAAAGGTTCATTTTAAATAGTGACAAATAATATTTAAATGGCATTGTTGGAGACCCATCAGGCTTGTAAAATGTAGTTTGTATCTCTTCTTCATCCTTTAATTTCATCACTGTCAAATGGCATTAGCTGTTAACATGCAACATCAGGTGCAGATATAATTTTTAACTGTTAAATGTGCCCATAACCAAACATTATGTATCTTGATTTTTCCTTTTTTTTTTCCTGTAGTTGGGTAACTCATTCCATAATTCAAAAAAAAAATGTATCTAAGGGATTTGATTTTTAAAGATGACTTTACTAGACGGGTAAAATGATAGCTTTAAAATATAATTCCTTAAATGTTATCTTGTTGTCAAGTTCGAAAACGGAAATGACTTAATTTTTAGGTTTAATGCAATTAGCAGATTGGGAGAGTAGCATGAGCAAGATCACCAGATGTAGCAATTTGGTCAAAATAGTCATGGGCAAACCAATATAATGACATGTATATTATATCATCTTGGAGTAAACTGGAGCATAAAATGGATTGTCTTTTAAAGATATGTAACTTCAAAACACATAATAAGGGTAAAGTACATCATTGCAAAGTGAGATTTTTCTCTTCTATATCTAGCCATGGAACTTGAACAAAGTTAACCAAAAGTCAATCCGATTCTTTTAAATTTTCTTGAGATACTACGTGCCACAATGAAAATAAGTAGCCGCTGAGATATCCCGTGCACAGAATTGCAGTTCTAATTTCAAACTTTCATATAAAGCTTTCTAATTCTTAAATATTTTTACACAGCTTCATCACATTTATTGCTACTTTATTTTCAGATCACTTAAGCCAAAACTGGAGACAGTTTAGGTACCTTTGAGTTGTTAAAAGTTATAGCCAATTTTCTGAAAAATTATACCAGCTAAAAACACAACATTAAATATTTACCCTGTTGGATGTTAAAAAACGCTTACAATGAAAAATGTTCACATATTGACTATTCAAAATGGCCTTCACTTTGAAATTGTGAAATGGAAGGGATTGCAGATGTACAAGAATAAATATAAAAACAAATGAGTTGACTTGAAGTGTTGCCGGCTTTCATAAACATGCTACTGCAATAACATGTGACATTAATATTTAATTACAAAAGCACTGCTGCAAAATCTTTGAAATTAATGTTTTGCAAAATTAACATTCAGTGCACAGAAGCAAAGTCGTTCCAGGCGCGACTGTGATTAACAATGCCATTCACTTTACATATTATATTAATATATTATTCAAGCTACGAATTAACACCTCCTAATTTAAATAAGGTGCTACATATCATGAGGAGCTAAAATGCTTTTCTTAAAATGGCCCGTCTGATTTTAAGCAATCTGTGTTTATCATTTAATATTTTGTTATTGAATAGTGTTCTCTGTAAAACTCCTTCTACTTTAATTTCAAGCAGAGGAGACCTCATTAAACGGATGCCTTCCGTTTCTAGGATTGTTAAGCCATTTGAACCATATTTTGTTTGTTAGCTAAGCCAGCAGGGCTGAAATACTAGTGTGTGTGCGAGAGTGTTCTTAGGCAGCCATACTTTTATTTCAAGGTTCTAAGGGATCCTTTCAAGCAATGTGCTTCTGTGCTTTCGAGACACTTGTTTGCACAAATAGCGCCACTATCATTGTGTCACAGATTTCTACATTTTCACTCTGACTGAGGTAAGCGCAGTTCTTTGGAAGGAGGAGCTGCAGTTTCAAAACTCTGCCTCCTATACTGAACCTCAGAGCTCACCAGCTTCCTGTGAAAGTGTGAAGACACTTGGAGATGATAGGAATTTCTTGTTTTAATCTACGAATGTGGGATAATTGTCATTCCCGTTAGGAATTCACTTGTCGGGGAGTCGTTCAGAGGGCCATTTAGGTTTCACTGAGGCCAAGGCAAACAAAGGGCCCTCATTTTAAGGAAAATCATCCCCAAGCACATTGAAGCAGACCGATGAGAGCATCATTTTGGGGACTGAAGCGCTTGCTCCGTCATTACAACTTTGGGGCACCAGACTTCAGTGAGTTGGCCACTGACATTCTCGAACTGAAAAACAATTGCTGACATTCTAAGAAAATATTTAGCAATAAGAACCAATTACTAAGATGCCTCAGAATAAGCTCAGTGTATTCTAAATCAGTTCCTGAGTTACATTTCCTTAGTTTTTCAATCAACAAATATAATGAAACCAGGCTGCACCCATTTCATTATTTGAGATCCCTGGAACAGGATGAAGCTTTTCATCATTGGTTTCAGACTCAGAGACTCATAGTATTTCTAGGTATCTCTGCCTTCTTCATTTATATAACTGGATTTGAGATTCTCAAAAAAATAGGTCTGTTGAAACGCAAAATTGCCTTCACATCAAATACTGTGGAGCCTAAATAGAGACGCAGAAACCAGTAGGATGCTACCCTATTAATCAATAGGGTATCAATACGGTGGTACACTTTCCTAGTTTGCTGAAAAAGGCAGGGAAACTCTTTATCTCAACAAGTTTCTCTTAAAGGCCTGGCCTCATCATGCCCTTACCTTAATGCCGATCATTTCTTACTCATGTGCCTGCTAATTTCCTAAAAGGTGTTAGCATACAAAGCTCTTCCTCTTCTGAAAAAGAATGTTTCTTTAAATTACTCTATGAAGTTTTTGTTCTGTTTCAATGTTTTGTGTCTCATACACTTTGGTATGATAACTCCTAAATATGAAAATTCAGAGTATTTATTATTAAAGTAAAATTTGAGCATAATGGTCTTGACGCTAATGATGTCATGGAAATTTCAAAGATTGTCCACTCTTTAAGAACATTTTATATCCAACTGGGAAACATATTTTAGATATTCAATGGGCAGATTCAGAGAATGTGGAAGAAATTAGAAATTTTAAGATGACTCAGATTACTTATGTGTAAGTAATCTGCCTATCCTGTTTATATATATATATATATATATATATATATATATATATATATATATATATAAAAGCACTTCTTGAAACAATGTTTTTGCAGAGTGAACTGGGTCTGCAGTATATAATCTACAGAGAAAAAGGATTCCATAATTATATAAATTTTTAAAAACTGAATTAGGCAAGACAATGTTTTTATGCAGAACTTCTTACATTCTCTTTTAATGTTAATTTGTATTGTGACTCTCTATGAGGGTAATAATGTACACAAACTTTCTTAAACTTATTTGGCCATGGTAATTTGTCCATAAAGCATCATAGAGGCCATGAGCCACATTTTAGAAAATACTACCCTAAAAATAATTCTGGGCACCTGGGTGACTCAGTCAGTTAAGCAACTGCCTTCGGTTTAGTCATGATCCCAGGGACCTGGGATCCAGAGGCAAGCGACTCTGCTCAGTGGGGAGCCTTCTTCTCCCTATCCTCTCTGCTCGTGCTCTCTCTATCTCTGTTTCTCTCTCTGTCTCTCAAATAAATAAATAAAATCTTTTTTAAAAAAATCCAAAAAAATGTTAATCATAAATGATTGAAATTAAACCTCAGATACTTAGATGTTTTGAAGAAAACCACATTTCGAAGATTATTATTTTATTTCGATGACTGTAGAAGGTAGGAAAAGGCAAATCTATTAAAGGTCTATTAAATGCTAAAAACATAATCTTCTGGTAGTAACTTCTTGATGATATTTGTTGATTTGCCTAGATGGTGATAGTACATAAAGAAAGCACTTTGAATAGATGTTTCCCAAACTATAAACTTGTTGGGAAAGTATACCAAAAAACTTGAAAAACATTGAATATGTTAAAATATTCTAGGCAATGGGGAAAACAAACCTTTTAAATTCTGTAATACAATCTGAATCAAACCCACAAAGCATTGATATGATGATGGTTGGAAGGTAGGGACATTCTGGTGAAGCTTTGTTTTAATCCTTGATGAATGGTGTCAGCTTCTAACAATTTTGTCCAAGGTAACGCATTCTAAGAGATCCATAACTTGTGAGTAAATGTATACTATAAAAGATGAACTGGTCCTATAAGCACTCTTCTGATGTTTCCTATATTTGGCTATTTTATAGATTAAAAAAATATCATAATGAGACTCTATGATACCTCTAGAAATAAGTACCATTCTTTTTTTTAATCTATGATAGTAGTATCATAGTCCTAATTCCATGCCATATTACAGCACAGTTCCAGGGCAACAGAGTAGTTCATTTTCTAAATGCCAATTAGCAATTAGTTCAATCTTATTGATGCAGACGCAAGATTGAAAAATGGCGAATCTTCTGACATTAATCCTCCCACCACAAGTCTGCTGCCTAATTGCAAGCTAAAGTAATTACAAGTGCCCAAATTCAGGCCACCATCACAGTCAGCATGGACCCCCTCCCCCCAAGCTAAAAAGCCTTTGCTTGTAGAAGAAATGGACCCTGGCAACTAGGGATTCTGACCACCTAGGGCAAGTTCTATTCATCTGGCAAACTTTGTCCAGTTAAGACTTTTGCTTAATGAAGGCAGAATTTGGTTAATAGTGTTATATCCAGAAATTCAGTAGTCTTGGTTTCTCCTTCTCTCCTTTTCTTCTTCTTCACTCTTTCTCTTTCTAGGTGAAAATCAGCTCTAAGGTAGCAATTATTTGCTGGACAATTCCCTGATGACACGAAAGCACCCAATAGAGGGATGGGCTTTATGGGAAACCTGCAGGACAGTGATCCTTCAAAGTAGCTTCCTTATGAGTTGATTACTCATGGCCATTTTAGAATAAAGCACCAACACAAAACTGTGGAACAGAGCAATAGTCCTCTCATATGCTAAATAACAAGTAGGAATTCCTAGGAACTCAGGTACTTTTTACATTTTTTTTTACTGGCAAGAGTAGCCTCTGCGCACTTTATCCATTCTTAAACTCTTAACTTTAATAACTATGGCATGTCTCTTGACATGGATAGCTCCAAATTTCCTTTTCACAGAGCTCCCAATGACCTATTGGGCACAATATAAACCACATACTTTCAAATAGCCTTTAAATACATACTCTCACATAATGGATATATTAATAAAGCTCAGGAAAATACACAAGGAGAGCAGTGACAGTTGACTAAATGTTTTATATTTTCTATTTGCTCCTTGAGGCCCATCTAATTACAAGACAAATAATTTTATAAATTGGAAAAAATGAATAATAAAATAAAATATTGAATGAATTAGCATCTCCTAAGTGATTCTAACTTGTCTTTAATATAAAACCAGTTATGACCCATATTGGAAGATACTAGCTTTACTTTTAAAAGGCAAACATCTTTCTTGAATTCATTAAAGGGTTCTACATGAAATGTCCTATCACAGACTTTGAAACTCAGGCAAATGATAAAAGTCCCTGGTTGTTCAACTGAGAATACATAGTAGGAGACACAGGATGCCGTATTAGTGAATCAAAAATATGTTGTATAAAAACATGCTAAAAATCAAGCTAATAAAACGTGCTAAAAATTAAGCTAATTATAAACATGAACAAGCGGATTTCTCTTAAGTGGCTTTCACTTATGAAGGGGAAGTGTAGATATTCAGATGATAAACGAATCTGTATTATTTGCATTGGCAAAGTATATTTTTGTATGCCTCCTCTTTTGAACACCCCCCCTTGGGGGGGTTTAAACAAAAATTAAGAAAATAATAAAAACTAACATAACTAATGGCAAAATTATTGTTGCTATCATCACAAGGAGATATTCTATACTAAGTGTTTATTTTAATGTGTTTGTTCAAAATGGCTTATTATATTTTAATATAACAATATTAACTGCCACTAAGTTTCAACTGAAATTGGCCTCACACTATTCTTCTACAGTCCTTAATATTTTATAATCTATATGGATATCCTTCCAAGAAGCCAGAGAATAGGATGGCATAAATATAATACAACAGAAAAATTGAGGCCCAGAAGGGTAATGGATTTGCTCTAACACACATGGTGATTTGCTAAGCCAAAGCTAGAAATCACATGGTTTGATTCCAGATTCATTCAGTGCCTTCCACTTGAACTCTGAAATTTATTGTGGGACACAGGAAAAACACCAGTCCTTCCACATAGGGAAATCATGTCATCAGACCAGTACACATGATTGTTTATTGTGCATCAGGAGATTTTCATAGAAGTCTAGTTCTCTAGATAAATAAAAACACTGTGTTTAAAAAAAAAAAGTAGAGTGCACCAATTGGCTGCAGAAGAGATATTTTTACAAAGTGGCCATCACCCAATTTCAACACAAGACACTGGCACATTTAGGAAAATTATAAGCTAGATGACTACATCATTTGCCATCTCTAAGAATGAAGAGAAATCAAGTATACTATTAATATATACCATTAAGGGATACGCATTCATCCTAAGGAACTGGTCAGAATTACTGCTACTGAAGAGAAGACAGGAAATGAAGACTTCTTGGAGATAGTGGTAGACTTCCATGCCTCCTAAATAGACTTTGATGAATTGATCTTGTTTCAACAATAGTTGATGCTTTCAGCAGTTCCTTTTATCCTCTCACTCAGATCGATCTAAATTTCTGAGGAGTTCAGAATGAACATTTTTATTGGCTAGCTTTCCTAAATGTTGACTGGATGAACAAATAAAAAGGCAATCCTGGAGTTTCTTCTGAACAACTTCTGGCTGTGTCAAGCAAATCAAAGTACAATGCCATCGCGATGGAAGCTCCCTACTCCCCGCTTTAGATTTCTCCCTATAAAAGATGTTTCATATGTGTTGTTCAGAATATGTTGAGCATCATTTCATTCCTTCCAGGGCCCAGATTTCTGCTTGTAAAGAACAAGCAAAGTTCTTTATGGTTTTACTACCTGGAGCCACATTTTAAGAAAAGTTAACTTCTAAGTGTTCCAATTTAAGAAGTTATAGCTTTTTAAAAATATACATGTAAACATCATAGTTAAGAAGCACTTTATATGGAATGGAATATCCTCTGATTTAATTTACTTTTCCCATTTCCTTATTTGGAAGACGACAGTAAATCTCCATATAAAAAGAATCTGGAATTTCTAGCATTTTCCAGGAGAACACAACTGAAATGACAGGAAGTAGAGACAGAGGAAAAACTACCATCTCTCAGATTCCATTATGATTATTTAAAATCACAGATAATTCAGATTATCCTCAAGTATAAGATAAAAAGGAGAAAGTTACATTTGTAAACACGTACCTCTCGTACATTGTTCACACCTCCAGACCGAAACAAACACATAGACATCTTTGCCAGTTTTAGCAGTATGAATGATTTCATAAACATTAATTGAGATGAGAATGACACTTCAAAAATCACTCTAACCTCTAATTATGGCTATAATGAAGCACCAGTCTAATGCTATTCTTTTCTTCATTAAGGATTCGGAATAACAATTTTTCTGATGTCTATCTAAAGAGGTGAGTGCAATTTTTCAGTACTGAAAGTTCCTGAAAGAGTTAAAATGTCATACAAAATGACAAAGGCACTTTCAAAAAATAATGTGGCTATCGCAGTAGAACAGTGTTTCGTAGAACCAGTGCACATTTGATGACTGTCAGAATTTACATAAGTTACTCTGCATGAATTAACTATGAGATATAAAATTCAACTTTGGCTTAAACACACACACACACACACACACACACGCACACATACAATAACTGTGACATCTTTAGGCACTGCAACAATGACACCCAGGTAATGCCTAAATCACCAAACACAAATAGGAACAAAAATGACTATGGCAGATGACTTTAGCGTCCCAAAGCCTTGTAGCGGAAAGAAAAGTGTTAGTGTCAGAAAAAGAGCCTGAAACAAAATGGGTCCACATCCAACAGTTTGTTTAGTTCTCTCTCAATGAAATGGATACTTGAGAATTGGTGTCCCTATAACCACTCTAAGGTATGAGGGTCACAGACTGGGCTCACACAAGGAAACCCACCGATAGCGGTATCTCTTGAAAGTATTAACTATCGGGAAAATCAAATGCTAATATTTAACATCTGCCCTAGGAAATTTACCATTTATCTTCCGATCAAAATTTCGAATGGTGCCAAAAAATAAAAGAATGAAATGAAGTCAAAGGGACTTGGTGGGGGTATCTTTGTTTCTCTCCCAGAGCCTAAAAGTTATACTCAACTGCAGCACAAAGAGTAAAGAGGTTGTTATTCATATTAACTACATTTACATTCCTAACGTAACATCCAGAGAGCTAATAGTGGGGTTATTAACATAACAAACGTAAATGTTCTATATAAATAATACTGTTTCAGGCCAGCAACCGCTCATCTGACAGCATTTAGGCACGGGCTCAACATCTGTTTATGAACACTTTGCCTAATGATATCATCAGATATCATTAAGTGCCGCAGAATACAGCATAGAGGCAGGTGCAGCTGCCTTCACAACCCATCACAGAGAAAGAAAAGAGCTGCATTCCCCATCCGAAAACCCATCATTAGGACAATTTTCTTCGACAAACCAGCCCTGTGATTTCAATCTGTATATCACCTGTAATTGTAGTTTTTAGCAAGAAGCTGATTCTATACATTTAGCGACGAATCACGTTGATGGCCTGAATACTGGAAACACATTTGTGGTACCAGCTGCGGCAGCTTTTTTTAGAGCCTGTGTTAACAAAATACTGCTAACAAGGCAATGCTTGGAGTGCAGCTTTGTTTCTCTTTCTTGTTCATAGTGTTTAGATGTGCATAATTATGGAAATTAGCAATTGATTGCTTCTCAATAATAATTGATTACTGGTCACTGAACTCTTCTGTAGCACTTTACCGAAGGTGAGGACATGAGATAAGTGAATTCTTACCAGTTCCAGCCATATATAAAGAAAGAGACCAAAAAGAACTCTCGATTTGTACATCAGTTTCCATGATAAACAGACCAAAGGGATAATAGAATATCCCAGAATCTAGTTTGCCCTGAAGCAAATTGTAGAGATCATAGCAAGCCTGCAGAATTTTCCCCGTGGACCATGTAAGAAACATACATCATTTTTATATATGTCAGTTGGTCTTTGATTTGAAAATATTTCTACCCATTTAATTTATCTCTTTCAGTCAGTTTTCTTAAATTGTACAATTTAAGGGTTATATCAAAAAAATGAATACCAATTCTCAACACCTCTCAAATTGAAACAAACTGACAAAATAATGTGAAGTCTCTTTTGCAAAGAGGTACAAATTCAGAAGCCTATCGTCGCAGACAGATAGCAAGCACTTCAAAATGACTCTCCTCTTTTTGATCTGCTGTATATCCATCAACATTTTGGTCTGTGCAGACTGACTTGTTTCAGTATAGCATAATGTAGGGAATGTTTCTGGAGGCTGCAGCTAACATTTAAAGGAGAATGCACTTATTTTTGGCTTAATCACTACTGTCAATTGGGACATAACGTATCTAATTCAGATTTATCGCAGTACACGGAAGCCTCACAGACAATAAAGAATCCGTGGTGTTTGTTAAACGGGAAACACCGTGACTCATGGTGTTTCAAAGATGGGAAGAGCAGTAGGGGAAAAGAAGAATTAACTCTTTATTTTAGAAGAGTAATGAGCTTCCAAGTGTTAAATGATGTCCTCCGTGGTGTGTTTGAGAGAGAATGCGTGTGTGTGTGTGTGAGTGTGTGTGTGTATGCTGATTTCCACAGGACATGGCTCCATCGTGGCAGTCAACTTTACAACCCAATTCACAAAAAAAAAAAAAAAAAATGCAGCTCGGTTAAAGTTAGTATGCTCGATTTCAATAATGTTTTTATCCCCAAATGGGTAGCAGATTGTACAATCATGACTCAAAAAAAAAAAAATGCAGAAGTTATAAGAATTAGGCAACAGTTTGAGAATAAAACTGAATTCCTCCTCTCTGCCCACAGAAGGCTTTCTCATATAATGAACAGGTGCGATTTCCAGAGATCTCTGTTCACTGAGATGGCAGAAATAGCTGTTTGTTGCTTTCCCAGCAGCAACACAGGATAGTATGATGATAAAGCTGTGAGCAGAAACCAAAAAGCCACATCACATGTATGTACAGTTCTACTCTTTTACTACATCTCTCAAACACAAATTTATATCCCCACCCTCCTAGCTCTTTCTTAAATTGACATTTATGCACTGAATAACATCATTAAAAATTTTTGCACTACTTTGTACCCAAAACCTGCAAGAGAGAGAGAGAGAGAGAGAGAGAGATTTCAGGCAATGTGTGTGAGTCCATGTGCTTACGCCATTATGTTAGTGCCAAAAGGCGTTAAAAAAAAATGCAGACAGATTCCCTGTAATATATCTCTGGGTTTATTATCAGCATGACATTTTAATGTGTGTTATTAAAATTATATTTTAGGGGTTGGGGTGGGGTTCAGGTGGACGAGTACTTTGGAATATTACAAAAAGTTGCACATAAAAATGATTTTGGTAACCTAGCGATGTCCTTGACACACTTTGGCACTACAGAGTGTATCTGCTTAAAGAGACATATGGCTAGAATGGCAGAAGTCAGAATTTGAAGGGTATTAGTAAAACCATGTGGGGGAAGCATGAACTGGCTTAGGCTAATTGTAGCTCCTCTCCAATTTCACATGCTCTGAACCCGTAAGATAATTTTAACTATTGAAAGTGTAATTTCCACTTTTTGAGGTAGTTTTAAATGCCATGAACAGGAAATCAGATTGAAAGCGAATATATTTGCTAATAAATCCAGGTAACTTTCAAATGCTAACACTGTAAAGTGTAAAAAAAAAAAAAAAAGAAAGAAAGAAAGAAAAGAAAAAAGAAAAGAAAAAAAAGAAAAAGGTAAACGATCAACCCAAACCACTGAGATGCAGGTGTGGTTTGTTGCTGTTCAGTTGCATCCTGTTGAGGTGAGAGAAGCCTTCTGAGAAAATCAGGGATCAACTGAGTGTCTTGTCTTCTCAGCAAGGTTATCCTGACCACATTATAACATTGTAGTATGTTCATTGTCTTTCTCCCCTTTACCCTGAGGAGTGAGCTCTGTCACAGAGGGGGTCTTACTCATCTTCTTCACTCCTATCTGCCTGACACCTATGAGACACTCCATAAAAAATGCGTAAAATACATAAAGGCGACATATACAATGCCCTTTACTGGCCATGGTCTGCGTGACATTCTCAATGTTTCTTCCGGATGGTTGGGATTTATTGGCCCAGTATAAATTTCCAAACACTGTATGTCAAGTTTTCCACAAAATACTCTTTTGTTCATGACAAATGAAAACTTTCACGTGGTGTTAATGCTAGTTTATATAAACCAGCCAGAGAAATTTTATTTCATTAAGGAAAATTAGTTTAGCACTTCCTTAATATTTGTTGTACTACTTTGCTACCTAAATTTTTGTGAACAACTAATTTCATAATTAAAGTCTTTAGTTCAAAAAATTTGTTTTACATTAAGCCAATTCATATAACCTAAAAAGACACTTGTTAACATTTAGATACAAATAGCAATTGTGAGACTACCTATAATTTTTATTCTTGGTAAAGATATTAACCATATTGAGCCTTGAAAGAAGAAATATCAAATTATCTAGGTTGCTTCTTGGGCGTTACAGAGGCAAACGCTTTGCAAAACCATTTGAGAAAATTATTTTCATTTAAGATCTAATTCCAATAATACTGGGACAGGTGAGAGAATGAGAGGTGTGTTGTTGGAAGGGATTTGGAATGAGTAATCATTCTGAATGTGTGTACATCAGAGACTCCTCAAAGCCTGCCTGGCAATCTGGTTTTTATATAAGTTTGTTTTTATCTGTGGTGGGGAGCATTGATATTTAAATCTGCATTAACTACTTTCTAAAATGGATAAGAAGTACATAGCTAAACTTGATTGGTAGCAAATCCATTTTGGCAGGCAGCAAAAAGTCAAAAAGTTGTTTTTGTTTTTAAGTGGAAAGCTTCTGTTTAAGACAGTTAATGATTTTCAGAGAAAAGAGATTATTAACAGGAATAACCAAGATTAATGTAAAGACAGGAAAACTTGAGGAATCAGTGAGGGGCATAGAGAAATTCCCCCTTTTTAATTTCTGAAAAATTAAGTGCAGTCTTGCCCTCTTCATTAAAACTGCTCCATCATTCAGAGTTATTTATTTTCTCAATCTGTCAATATTTATACTAAAGCTTGAAGAATCACCAAATTAGAAGATCTGAAATAATGTCGAGAAATCATTCATTAACTCAACAAATATTGAGTACCTATCCATTCTCCATGCTGCCAACAGAGTGATCTTTCAAGGGCAAATCTGATCTTTCCCTGCAGAAAACTCTTCAAAGATTATTCATTGCCTTAAAAATGAAATTCCAACTTCTGACCATAACATAAGAGATTCTCAATAGTCCAGTCTCTACCTGCTTTCCTAATCTTCTTTCATCAACCTTCTACTCGGACTCTTCCTGACTATTCCACTCTCAGCTAAATTCCCCTCAATGCCTGTTGACTTTATTTTCTATCCCAAAATGGACAGTTCCTTGTCAACACACATCTCTACACTTTGTAGTATGTACTGCTTTCTCTTCCCGAATTAGCTTCTTTCCACACTGCCTTGTCTGCAAGGTGAACTCCTACTCATCCATCAAAACCCAGATCAAATATAATTTTCGCTATATAACTTGTAACCAAAGCTAGCTTCCATTTGCATTTCCATATCATCGTGAAAGTAAACCATACTATCTTCATTACTCGGCAATCTATTGTCATTCTGTCTTCATTACTTGGCAACTACTTATCAAGCTTCCATTATGTGCTATGTACTGGGGATATAACACTGAACAAAATGGGTAAAATTTTCTGATCTCATGGAACTTACCTTCAAGTTACAAACGTAGAAAATAAGGAAGACAAATTATTTCTATAGCATATATCTTTAATGTTACATAATATTATATTTCATAATTTTTTTGGTTAAATAGTGCTAAGTTCTAACAATAAAGATTGAGGCAAAAGTGTGCGGTCTTGGAGGGGCGTGATTCATATTGTTGATATTGCGGCCAGGGAAGGGTTCGCTAAAGGAGAGATTGTGAGTCAAGATAATCACGTTCACAATGTGTACACAATAGTTTTCAAGCTTATTCTTCTGAAGCCTTTTGCCTTTCTTTTTTTTTTTTTTTTTTTTTTTTGCCTCATCCAGAATCCAGCATAGTTTCTGGCACATAGAAAGAAGTAAAGAGATGGAGTCTGGGATTTAGGAAGAAATAATTCTAGCAAACTTAAAGGTTGTCAGAGCAATGGGTGGAATGCTATGATTTATTTTTGCCTCTCAGAACTTTAGTGCTAGACATAGACCCTGTGAGGCTTATAGCCTTTAAAATGCAATTACTTATACAATAACACTGAAGAATCATCTTGTGTCTGGAAGAAAACCCTCTAAGTAGGCAAATTACTCTATCGCCATACAAGGGAGAATGATCATGGCATATTCACATTAAAAATCCGTTTATTAAGGCTTTATTAATAGCATAAAAAATAAATCATCTTTCCAGTTCCAGGCACTTCTTTTTCTTATGAAATATTATACTGCTAAATGAGTATTATTTCCTTCTAAAGACTATCTTGTCCTGTATTTCTTGACATACAAACTTCCCTCGTGAGCAAATTTTGTTTTTCCACAAAACACTAGCAATACCCATGATTTCCATGAAAAGCCCAGAGAGCGTCTGTTGATACTTGGGATATAGCTTGCAATTTTCACAAATCTCCAAATCATCACAATTGTCTATACCGCCGTTAAGTACAATGGGTGAGATTCGGCTCTTAAATGAACATATAGCTCACAATGCGTCTTGTGGAGCTGGGTAACAAATTCAGAACTGTCAGACCTGTTACTGCCGTAACACGTGTGCAGGAGGAAGGATTTTGGATAGGCCAAATATAAAATTGGATTTATATTTACTTCTTAATGACGAAGACCATTTTTTTTTTTATGATAGTCACACACAGAGAGAGAGAGTGACAGAGACACAGGCAGAGGAAGAAGCAGGCTCCATGCACCAGGAGCCCGACGTGGGATTCGATCCCAGGTCTCCAGGATCGCACCCTGGGCCAAAGGCAGGCGCCAAACCGCTGCGCCACCCAGGGATCCCATGAAGACTTTAATTTTTTTAAAGTTCAAAATAATGTAATTGTTCAAGTTGCCAAATTGGAAACAATTTACATTTTAAGAAACTCTTAAAGTAGATTGGCGAGAATTAAGGATAACCAAGATTTTGTTAAATTTTAAATTTTCCATGATTTTAACACTTCTTGTTACTCTGGTCATGGCAATTTGGGTCCACTGAGTTCATTAAATAAGCAGAAGAAGGAAACAATAATTAGTCCGTCTTTGATTGGAAATTGGGGAGAGGTAATCTATGTATTGTTGTTTAGCAATACTGCAGAGCACAAATGAGAAATTTTAGAAGCTATGTGCAAGGGTAAAATAGAATTACTTTGACAAGGCAGCATTTGATGTAGAGGGACTCCTCGTTGCATTCCCTTCAAATGTACTTGTTGCTTCAGACTAAGCATAGCCATGACCAAGATGGAAATGAAGAGGCTAGGAGGGATCTGAGGGTGAAGCTAAAGAGATTGATCATATATAATTTCAAAGTAATTTCCAAAAAATGTGTTAGTGAATTTGAGGGAATTATTTATCCTGGGGAGAGCCTCATGGTTTGGCTGCTCTTGTCAGAGACTTATTAAGCTTGTTGGTTTTATCTGTAGAATTGTCATGAAGATAGGATTTTTAAAAATATTTTTATGACTGTAGAAAATAATATAAAATATCTCAGTTCAAATTTAATAGTGTCTTTTAAAAGTGATTCTTCAGACATTTCAATAACTGGTTACTATGTAGGGTTTTCTCTAAGATAACAAAAATGATGGGACACCTGGATGGCTCAGGGGTTGGGTGGCTGCCTTGGGCTCTGGTCATGATCCCGGGATATGGGATCGAGTCCCGCATCAGGCTCCTGCGAAGAGCCTGCTTCTCCTTCTACCTATGTCTCTGCCTCTCTCTCTCTGTATCTCTCATGAGTAAATAAATAAATCTTTCAAAAAAATGAAAAAAAAAAAAAGACTTGGCTCCTCCTCTCAATAAATGCCCCCAAAGAAGGGAAGCTAGAATGGTAAATAAATACAATAAAGTACCAAATGTCAGAAACAGAAAGCAGGGCCAGTAGGCTCCTGTGTCCACAGAAAGAGAGGACTTCCCTATATTTAATGAAAAACAATTTATCAATGGTCAAAATTAAGTTTAATGAAAGAAGAGATGACCCCCACAAAGCGTGAAAACAAAGTTATTTTACATTAGTAAATTGACATAGTTTGAAAATTTCAGTATTCTGGTTTTTACTAGATCAGTTTCTATGTTTTTTATATTAATAGGTTTTTTAAGATTTTATTTATTTATTCATAAGAGACACAGAGAGAGAGGCAGAGACACAGGCAGAGGGAGAAGCAGGCTCCCTGCATAGAGCCTGATGTGAGGCTTGATCCCAGGACCCCGGGATCAGGACCTGAGCCAAAGGCAGATGCTCAATCACTGAGCCACCCAGGTGCCCCCATACTTACTGTTTTTATATTAACTTTCCTTTTTAGCATTGTTAAGTAAAATGCCAGAAAAATAGGAAAAGAAAAATATTTTTTCAAAAATTGTCTTCCTCATTAAGTTTCCTCATTTCCTCACTGTGGCCACTATAACTATATGCTTATGGTATGAATAGAGTAGCAGATCATTTCCACCAGCATTGCTTTCTTTCAGAAAAGTGAGAGTACTGGGGATCCCTGGCTGGTTCAGCAGTTTAGCACCTGCCTTTGGCAATATTAAAAAAAAAAAAAGAAAAGAAAAGAAAAATGAGAGTACACATGCCCGACACCTCTGCTCTTCATGCCACCATGAAGCGAACTCTCCAACTTAGACGTTACCAGATACATGGCTTATGATAAATTTGAACAATGCTACTGTGTGTTGTTGCACTGCATCATTCTCCTGACCCCATAAAAAATAAGTACTGATTTCTTTTAAAATGTAAAAAAAGAAAAAACCCTGCCAGTAAAAATTGAGGGGCGGGGGCAGGATAATGTAATCTGCCTTGAAAATCTCTTTTCACCATCAAACGTAATAACATTCATATGAAATCTCTTCCCAACTCTCTTCCAATATCTCATAGGATGGAACATATCCCCAAATCACCCTACTCTCTCCAACAGAACTGCTCAAAACTTTCACTTCAACTCAGCATTTGTATGCCTTCTTTCATTTAACTTCTCCCCTCTTGCTTTGCTGGTTTACTCTTGGTCATTCTCATGAGTGGTTTCCAATCTGTCTTGGTTTCTCTGTGGTTCTGCAGCTTAACCCTTATTTCAAACAGAAAAATAAAAATGTGGAAAGCCTACCCTTGCAGGTTTCTGCCCCAGGAACAAAAGGTTATTCCTTCTTCAGAGGCAAGAAACTGAAGACCCATATTTTTTGTCTCTGATATATGTGTATTGTTTCCATATTTAAAAAGAGTGCATTTTAAACATGCTGATTGTAGTTTTCAAAGAGAAAGAAAGAACACTAGCTTTGGTTATGTGACTCTGAGGCATTTAGAAATCAAGAAAGGAAAAATGACTCATCTGAAAGAAGATCCCTGTTGATTCATGGACCATGTGAAAGCTGTGTGTGAGAATGCCCAAAATACTCTATAGAGAGTTTCACATGTTGAGACACAAGATAGCTTAAATAATCCAAATGCAAATTACAGAAATGATGCTGAATACAATTGCTGGCTACATTTTAAAGTATATTATGGTATTTTATGTGAACACACAAAAAGCAGCGTAACTTAAGAATCTTAGCAACAGATCCTCAATAGATAACACCATGGACACCAAAGAAAAGCAAGATGGAATCTAAGATCATTTAAACAGAGAGGTTCTAGGTCTGGGTTTCACATCTGATGACATGACTGTAGACATTGGGATCTGCCTTTTGTTTGGTGACCCTGTTGCCTAATGGAATAATTCCAGACTTCTTTCTGAACATTCAAGATTCTCTGGAATGTAACCCAATCTGTGCATAGCCAGGGTGCTTCTGACACCTTGTAGGGTTGTCTGATGTCACTGATAAGCAGTACCATTTACTCTTTCTGTGGTTCATCTTGCTATCTCTTTATATCCTTTTGCTTAGCTCCTCTATGTATCAAGATTTCCTGAATCCAACCATAAACTTATGAATACTATCTGGCCCGGTATGTCATCTAACTCTTCCCTTTAGAGATGAAGAGCTCAGAAGTAAAGAGACTTGATCAAGGGCACCCACCTGGGAGAGAAGGGCCTGTACCTGAGGTCACTAATCTTTCTAGTTCCATGATATTTCTTGGAGCTTCACACTATACTCCCATTCCATAGCCACAGCAGCAATAACAACAAGCCCTTCCCTGGTCTCCATGTAAATATTACAGGTAAGCATGACATTTAGCCAACAGACTATAGTCTGACTATAATGAGCATTCAATGAAAAAATGAATAGTTATCCCTAACAGAGGACACTTTACCTCATATCCACTGCTTGTTACAGCCTCGGGTTTTGTTTTCTATTATCTACCACGGCAAAGTAGAAAGAACACAGACTTTGAAGCCCAGTGAACCCAGGCTTTTCATAACAACACAGTGAGGGAAGTACTGTTATTCTACTTTTATAGATAAATTGAGATTAGGAAAGTTTCACTAGCTTGTAGAGGGTCACACAGCAAGAGAGTAACTGAAGCAGATTTGGAACCAGGTAGCTTGACTCACTGGCATTTGTGCACAAGCTTGTGTGCTTTCTTTTCCTTGATAGAAGCCTCGGTCAAAAGTCACACCCTACTGTTAGGTTCCCCTTTTGTGTATTTGTCACAAAGATGCCAACTGGGTTAGCAAGAAAGCACTTAAATGTTATACATAAAATCATTACTCCAAAATTCTCTCTACTCCTATTAGCTATCAATTTGTCAGTAGATCAATTTTACAAATCCTTCTTGTATCTCCTACTGCCTGCCAAGTAATCACATGGAAGGTCCATATTCTATTGGTTGGGGAGAGTCTGGATGCTTCTGACTTACAGTATTTCAATACCAAATAGACTGGCATTAACCAATTCTAATCACTGATCTATTATTTTTCTCTCTGTCAATAATCTTCTAAGAATACAAAGGGCCACTGAATCCCACCCACATTAACCATGAGTTGATAATACTAGTCCTTTCCTTCTCCCCACATGTTAGAAATGTATTGAGTACCACGAAATGTACAATTCTACATTTATTTTTATTGCTTTTCAAGGCAGAACACTGTTGTAATTCATCAATGGGCTCTACAGGCTTTTGGGGTTCAAATCACTCAGCCACTCACTACCTGGTACCCCCATGGATAAGTCGTCTCTTCTAAAGCCTGTCTTCTGTCTGTAAAGAAGAGTAAAAATATTTTTACTTTATGGGAGCAGTTGTGAGGGTAACATGATAGAGATCACGTGAAATGCTGAGATTTAGTGTCCACTATATATTGAGCACTCGAGCAATGTCTACTATTATTATTGGACACATAAAGGAGCACTTGCAAACTACAAGTAAAGGAAAGTAATGCTTTCCAAAATTTACATTTTAAGATGATTTTAGGATGTCTAACATTATTATCCAAGAAGAAAGCTCCTGGGATTTAAAAGTCAGAGAATTACTAAATAATTTCCAGCTGAGCAATTAATTTAACACTGTGTTTTTCTCTTCAAGTTAATTATCATAGGTCAATGGCATTCAACCTTTCAGTATTTTGGTAGAATTCTGCTGTCATATAAGCAACACACCTTCCATTGTTTAAAAAAAAAAAGTGTTTGATATTTTGCCAGTCATTTTGTTGACCTGGAGTTATTTTGAAAATAAATCCTGAGATCCTGAAAGTATGAAAATCTAAAAGAGAACTCCATAAGAGGTCACTTACATTAGGGTAAATTCCTAAAAATCCCTCCCTCTTAGATCAATGACAGTCAGAAACCTGTGTAGGCAAAAATCTATGAATCCTTAATGTAATGCAAACTTTGACATATTCAGCACATACAGCCTGTGGAAACATTGCCACATGTAGCCTCAAAAAATAAGTCATTGTGCTGCATTGCCTTCAATAATTTCATGGCTTCCCATTGCTCTTCGGATGAGTATTAAATCTTTAACTCAGCCTACGAAACTCTAAAATCTCGCCACTTCCCCTCACCTCCCTATAGCTTCCCATATTACCACCTGCATCCCTACCCCCGACCAGCTAGATGAGCCAGTAGACAGCTCTTCAGATGTAATCATGCTCACCGTCCTCCTAGCCCTTCTGCACACACTCTTCCCTTAGCCTGGCATTTCAATCCTTTGCTACTTAGCTCTGTTTTCACCCATCTCACATGAATGAAGACCTCCAGGGGAAGCCTCTGCTGGCCTTGCTCACCAGATCAACCACTTGCATAGTCGTGCATGGTGCCTTGGAGGTCTCTCTTATAACACCTTACAGAGTGGTAGTTTCATACATTCTTAGGAAAAATTTGCTTATCTTCCTTCTCACCTATAAATTCCTTGGGCAGAGAGATGTTGTCTATGTTCACCTCTGTTTTCCCATTGTCTAGCCCAGGGCCTGCCAGGTAATATGTTCTCAATAAATATTATTGAATGCAGAAAGAAAACCAAAGAATTTTAAACAGCAAAAAAGTCTTTTTTAAATGCAAAATAAGTCAGTTAGCATGTTTGGTCCATTGTTATTTTTCAATACTTAGAAGAGTGGTTTTCAATCCCTGTCTCACTATGCTCCGGGGATTTTTTTTCTTGAATTCCCCAGTGCCCAGTTGGGTTGTTCCCTGAGGCTTCTCATGCCAATATCTCCAGCAACCAAACAAAGCCATTTCCTCTTCATTGTGTTTTCTTTATTGCAGAAACCATAAGCAAAGGATTCAGAGGATAAAAATAATTTGAAAGTCAGTGATATAGAACACAACCATGTAATAATCAATTATTTTGTTTTTAGTTCTTTAAGGTTTATTTATTCATTTGAGAGAGATAGAGAGAGAGGGAAAGTGGGGGGAAGAGTGGCAGCAGGAGAGGGAGGGAAAGAGTTTCAAGCAGACTCCTCGATAAGTGCAGAACCTGATGTGGAGCTCGATCCCACAACTCTGAGACCATGACCTGAGCTAAAATCAAAAGGGGGGCTCTTAACAGACTGAGCTACCAAGGCACAATTATTTTGTTTTTATATGCTATAGCAAAGACAAGTTGTCCTTGGTAAACTTTGTTAGCTGATATAATTTTTCAAGACCCCAAACTCTACTTCCAACGTATAGTCATGCTCTTATACATTCAAACGTGTCAAAACAAAATAAAACAGGTATCCTCTATTTCTGGCTGTCTCTTAGGTCTTTTAGTTGTTCCTCCAATGCCCAAAGGAAAACATCCAAGTCCATGGCATAACATATAAAAGCTCTATCATTATTCTCAATTGCCATTCAAGCTTCCTTCCCCTCCCTGTAAGCTTTATATTTGGATCATGAACCATACCATGATTTTTCCCATGCCTGTTTACTTGCCATCCTGTCTTCTTGGAATATATTTTCTCTGCCTGAATAGATCCTTCAATTCCTTCTTGAACCAGCTCAAATGTTACTAACTGCTTTTCCCAGTCTGAATAATTTACCCAAACCTCTACCACATGCACCCATAGGACTCTATGGTTTCCACCACACCATAGGCCTTAACACACTGAATGATTCTTGCTTATTTTATTTTTCTGTCTTCCCTGCCTATGTATCTGTACATACAGATTCTGCATTTGTCAGTTTTGTGTCCCCATATCCTAGGTAACTGCTCGGCAAAATAGATGTACACTGAATGAATAGAAGAAAAGTTCAAATCACCTTGAACAATCTCTTGGCATTTGAACATTTAATATTTATGATTTCAACTCAATGTGAGATACTCTAAAATGTATGTTATACAGAAATGTGCTGAATTCCTGAACAAAATTATGCAGGGAGGCTACTATCCAAATAAAGGGTTTTCGCTGGTTAGCGAGGTTAGTCAACCGCTCTGACTCAGCATCTACCAATTTTGTCATTTTCATTTTAAATAGTATTTTATTACAACAATTTTCAAGAGTATAATTCTTGTGAAGTATACTGGGGATTCCATAAACTTCTTTAATTTAGAAAGTCACAGAACTAAGGAAAGTGATTTTCTCATTGTACAGCTAATCAGGGTTGGTGCTGGTGTAGGTCAAGATCAGTATTTCTCAAAGTATGTTCCAAGAGTCACTAGTCCCTTAAGATTCTGAACAAAAATGTTCATGATGAGATATGTTTGGGAACACTGCATTCCTGGCCCAGCATGGAGGTTTGTAGAGTACACTAGCATCTTAAACTCCCTGAGAAATTCTTTAGTAAAGGCATCTATTTGTCTTTATTTAGTTCAACATCTCAAACTCATTTGATTGTGGAACTCTATGAACATTATAAAAGTTCATGTGGAAAAAGCTAATCCTAGTCATAAAATTCTCAACCCAGTGCTTGCCATTTAATTACAGTGGTATGTGTACATACCAAGTAGAGGTCTGAAGCAATTATTTGGGACATCATTTTTACCTTGAAGCGTCTACATAATTGAGAACACATTATTTCTTTTTTTTTTTTTTGCTTATTTTTTGGTATGAAACACATAACTGCTTAATTTTCTTCTTCTCTGTGGTAATTAATTAGGCATAAAACAAATAAATAACCTCCTTGTAGTACATGTCAATGGGGAAAAAAAATCACATTATTTTTTACGTCATAGTTTCTTTTCTGCACAATGATTAAACTTTAGCAATCCTGCTTTACATCTTTTCACCATTGCCACACTACAGCAGCAGATTACAGCACCTAATGTTGTAAATGTTAATTTAAATTTAGAACTTACCACCTAATACTTTCCAGTCTTAAAGTTAATTTGTGTGTGTGTGTTTGTGTGCAAGCACACAACCAAGAAGGCCGAAATGAAAATTCATAATTAGCTTATAGGACAAATGCACCTTTTGACCAAATGGACACATACATATATGTGTATGCTGTGGTTGGCATCTAACAACTGATACCTCTGTGAGTCATATGACATTCAAATTAGGAAAAGAAGAAAATGTATAATAACTATCTTCTTTGGGAAACTCTGTTAAGCAAAAAAAAAAAAAAAAGTATTTTCTGAAAGGATTGGTGTTTCTTATTTGCGATGCAAAACAAATTAGAGCCAGACCAAAAAAAAAAAAGAAAAAAGAAAGAAAGAAAAAGCAAGTCTCATTTTTTTATAAGCTTAAGAAAAATTAGAGAGGTCTGTGGTTGTCCATTTCCAAATAAATATAAGTCCATTTCCTAGATGAATCCAGCTCGTTCCACTTTGGCGTAGCTATCCTGCAAGCACACAAGCGGAAGCTACGACTGGGCTACTGTTTGATAAGTAGCAAAAGATGGAAGTATCTGAACACTTAGGTTGTCACCTTAAAACAAACTGTCACACATTTTTCTTCACACATTTGAAACCCAACTTATCAACCTTAACAAGTGTTGTTATCAAAAAATTTTTGGTGCCTTTGTTCTTTCCCTTTTGCAAGTAAATTACACTTTTAGGATTTATTAAGACAAGAAACAATTTTTGAATAGCAGGTCAAAACTCTCTACGGAAAAATTCTCATTACTTTCTAGCCTGAAGCAGTATTTACCACCCAATGTATCCATCTTTTTCCTGTTTCTTCTATATCTATATTTCCCGAATCTTGTTTCTGTGCCTAATGCTATAACATTGCAGCAGTTTGTTCAAAGCAACACTCTTATTTTTGCTCTTAGCCGGTGCTATACAAACCCTGATCAATTATTGAAGTAGAAGCCCTGAAGTAACACAACCATTACTGCAGCAGGCGGATAAAAATGGAACACTTTCAGCTCCAGTATATTTACTTTTGAGTTTCAGCAAACAAACCAACAAGTTAAACTACCTTGTCTGTCACTTTGCTCGATGTACTAATATTTCTTGCTTCCTTCAAAGTCTTTTTCTTCACAAGGCAAGTCTCTGAAAATTCCAGTTTCTTTTTGGCATTGTGATAACCTTAACGTTCATGCAAAAGAGCCCAAGACTGGTGGAAATGAGTTAGCATAGACATATCATGCCAAGAGCCGCTTGGTATTTTCTAAAGTTCGCCAATGTGTCGTCTTCGTATGGTAATAACATTGCAAAGAGTCCATGATGATATTTAAAACAACAAACAGTATCACTGAGGAAAGTGTTCATTAAAGCCTTCCAGAGAAGTCCGCTTAGAGGTGGGGGGAAACTTCTCATGAAGAACAACCTCTGATCACACTTGGACTTTTTCTCGTCTCTCTTCTGCTTACTTCATTATTCACAAAGGATTGCCCAAGATGTTGTAATTTTATTTTTTAAACTGCTCCCTTATTTAATTATACAGAATATATCTGATCAGGTTGCCAGTGAAGGCTACAAGTATTCATCTTCTGATAATGCTAACTTGCATCTGCTGCCTCGGTATAATGGTATACATTTTTTTTCCTTTTTTTTTCATTTTAAATGTCTGCTCTGGGTTTTAAGGACTAAATGATAGTGAAGATAACTGGAAACGTTCCAAGGTTTTTATATGTGCTGTGCAGTCGAAACCAAAATTAGTGGTTAGGCTCCAGAACTAATAATATTTGACATTTATTCTCATCATTGCCTGAAGTTTGGGTGGAGAATTCCAGCAAGTTTGTGAAAAGTAGCTAAGGACAATGTGAGAAATGGTTTTAAGGTGTTATGTATCTGCGGCACACTCCTGGCCTTTCTCTTCCAGCCAGGCAAGTAAAAGCAATCTCCATAAACTCTAGGAGCCAAAGGTGAGCACTTGCCTGAATTCATAAGTATGTCATCAAAGCCACTTGAAGCACTTTGATATTTGAATAGAAAAAGCAATGAATAAAAAGGCCACGTGCATTTGGGAGCTTTCATAATTTTGGATAGTTATCTCATGTCTTGTTATGAGGTGATGCTCATCTTTTCCCTCATATACTCTTCATTTCTGAATAGGCCTATTAGATACAATATAAAACACAAAATACCTCAACTGAAATATACAAGAGATAAGGATCTTATCAAACAGTTTTTAAATATGAGGACATTTGTACCTCTAGGATTATGAAAGCCAGTTATATCTCACCATCAAGACGACCAGATGAAGACTTTTTTTTATTTATTCCAGGCTGCTGTTAGTGGGTAGGCAACAATGTCACATTATTATCAGTTTCTTTCACTTATTTAAAAGAGAAGAGATAATACATTTGTATGCCCAGTTCCTCAAACATCCATTTCTTTGTTTGAATTGATATTGTGATCTAAGCATGATATAAACCAGCAGGGGCGGGGGTACAGTTTTATTTATAAACCAGGTTGACTGAAAGAGAGTCATTTATTGGGTCATTTATTAACTCAAACATCTGCATTATTACATTTAGGGCTTCATGACAGACAGCTCATGAAATGTAGCTTGTACAAGAAACAAACTGAAAAAAGTGCAGAAAGGACCCTCTAGAAATGTATGCTTTGTGAAACTGTTCTTTATTTAATGTGGCTCTGGATAGGGGGAGAAGACTGACTAAATTTATGAGCTGTGAGGCTTATGTCTGATAATGATTATCATCAGAATCACATTTAAACCTAAGGTCAGATTTAAGGAATGGTATTACCTCTTCTATTGCCAAAATATCCAGTTGTCTCCCTTTTTACACCAAGAGACTATCTTAGCCTTTCTACAGTGGCTACACACTTCAAACTCTTTGCCCATGTAGTTCTTCAGGGTATTTTTTGTTGTTATTGTTTTAGTATCAACAATACACCTCTCAGAAAGTTTAGCTTGGTGACTGAGGGGAGACATCCCTATATAATCTTGGCTTAGATCTACTGTTAAAAATTTCGCTATTTAATAATCATTTGCTCATGATTTCATTTTCAAAGGAAAATTCGAAGCCATTTTATTGAGTGATTACTATTCATTATCTGCTCTACTGGTTTTGACAAAACAAATAATGCACAAGACAGTGTTCCTGCTCTGAGGAATTCATAGGCTAGCAGCAGAGACAGACAAATAAAAGTACCAGCATGGAAATAAATAGGTCCACAGTCCCCCACTGGTGTAAGGAAGGTATGACTTTTTATAAGATGGAAGGGTTGGGAAGAAGAGTAGCAAGGAAGAAGGTTTCACCAAGGGATCTTAAAGTCAATCAGTGTATAATAGCCAATAATAGAACATAATAAAAATATATTGTTAAAATATAGATCCCATGGGGAGAATGTATGTTTAGTTGCTACGTACTAAATCACGTAAAATACAGACAAGTCTGGCTTGCGAATGGGCCTGTAGTTGGCAAAGCTCTTTCATACATATCTGATCCTCCTAACAACCTCCACTGCAGTCATAATTTCTCTTCTTGTGGTGCTGAAGTCAATGAATATATGAGCAGCTCAAAGATACATCTCTAATTAAGGGCAGAATGAGGATGTCAACTTAAACTCAAACCAAAGAAGTGATATTCTTTAGGGAGAGAATGACATTAGTTTAGTAGTAGTTACTTGAACATCCTCATAAGGAAAACTAAAAAGGGTATGTATATAATGTAGGCTACTTATGTTTAATGTGCAAATAAATACTTTCCCCGTGGACATCCAAATTGATCTGGGGACATTGACAGTTACCAAACATATTACTTTAGAAATGGAAAATTACAACTCATCCCATGTATAGTCATTGCCTACAGGAGTTTTCCAATATATCACTGATGGAGAAATAAAACCTTGAGGACAAATTGAATTAGAAAAAAAATCATAATTCCATTTGGGTTAGACATAGAAATTGCATAAACAGTGTAGTAATATTGTGCATATGCTACTACCAAACTCTGAGGGGGTGATTCACTCATTTTCTTTGCCCTTACACAATGTCCCCAGAAGCCTACAAAATATACTTTATTCAACTGTAAAGTGACAGGGGCTTAGGAATCACACATGGCTATTTATGAAATACTTATAAATCTAACACATTTCTGACTATGGATATGTCATGTATTTGTCTTATACAGTTGTACTTGAGAACTTTATTCCTATTATGCAAATTTATTTTACATATTAAAATTTGATGGGGAAACGGTAGCATAGTAGAAAGATATATTTATAAAAATCCTCAAGCAGAGGCATTGAAATATTAACATTACACTACATTATTTATACTTTATAGATCTTGTAGACCAGTTTTTACTTAAATTCTTCTCTTTTACTTTCAACAAATAGACACTAAACTTTTAAGTTTAATGTCAACTTTCTTTTTTTTCCCCTGAAATTATTCTTAATCACCAGGCAATCTCCCTTAAAATATGTTTCCTCATAACCTTTTTAGAGTGGTTCCACAACTTGAGTGAAAGTTCTGCAATTAAAACTCTAAACTAAAGATGTTGCTCTAAACTAGGCATGTCTTGTGTGTGTGTGTGTATATATGTTTATATAAATGATATGTATAAGATAGATATATATATAATACATGGATATATATATGCATATATATAATTTTCATTTAAATTAACATGTTTTATAGTGTATTAGACATGGCATTATGTATTGGTTTTCTATGACAGTGTGTCAAATTGCCCCAACTTAGCAGCTTAAAACAAAATACCCTTTTTTCATTCACAGTTTCCATGGGTCAGGAGTTCAGGCACAGGTTGATGGAATTCTCTATTCAGGATTGCATAGGTCTTAATCAAGGTGTCACGTGGGGTTGCTATCCCTTCTGAGGCTCAGGGGTTGTTTTTCCAGCTCATGAGGTTGTTAGCAGAATTCACTTCCTTATGGTTATAGAGCTAAGGCCCCTACTTCCTAGATATTGCTCCAGTCTATACACAATTCATAACATAGCTGTTTGCTTCTACAAGGCCAGTAGATTTTCACTCACATCTAGAAACTCTTTTAAAGGGCTCACCTGATTGAATGAGGCCCACCCATGATAATCTCCTTTTTGATTAAAGCCAACTACTTTGAGACTTTCAGTACACATGCAAAATCTGCTGACCACTGCCATAATATATAACCAAATAAAGGGAGTGAGACCATCATCTTTGCCGTGTAATGTAACCTAGTCATGGATGGAAGACCGAGGGGCAGAGATCATGGGAGCCCTCTTGAAATCCATCTACGTACCATACCTTACCAATCATAAAGAAGTTATTGCTTAAACATTGGTGAGGGCAAGGTTGTATCATTCAGAAATCAAGGTCGATTTTAGAGTGAACAAGGGTACAAAATATATTGGTAATTTGCTTTTACTTAAATATCACAAGGGAGAGAAGTCAGCAATGCATACACTCATAAATTAATAATACTGGAAAATAATCTAGAGTTAAGTGCCAAATTGAGTAGTGTGTAAAATAACTCGGAAAACTGATATTTGAAATAGCTTTAATTGTTGAGGCATCCCCCTAAAGAAGAGATTTAGCCTGGACTTTGCCAGATACAAAGGTTTGACTGAGTGTACAGGCCCTAGAGCTACAGCTTAAAAAGTAGCACACTGTAGCACACTGTAGAGCCAGGCACACAAATCTGAATTCCAGCTCTATCATTAAGTGGCTGTGCTACTTGGGGTAAGTTATTTGAAGTCTCTGAACCTTCATTTCCTCACTTGTAAGAAATGGCAAAATCATCTACTTCATTGGTGTTAATCAAAAAATAGGAAATCAAATTTTGGATTGCTTACTCACAGGATCACAGAAAGAATATAGTAACAAAAATCTTAAATGAAAAAAGGATCTTGAAAGCTATAAAATGCCATAAAAATGTAGGTCACACAAATCCTAAGTTCCCTAGTGATAGTCTCTTCTTGGTTAAATATTTGTAATTTATTGCCTTATTGTATTTGATACGATAAATGTGTAACTGACTTTAAGACAATTCTGAAGAAGGAAGTTTAGAAATAAACAGATAAAACATAAAATTTTCTTTTATAACTGAGGATTTTTATAATTTAATACCATAGAAGTTTAAAAAAAAATTGGAAATTTCAGGGAACATGAAGGCCAGTGTGGGTGACATTTAGGAAAATAATTTGCTTTTATTCTCCTTTTTTTTTGTTTGTCATCATTCCCATTAGTCATTGTTTTTTGGTGTTTAATAACAGTAAATATAATACATTTTCATGGAATAGGTATTACCTGTGGAAACCAGAGATGTAAACCTTAAAAGTGAAGCCAACATGAAAGAATTACACTATGAATATGCCTCTCAATGAATTACAGATATACCTCCCACTGAATCAAAGCTCAGTGTTTCTTTCCCCTCACACTAAGGAGGGAAAGCTCAAGGTCCCCGAATAAAAGATTTAATATATCTAAGTGATTAACTTGATTTGTAGGCATCCAAAGTCTGAATTCATATTTTATATTTTTGGCAAAGAAGAACAACCAAAATGAAAACTAGATTTCATTCTTAAACATAAAGCATATCTTCCACTTGATAATCATTGTAAGTAAGGTGACAAGAGAGGACTCTGGGAATATATATTGAATTTTGAAAGAAGAAATCTGACAAACAATATACTTAATCATTTTCCATTTATCATCATCACCCTGTGACAAAATATAAAAACAATTGTACGAAAATGAGGTGTTCTGTTGAGGATGAGGCTCTAGAGTATTAAAAAAAAAGGATTTATATTTGAGTAAATAAAATTCTGCTGGAACTAGAAATTGAAGAGTATTTGAAGAAAATGCTCTGAACTATGGTAACTGATTATTCTTCATTTATAATGTCGGTTTCAAGCTGTTTTGAACATACGGTCCAAGAAATTTTGAGTCAAGACAATACACAGCTAGGGAGACACACCAGCTTTTAACTTAACCACATGTGAAATGGATTTTCAAAGTGTCGAGGTAAACTGAAACTTGTATATGTTTAGCTGGCTTTCCTCTTTGATAGTTCTATCTCTGAACCACGTGAGAAGATGAGATTCATAAGAAATAATAAAACCTTGAGATTGACTAGTAAGTGTTCTTCTCCAGCCACGACTTCTGACCTATTGTGCACATGCTGGAGAATGAATCTAAATTTGAATATTCATTATAACCATGTTTTTTTTTAAAAAAAATACATTTTAATGTCACATAGAAACAAAAGCTGTTCACGGGCCACAGCCTAGTCACTTAGGTTTACCACAGAGTGATGAAAATTCATCAAAATGTCAAGAGATCTGTATTTACCAAGTTTGATGAAGAAAATCTGACAAATACTATTTAAGATAAGTGGCACTTTTTCCTAATTGTTTTCATATGGATGAAAGAAAATCAAGTGCCCTGTTACTTCAGTGAAATGCTAAATTGCTTAAAAATTCATATTTACACAGTGGACCAGCATGCAAACGGAACATAAGATTATGGCTTCAAAACGAATGTACAGATTTTCCCCAGCTAAGCTTGTTCAATACTGGGGAAGAGAAAAAGTTATCAGTGAATGTTTAAACCTGAACTAACAGATTTGGTTTTACCCTCCCTGCATTTCCTCACTAAAAGGCAAATAAGTTTTAGGTTACAAAGTAGGAAGTATCTCTACCATGGAGAATATCTTAGACTTTCTATGTTGGTGGTGGTCCATCAAAGGCAAACATAAATCATTTTAGCAGGTATTTCACTTCAGGAATTAAGTATGTAAACGCTGAAAGAAAGCCAGGGACAATTTTCTGGGTGCACACAGATGGGGTTATAATTCTAAGAGAGAAGAAAACATGCTAGGAAAACAAACTACAAGAGAGGCAAATATTAACCTCAGTGAATGTTATAACTAAAGAAAGAAATGATAATGTGTTAATCTATGTTTTTCTTGTAGTTTTATGTGTGGGTGTGTTTCTATGCATACACATGCACGGTAGGTTAATAATGCAATTTAAAATCAAAGAACCATAGTCTGAACTAATAAGTGGTAGAGCCGAGATTTGAACCCCAGATTATCTTCGACGCATCGCACATGGTTTTGACCTTTCCTTCATGCTTATATCTCTTCACATAGTTTTTCCAAAGGAAATTGTAAAGCATTTTCAGGAAGTCTTAAAGATTTGAAATTTATTGATATATGGCCCATTGTCTGCATGTCTAGAATTTTTCTGAATTAGAAAATAAAACAGAAAATCATTTCTGAGATAAGACTGATTTCTAATCTTGAAATAATTTCCTCATACTGGTGGACATTTCATTTCTGCCTAAGATGTTTGCTGTTTTGCATGCTGAGCAAGAGTGATCATCCAGTACAAGCCAATTCCTCTATTCATAGACTCTCTCAGCCATCGCAAGGCAATGCACAGGTCTAGCTTCATCAAATGTTAAAGATTTCTAAAGAAAGCTATTTTTATGACCCCATTCATTACCCAATTCCACTGTTTTTGGCAAGTACTCCATCATTTCAAAAAAAAATAATTCTCAGATGTACCATAAACTTAGCTTATTTACATTCTCTGAACTAAAACACTTTACAGAGTGCAAGGAGGTACATTTCAAATTACACTGGAAAAATAGGCATCAACCAGGAGAATCCCAGGCCAACCAGGAAGTGCAGTCATGGGAGGTGCAAATTATTTCCAAAGTTAGCTGATATTCATTAATCTAAGACAGACAACAACTTGGCTAATAGCAAGAGGCATAAACATTAAAAGATAAGGAATTATTTTCATATTGTTGCATTCAGAAATTGTTGCTTACTTATAATAACATGAAGCCTCCACCTTAGTCATTCTTTCAGTTATCAGGACAAACATTTCATAAATGAATGCCTCCTCCTCCATGTCAGTGTCACATACAAGCGTCAGGAAGCACAGGCAAAAAGTAAACAAATCATTCAGTGATAGCAATAATTAGTCTAGGTTTTGGGTCATTCTGTCCATAGTAATGCTGACCTTTTGTTTTGTTTTGTTTTGTTTTGTTTTTCCATCAGGCAACTTTATACTTTAAAATGGAAAGTTGCAAAGCCTCTTTGATCTTCAGAATTCTAACTAAATGAAATTGTTTAATTTTGTAATTATTTACTCTTACTAGGAATAATACTCCTATTCCATTACTATATTATTGTGTTGTATTCCAATGTTCAGTAGAAAGTCCATAATTGGCTTTTCAGGTTAAATAATTGCTATTCTATCATTCCTGTACTGTTCACTTTACAAGTTACCTAAGGTGGGCTATAGAAAGTTATAGAGCATATAACCTAGTCCTTGATTGATTAAACTCCCAAAGTTAGGAACAAAAATAATACCTTAGGTAGTAAGTTTATTAGCTTCTCTCTGCTAATAAAGCAGCCCCTTCTCACTTCAACAATGGGTTTTCTTGGCTGAAGCAACATAGCCTCTCCTAAGTTCTTCAACCAGTTTGACAGAGACAAATTGCATAGGATACCAGCCACCAAGGAAGCCCACCCTGGTACTGGTACAGATCTGGAAGCCCAGAGGAGAAGGGCACGGCACACAGCTATTGAGTAGCCACTAGATACTAAACCAATAACATAAAAAATAAAGAGCAGTGCTCATGTGCAGGATAGAAACATTTTAGGAGGTATAGAGTTTGGGGAAAATGAAAATGAGCTTGTAAACACTAGCAAGAAAGGAAACAATGTTCTGGATGGAGTGATTGTAATTAAGCTTTTATCTACTTTTAGAAGCTATCAGGAAATTCCATGCGACTGTAATAAGACAACTGTAATGGACACTTCTCTATGTCTAATCTGTGCCTCTTCCTTTGGGGAACACACCCTTCCCCGTCTCAGTTCGTGGGGTCCTAGCCCTTGTTCCTAGGTGGGTATCAACTCTAGGTCAGAAGAATCTTCTCTTCTCTGCTGGAGCTTATTGGTTCAGAAAAGGGCACATGACCACAACCCAGACAATGAGAAGCCCCCTGAGGACTTTTGGCCAGAAGTTTCCTGAAATAGGCAATCTCACCTAGGTCGATTGCCTGAAGGCTGAGGTGCACACCAGTGTGGATACTCTGTGCGAGGAAATCTGTTTAGAGATAATTCTACTGGGCAACGAAAGAGAAGAGAGATAAATCAGTCCATTCCCTTTCTTCTCCACACCAGTTTGCCTTGAGCCTTTATTACTTGCATCACAAAGGGCTCTGTATTTCCCATGAATTAATGTTGGAGAGAGGCAGTTTGCCTGAAAGTGCTTAATACATTTTATATAAACTTGAGCATTCTGTGGGGGTGCTCCAACGCATTTCCCCTCCTATGTGAATACACAGGACCTTCCTTTTGAGAACTTGCCCTTTGCCAGGAAAAAGATCGTGGGCCTCTAGAGCCAGATATTCAAGGACCAAGGCTCTCCATGGCTCCAGAGCCAGCTCTCCAGCTGGCTCTGTAGCCAGATCCAGACCACCACCATCCCAGCCCCTCCTTTGTCTGGTAGGAGGTGGGATATGAGACAAGGGAACTGCTATGGTTAAAGACTCCCAACCAGATTATTTATTTTTCATTAGAAACTTCTAAGTTTTGGTTATAGCCTACACAGTTATAATCATTGTTCATTGAGTCCACTGTCTCTGTACCTACCAAGAAGGGGGTAATGATGAGAAAGAAGAGAGATTTCATGTTTGGTGGTATAAAAAAATTAGTTATAATCACATTTATTACAATACATTTTTGAAAAAAATTGATTGGTAGATAAGTAAAAACGTTAATTTTTTAAAGAAAGGTTTAAGTCTATTAAAAGTGACAGCGGAGCACCATTTATGTTTGTACTGGACTCAGTGTCATCTATGTAGACTGTTTCTGACATAGCCTTTTCCTCCTCTGGAAATGCTTGATTCCCAGTGAATTATATATTTAGCTACCCACCTGTTATTTATTACTTTTGTTTACAGACAACCATAAGTGCACAGAACATGTAAAAGGCCCCATAAGCATGAGTTTTCTAACCAATTAGGGATACAATACCTTAGGCAACAAATCATGTGAAGAGATGGGAATATGTTTATAGGACAGACTGGAAAAGAGTTTCATAAAAGAAATAGGAGGGGCACCTGGGTGGCTCAGTGGTTGAGCATTTGCCTTTGGCTCAGGTCGTGATCCCAGGATCCTGGGATCATGTAGAGCATAGAGTCCCGCATTGAGTCCCACATCGGGGTCTCCGTGGAAGCCCACTTCTCCCTCTGCCTCTGTCTCTGCCTCTCTCTCGTTGTCTCTCATAAGTAAATAAATAAATTCTTAAAAAATTAAAAATTAAAAAATAAAAGAAATAGGAAAGAGGTATAGATAGCAGACAGTAAGTCGCTTAGGGTACGCAGAATATTGGATCAAGAATTTATATTTAAAAAAAAGAATTTATATTTTTGTGAACATATTTTTATTTTTTTAATTTTTTTTTAAAGAACTTTCTTTTTTTTTAATTTTTTTATTTATGATAGGCACACAGTGAGAGAGAGAGAGAGAGGCAGAGACACAGGCAGAGGGAGAAGCAGGCTCCACGCACCGGGAGCCCGATGTGGGACTCGATCCCCGGTCCCCAGGATCGCGCCCTGGGCCAAAGGCAGGTGCCAAACTGCTGCGCCACCCAGGGATCCCTGTGAACATATTTTTAAAACACAAATTAATAGCATTCAACAAAAAATAACAGTGGGACCCAATAAAGAAAAGCTATTTTGTTGCATAAGAAGGGAGTGAGAGGGATAAAAAAAGGACATAGAGCAATCAAAACAAAATCATCAAAAAACATATCATAGTAAATTGTGGGCCAGGAGATAAGACATTGAAAAGATTATATAAAGTGGAATATTATGAGGAAAGAAAATAAATATATTAATATATAGGAAGAGAAATTTGTGGATTAGAGAGACTAATTAAAACAAATGTCAAGCTTACAGTGAAGGTTTAACACTGGGAGATATTTTATGAAGATACTGGCATCTGGGCATTTGCGTATTTGTGGTCAATGGTTTAAAAGTTCAAGGTTAGGGCACCCGGATGGCTCAGTCAGTTGAGCACCTACCTTCCCCTCATATCATGATCCCAGGGTCTGGGGATCGAACCCCCTCCCACCCCAGTCAGCGGGGAGTCAGCTTCTCCCTCTGCTGCTTCCCTGCCTCATGCTCTCACTCTCTCTCTCTCCTCTCAAACAAACAAACAAATAAATAAAATATTTAAACACAAAAATAAATAAATTAAAAAATAAAAGTTCAATGCTTAATGCAAATTCAGCAATGTTCGTTTATTTGATAAGCAATTACTGAGAATTAACGTCCAGATACCACAGGAGGCGCTGGCGAGGAAGAGAGGAAAACAAATATTTATTGAGGTCCCCCTCCACCACAAAGACCAAGCCCTAATTTATATTTTGCCACTTAACACTTTCACAGTCTTTCACAGTCTTTCAGGTCGCTTTGAATATGTTCCATTTTGGTTAAGAAAACTGTTGTTTAGAAAGAGGAAACAATGAAGAATGTATGAGGGATTTCCCATTCAGCAAACAAATAAAAGCCCTTGGCAACATACGAAAAACTCCTGTCTTTTGTGTTGACTATTTGAAAAAAAGGCCCTTTATCTGGAGGTGAGATCATGGCTTTTTCTGAGAAGATGAGAACGAACTCCTGTTTCTAGATTTCTAATTGCCAGAACTGTCACTGTGAGATGCAGCCCACTGATTTGCGTTTTAAATCACCAGAAAACGATAATATCCTTATCTCTGGAAGAATTGTTTTCTGCACAGTTTACATTAGTGCCCTTGTGGCTCTGATTGGGGGAAAGATTTGTGATATGTTTACATGTGGTAATAGTGATAAAGATGAGGATGGTAGCAATTACTCACATAGCACTTTTCCCTGTTATGGGTTCTCCTAACATTTAATATATCATTGACTCATTTTAATACTTGTTGTTCCCAGTGCCACTAGGCTACTTGCCATGGATGACTTGGAAAGTCCTAGCCAGCTGTCTCTCCACGTAGCCCTTCCCAAAAGTCCCCCATACTGTCTTTGCGTGAATCTTTTTAAACCATCATTCTGAACACATGACTCTTTTCTCACAAAAAAAAAAGAAAGAAAGAAAGAAAGAAAGAAAGAAAGAAAGAAAGAAAGAAAGATCAGTCCACAGAATAAAGTACAAATTCCTTGGTTTAGGTGCTGAAGCCACCGTAAACTGGTCACTAGTTGTCTTTTTAACAATGGGTTCCACAGGTACTCTTACAGTTTGATGAATAATGCTGCATCTGTCTCAACTCTAAAGCTTGCCATTTATGCTTCCGAAAATGCCATTGCTATATGATCTATGTGTCAAAAATGATCTTCTTTCTTCTACTTCCTGCCACTGAGCTCACCTTTTAACTTCTGAAGAATTTATTTTGTGTATGATATGCCTCCCTATTTTTTCTTCATTTATTTATTACTCAACTGTACTGTATGTCTCCTAAAGACATATCCCGCTTTATATATCATTCTCTATAGTCTACCACAGTGACATATATTAGGTGCTCAATATTTCTGATAATGATATAACCACACAGCTGTGAACACCCTAGAATACTAATTTCATTCAACATTCACACAGGAACTATGTCTTCTGCCTCTGTTATTGATGTGGCACACATCTAAGCACTGGTGGACGAGAAAGATAAAGTCCCTGCCCTCTGGATTTTTTTATTTCAATGTGAACATAGACAATAAAGTAGTTAATAATATGATATAATGTACTCACAGGGAATGATAACGACCATAAAGAAAAGTGCAAGATAGAGTTGGGGAGAGAATGAGAGAGAGAAAGAGAGACAGAGGGGGAGGTGGATGAGAAGGCTAGTTTAAATGAAGCATTTGAGAAAAATTTATTTGAGGCATTACCATTTGAATAGATACCATAAGTACATATGCTGTAATTACACTAGATAAATTTGGGAGGGGAACAGTAAGCTGAAGGTCTTTAAAAAGGTACTGAGTGTATGGGGTGCCCAGCTGGCATAACTGGTAGGGCATGCAACTCTTGATCTCAGGCTTGTGAGTTCAAGCTCCACAATGGGGGTTGAGTTCACTTTAAAAAATTAAAAATATTTGTTTAAAAAGTAAAAAAGTCACCGAGTGTAGCAACTTATTGGAATATAAATTATAATAGGAGCAAATATGGAAGAAGGAAACCACATAGAAATATAATCTATAATCTAGGCTGAAAATAATGGTGGGATTCTACTATATATTGAGGGTTGATGAGTTGTATTATGTTACCCTTACAGTGAGTTTGTGTATTTGGAAACAAATTGATCAGAGAATCTCATGTTACGGAGCAGAGTTAGTAATCAGACTTGGAACTCTGATTCACATGCAAATTCAAATTAAAGTCTCCAAAAACTATTAGATTTCTTTTTTCTTTTTTTTTCCCCCAGTTACAACTGTTTAGATTCTGCTGGACAAAGTTAAATCCTGGTAAATTTGTATTACTTCTATGTGCTCAAGCGTGGGATTGGGCACATAAAGTAGTGCTCAAGAAGTTCTCAAACTTTATTGTGCATTCAAATTGCCTGAGAAGTTGTCAGAATGCAGATCTGATTCAGTAGGTCTGGGGTGGCCTGTAATTCTGCGTTTCTAACAAATTCTGGGAGATGCTGATGATGCTGCCTGTCTGAGGACCACATTTAGTAGATGACTGCTTAATTGACTGGCTGATTAAACTGGGGGGAAAGACTTATGGTTATAATTTTCCTTAAATAATACCCTATTTGGAGCAATTTGAGTTGAAGAATTTTTGATGCATACAAGTAAATATTTAGAATATATTTATTTCTGAGGGGGATTAAAGTGATTCAGGTATATATATATATATATATATATATACACACATACATACATATACACGAGTCTGGTTATTTCCTTTGTTAAAATGGAAATAAACTGAGGGTCACTGGAGTGGAGGGGGGGTGGGAGGGGGATGCGGTAACTGGGTGGTGGACCTTAAGGAGGGCACGTGATGTAATGAGCACTCGGTATTACCTAATCACTGACTTCTACCTCCGGAACCAATAATACATTATATGTCAATTAATTGATTTTAAATAAAATTTTTTTCAAATGTCGGAAAGAGTAGATTTGGTGGTGTTCTCATTGGCGTTATTATTTCTATAACGGTTGTTAGTATTTTTCTGTAACTGTCATTCTTAGCCAGTAGAAACCACAAGATGATAGTATTGTTGTTGTTTTTCTATCCTGTACAGAAGCACCTTGGAAGTTTTTATAATATGCAAACAACTGTGGCCCACCGCTTGGCAAAATAGTGAGTGTTCTGGTATCAGGGTTTCCAAAATATTACCCCAGAAATTCTGATGTTTAGCTGTGTTAGAGAGGCACGTGTATATTTAAGTACAGAAGACAAAGAATGCATCACAAGGAGCAACTACGGACTCCCTTAAACCACGCATGATTCTTTTTTCTTCACCCTCACTGCCAGCAGTCAGGACTTCGCCGCCTCCCTCCAGGGAACGCTTTTCCTCCTTCCCCACGTTGCTTAGGCCCCATCAGAGGTCTCCTCCTGAGCTTTCCCTATCTATGCTTTCCCTATCTGTGTCTTCTGAGTGAATTTTATGCCATCATGCAGGGTTTTGTGGTTTTTGTTGTTTAGCTTTATAGCAATAATCAAATAAAGCAATTATCTTGTTTACTACGCCTATTTATTTATCATTTGCACCTCCCCCATTGGAAAGTAAACCCTATGTGGCCAGCCACTATTCATTGTCCCTCATCATCATAGCCTTATGTTTAACCCAGTGCCTGATATTCTATGAAGATTTGCTAAATGAAGCCCCTGAAATCTTTGGTTTTTCTCATCTGGATCACCAGTGCTCGTGTTAATATACATGTGTTCTTTTTCTCCCTATTTTCACTGCCACATCGTCATCTGCCAGGATTCACATCCATCCATCCATCCATTCTTCCATCCATTGACCCACACTTGCAATCATTTAACATTGAGTTATTAAATTTCCACTGTGTACCTATAACTGTGAAAAGACTAGAAAATTGATGTTAAGCAAGTCAGATATGGTCTTTGGCCTAGGAGTACTGCAATTCAGTCATGGGTTATAATTAAGCAAGGCATTTTAATATGGTTTCCAAATAAATTTTAGGATCAAAATTAAAAGAAATCCCTTTAAAATAATGATATACCTAAGGGGAATTTGCTAATAAAAGTACATTATTCTATAGAAACACAAAGAGGCATTTTAAAGTTAAAAAATTCAAGTTGTAAACTTTGTTATTTACTAATTTGTAAATTCCTTGAAGTTAGAGGCAATGTCAATAAACAATTCGCAAAAAAATATGAAAGTTGAGTTTTTAAAATATGAGACATTTGATTCATATCCTTTTAGGCATTAATATTTCTAGCAATAAACAAACATTCCTGTAGATTACTGAAGCAAAGCAATTTATTCATTGGCTAACGTATGCAGGTTAGTTCTGAGTTCTTATACAGATAGTTCATTTGCCTGTATCATAATCTAAGTGCCTTTTTTGTTGTTGTTGTTTTTGGTAATGGCAACTGCTAAACCTGAATTCTACATATCAAGCTACTTGAACATTGATCATCAACATCCTGCAGAGAGACAAGAATGGAGTTTGCAAGAAGAGAGTCCCAGTTTGGGATTTTATCTTGGCCACTGCCCTGAGACCAGAGGAGAAGTGATTAGCCTCTTTGGATCCCAGCTACCTCTTCTGCAAAATGGAACGATAAATCTGGGATTAGTGATAATTTATGGAGCGTTTTTGGAGTTTAGTAGGTGCTCAATAAATTGGCAAGCTATTGTTTTTATACTGATAGCATTATTCTACGGCAGATGCCGTATTACAAAAGTTGGCTGAGGGTGAATGACACTGAGAGAATTACATTTTCTAAATGAAGTTTACTTAATTTTTGTTAAAATATATTCTATAAATGAGAGATAACACAGCACCCTGAGTTACAAATATAAGGGTAACCATTTAAAAATATGGGTAAAGATATAAATGGTGATTATTAATGAATGGCATCTGCTAGTTACATAAAACAAAGCTTTTCCTTCTAAATAAATCTGATATGTTGAAAAAGTGACTAAGACTTAATTGTTGCCACAGTAACTCTTTAATCTGTTAAAATCTTTCACAACAGATTAAAGAGTTACTGCTTGTTCAATCCTCTTTGAAGGCCTGAACAGGCTCTCTAAAACGTATGTGTAAATACTCGTGTGTACACGTATATACTAACATCCAAATAAAAGACATACGTATTTATCCACAGCAAAATGATGTAACTTCTTCAGACATTACACATAAGGAGCATATTAAAGTAGGACAGATCAGAGGAACTGGTTTTCCTTATTAATTAGCTGATTTGTCAAAGTGTCTTAACCGAGGACAGATGACTGGAAGTGCATTGTAACATTATTCAACATCTTGAACAATTATCTTAAGAATTTCACCTTGAGTACAAATCCCAAATATCCTTTCTCGAGGTCATTTTCCTCTAACTGTTAAATCTTGAATAGTTTGCGTTATAATCTAGACCTGATTCTTTCAAGTTGTTATAAAGGTAGCAAGTGGACATAGAAACTCGTTTTTAGGGAAACTTCAGAGCTTTCTGAACTGGCTCCCTAGAGTCTTTTTTAACTCTCTTAAAGACCAGGAGAAGTGTCGTGTATTCCTGAGGCATCTTATTAACTGAAAATAAAAGTTGACTTCACTCCAATTCTGTTACCAGTCACTCTTTTCCCAACTTTGAGTCCTGACCAAATCCCTGTAGGATAACATGCTTTTGAACTTCGCCAAGAACTTGAGTGGTGACGGAGGCCTTTCAACTTCGCAGCTACGTCATAGCCATTTGCAGTGAAATAACTGTCGAGTTCTGATAAGAGTTAATTGTAAAGGTGAGTTATTTGGAAACTCTTTTCTAGCTTTAAATGTCATCTAGCATTTTTGGATGAGAAATGCAATTTTTTAATTAAAAATAAAATAAAATTCACGTATGTTAAAGTATTATAAAAGATTGGTTTCCTCCTTAGCAGAATGTAGGCTCTGGCAGAAATATGGTTTCAGGTGTGGGTGTAGGAGGGGAACCAAACTTGGATGAAACAGGATTTTATCTTCCTGGGGTGGGCTGCCAGTTAAATCTCTGCAAATAGCAATGTCATAAAGCATGGTTTTAGAGAAAGACCATGTGCTTTCTAGAGCAGCGATTGAGAGAAAAACAACAAAATTACAAGGAGGCTAAATGTGAAAAACAAGCTTTCTCCTCATCTACCTGAAGTCTTGCAAGATAGAATTGCATTTTTAAAACACTCTTCGCCCAGTGACTTTTCAAAAGCAGGGCACAACAGCGTGAATCTTCAAACTTCCCAGAGTGCCTGCTTGATGAACTCTACTGTCTGGGTTCTGAGACATAAAGGTTAATTAAAGAAACGACGAGTTCTCCGCTTGCCTAACGTGGCTAAGGAAGCCACATTAGCAAAGCCACACACAAAGCTGAACAGCAATTAGAGAGAATCAAAAAACAGACACACAAAATGGAACCTTTGGCAAACCTAAAGATAGACTCTACCTCAGCATCTGTCGTTATGTTACAAACATCGAAAAACCTTACGTTTCTGATTTTTGCTTCTCATTCCACCAACCTGCCCTCCCACACACATGCAGTCTTTGCCTCCTCATTCCCCTGTGGCAGGTTTGGTGGGGAAACTGAAGTTGAAGGAGTCCCTGTGAAAGGAAACCCTCCAAGGTGACAGAGGGGCAAGGCCCAGTTGGCATGACCTGGAAGGACAATATGGGGAGACCAAGAAAATCAGGATTTGGTGGAAATCAGTAGTTTGTTTATAGGCTAAAATACAAGGACCAGTGTGCGGGGGGTGGGGGGGCGCTCTGAGTGTCCTAACCAGGAACTCCCAGGCCTCCTGACCTTGCTTTCCTCTTAGCAAACCAGTCTCAGGGCCTCATGTGAGTGGGACATCCTCCCAACTCCACAGTTCAGTGAACTTCCTGTTTATTTATTGTCTGCCTTCCGCACGATGCCACCCAGGCTAAGTTTTTCTTTCTTTTTTTTTTTTCCTCTTTCATCCTGTCAGTATTTTTTTTTTAACTCTCCTGAGTCATTTTTAACATACAGTTAGGAATTTTTCCAGCCACTTGAAAATTCTATACTCTTTTCCTGCCATTTAAAATACAGTAATACAGTAAATCACTGCAACTGGGAAGAAATTCTGACTTGATCAGTGCAACCATGGTGTAAAGTGTGATAGACAGAATTCAAACACTAAGAGGGCAGTCTCTAGTTTTCATATATCAGTCTTTAGTTAAAGAGAAGTTGTAGATTAGCCGTCTTTAAATTAAGACATCTGAAATCCATTTGTATACGTTTGGTATTACTAATCTCTTAACTCCGACGATTTCACACAGAAACCCTTTTGTTGGAAACTGAATTTCTCGTGTAATAATTAGCTGTGGAATATTACCCCAAACAGGTGTCTGTAGCCTGTCAAAGTCAGAACAGGTGATTTAGAATTAGCGTATTAAAAGAACTGTGAATTAGCGAAGCAAAAACGTGTTAATTTCTTGTTCCATCTGTTAATATGAATTCACTGCCAAATATTTTACTTTGTAGAACTGTGCTGGGATTGGCAAGAACATACACTATAAAAAAAGTTTAAAGGCCTGAATGTTTAAAAATCATGACATACGTTACTGCAAAAATAACTTCTACATTTTGAGCATGCTTTTTTTTTCTTTTTTATCTTTGAAAAAAATAACTGCAGAGATTGCCATATAATATAGAAAGTTAACTAAAGAAAACATACGATCAAATGTTAGACCTTTAAAACAAAAATTGGAAGAAAATGTTATTCAAGAATGTTTGGTTATAAATGAAGACTAATTCTTCAGTGCTACTTCTCAGATGTATCTGAGAACTACTCTGAATTGCTGGGAGATAGAAATATCTGCTGCTACCATGTAGCTTTTATCCAATAATATCCTCTTATACAGAGCTGCCGTTATAGAAAGAGAGATCATTTTTTTCTACCCAAATACTCTAATCTTTAAAAGATTATGGTGCAATTTAGGTCACTAAATCAGTCTCTGTATAATACCTAAACCTATTGTTCATTAGCTTAGTTGTGTTTCTTCCACCCAATTTTCCTTGCATGGGTAAAATCTAAATACATCATACCCTTAACTCTACAAGCATGTATGTAATTGTGTATGCCCACCCGTGGTGGTGGTAGAGGGTGCGGTATGGGAAAAGAGGAAAGACCCACAGTAAAGTGAAAGGAGCTCTTTCTGTGTATCTCCATTCCGACGACACATAAAGAGCTTGGTCTGTAACTGGACACGATTTCATTCTGAAAACCTTGAGAGAATCTAGAGCTAATGAACTATTGAACCAGTTTGCCACCTTTGTATTTTTCTTTGTAGGCAGATCCAGGGGAAAAGAAAGGAATTCGAAGTGAACTGAAATTTGTGAGCTTAGACATATGCTAAGAGTACAGTTAACTTGAGTTACTTTTTCCATGCTGCTGAATTGGGTCCTGAATGAGGCAGTTTTGTGACTTAAACAGATTTCACTAATTTTCCTTCCTTGCACATTTAAAAAACAAACCACACTCTCCCATATTGCTGTTTGGGTTTTAACGGAGCTAAGGCATGCACACCCAATTACTATAAGCACTTTAACTAAGGCTTAAAGATATGCAGCATGTTCTTAACTGCAAATGATATGATAGGTAGTGTCTTTCCTCTCTAGTTTTATGTCACATCCAAGAGATTAATCCTCTCATGAATCATCCATAATGACTAGAATAATTTGGGGGAACTGAATGAAATTTTTCAAATTATTTATATCATGAACTCACAAGAATATGAATGGTGGGTTATGCAAATACAAACCATGCTTACAAAAGCTAAATACAAAAAAGGGAGGGATGAAGGTTAAGTTTATATTTCTAAAACTGGACTCCTTTATATTGACACATCATGGCCTTACTGCTTCACTGGTGAGTGATCTACCTTACAGTTTATGGAAGAGATAAGGGAAACTTTGTTTCTAACATTTGAATGAAAGCATAATTATCTTTTGCACAGCTTAGAGCAAAGATTCCAAATTTCCTAAGGATGTGAGAAGAGATGCCCTTATTCTATAAGGTTCATGACAGTATTTTAAGAAGAAAAAATAGTGATCTTTAAAAATAGCCAGGGATGTTTTTCCTCATATGAAACAAATAGACCGAGCACAAGTTTTATAATTCTTTCTAAACATGATCTCAGACAAAAGACAATACTCTATTCCCCACCATATTTAAGAAATATGGTGTTATTGTATAGGAATCGTTGATGAAATATTTCCAAAATTCTATATCATCAGCCTAAAAATTCATATAAAACAGCAATACATAAAACATTTTATGGAGTTTTAAATTATACAGTACATTAAAGTTTTAGTTGACTTATCTGAAGACATTTTTGGTATGTAAATAAAAATGCAAGGAGAAGAACCTGTCAGAAAGTAAATAAAGTATGTAAATTAAATAAAAGGTAAGGCAGCTACACTTTTTATATAAATAACTGTGTTAACGGAGCTTTATGCATATTACAATATATTCAGATGCATAGCTTTTGCAAAAATAAATTCATTGCTCCTCTCCAAAGAATGGATTAAAACAATTTATTTTATAAAATTTGGATAGATAGGATAAGAAATGTAATAGCCATCCATGGAAAATAAATATAAAAATTATTCAAGCTCCATCTACTTTATGTTAGTAATGAGATGCACTTCATTCAAATTCCTTTCAATTGAAACAGTGCTGAGGAAGCAAAAACATGATTCTGTAGGAAATGATTTCTAATCTTCATGATAACATACCGATATAATACAATTATTTACAATTGACTAAGAGTTAATTTCAATAGTATAACATCTTTCTTGCAAAAATGTCAGCTTTTATTGATGAAACAAACTAAGAATAAAACATTTTTACTTGTAGTATTACAGTGCTGTTTTTCATTCTGTTAACCAAAACAACACAGTAATACTGTAAACAAAAAAATAACATCAGACTGCTTCTGTTTGCATGATTTTATCAAAAACTATAAGCAATGGAATGAAGTACATTAGCTGTAGATTTGGAAAACACTTGATTATTTTAGATTCCAGTCAAGCTATATTCAAAATAAGAAGTGACCGTTGGGCTAATTGTATTAATTATCTAGTAGGTCACGGGAGAACATAAAGTTAATAATTGAAAATGATTGATCTCATATGTTTAAGGTACAGTAAAACTAAATATGCAATAAAACTATATATCTGTCTGTTTACACACACACACACACACACACACACACACACACACACACAACCAGTCTATATATACACCAGTTTTTCTCAAATGGCGTCCAAATGTATCCAGACATTTTAGTTGTCACCACTCAAGGAGCAGTGCTACTGGTATCTAGTGGGTAGAAGCCAATGATGCTCCTAAATATCCTACAGTGTCTCTTACAACAAAGAATTATCCATTCCAAAATATCACTGGACCTAGATTAGGAAACCTTCATATATGCCTATAGTTTGTGCTAAAACCACCTGCCCTCTTTTATTGAGAAATGCTAAGTATTTATATCAAGGAACGCTTTTTAGCTACCAGGTAGGTTCAATCAGACCACTATCATCAGAGAGGAATAGAATTCATTCTTAACACTTATTTAGAGAGTGCATATCCCATGCCAGGTCTTTTTGTGGTCACAGTTCCAGAACAAGTTGGCATTTGTCTAGTTCAATTTCTTTGCTTAAAAACTGGAAAATAATTTTAAATGTCCTACATTTACCTTGGCATGGCTGGGTTTGAACTGAGTTTTCCTGACTCTCAGATCCCAGGCAAATCTTCTGTACACTGAAATCTCGGCTCTCGGCAGAGTCAACCACTGGGAATGGTATCCATATATTTGTAATAAAGAAATACATTGATTTGCACTATGTATGTGTTTTCCCATATACCTAGCTAAAATTCCAACTTGCTTTGACCGTTTTGGGTAGGACATTTACTGTTAAATTTTAAGAAACAGAGGTAGGGCATGAAAGAAAAATACTGATTTTACGGGAATATTTTTATTAGATCTCATTAGCTGAAAAAATCTTCCTTGAGTCATATTTTAATATTATACTTTTTTCATTTTTTTACTAAGGAAACTTAATATTAACTACAAAAATGAAAATTCCTTTGGCAATGCTCTAACATATATAAAGAATAGTAGGAGGTAGTATTTTCAGAATTCAAGTCAAGAAAAAGTTTTCTCTTCTTAAAAGATATTATTTTCCTTCTAATTTCTTCTGGCTACCAGGAAAGTCAGAGCCAAATATACATTTCACTAGCAGCAAAAATACTAGTTTTTAATGTTTGGTGTCTGTTTCTTTATCCTTTCCACTGCCCTGATTTACTATCTTTCTTCAAAAGTTGTTTGGATGTATGAATAAATAATTAAGTAGATACTGTCTTTATTTTCCTAGAAAGCTTATTGAATTTTGCTTGGAATGATAATATTATAAATTGTCTTAAAACTGGATAATCAACATGTATCTCCTTCTCCCATGATTTGCTCAATGATTTTGCAGGTATTGCATTCCCTAGAATTTCGTGACAGGTTACCCGTGATGCCCTTCTATCTTAGTTAAAACCACCTAATGGCAGTATAAAGACTCACAATTATAATACTTATTATAGCTCTTCTATATGCTGGGCACTGTGTTATGTATTGTGTGTGTGTGTGTGTGTGCTCTTTTTCTTATCATTAAGTCAGTCCTGCAAGCTGGATACAATTATCCTCTTTTTACTGAAGAACTGGAAGCCTGGAGAGAAAGGGTAGCTTGCCTATTACCTAGTGAGCTAGCGGCAAACCTAAAATCCCACTCTAGATCTGTCTGACAGTAGAACTCTTGAATGAATGCATGAAAAAATAGAAAATTTTTAGTAAGTATGAAATCAAATTCTAAGAAGTTTACTTATGATTTCCTTCAGTTTCTGATATGGCTCTTTTTATTGCCTCTATTGAGTAATAATTTATTTCATCTCTTCCCCACCCCACAACTATATCATAGATCTAATAGCATAGTATATCATTTGAAGGTTTCAAAAAAATATTAGGGTGCAAAGTTTACATATTATCTTTTCTTCAATGCTACTTGAGTGTATCCATCTGAGGAAAGGGATTGTGACTTATACTGTTTTCACCAAGGAAAGTATCAAACTATGTATCTAGTTCCATGCTCATAAAAGACTAAAATCGATTAAGGCTTTTCAACATATATATGAATCCATTAATAAATGTAGCGAAGCCTCATTGAATTGGGACTAATTACACCATAAGAATTATGTCATGGAAAACAAGAAAATATTCATAATTATGTGATGTACTTCTGTCTGTTTTACGAGCCACCTGATCAAGACCCCTACTCTGCTCACTCACTCTGCTCCAAGTCATAGGATAGTAAACCGGATGGACCCAAAACAAATTTGTAGTATATATTAGAAATTTGTCTTTGGCTGAGAGGCAAAGTTTTCCTTTCTTTCTCTGCTTTTACACTGACAATATCCCCCAGCTATTTCCATGTTGGCTTCTTTTCCTTTTCATTCAGTTTGTAAGATGAAACAGGAGATTCTGATCAAAATGTATTAACCAACTATATATTCATTGTATCTGGACCATATTGTAGTGGTACCCTCACTGAGCCTTATCTTTTAAATGTTATCCATAACTTGCCCAATATAAGGTCCTTTATTTAGTTGAAATAGTTTATAGGTAGGATGGTCAGAATTCCAATACGGCCTCAAGATTCCATCCCCCTGGCATGAATGTCCAGTATAATCTCCGCTCCTAAGTAGTGGGCAGGATCTGAGACTATGATGTGATAGCTTTTCCTGCTTAGGTTTTGCTATATGGCCAAGGTGAAGGCATTGGCAGATGTAATCAAGGTCACAAATCCACTGACTTTGAGTTAATCAAAAGGTTAATTATCCTGGGTGGGCTTGCCCTAAGCAAACATACCCTTGAAAAGATGACTGGTACTTCCCTGCAAGAAAAGACTGGATTTTCTTCAATTGCTTCTTGAAGAAGCAAACAGATACCTAATGAATCATCTAGGAGCTTCCATGTACAATCATAAGGGATTGAATTTCTGCCAACTGCCAGGGAGCCTCAGATAGGATCACAGCCCCAAAGACACCACATTAGGACACCTCAATAGCGGTCTTATGAGACCCTGAGCAGAAAACTCAGTCAGACTGTGTCCAGAGTCCTGCCACATGGAAACTGTGAGATAACAAATGTGTGTTGTTTTAAGTTGGTACATTTGTGGTGATTTGCCACACAGCAATAGGCATCTAATAAGAGGGATCAGCACATTGGTGGGATATTGGCAAAAAGGGTGGGGAGAGGGAAGGGAAAAAGACCATTTGAGGGTTACTCGCACTCAGGAAAATAAATCCTTGTTACTCCAACAGAGGTGTTTGATTTGGACAGAAGCCTGAGGTCAGAACCTAGAGTCCATTTACCCAAGCACACTTCTGATTGTCTCCAGATCAGTCACACTTGCCTTAAATGCTCTCTCTTAAATAATACAAATAAAGACTAATATATTCAAGTGTTTTGCAGGTGCTAGACACTGCAAAGGGAAATTTACACATACTTTAAATTTTGATTCACATAACCACCCTGAAATGTATGTTTATGTATTATTATCAGCCCTATTTATCAGGTGATGTGATTGATGATACATACTGTGCCTATCATTAAACAGCCAATCTTGGCAGAGTCAAAATTCTAACATGGATCTAATCCTCCATGATCTGGACACTTTGTTATATTCCTCTTCTCTACAGAGGCACTTGTTCCTTATTATTTCTACTCATATGAGCACTATGGTGATGACTATGCTCTTTAAGATCTGCCCATAAACCTTAGAAAGATTTTCTATGTCTTTCTTACATTTTTGGTCAGTATATTAAGGCATTTCTTACCTTAATGTAGCATTTTTGTTTAAATAAAAGTGTCGTGTCCCTATATAAAAAATTCACAGTATGCCCAATAATGTTACTGAGATTGTTCCAATAGTTTTTAATGTAGAGATGGGGAACAGGTGTCTGCAAAAGTATTTTTTCAAAAAAAAAAAACTTAGTTAAAAATTCAATCTAGATGTATTCCACAAACTGTTTTTATAATGAAATAAATTATTTATAAGATACACAATACACTTATTTAGAAAATATCTTAAAGCATATAGTATCAACTAGATTTATTTGACTGGCATACTTTTGGCACTAAATGATATTTATATATTTTAAATTACCCTTAATTTGTTTATAACAGTTGCTCAAATTCCATTTGTATAGAAGGACCATTTTTCCCTAAAGCACTGATATTCTACTACTTGCTTCACATTAAAGATGTGTTTTCTCTTAAGAGTCCATTGACAATTAAAACATTGTGAAAAAAAAAAGACTGGTTGTCTTTCAAGTATGATATGTCTAAACAATATGACTTTTAAGATTTCATCATTATTATACTCAACTTTGATTTTTTAGATACTATATTTTTAAAGGTGTCAAAGGGGCAAGATTTGACCATCTTTGACCCACAAAAGTAGTAATTTCATATGGTTCAAATAAGTTGAAATAATGATTCTGAAGTATCCATAAAACTCAATGAGCATTGCCTTAAGACTAACCATAATTTTAGCCCAATCTGCTTTACAAAGTTAAATGAACAAGCTAGAAATAAGAAAGTGATCCTAGCATCCTATGATTGTGCATACTTACCTTGTAATTTTATACCTATTTACAAAGGAACAGTTTTATTATGTTTGTCCTCAAGGATATAAGCCATTATGTTTATCCTACCTATTACGAAGTAAGGGTTAGATTATAAAACCGCAAGAGTTTATTTGTGGTCAAGCTCATGACTTATTCAGCTGAGTATTTTCTCTTTGATAAAAGGGTCATTTTTGTGAAAGGGCAGGACTATTCTCCTTAGTTCAAATGAAAGGAATAGTTATGCATGTATATAATAAAAAGGGTTGGTATTTCACTACCTGAGAGAATTTAGTCATCTGCAAACTAGAGAATGCTTGATCTGCTTCTTCCAAGCAATTTTTGTCATAAAATCATAAAATAGAATTCTTTCCCACCTTCCATATTATCTGTGCCACTAAGTTAAATAAGTATTTTCACCAGAAATGCAGATTTTCAGCCCAGAATTTCACACCACATTGGACTGAAATTTTCAAAAAGAATATAAAGTGTCAGAATTATTTTTAGTCAGAGCAAGAAGTATTATTTATACCTTGCTATAGTTTTTTTTTTTATGTGAAAACTTAACAAAAAATTTTAACTTGGGGGGAAAAAAGTAAAATCTGAAAGTCAGTTTCATTAAAGGTCCTCTTTAACAATATCTTGTGGGGGCAAGGGTGGTAGTACTGATCATGGCGGTGGTGGTATTTTAAGTGTAGAATCACAAAGAAGAAATAAGAGAGAGACTAATGGATTTGGAACTCCAGGAATGTACTCCATAGGAACTAGATGTTCATTATCTCAGGTGATCATTTCAACATGTCTATGTAGAGAAGGTTATTAAGTCTAATTGGCAGATGAAGAAACTGAGGATAGCAAGAGTAAAATCCATTCAAGGTCATGCTTATAGTAAATAACTGAGTCTAGAATTAAGCATAATAGCATTTCAGAAACTGAAGTTCTTGACTTTTCATATGTAATCACTTTGGTCAACACTTGATTGGATTAACCAAGTGGGATCATAGTCACCATTTAAAACTTTTTAAAGGGCACTCTATCTACCTAATCTATTGATTCTATCTCCGTTTGTATACATATGTTCATGTATGTATACATAGCCCACAATTTCACTGTAACATTATCTTAAGTCAGTATAAAATTTATTGTTAGTTTTTAAAATTTCACCATCTGAGTTACCTGCTCATGGAAAACACTTGTGTTTTGTACATATGTCTCTTTGCGTCCTCATTTAAGGCCTATTAATGTTTATTTTATTTTATTTTTTTCTATTAATGTTTATTTTAGATGCAAATCTTAGAAATTAAGTTTCACAACTTAAGACATGATAAAAAGAGGACAGGAAATATCACAGAATGACAATATAAAAAAGTGCCAGAATAGGACAAGACTAAGAGGTGAAAATCTATTAAAATCTGAGAAAAACTCAACGTGAGATTCAATAATCTCCCACATTTTAATAAGCATCAAGAGCCATCCTGCAACAACATATGACAAATAATATACGTGTACAATAAAAGGTATCAAGAAAGCATAGTGATAAATTCTATACATATAAGCCATAGAAAAATGTGATAGATATTTAGAGTATTTCCATTCAAATGTTGGCTACTACTTTTCTTTTTAATATTTTATTCATTTATTCATGAAAGACATGGAAAGGGAGAGAGGCAGAGACACAGGTAGAGAGAGAAGTAGGCTCCATGCAGGAGCCCAACGTGGGACTCGGTCCTGGGTCTCTAGGATCACACCTTGTGCTGAAGGCAGCACTAAACCACTGAGCCACCAGGGCTACCCAAGGTTACTACCTTTTGATGTTTAAACAGGAAACTCTTAGTTGCTGGGAAAATAACCCAAACAAATTTTTTGGAGTGGTGAGATTTTATTCTCCCCATCTCTGTGCCTTTCTGTCTATAGACTTGCATAAAGCATTTTGCACGCTGGTTATAATTGGTACAATATATATTTGTTCAAATATTTCTTTTAATGGTTACATGTAGCAAATAAAATTAAATCATTTCTAAATTATTTTTGATCTTGAGCTACAACTTATGAAAACTCATCGGTACTTACTTCTCATTATAAGAGGCTCATCCCCTCTTTCTTGTTCTTGTGATTTAAAAAACAGTGGAAGGAGGACCGAAGCTAGAAATGTGAATTAACAGTAACAGAGTGGCAGGGTTAAGACCATAAGTATTTTAGAATCTATGAGAAGTGTATTCCAAAAAAGTTTCTTGCCACACACTCGTTGTGTGACTCTGAGAAAGTTACTTAACATCCTTGACATCCTATCACCACCTCTGTAAAACAGTGACATTAATTCTCTGAGAAAATTGTGCATGTTTAAATAAGATACTGAAAGCAAAGCAACTACTACAGTATCTGGTACACCATTTACTTTTTAAACTATGTTGATAATTTAATTTACCATATAATTATTTTGATACTTCCTTCCAAGTATTGAGATCCATATACACTACCGCCAAATATGGGATGAGATTAAGGTCATGCACGTGGGTTTTACTAATATATTTTCTGATTAAATCTTTACCTAAAAGTTGTATGAGACTGACTTATTAATAAGAGCACTCAGTGCAGATTTGCTGAAGTGAGATTCAAATCAGTTTAATGAGTTTAAGTTTGAAAAGCACTAATATGTTTTGGAAAATAATTATTAGAAATTTTCCTTATGGCACTAATTTTCCATTCACATGAATGAGGCTTAGTGAAGCTGCCATAATCATTTTATAATGATATAAGTGGAAATTTTCAGAGATGACGTTATAACGATGAGGTAAAACACAGTACTGTCAATATCGAGTGTGCTAAGAGGGTAATAAAGAGTTTCAGTATTTGAAGATGCTAACTAGAGACTACATCCATTTGTAGAATCCAAACACTATTTTTAAACTAATTCTTCCATATGGTAATACATAGGTGAGACTGAAGTTTGGTAATACATGTGGATGAGAGATCTGAGGACAGGATACGATCTAGAGCCAGACGTGATAGAGAACCAGAGTGAGATAAAGAAGTGATAGAGAATATATATGTGATCAATTGAAAACTAGATATGAAAAACAGAAAAGAAAACTAGATGTGTACCAGGGAATATAAAAGACTCCTACTAAAGAGGATGATACTTATTAATCCTGTGCAGTATAATTTAAGAATTAAAATGGCAAATCTACAAAATAAGAATGTAGGAGAATGGCCAAAATGAAAGGTCCAAACAAAGGTGCACTATATGTGAGACTAAGCAAAAATCTGTCTAAAATCTAGGGCTCTTGTGGGAAAGAATAAAAATCCCTGTGCTATTATTACCAGTTGTGTGACCTAGGATAATTACTTTTCTATGCCTTAATTTTCTCGTTTGTTAAGAGGAGATCACAAAATGAGATACCGTATGGCACAGCATATAGCCTAGTAATTGGCACCTGACGCAGTCCTGTGGATTTTTTTGTTTGTTTGCTTGTTATTTTTGCTTAAATATATATATGTATTTAATATATATTAAAAATATATATTTCATATGTATATATGGAATATTGAGGCTCTGTGCTGACTATCCAGCCTAGCACGGGATGTAGAACTTTAATAACTGTGATTTCTCATAGTTTCCATGGTTTAGGAGACACATGGTTACACAGAAAACTTTCTTTTTCTTTCCTATACTGCTTGTAAAGTAAGACAGATGATATCTTTCTCATCACGTGTCATGCACTCATCATAATGAGCCTGTAATAGAAGGACGCACTGCTGAGAGAGACAAGTCAACAGTGTTGCCTGAGAATGTTCTGAGTTGCTGCTAAAGATGCAAATGCTCTTCCATAGAGAGAGGGCAAAGAAGAACAAGCTAGAAATCAGTCAGGCAACTGAAGAAAGATCAGGACGAAGGTGTTGGGAAAACCACCAAGCAGAGTTGTCAGGACAACATCCACACTGTAGGCTGCTAAGGAAGGCGAAGATTCAGAGTCAACTACTGAATACTGTAGACTCGGTGTGACTGCTCGGGTTCAAGGCACTGTCGATGGTGTGCGAACTTGTGATCGCTAGCAAGTATGATCAATCATTTCCCAATTTTGTAATCTGTCCACTTGGTGTTAAAACTATCCCGGTTAACAACATAACTGACTTTGTGCAGATTTAAGTCCCCTCACTCGTTATGACTTACCTGTCAGACCTGTGGTTATGATTACAATAGTAATGATTTTGAATTTAGGCATATGTGTCTGCTCACTCTTAGAAGAGGCTTCCCCAAAAGAATCAAGGGCTTTTTTTTCTTTTTCTTTTTCACTTTGGACATTAGCAGTTCTAGCTGTAATATAACTACTCACATAGAAGAAACACAAACAAGCTTATAAGCTAAAAAAAAAAAAAAAAAAGGCATAGTCTATGAAAATCAGAGCAAGGGATCCCTGTGTGACTCAGCGGTTTAGCATCTGCTTTCAGCCCAGGGAGGGATCCTGGAGACCCGGGATCGAGTCCCACGTCGGGCTCCCTGCATGGAGCCTGCTTCTCCCTCTGCCTGTGTCCTGCTCCACCCCCCATCTGTGTCTATCATGAATAAATAAATAAAATCTTAGAAAAGAAAAGAAAAGAAAAGAAAAGAAAAGAAAAGAAAAGAAAAGAAAAGAAAATCAGAGCAAGTGAGGATCCCTCCCCATAGACCAAGAGGTTCTGAGGTTTAGATTGGGTTTTCACTGAAAACTCTTGATCCAGAGACTTCGAGGATACTATGTGACCAGCTTCCTTCTACTTAGGGAAGTACTCTCAGGGTAAAAGTTCACAGAAGGGGTCTGGATTCTCTTGTGCCATTGCATCGGAAAGCTACCTCTAAATAATCATTCACCTTCCACATCACCCAGCAATATGCTTATGAAAGCTGTTTTCTTTCTTGTAACTACAGGTGTCAGATGCATCAAAAAAGCAGAAGTGCCCTTTCAGCTCTTCTCCGTGCCATTCCTTGTCAATTCATGCTGCCTCCAGCAACAGCATAATACGGAAAACAGCAATGATGTCACTGGAAGTGCTCCGTGATTGACAAAGAAGAATGGTAATAGTCGGAGGCGGCTCCTCAGAGAATTCAGAACTCCCTCGATGTCATCCAGGGGCCCATCCCCTGATTGGGAAGAGGGATGAAGTGTTCTCTGCCTGAGAAGGCAGAGATGAGAAGTGATGTAGGTACCGAAGAGTGGCCAGTTACTCTGAAGTCCTTGGAAGCAGGACACGCTCAACCCTGAGAACTCGGTTAGGTTCTCTGGGACAAGCTCGGGGCCCCAGAAATGTACTGACAGTGGAGCACATTCCTTAACTCTCACACTTGTTGAAATGAGTAGAAGGTGGCATTTGTTTGGAAATCCCTCCCCAGTCTTTGTTCCCAGAACCCAGTATTCATTTTCCTGTGCCTACATACGTCGCTCCTCAGATAAACATTACTACTGCAACAAATCGTGGAGTGCCAGGCCTCACCAGATGGTTACATTGAATTAAAAATATATGCAAAAATAAGTTCTAAAGTGAAAATGGATAAAGATATAACTCTCACTAATTCCCAAAATTGCCTTCTATTACAGCCATGCTGCTACAAATACTGTCTTTATCCACCCGAATCTTTGTTCCTATCATCTTTCTCCTTCGAAAACCTCTGTACTTCTCTATTCATAAAAGGACCAGCTGAAGTCTCACATCCTTCATGAACACTCTCTTGACAGTCCACATGTCCCACCCTTCCTGGAAATCCTACTGCCTGCCTTTTATTTGTCCTTTAATCATGACTCTTCTCTTCTACCGATTTTAGAAATCTCTTTCCTTCTCAACAGAACCTAAATTCCTTGAGATTCGAGGTCATTTAAAAATTCTGCCCTCTGCTGAACCCTCAGGATACGGACAAGGTAGGAAGAAGAACAGGCATCTGCAGCCTGGGATGAATTGCACACGATTATAAACCGTGTAGCCCAAGCCAAGTCTAATTAGAGAAAGTTTCTTTCAGGAAGAAAACTGTTTCTCCCAATTTTCTCCTTTCTTTTCAAATGACATTTTTCTCTCTTTCATGGGAGATATGATTGTCTAATGGAATTAGGCTGCCTAGATTTAAATCCAATTCCAATTGATGTTTACCATACAGCTTTGGGGAATTTATTTGTGGCCCCATGCTTCAGTTTCTCCAACTGTAAAATGGACTTAATGAAGATAGCTGCCTTTAGCATTACCCCGAGTAGTAATTAAACTAACATATATGAAGCGCTTGGAACAATACCCGAAATACAGTGAGTGCTAAATACATGAGGGCTATTATTTTGTTAGGATTACATTTCTTCTTATTAGCTTAGTATTCAATTACATTCCCCTCTGGTTTCTCTCTAAGTACAGGTCACTTGTTTGAAAACACAGTCCAGCTGGCTAGAGACCAGTGACTTGGCGCCCAGAGCCTTAGGCTGGATGGTGGGGGGCTGGGGGCCGCTGACTCCTCAGTCACTGATCAGTGCACTAGCCCAGGATTCTTTGGGATAATCACTGATATTTCTGGACTGCCTTTGGCAGATGATGCTGACCACACCAAGTATGTGTGGTCTCCCTTCCACAGTACACATTTACAGCTGGGAAGTGGCTTCCCCCAGAGACCATACTTGCCAGACCTTTCCCCTTGTTTTTAAATGGTGAGCCACAATTCTGGCCAATGAAACATAAGCAGAAGTGCTGTGTGGCACTTCCAGTCCAATTGTGCTCCTCCTCTTCTTCATTCGCCCTTCACTGGCTTGATGCAGATGCACACAGTGACCTCAGAAGCCACATGTTAAAGACACTGGGTCCATCTGGTGGGAATTCTCTAGGAGTCCCTGATTTACTGCCTGCAGGAAGGCAGCCTGCAATCACCAGCGCCCATGCTGGACTTTACAAGAGTGAGCAATAAAGTTCTATTCTGTTAGATCCATTAATTGGTTTGGGGTTTATTTGTTCCAGTAGCTACTGTTATCCTAACTAATATGTTGCCCATCAGTAAATTGGAGAGAAGCATACCCATCTTACCAAAAATTAATTATTAACTCATAAAATGTCAAAGTTTCAGAAAGCACCAAATAAATACATGGGGTAATAATTTCCTGCCTACTTGATACTTACATTGAGAAAATTGTGTTAAACTTGCATCATAGCTCACCAGTGCTTCTCAACTCATCTATAAACTTAAATGCTCTGGTTTCCAAAGCACTTGGATTTGCAGCAGAGACTGTCTTAGGCTCTTGAAAGGTGCTCATTAAGATTCAGGTTTGAGGGAAAGGAAGGCTTAGGGGGAGATGATCATTTGTCATCATGACAAACAGCAAAGGAGTTTTAAGTAAAGAGTTGACCAAGGCCAGTTTACCGTTGAGTTTCCAGAGCTTTATTGAATTTTTGTCGAATGCACCTTATGCGATCCAAATAAATATCCTTGATTGTGCTGTTGTCTCTTCTTTTAAGTACAATTTTTTTTGCAACTAAATAGGGAAAAAGAAAAGATTTTTTTCGTGTGTGTGTGTGTGTGTGTGTGCTAAGTATCTGTCATCAAATAATAGCTAAATTCACGTTTGAGTATGGACAGTCCATCACCACATTATCATTTTAACACTTAATATTTACAACACATATGTCACTTTTAGTTCCCTCCCAGAACACCCAGCCTTAAGACCCATATCTGAGGCACTTTCAGTCCCTGCCTTTCATCAGGTACTTGTGGGATTATGCATCATTAACAAAGCCTGACATCTTTGATGCTCTGAGGTGCTTTAAAACTCTGAAATCAGTGTTAATCTAACCTCTGCCAAAATGAATACAAATCACACTCTTGTTGGTGCAGAATAGATTTGTTTGAGGGTAGCCTTCATCCAGCACTAGGACCCCTCGCTCCCCCACTGCCACAACATCTATGAGTCTTAAGACAAGAATATAAATGGAGGTACACATCCTCTATGTGTAAATATTTTACAGTTGCATATCTAGCTAAGAAACTTCATAAAATCATTTTCCAAGCCATTCCATTTGTTGTGAGGACTAAATATCCTAATATTCATTGAATTTGGAACCATACTTGGCATATAATGAGGACCCAATAAATGCTAGTTGCTATTATTGTTTTGTTGCGACTCCTGGTGATGAAGACTTCCTCTCCTTGAGAGCATTCCTTGATGAATAAATGACTCAGTGATTGATTATTGGGCCACAGGCTTCTCTGAACCCCAGGTACCCTCTTGATCAATGAAACAATGTCCAAGAGGGTGGCATCAATACCACCAGACCCAAATGCATACCAAAGTGACTATAACAAACAAAAGACTTTAGGCACTGGCGTCTACACAGACATTAATTTTCTAATGACTTTAAAAATGAGAATTCTAAGCTAATTTATTTAAATTTTTCATTTATATTTATATATGATAAGCTAAAGGAAATCTAAATGCTAAAGGAAGGGTTTGAATAAAAATACCAATTAAAATCACTAATTTGCTACCATTGGATTAATACTTTGGCTTAGTAATGTTATCACTTAAAACTAATGGGGTCAATATCTATTTCTAGAAACAATCAACAATAGCTTCTAAATTATAGTTGTGTTTCCTAGCACTGCTAAAATTAATGGTCTTGTGAAATTCCTATTATAAGAATATATATTTCAAATACTGAAAACCCCACCATAAATTATTTTACATAAATAATTATTTTAAAAATCAATAAGACTATTTTAAAGTTTTGGAACTAAAAAAAGATTTTTAAAAAAACCTGTGTTGGGAGTAATTTAAGAAAAAATTATGCTTCTTTCTATTGTAATAATTTTTGAAAGGACTGCCTTTTCTATTAAATTTTTTAATTCAATTTTACAGGCTGTTACTCTATAAATAGAACTATCCATTTTAAATGGACAAGGTGAAGTATATAAATGACATTATTAGCGTTGCTACTAACAAGTTTTGAACTATGCATATTTACACATAAATAAAACCAAACCAAAGCGGATACCAATCTGTGAATAGTAGAGATGGCATCCCTATTATTTCCTTAGTTTAAGGTGTAAATGGATCAAAATAATTGAGTAGTATTGGCACCTTCCTGCATTATATATTGAAAAATGCATTGATGAGTAATTAATTTAACTTTAAAAAAAAGCTCAGCAACTATACTTATATAGAAACCATAGCTTTATCTTAACCTTCTCCTTTTACAATATTCTAAATTATGGGCTAGAAGCTAATGTTACCTCAAATGTCTGATGAAACTGGTAAATCATTGCAAAGCCCAAGCAACTGTGTTTCAAAATAAGAACAGCGTGTGCTTATAGGACAGAGAAACCAACTATTATTTACACTTACTGTTATTAATCTGGGGACACTGGACTATAGCTGTCCATTAATAACACTGAGAAATGGACATTTCTTTGAGAAGTAGTTACAGCTTTCCAAAAGTGTTTTGAAACTTTCTGTCTTCTAAAATAATTTTATTCTAAAATGTTAAAACACGCTCTATTTACCTAAATGAATCTCTAGTTAACTTTGTCCAGTATCCAAGCACAAGTCTTAATGATATTGGAGTCTTTTACCAAGAATTTACTTTTTAGTGATAGTATCAGCCCTAGCCTTGAGGGAAAAAGGAAGTGGGCCTTGGTGCGGTATCTAAGCAGGGCAAGGATAAAATGTGTAGATACATGGGGCAAAGGGTCAAACTAAATCAATTTGAATTCAGATTAATCCATCCTAATTAAAAGTTTTAACTCACTGCCCATTAGCTGAGTGCTAACCTGAACCAGTTCTTAACAAAGAGGTGAGAAAGGAAGAAAAGAGGGTCTTACCCAGATTGTCTGACATCTTCCAGAGCACTCCCCCTGACTTGCTATTGTGATTCTCTGAAGAGAACCAGCCAGATAATAACGCACTAGCGTTCTTTAGAATTAGAGAAAACACCATTACATGGTGTGATGGTTAATTTTATGTGTCGATTTGACTGGCCACAGGGGTGTTCTGCTTAAACATTATTTCTGGGTGTGTCTGCAGAGGTGTTTCCAGACGAAATTAGCATTTGAATTAGTAGACTCAGTAGATTGTTCTCCTCAATGTGAGTGGGTATCATCTAATCTTTGAAGGATATTTATAGAACAAAAAAATGGAGGAAGGAGAAATTTGTCCCTTTTTCCTGCCTCAATGATTGAGCTGGGCCATCTCATCTCATCTTCTCCTGCTCTGGAACTGCAATTACACCATCAGGTCCTCTGGCTTCTCAGACTTATGGACTAGGGCTGAATTATACCATTGGCTTTCCTGGGTCTCACACTTGCTGGTGGTAGGACATGGGATTTTTTAGACTTCATAATCATGCAAATCAATTCTTCATAATAAATCTCTATCAAAAGATAGATGATAGATAGATAGATAGATAGATAGATAGATAGATAGATATAGATAATAGATTTTTTTTTATACCTATTGGTTCTCTGGAGAACTCCGATTTATCTAAATTTCATTCAAACAATTCTTTGAAAACAATCACTTGATTTTGAACTATCATGCAACATTGCTTTGCTTCTCTGTCACAGCACTTAACAAAATAAACACAACACGCAGAGGTGTGTGCCTGTGTATGTGTCTGTTGTTTTCCTCCAGATTTAAACATCTTAAGGACAGTTGAAAAATGCATTGATGAGTAATTAATTTAAGGACAATGGATCTTCGTATTCACTATTGTGCCCTCCCTGTACCTCCCAAAAATATTTAATCTGCTAATTCTTTATAAATTGCAAGTCTTTAGTATATTTCAGGAGAGAATTGAATTCTGTTAACCAATTGAACCGATATATACATTTCTGATATAAACTATCAAACCAACTCAAAACCACTGAGGCTTTCTCTGTTGCTCTTGATAATTCTCTACTTTTTCTGCCTAGAGTTCCAGAGTTCTTTTGTGATCTGCCCCATGGCACTTTCAGGGCACAGGACAGTATTGCTTCTCCCCAGACTGATAATCTCATTAGCAAGTTTATAACACCCTGTTGCTTTCTACCCTCTGTCATTCAAGGCCTTCCATATTCCTCAATAATGTCAAAACCTAACCTACTATTCTTCTGTTCCTTGTTATCCAGCTACCTTAGTCATCACTCCAGTAATCCCCTATTTCCTTGACTTCCAAATCCCCTTTATTTCTTGTCTCACCCACTAGAGCCAGCTATTGCTAAAACTATTTATTTCTTAGAATTACCAGAATAGTTCAGCGTCCACATTATCAAACTCAAAGACTTTCTACATACATATCCATAATTCAAGCTACCTCTTTTAATTAGTAAAGAGGCCACACGCTGAAAGTATAGGGGCTGAAACACAAATCTCAGGTGTGCTTTATTTGATCCACATAATATCGTGTAAAATTTTAAAAATCATTTGCTAATGTTTAAAATTGAGAGAGTTCACGTGAAAATCCAGATTTCTGACTTCTGAAAAACCAGAAGATCTGGCAATTTTGCTCCATATTCCTGAGTGTATCAATGATTTCAAAAGCAGCCACTTTTTTTTTCTTTTTTCAGATGCGATGAGCAAACTCCAGTTTTGAAATTACCATATTTTCCTCAACATTTAAACCACATCATGTTATTGCATTACTTTGCCATCCATAAGCATTTCAGGCTGTGGTTCCTACTTGAATATTTTCTGAACCTACATCTTGCCATGTAGCTTTCATTTCTCAATGCTTTGATCTTCTGTTTTATTAAATCTCAACCAAAACTCCGTTTCACCAACCACTTTCTCTACACCTTCTTCCTGACATGAATACTTGATGGGAAACATCATGGAATTCTGTTGTCTGAGAGCCCCCTGGATAGTTTGCTGCCTGCCTTGAGTGTGGCTGTCACTTAATACTGATCACTTTGCACTCTAACAATTACATGAATTATTCAAATTGGTTGTAAACTTCTTGAAAATCAGACCCAAATTGTTCATCGTAATTATTTATTATTTGTACCTAAAATACTGAAAATTGTATGAGAATCTAATATAGTTCATTGATTTAGGTGTTCATTCGAAGCGTATTATGGGTGACTATTTTAAGAAACCACCTTGGGTAGGGTGCTCGAAAGCCACTCTGTAGGAATTAAAAGGAGTAAGTAATAAGCATAAGGCATCACATTTTTGTTAATTGGTGCTCAGACTTCAGGTTTCTTTACTTGCCCTTTATATGAACATCTCAGAACAAATGAGAACCTACAGAGGTTGCATGTTGTAATTCCTAGGCACATCCGGGTGGGATAAGAGGAAAGAAGCTTTGAATCTCTGCAAACTCTGTCCTTCTTTCCAACCAGGGTTTTCAGCCCTTGTAAACTGCTATCGTGTGTACTGCCTTCCACAAAGATTTAAAATTCATCAAACAGACAAAGTGTATATTTAATACTCACATGAGGGAATACAGAATGCCTTTCAATACATCAAACTCCTAAACCTTTTACATCCTTCATTTTTAAGCTACATGGATTTTGATTTGTACAATTTTAAAAATATTCTGAAGCCTAGTCAATCTAACAGTAAAAAGCACTGTTGCACAGTAAGAAATCAAGAAATACAATTCAGCAAACCTGGTATAGTTGGTCCCCAGGGAAGCTTTTTTCCAATTCGGTTTGTCATAGCCCAGATCCATCATGTCATGCTAGCCTAACTTACTACTACTGTCTTTCATTTTTTTCCCCTTTTTTGGCACACTCCAACTATTTTCTGTTAAACTAGTGCTGTCACGAGAAAACATATAAAAATGCTCTTTTGCAAACACTCTGTTTGGTTCTCTCCTGAACTCTCCGGAGCTACGGATTTCTCTCACTGTCTTCATCAGGGGTGAATGTTGACAGATCAGTGAACCTTACTGGTAGTAGTGACAGGCTCGATGCTGTTTTGTGCAAGGTAGAGGGGGAAAAAAAACCCACAAGATAATAATAAAAATAATAATAAAAAAAAAGGGTTCTGTGCCTTGCATCTAGAAGGTCCCTGATTCAACAACAAAGGCTTAGGTTCAAAGATGATTAGCTTAAAGACATTTGAGAGATTTCTGATTGTGGCAGCAGTTGGGTGTCCTGCTAGTAGGTGAAATATGTATCTCCTTGAGAACAAAGGCGGCAGGCAACCTCTCTTGCTGAGATGGCACCTTTAATAATCCCATGTATTTATCAGCATTTGTGTCAAGATCTTAGGGATTTTGACCTTCAGGTGAGGTTAGGAGTCGATGCAATGGTTAGGGTCTTAAACAGGCCTCTAAGATATCTGCAGAGAAAAAAAGAAAATGACCCAGGTACCTAGGAGAACAAGAAGAAGATATTCTTGTGGATGAAAATATACACAGAAAAATACCTCCAAGGTTTCTATTTTCTTTTTTTACAGACCTCGTTTTAAAGTCTGTTTTGTCCGATAGAAGTGTTGCTACTCCAGCTTTCTTTTCACATCCACTTGCATGCGTAATGTTTATCCGTCCCCTCGTCCCCTTGGCTTTCAATCTGCAGGTGTCTTTAGCTCTGAAATGAGGCTCTTGTAGGCAGAGTATACACGGGTCTTGTTTTTTTTTTTTTTACCCACTCTGTCACCCTATGTCTTTTGATTGGAGCATTTAGTCCAGTTACATTCAAAGTAATTACTGATGGGTATGTATTTAGTGCCATTTTGTCACTTGTTTCGTGATTGTTTTTGTAGTTTTTTTCTGATCCTCTTTCTCTTGCTCCCTTTCACGGTTTGCTAATTTTCTTTTGTGATATATTTGGGTTCCTTACTCTTTATTTTTTGCATATCTATTACTGATTGTTTTATCTATAGTTACCTTTCAATTTACATATAACATCTTCTGCATATAGCAGTCTCTATTAAGCCAGTGGTCACTTGTTTTTTAACTCATTCTTTACCCCCTCCCTTCCACGTTTCAGATATTTAGTATCATCTTTTAAACTCCTTTATTTTGCCTATATCCTATTTTCCTTACTCTTGCTTATTTTTCCACTCACAGAGTCCTCCTTCACATTTCTTGTACGGCCTCCTGGGTTTCTGGGGGAAAGAGTGAATAGCCTTTAGGTTATTCATAAAGCCCAAGGTAAGCTATGGCTTTAAAAAAAAAATGTGCAGCACTATTTTCTTTTCAAGTTTGAATCAGGTAAACCTAAAGAAACCTATCCTTTAAAAATTAGGTGAGCTTATTTCTTTCAAATAAAATTAACAAGCTCTGTATGTGCTGTTGCCATGGATTTTTCCTGCACAACCATTCTGCATATTGTATACGTGACTCCAAAGGAAAAATGGTTGGTCTGCGGTAGGAGGTGTAGGATGCACACAAGACTTCACTGAATGTGGACACATGTGAGTGGTGTTCTCCCTGTGATCGATGCCTTAGCACGACACCTTCTGTCACCATACAAGGCAGACTCACGTACCGTTGACTCATGTGGCACTTTTCCCCATGTGAGCTTACACTGACTGGGCTTGGTTTTTTGTGCTTCTCATCAGTGCAAAGAATACACACACAGGACCCTTATACGCCTTGTGTACAAGGGCGTATGAGTTCTAGAACCACCAGGGAATGCCAGGGACTTGGGAAGACAATCTTCCAGATAATGACTCTGATAAATAGCCTCCCCAAATCTGAAAGATCAGAAAGCCAGTTTGCAGAAACGGACACCAAGCATCCTTCTCTTGGCATGAGAAGCAGCCCCGAAATCTACTGGAGAGACAAGCAGAAGAGAGGTCTCAGACAATTCTTTAAACTTGATCAGAAGCCCACGAAAGCCCGTCCTGTTCTCTTTGTTTTGGAAGTGAGCTTTCAAGGACACATCTGGGTTCTTTCAGTTCTTTTCAGGGTGGCAAGCTGACGTCTTTAAGTACAATTTCAAGTCTACAATGAAATTAAGCAAAGACAAGATGGATTCTGAAAAAGGAAGAAAGGATGGAAGCACTTGTCAAAAGGCCAGGTAATTAGATTGAGGCTGATCTTTCCCAATGCCTTTTGGGGTACATTTTCCACTGAAGGCAAAAGCAAACTTCCCTCCTAAAAACTAGCAATCTTTCTGCCAGAGCAAATAAAAGGAAGCAGCAAATTTACTTCTAGAGGAATTCATGACATGTACACATATGTGTGTGTACTCATATGCATACACACATGGATATAAACAGAATTTCACATTCTAGTCAAGCAATGCTCAGACAATGTGGGGAATGCAGCAAGGGTCAAACTAAAAAGAGAAGCACAAGAGTTTTAAATTATCAGATTTACATTGCCCTCACCTCTCACATGTATGTAAAGCGGATGGCAGAAATAGGGATCCGAGCAGAGGTTGGTAGAGCTGATCATGATCTCTTGGGGGAAAAGAGCTCTGGTTGAGATCCAGAAAATCGGGGCTTAAGGCTTTAATTTTGCCATTTTTTTTTCTCTAGGTGTGTGGTGATGAAGATGGTTATTCATAGCTCTGAGACTCATCTCATCATTACAAGCATAATAACACCACTTCCGTTGAAGGCCACCACGCAGGTGAAATGTTGTATTGCATGTGAAAAAACTTCGTAAACTCATCTACACTTGGCAAATGTAAATGAGGAAGATTAAATCACAACACTGAGATTTTGTTCAAAAAAGTTCTGGGATATTTGGAGAAGACATTTTTTTTCTTTCATAATTCTGTGCATCATGAATTTTCATTTTAAATTTCAGGGGATTTTTAAGTTTTTGCTAAAGTCAACATTTAAAAATATTGTATGGATGCAAAATTATTTTATCTACACTTCAAGGGTATATATAATGGTTTGATGTTTCAGTTTTCATGTATAACTTAAGTCTTGTTCAAACACACTAAAGATAGCGTTTTATTAGGACTGGCGAGGATGATACCAACATATATTCATGGACTTATTCCATCTGTATGGAATATGTAGATCTCACTCTAAATATAGTCTTTCAGTGTTCTGAAATGCTTGTGCTTTGGAAATCTGAAGTACAATAAACTGATACTATATTAACTTGGAAATTCAGTTTCTCAATTTTAAAGAAATGTGCATCTTCCTATAAAATAATAGATGTTTTCTAATTTAAAGAGTTAATGCACAGAGATCAATGACAACTCTGAAAACATCCAAAAGCCCCTGTACCTTAGTATTGCACACAATGTATTTCCCATTTTCATCCTTAAGATGTTTCTGATCACAGCAATTTCTCACCTGCTCTAGGTATAAAAGCTATTTCAAGATAAAATACTGTTTCTGAGGGATACACACAAAATGTAATTGGTATTATTTATTCATCCACTCAGCTAATTTATATTTAACATGGATTTTGCACTGGTAGTCTGAGTGCTTAACTATATAATCTTAACCAGGTTTTTGTATGCTTACACTTCTCACTCCCTTTATGTTTAAAAAATACTCTTTATGGTATATTGAAACAAATATTGAATTAATTAAGTGCCCACAGTTACTTAATTTTCTCAATATTGGGTTTACATGCAAAAACCCCAAGTGCTGAAGTATTGAATCAAATTTTTAATTTTTTGTAAGTAGCCACTGGATAAATTTATACGTTTCATTTTATCTGCACATGGCTTTTTGATGTCTGAAGAGATCTCATCACAGATTGCTTTGTGTCATCTGTTTAGTATATATTTCAGAATCGATCTCCAAAAGTCTAACATGAGAAGTTTGTAATAAAATTTATTTCCAAAAGTTTATTACCATGACCCTGTTAAGCCTAAATGTACATTTTTTCCTAAAAAATTAAAAGAACAAAGTAAGACTTAGAGACATGTGGACTGCATAGTCACTGAAATCTACTGGTCTTTGGGTGGAAATTTGTCAAGCTTGGAGAAACTTGAAGGAAAAAAAGTATTAATCTGCATCTTATTTTTGAAGAACCAGGATCACCTTCTGTGGTTTCTGGCTATTTGTATCATGTGCTCAATGGTTTAGAAAGTGTGATTTTTTTAAATTTCAGGTTTATGGGTTTTGGTTCAATGTCCATTACCTCGCTGATTAAATTAGTTGAGCCCATTTTGCTACAACACTGCACCACGTGGCCCAAGATCCACTCGCAGTTGCCTTTCATTCATTCATACCTTTTCCAATTGCCTTTCAGCTCAGTGTCTGTGTAATGGTCATAAACTGACAGCCCTTGGGATAGACATGCTCATGTATGAACAAACTTCCTAAGGCTTCCAGGGGGTTAAATTTTGTTTAGCAGCTATCAGCATCTAAACATATTTGAAAGATTTCACTACAAAATCAAAACTTAGGTTTTCCTTTGAAAAAACAGGACCCGGAGAAACTGGGCCTGCTTTTCTATATGGTGACCATTAGGTGGCATGAGTAACCAGGGGCAAAGGCTCCCAGTACGAGGAGCTGAGCCTGGCCTACTCAAATCCTGCAATTCAACTCCTGGCTTGAAAGAAAGCATATCTGAGTTGTTGCCATCCTTGTGCCCTGGTCCGAGGTTCCAGGTATGAGTGATCGGAAACATGTCTCTATTCTTAAAAGTAAAAAGGGAATCAGGAGAAGGAGGTGGTGTGGGGTGAAATGGAAGATTCTGCATGTTTATTTGGAAGAAGGGGTGAATCATCAAAGTAGAAATGTTCCGTGAACACTTGGAAATAAATGACTAGTGATTCCACGAGAGGAAAGGATTGGTGATAGAGAGTCTGGAATCATTCAAGTAACAGCAGAACTGAAGCCATGAAAATGGATGAGTTCTCCGAAGGAGAAATTAGATAACCAGAAGAATGAAAGAGCAATAGCTGAACATGGGAAAATATTCACAATTATGATGCAGGAAGAGAAAACAAGAGTCTGGGAGACGGAAAGTTTGAAAAGAACGAGTGATAAAATCTACCTTCATATTGGCTCAAGTTTATTGGTGTTTTTTTATTGTGGGAAAAAGAGAGGTATGTGTAAAATGAAAGGTGAGTAATTAAAAGTTTAATATTATTACAGGTAGGTGAAAAATGGATGCCTTGGCATAACAACAGCACAAAGCCCAATCAGGTGCTTTGCCTAAATCCTCATTTGCAACAAAGACAAATAAGTGTCGGACACGATAGGCAGAAAGCCAAAAACATTTTTGAGAATGCGAATATATACAACAAGATATTACTAGAATAAAAACGTACATTTTGCCTTTTTTTTTTTTTTGGTAAACTTATTTTTTTTTTAACACCTAGACTGAATGTTCTTTCTTTAAATTTTTGACTGCAGACTGATCACCTTTATTTTAATATAACACTTTATAATGATGGTGAGGGAGTTCCCGACTTGTCCCTTAAATTTTTTATTTTCTCATTTTGGCAGTTTCAGACGAGTGTACATTGAGGAAAGCGGTGAGAATAGAACAGTGTGAAATTATTGATCTCTTGCCTTGTGAAGTTTCACAAGTCCTTGCAAAAATTTACAAGTTTGCTTCAGGGCAAAATTTGATCATTTTGGACAGGGATTGAATATTTTGCCTTGAAAAATGTTAGCAAAAAATCTCCTGGGGGTGAAATCACAAATTGTCAAATCATTTGGGCATAGAAAGTCATCAACTTTATGTGGTGAGTGGCAATTTATACTCTATGCTTAGCTTTCATGGAAACAATGACAAATTTAGAATCAATACTCCAAAATGATCTGCTCCCAACAAGAACTGATTGTTTTCGCAGGGTTGTATTGAAGGTTTGGCTACAGTGTAGTACCGGGGGGGTCAGCAAGGGGCAGCACTGAGGCCCATGTCCAGCCAAGGAGGCAGTGGAACCAGAAAAGGCCAAACTTGTAACTAGCTTGCCAGGGTAAAAGGAGCACAGGCTTTAAAGAGAGATCTGGGTCCAAATTTTGGTTCGGCTCTTTATCAGGTCTGTAACATCTGGCAGGTTTTCTAACGTCTCTGAATCCTAATTTTCTCATGTTTAAAGTAAGGGAGTTAAATTTACCTAATAACAATGCAGAATAGTGACAGGCAGATGCATGCCTTGTAAAAGGTAGGCCTATTGTTATTTTATCATGATTAATATAATTCTTATTAAACAAAGAGAGGTTATTCTATGGGAGGACAGATTGAAATTCTTTCAACTTTCCTTTGGGAAACCAAAATGTACGCATAGCCTCAACACTATGATTCGTGAATTCAAAAATTTATTCACGAGTACGAGGGGACTAGGGACACACTTCTTAAGAGAGAACTCTAAGAGATGTTGTGAAACCTAAGAACTAGTGAAAGAAAGACGTCTTTCACGTGGTAGACGGTAACCTCACAGGATTGCATCTATCATAATTCCATTTAGCCTGAGAGTGAAGGAGTTACATACGCTTATGAATACTGGATCCATAGACGACTTTAAAAATATTTTTGGCTAGGTAACACTTGCACATAGTTCATCTATCAAAAAGCATCAAAAAAAAAAAGGAATAAAGTAAGAAGAAGCTTTTCTCTTTTCTTTATCTTAATACGGGGATCTTAAAAAATAGAAAGTAGAAAATTTGGAGGCCATCACTAACGCCCAGTGAAAATCGTGATGCTCGAAGCAGAAGTGCATCTAATAAAGTACATTTGTCCTGGGGTGCCTGCTGGCCATGTCATCATCTAATGAAGCACCAGCCCGAATAGTGGGTCACCGTGAATCTGCAGTTTCATTAGAGTGTTCCAAAAACTGGGTTCTCAGGCCTGTTTCCTATGGGTTCACAGATCCTTTGGAAGAGCCTTAGTTCAGAGTGCACTCTCTACTTTCAGGTTCAATTCAGCTGTTGCTTCTACATGCACGGTCTCAAAGCCTCACAAGACTGGTCTCTATTTTGAAGTAAATACTGTTAATTGCCAAGAAATCTGAACAGCAGATGAAATATTGTCCTACGACTATGTTATAGTCTAATATTCTTGACCTTGACTTCCTGCTAGGACTTTGCATAGGAGAGACTTTACCTCCGCTCTAGAGCTTCCTGTATTAGCGTAGCTTAATGATATTTTGTGATTATTATTCTTCCTGTGTATGTATTTTATGTACTTTGAATATCTGAAATTAGAACTTAATACTTTCTACATTTAAAATTTTCGTCATTATATGTGTAGCTGAGTGGTCAGAATGAAGAACTCTACAGGTGGAGCGCCCTAGTTCTAAGCCTGGTCTTCCCCACTTATTAATCATAGGACCCTGGGCAAATGACCTGAACTCTCTGAGTCTTCCTTTTCTGATCTATAATGTGGGCATAATCATTGTCAGAGATGTTCCAAGGGTTAAATCAGCAGGCATAAGTAAAGGCCTTAGAGTCCAGTGAATAGCAAGTACAATATAAATTGACTCTACTACCTTTTTATTGCAAATATATCTACTAATGCTCTTTCTTCCAGCAATAGCAACAGCAAAAACGAGAACACTCTTTTCACACTTGCCACCTCCTTATATCAAAAACTAAAGTGTGGGTACTTTCTCATAAATTGTCTAATATTCATGTGTTGATGAAGTAGGAGGTAGATCTGAAGGATATATTCGATTTGAGGTTAAGTGTTCATCTAACTGATGTAGATAACAAAAGATGCACAGAACATGTTACATAAAATCTAAGATTAAAAGTTAAACAGTGACCATGATAAAATGTACAGCGATTATGTTGAAAAAACTACTTTTCTGGAAAGATGATTTATATTAAGGGTTCTTCCTCAATAAAAAGGTAAACCTGAGAGCTGTTAGAATCCCAGAAAACCACTCAGTAAATCCTTTATCAAATCCTTAAAACTCCTTTATTAAACTCCTTTATCTTTAAAAATCCTTTATCGGGATCCCTGGGTGGCGCAGCGGTTTGGCGCCTGCCTTTGACTCAGGGCGCGATCCTGGAGACGCGGGATCGAATCCCATATCGGGCTCCCGGTGCATGGAGCCTGCTTCTCCCTCTGCCTGTGTCTCTGCCTCTCTCTCTCTCTCTCTCTGTGTGACTATCATAAATAAATAAATTAAAAAAAAATTAAAAAAAGAAAAAAAATAAAAATCCTTTATCAAATCCTTAATTTTAGGTTAGCTTTGGTATCCCTCTTGGTTGTGAATGCTTCCAAAGGAGACATTACAGACCCACAGTGCTTTGGGGGTAAATGAAGCTAGCATCACCAGGGCCCATCATTTTAGCACTACAGGGAATGAAACATTTCTGCCTTCTCCCGAGCCAGCTCCATTTTCACACACATTTTCATTTCTAGCCTTACCAAGGGTGGAGGAGTCTCTGATCAGAAGGGTGAGGGTCTAATAAGATGACTTGGGTTAATGGGCGGTGTCACCAGTTCTTAAAAACACTCCTTTTACCCTCTTGTTTCTTTGTCTCTTAATCCCTCTATTGTTTCTCCACATGATAAGACGTTCTGGACTTGACCTGACCCTTGATTTTCTTCTCCACTGTATGCTTCTGGCAAAGTGAAAGAGCCTGGGCTCCCTCGCTACTGGCAGCATGCTCCCACATCTCGTCTCACGTCTCCTACTGAGCTGCTCACTCCATGAAGGCTGGCCACGTGAGCAAGTTTGTTACTAGTTGTTGAGTAAAACCTGATGCCCATTTCCCTCTTTTTCCTTTAGAACTAGAAGTGTAAGGAAAATACGAAATGTTAAGTTTTTTCAGATGGCCTATAAATATGAAAAACAGATTCAGATAAAATTCTGTAGGTACCCCTTTGCTTGGAAGGAAATTGATTTGTGAAAGGTGATAGATTGAATTTATTTCTAGGCAGAGTGAATATTCAAGGCTGTCAAAAGTTGATCTGAGGTGTTTGGGGAAAGTCAACATTGAAGTCCCCAGCAGCAGCCACTTCCCAAGCTCTGTAGTAGACTCCCTGACTCGTTTGCTTCCCAACCTTCTGTGGGAAAATAGGTCAACGCCATCTCTAATGAGCCTCCGTGCCCCAGACAGGACGCAGATTTGTCAACACCAAGCCACACTTGCATTCATTAAAACACACCAGGACTTGCTAACTGAATTCTGTTAGAGTTAACAAAGGTGTTCAATGTCCAATAAAACAACGTAAAGGTCAAGCATAGCTTACTAAACCTCTCTGTAAAAAGGAGTAGAGGTAAAAAATAAAAATAAAAATAAAGTGGAGAAATTCTAAGTGTATAACTAAAAGTGAGAATTCTAGAGGAAAATGAGAGATAGGGTTCTGTGACCTAAATAGGAAAACTTATTGCCTAAAAAAGATATTTAAATGTAAACTATTTCACAAGGTTTATATGAGAATGAATAAAGATTATGCTCTCAATTTGTCTTCTTTCTGATCTGACTTGGCCCATTTCTATTGTAAATGGGTGGGAGAGATTTCTCTCCTCCTGCACAAAGCTGAGTAACCTCTGAACAATTTGGTGTATTCAAAACCAGACTCAGTTGGAACTCAGATGCCCTGGGTTTGAGAACCAGTTCTAAACTGAGGAGTGAAGGCACTTATGGCCAGATAAGCTCCTAAGGAAGGAAAATCAGTGAGAACTGCTGTTGTTAGCAAGTGCTTCGTGGGAGAAATCAGGATTGAGCATGACCTCAAAAACCGGCCCAGGTCACAGCCCTGAATGCAGTCATAGCTTGTTTTTGCACATGTAGCCAGATTCCAGCATATATACCAATTTGCAAGGCAATGCTCTGAAATATTCAGAGAAACTCAAAAATCACAGGCTGTTCCCGTCATTGAAGGCAATACTTGAAAATCTTTTCTTTAAGTGCAACTACTTGAGAACGAGAAGGGTCTCACATGATGAATTAAAATCCACCAAATTGGCACTTCAACTGAATGAATAAGAGGAAAAAATTCTAAAAGTATGGACTGTCCATAAAAGAGACACTGCTTCATTCTTCCCTAGAAATAATAACATCTTTTACATATGCCACTTCTCTCTGAGGAGCTTTAAATACTTTATCTAATTAATCCTCCCAGCTTCCCAGAGAGGTAGATAGGGGGCAGGTATTATTATCTGAATTTAGCAGTTGTAGAAATTAAAGTGTCCTGATTAAGTGACTTAGGTAGGAGGCAGCATTTGCACTTAAATAAGTGGGCTCTAAATTCTCCGCTCTTTGAGTAAAAAAAGAGCACCTACAACGTATATTAAATCTGCCTTCTTTTAATCCATCTTACATGTAGTCTGGCCAAAAAGTCTTTAGCAGTGCTAGGTACAAAGAACAAAATATCTGAAAATGTGATTGTGAATTTAGCAGTGGCTCCTGGGCCAAGAGGCTAGAGGTTATTTTATTTTTATTAAGCTACAAAGAAGAAGATTTCTGGTATTTTTTGAATTGCTGTAGTAGTCAATTTTACATTTTTAAACAGTGGAATGTGTGTTGTGAGTATCAGAATAGAAATATCTGGGCGACTATGGAACTTCACATGGGTGAGTGGAAGGAAATCTGCCACTCAGGTACCATTCAGGTATGAAACATACTGAAGACAGATAAGGCCAAGGACAGAGGTTAAAAAGGGGACAATTTTAATAGGCATGCTGTTACCTACTCAAAAGTCGTTCTCTCCCTTTTTCTGCTAGTGGAACCCCAATAATGGGGCTACCAGGCCTCCTCCCAGTCAGTCATAATGGATCCATTTCTCTTTCCTGTCACAGCGCAGGGGAAGGTGTATAACTGGGGACACACACACACAGAGGCCGCTGCAGAACATTTAGGAGAGAATTCTTTGATCTTCAAGAAGTACAAGTTGTCCCCTCATCTGCCTACCTTTGCCAGAGCTTCATGACCATGAGTCAGACAAGTACAAAAAGTGGATGTCAGGGCAGGACGAAGTAATGAGTGCTCTCAATGACTGTGCCCTCACTGAGTTATTGAATTAACTACCCCCTGGAACTGTTGTATTTTGGTACTTACTTTCTACCGGAGTCAAAATTTCTACACCATTCAATATAGGGTGTAGGCTTCTCTATAAAACTGTGTTGGCACTAATACAACCTGGAACACGTGGTTTTCTAGGAGTTTTTCCTATGTCATCACTGCTGATGAAGCCCCAGACCTGCTCTTGTCCCCAGGGTGAAAATATTGAAATGGTGTGCGCACAGTTTGAGAGATGCCAGAAATGCACTGAGTGTCCATATAAGTTTCCCCACAGAGTAGAAAGGCGTTCTGTTACTTTTCCCCAAATAAACCACATGGAACATACTGGGCAGGAAAAGGCCCTACAGAAGCTGGTCAGAATGGAATGGAAAGACCTGGATGTGGGGAGGCAGAGAGTTTGAGGAAATCATGGCCCAACTTACCCCGGACCTGGAGAATAATCCAAAGATTATCTAGTTGATGGAAATGAGTGCTATGTCCACCCTGTACCGTGTAGGTCTGGAGGGCCAATTTCAAAGTCTGCCTATAAGTAGATAAGTTTAATGAACAAAGCAGGACAGTATTATCCATGAATTTGCCTTATTGTCTCGCTGATTGAAAATTCTCTGAGACAGCTGCCCAAAGATGGCTAATAGCTTAAGATTCGAAAAGCCTACCTGCCTGAATACTCAAGGAGACCATCCATGCATGCAGCAGGGGCACAGATAATTCTCAGATGTGCAAGGTACATTCTGAGTCCTGATGTGCATTCCTGAATCTATCCACCTCATACTCATTTTTCAAAAAGCAAACAAGCCATGTCTGCCAGTTACACGGAACAAATATGCAACAAATGATACATAATGAAACTGCTCATTTTTTCTTATTGAGGAGTGTACCACAAATGAAAAATAAACTACTTCATTTCTTGTTATTTGAAAAGCGAATGGTAAGAATGAATTCATTTCTATCCTTAGGTTCCCTGGGCACACTAGAGGAGGAAAAGCAAAGAGAGTTCAAAAGGTCTCAGGCAGGATTTCAATAAACCCCAGGATCAAAACACAAGCCATGGAAATAACAAAAACAACACAAACAAATAAACTACAAAGACCTCTAAGAAATAGGAAGCATCCGAGCAAGTAGAAGAATGATAAGATGGCTTGGCTTAGTCTCCAGTGATGGAATTTCTAGCCACTCACCCAGTTTGTGCTCATTCCCAATGTGTGCCTAATGCTGAGCCAATGTTTCAGTAAGATACGAAATTATACCAAACAAAGAATAAACGTGATTTTAGAGCGTCACTAGGCATGACACCATATCAGGCATGGAAAGAAATTGAAGGAAGGAAGGAAGGAAGGAAGGAAGGAAGGAAGGAAGGAAGGAAGGAAGGAAGGAAGGGAGGAAGAATAACAGTACCTGTGGCCCCTGCTTTCCAAAGGTATAAAGTGTAATTAGAGAGAGGATCCATAGGCCTATGGAGATGTGCATAAAAATGCCAAGTGGTGAGCAAAAAGTGTCTAACAAGCAGGATTAATAATACCAATAACTCGAAAGGACAGCAAAGCTGGCATTCCAGAGGCAAGATTAAACAAGTGTTAGCGGTGTGGGCACAAGAGGCAACCTGTGGGTATAAATCTCAGCTTTGCCAAAAGAGCTGCATAAAATCAGGCAAGTTTCACACTCCATTAAATTCCTTTTCTCCTTTTTAACTAGAAAACAGACCAGAATATAGACATGGTGGTTTGGCTGTGAGGAGTAGAGGTGACACATGTCAAGTACCCAACAGAGGGCTGAGCTCTCAGGAAAGTATCTAGTAGAGGGTCATGGTGGGATCAGTAATGGTGGGCTGAATAAACGGGCTTCTTGGATAGAGTTAATGCTTATTGAATGCCTTTGGTGTGGGGGCCCTTCTGCCTAAGTTATCTCATTTAATTTCCACACCAACCCCCTATAAGGTGGGATGCTGTACAAACGTTTAGAGGTGGGCAACGTCCACTCTGGCTAGGAGAGTTTATAGTAAAGGATGCATCAGAGCTGAACCAGAAGAAAGGCGATGTGATGGCATGCCAGGAAGGGACTCGGTTCAGCACTGGGAAATCAAACACACCAACAAGGAGTGGTGCAAGAGGGCTTTACGGGTCGTTTTAAAGAAGTCACACGCTGTCACCGAGAGCGTGGACCCAGCAAACTGGTAGATAAGAAGTCTGCTGAGATTAAGCACCTGCATCATAAGGAGTAGACATGGAAGGGGCCTTACACAGTGAATCCGGGGCCTGACAGGTCATCTCTCAAGTTGATAACCTAAAGAGCTAGAAGCTCAGGGAAAATCTGCTCACTGGATCTTCTGAAGGAAGTAAGTAAATTAATAAATGGGCCTGTTTTCACATATTCAGACTAACTCAAGCAGAGAAATGAGTTCTGCTCATCAAACAATTATTTTGTTAAGATGGCGATTTGAACAGTTTCTAAGTTGCTGTTTCCAAATTAATTGTCTGACTGCATCTGACCATCGCCAAGGTCAACAACATGTGACATAGACTTCAACATAACACGCTGTTGCATTCCCTTGCCCAGTGCATCCATAGTTCAGTGATGGCACGAGCCCCTGGGGGGCCCTGGGATCTCCTCCCCTTCCTCTAGCAGTTCGAGTCAGCAGCTCCTCTCTGCCTACGGTTTGACAGCGGCTGCCTGGAGAAGTCTGACATTTCTTCAAAGCATTGTCCCCTCCCAAGCCAGAGATCCAGCCTTCCAGTGTGTGGGTGGTTTCTGCTTTTGTTTGTGGGTGGTTCTTTCGTTGTGCAAAAGGGTTTCTTCAGTGTTTTCTTCTCGATTCAGGAATTACCAAGAGTGGTGGCCTGCCTCATTGTGACATTTTTTTTCAGTTGTACATTGTTACTTTCCCAAAGCCAGTTAGGCAAGGTGTCCTGGGGAAATCAAAATTTATTCCTGCCATTATGAAATTCTGAAATTAAGACCACCTTGCAAAACAACTGAATTATAAATGTGGTATGCCGTCTTGTTACCCAATCAATTGGCCAGTAACACGAGACCGTTATTAGACTGTGCCGTGCGAGGGTAACTTCCTCCTCCTAATGTGATGGAATTAATTCATACAACCTGATAACAAGGCTATTACAATGCGAACAATGGTTTGAAAGTGGCTTGTGTGGAACAGCCAGGCACCATTGAACATTTCAGATCAAAGGTCTATTGAACAGAAAGCACAAATAGAATCAATTTCTTGAACTGTTTCTGCATTTCCAAACTTGCAACATTATACCACAGAATGTGACTTAATGAGGTACAGATGAGAAGACCAGAGAAAAGCTAGTTCTAATGCAACAATGAAAATTAACGTATTACTTTGGATTTTTTTTTCTCTATGAAAATAAACTAGTTATTAAAGACAGCTTTGTATGCCTAACGTTCTGGACTTTGAAGCTAGGCAGGGCTTAGATAACTCACTTAGTTACAGATAACAAGGAGTAGAGAGATCCATTTGCCACTCTTCATCTAGGCTGCAAAGTTGCATGAATATATAGGATTTATATTATTTTTAAACGACAGAGTACTCAATGAAGTAAAGTGTTCATCTAACTGACGTAGATAACAAAAGATGCACAGAACATTTTACATAAAATCTAAGATTAAAAGTTTAACAGGGACCCTGATAAAATGTACTCTGTGACTATGTTGAAAAAACTACTTGTCACTAAAGTGACTATGTTGAAAATACTACTTCTCTGGAAAGATGATTTATATTAAAGGTTCTTCCTCAATTAAAAGGTAACCTGAGAGCTATTAGAATTCCAGAAAACAAAAAAGTACAAAATATACTTATTCATTGGAAAAATTTAAACTCCTACAATGAGCTAGACTTTATCTTAGGTTCTTTGGAACTACCAGGAAATAAATTAGCAATAAATAGAGAGGGAATTATTAAGTCGATAAAATTTTATTAGAATAAAATATGGATATGGAATGTTTGGAAATGATTAGCATTTTTAGTGAATTAAAAAGTAATTTTAGGGATCCCTGGGTGGCGCAGCGGTTTGGCGCCTGCCTTTGGCTCAGGGCGCGATCCTGGAGACCCGGGATCGAATCCCACGTCGGGCTCCCGGTGCATGGAGCCTGCTTCTCCATCTGCCTATGTCCCTGTCACTCTCTCTCTCTCTCTCTCTCTCTCTCTCTCTGTGTGACTATCATAAATAAATTAAAAAAAATTTAAAAAAAAGTAATTTTAAAAATAACTAAGATGAGAAGAGAAAATTTATAAAACTAAAAATTATACAAATAAAATATTAAACTATATTTTGGAATATTTAATCTTTTTTAAAAATATCATATAATCTGCTGCTTTAGGATATACATCATGATTTTTTTTATTTGTAATATATCTCATCTAATTACTAACTAGATCTTTCATACATTTATTATTCAGGATCAGAGTTATGGCAAAACGTTCATACTATAAAATAAAGCAAAAAACAAAAATAAAGCATTTGTTAACAATTGCTACCAAATACCACCATCAAATTATCCAGAAACATATATTAGATTTTAGAATTTGTTGCCTTATTTTAATTTTATCATTTATTTTACTGTAAAAAAAAAGCATCTCAATTACTTTCACTTCTGGAAATCGATAACTTAAAGACAAAAGTATCAGTGTAGCAATACTTGAAGTGGAAATATTTAAAAATAACACCCACTCTACAAATAGAGTTATCGTGTAGACAAAGCAGTTTAAATAATTTATTTAAATGACTCTTTAAGTTAAAAAATTCACTGAAACACACATGACACACAGCTCAAAACCTAGATAAAATACTTGAACACATGAAATAAATTGACATTATCTTTCCATTCTCAAACTTTAAAATCACAATGCCCAACACAAAAAAGAAATTCCATTTTATAGGCTAAGTTTAATTTTTTTAAAAAGCAGTCTATTAAAAGCAAGAATCTGGACTGAACCAATTAATTGAATATATATTTAATTATATATGTATTCAATTAATATTTTTCTACTGAAACACTTGTGAAAATGCAGAAGAGATCAAGTCTTTGAGCACTGGAAATTGAGGATATCAATCAGAGATCTCTCAGAGATTGGTTATAATTCTTAAATACTTTCCAGTTCATCTGGATAGAGATTAGCAGTGAATATTCTGCTGCATCTTTTAAGCAGAATAATACAGAAAGAAAAAGGGTGGATATTAAGAAAATCCCTGTTGACGCTTCTTCCGTAATATGGTTTGGCCTGTAACACAACTTGCAAAGTCATCAGATTTGTGTCTCCTGAAAGGGAGCTGTTTCCTGGGGCCCTGAGGACTATTCACATCTCTTCTCCCACCCCATCTCCTCTTCCTGCCACCATCACTTTTGAGGGAGGCAAGGAAGAGGTGAGATTTTACTTGATGAGTAAAATCAACAATGACAGCAGATTAAAAAGAACCCACGAAATGGTTTATTCTTCTAGAGAATTATAGAATCATGCCCACATTTAAGGAAAAAAAAAGAACCCAAAACTATTTCTGAAATTCTCACAAATAAATCCATATCCTTATAATTAGCAGAACACAGAAAAGGATAACCAGCATTGATCCTCCCTCAACATAGAGGTGGGAGAGAGTGAGTTTGTCAGCCTTCAAGTAGAACTGAAGGTGTAAAAAACTATAAGGATAAGATATAAAAATCTGAGTCCTATAGAGTCTGCAAACTGGAAGAAGAGAACAATGCTTAAAGAATACAGAGAGAGAGATATCTGTGGGAAAAAATATTATGAAACTATAACCCATACATATGTATCTGTGTTGCCTTCTCAGTAAGAAAAAAGTTAGAATTTATATGGCCAGAAGTGGAAGACAAATGTTTTAAGGGCTGCTTATACAGAGTGAGATGTGCAGATGGCTGCCAGTGGTTAAGAAAACAAGCCAGTGAGACTCCAAGCATGATACCAGAATTAAAATCTTTATTAGAGGTAGGAAAGATCAGAACTTATATGCAAAAAAAAAAGGTATCAATAATGGAAAGAAAATTTCTGCAATTTTTAATACAGAGAAATGAGACAAAGAGGAAAATTTTGACATAAAATTGATACATTTGAAAAATAGGTAAGAAGGGGCAATTTCACAGAAAGGTAGATGTACTGAAGATGAAAAGATACAACTTGATGCTATCATCAGTCACATGAAATTAATAAAAAATAAACTTTTGAGCTCAATCTCTTTTAAATTTGCATTAAAGTGTTTTGAATGTGACTAGCAAAATAGTGGGAAAATAAATCAGATTTTTAAAAATTTCTAGACTAGGGATGCCTGGTTTTATCAGTGGTTGAGCATGTGCCTTCTGCTCAGAGCGTGATCCCGGGGTTCTGGAATCAACTCCCGCATGGGACTCCCCACAGGTAGCCTATTTCTCCCTCTGCCTATGTTTCTGCCTCTCTCTGTGTGTCTCTCATGAATAAATATTTTTTTTAATTCTAGAATAAAGATATTAACAGGGAGGTAAAATGACTGACTTACTTACAAAGAACAAAATCAGATTGTTTCATACTATACTAACAACCTGAAGACAGTAGAGCAATATGAAGATAATTTTGAAAAAGGAAAGCTAATGAAGATATTTGATCTTCTGGTAACTATAATAAATTACATAGCTACAATAGTGAAAACAGTAATATCAGGTGCAATGCCAAAGAAATTGAATTGGTATCTGAAATACACTTATTCATAAAAGAAGATAATATATAATAAAAGATAAGCATTGTAAAACCATAGAGAATGATGCATTAGTCACAAAAGGACATTCTTGCATGTTTGACTATTTGGGTCACTCCACACTATACATCAAAATAAATTATGAATGAATTAAATGGATCAAAAATAGCTAAATGTCTAAAAATATTAAAATATTTTTTAAAGTAGGCAATACGGGGACGCCTTGGTGGCTCAGCTGTTGGGTGATCCTGCCTTTGGCCCAGGGCGTGATCGAGTCCCACATCAGGCTCCTCACATGGAGCCTGCTTCTCCCTCTTCCTGTGTCTCTGTGTCTGTCTCTGTCTCTCAAGAATAAATAAATAAAATCTTTAAAAAAATTAAAAATTAAAAAAATTAAAAAGTAGGCAATACAGATGAAAAGTAACTGATCTCAGAGTAGGTAAAGATTTTACTTTAAAGCATAAATGCAAAGGAAATCATATCCAAAGCAAAACAGAAATGTCTACACTAGGCTAAAATCTTCTGAACAGTTAACATCTTGAGCCAAGAGAAAATCAGTTTTATAGCTGGTAAAGAATATGTAACAGACAAAGATTTATATTTCTTTAGAGGAGTGCTTATAAATTTTTAACAAAAATTTGCACCTCATTGTGGAAATTTTTTAAGTTATATCTATATATAATGGGAATTTTGTACACTTATCAATATCACAGGCAGGTCTGCAGGACTGCTAGCTTGTTCTCTGAACATGCTCTCAACCACTATGTCATTCATTGAGAATAATTTGGTTTGAAATATTTTCCTTTTGATCTTCTCAGTGTGATCAATGAAGTAGTAAAAAATGATAACTATTTTCTAAATTGCTTGACTTAAAAAAATCTTTTAACCAAATTCATAATTTATAAAAACGACTTGAAAGCTTTTTTTTTTCAACTAGAAGGAGGATACTTAACCAAATCAGAGTTTTTTATTTCTGGGTTATATTGTTATTTATCCTCATTGAAAAATCATCAAAATCTGTTTGGGTGAATGGAAAGTCATACTTTACCTTACTAATAAGGAAGAAGCAGATATCAATTCAAAGCTCAAGAACCTCACCCATTAGCAGTGAAGGAACACTCAAAAATTGGAACGAAATAGTGGTGACAGTGAAATTTGAGATCTGGATGAGGAAGTCAAACTGTAGGGATCATGACTTGAGTGAAACTCGCCTCTTTTACATGTGATGACAATGACAGTTTTGATGGCAAAAGCTCAGCCTCCTTGCTAAATACTATCGGATTCCTGAAGATCCCTAAATCTGTATCTTAAAAATAAATAAATAAAAATTAAAAAAAATAAAAATAAATAAATCTGTATCTTTATCTCTGCTGTCCCTGACTTTCAGAGCTTTTTATTCTCTCTTTAGGGATTTATTAATGGAAAAGTTTGAGAGCAGTACTTTAATGAGTTTATAATGTCTTTTTAAAATAATAATACTGTGTTTATCAGCTGTACAGGATATTACACATCTAAGTACTGATCCTTTCAAAGTAGTCATGATTCATTCATTCTTTTCTTTTTGACAGACAAAAGGCTGTAGGTATCTAATATGCACAACCTCAGTGTTTGGAGATCAGTATACAACTATAAAACCATTATCCAATCAACAACATACACTTACCCATCACCTCCTATAATTTCTATATAAATTAGAGCGTGCGAACATTAATGAACACATACTCGAAAATGTTAGCATAGGAATATTTGGAAACACGTCAAACATAGTGCTTTCTCTTGCTTAGAGAAGTTTACCAAATACATAGCCTCCTAAATAAGAAAGCTTGTTTTATTTCCCAAAGAACCTGAGTTGTTAAAAAAAAAAAATTAACAACTCTTTGAAATATATTCACTTAGGAAAGGCAGCAAGCAGCAGGGTCTTCCTTTTTCACTACACTGGAAAGTTTTCTTTCAATAACTATCAGAGTTGGTCCTAACTTAGCTTTTAAATGACAATCTTTTCTACTTCGGTCTTAAGCTAAATATTTGTGCTCTTCTTGGGGTCTTCTACATTACTTGATGATTACATAGCCATATTTTACCTTAACCAACTTGGTTGTCAAATATACATTCGCATAAATTTAACAACCATCTCACTTACCTAAAAATATGAAAACCAAGTGTGACAGTCTAATTTAGAGGTCACTTAATTAATCACATTTTTGAATCTAGATTGTGAGATATATAATATATACATATATAACTTATATGTATACACACACACACACACACATCCACCCTAAGAGTTTTTACCTGACTAGCGTTACACTGTTTTAAAGAAAAAAAAAATATTAGTTTGTACAAGATGCAAAAAAATCTTTTGCTCCTTCTGTTCCAATTCACAGCCATATACACAACTATTTGCCATTCCTTTCTAACAAAGGACTCATTTTGTTTTTTCACATTCTTGGGAATTCCAATCAGTTTAATTGTTTGACAGAATTTTCCTGCCTTTCCTCTGAAGGTGTAGATTTTTCAAGTGCCAGCAACATATACTAGAATATTTCCCAGGAGTGGCAGCTAATTGCAAGTTGGTTTACTGGGACTTTTGTTTGAGGGCCTTTTTGTTTGTTTGTTTTATACCAATATGCTCTACATTAGAAAAATAGGACTTAAAACTGATGCTTTCAAAGAAAAAAAAAACCCACTACATTCTGTAAAATTACTTCGCCATGATGGCTACATACATAGAGTTGAATTGCAATCATTTTTCACTGACATTAGCTGGTACTTTTGCTAAAATTAAAGTAGTTTCTACTTGTTGCAACAAATCTAGAGCATTAAAAATGAGGTTTATGCCTCATTCTAAAAATATAGATGGCTTTTTTTTCCCATGGAAAATGTGTTCTTTTTGCTATTGAACAATTTATATTAACAGCCTTCATTTCTTCTTCCATCCCATCTAATATTATCTCTTTAGTATATACCCCAAAAGGATATCACTCATTCAAATGCAGAGAAAAACAATCATAATTTCCTATGCTAAATATGTGTATTCCAGAGAATAATTAGTTTTTCAACAAAAGGGCTCTAGAGTATATTTTCTCAGGCTAGCATTTCCTGAAAGTACAACAATATCAGGCAAAATATGTACACAGTTTATACCGTAAAAGGTGGTATATAAATTTCTATGACTAGAACACACACTTATGTGATGATGTAAAACGTATATTCATTTACTATTGTAAAAAAGAATACACCTATTAGCAGTCACTAAATGCAAACATTCTCCAGCTCTTACTTCATTTTTGTCATCTTCAAAGGGTATTTCACCCTGAACTTTGACCTTCAGTTCTCATAACTCATGCATCTGATTTAGGCTTAAATAATAATTGATGGCAATTTTCTAAGTTCTCAACACTTCTGAACTCATTTTAAAGCAGATATGAATTGGTATGCAGTTTGACATGTTATTGAATATCTTGAACTCTAGTTTCACACTCAACAGTGTTTATTAAAGAAGCTGAAAAGAGTTTTTCAATGAGTCATTATGTTACCAGCAATTACAAGTACACAATAAATTATGCTAAATGTGCTTTTATCTCTGGAATGGCTTGATGAGATTCTACTCCATTTAAATAACAACAGCAACTGTCTATTTAGATTGAGCAGGTTGTATCAGATGATTTGAGTGTTTGGTTGTGCCGGGATTGTGGTAGTCTATTCCTAGGTAAGTGTGCAAACCACACCTCTCCTGCGGCCGCCCTGCACGTGGGAGGGATCTACACCTGTGCTTGGTTGACTCTCGGACTCTCTTAGTCCCACTAAGTGAAGACAGACCTGACACATACAAGGTAGGAGACTTAAAGACCAGCATGCAGGCTGTCATATTTATTTCAGAAGGAGGCTATTCCATCAACATGGGACTTGGAGTGAAGACAGTGTAGACCTGAACAACAGAAGTTTGTTCCTAAAGAGTAACTTACCCTATCTTGGGTAATAAAGGAAACATCAGTTTAATCAACAGTAAATCAAAACTCTGATATTTTTGTCCCTTTGTATTGTTTTGTTAAAAAAATTCCTCATTAAATTATTATATCTCGTTTATTTGTTTGTAAATATGAGTGAATACTGAGCAAAGTTCATGAAAAAAATTAAGTATAAGGATTTTGTCCATACAGTGGAAACTCTATGTAAAATAATGCAAATGGTCTCTCTAATGTCTCTCTGCTCCTGATTCAGATTGGAGTCACCAAAGTAGAAGATTATTACACTCTCAGAAATATTTCCCCTTTGATAAGTAAATTTAACAAATTCATATGCTAAGTGAACAAAATAAGTGATAAATACGAATTAGCAATCACAGATGTGTAACATTTCCAAATCATGTCTTTTGTAAAAGCAATCTAATTCCTTACAATGGCAACTACTGACCACGTTTAGTATGCCCTGTTTTGTGTTCCAAAAAAGTTAGTAGGATTCACTAATAGCAAGTAAGTACATAATCCAAGTATTAGTTCCTTTCTTAGATCTTGCATTTGAAAATATCTCAGCTACTTTCTCCAATCAAAGACATTTTCATGATTTGACTTGTATTACACTGGAAAAAATAATTTTGCTTGGCTTTAGAAGATAAAGTAACATGTGTTATCAAAAGGCATTTTATATGGGGTGGGAAAATTGATTTAAAATAAACTGTGAATAAAATAAAATAAAATAAAATAAAATAAAAAAACTGTGAAACAAGGGACATAATAGGAATAAATGGGAAATAGTGGAGTGTTATTCAATGTCTTAAACATAAATTAGACATTTTTGAAAACTGACTTTTTCCAAGATTCTGGAGTTCTACTCAATACTGTGAAAAAGTAATAACTGAACACACAACTTCTAAAATAACTCTGATAAAAGTATGATTTAAAACCTAGGCTTTGATGTAACTGAATAATTTTATCTCCTGTTTTTCATCAGTTTCTGTTCCTGAATTTAACCTAACACAGATTTAGAAATAATAAACTTGATTGAAATTTTAAAATTTAATCTAATTAAATAATTCAAATAAATTTTAATCCAGGACAGAATAGTCATAGTATCACGCAGCTTTAATATGAATATACTATGCTTGTCTTTGGATTTAATTATATTAAATTCCAGAAAAAAATCAATGCTTTAAATATATTAAACATTTTTGAAATAAACACAGTTTGGGAAGAAATAAAGAAACTAAAAATTATATTGATGAAGGTAGTTATGGGAATCATGTATTTACCTTACATAAATAAATCTCTTCTGAAAATTTTCAGGAATAATAACAGCACTTTCCATGTGGACATTTTTCAAGATTAAAGAAATTGCTAGAATATTTAATTCCAAAATCCAAAGTAATGTAGCCTTTATGTTTTTCTTAACTAATTGTTTCTAACATGGAGGGTCATTTTCAACTTTTAGGAACAAATAAAAAAATATAATTTGCAATGAACATATGACAAGTATAATTTTCTAAGGTCATTTGAGAGCTTTTCCATCAGCAGCACAGAAATCAAATTTCTTTTCTTTCTCCCAGAAAGTCTTGAAGTGCCAAAACTTTTTGGCTATATTTAGATTTCCCAACTGTAGCTCTATCTGCTCTTGTCTTACAACTCAGTTTTTAGGTTAGAACCTCGGTGGTTGCTGGCCTAACAATGACCTGTGACAACCCTGGATCCTGTTGGCCCAGACTGTTTTAAAAAATAGTATAGACATAAAAACTCCCTGATTTTTAAGAAGCCAAGAAAGATACTATCTTGAAGACTCTGAACATGCTGTTCCATGAGCATTTGCTGTCATTTTTTCCCTTGTAACTTTTCAAGCCAAATTATGTTGCCTCCACCTAATGTTGCAAAAACTTTGGGTGAAAGCCCAAAGTGATTCTAAGACTCTGGTATGGTTCTGTGTAACCTGGCATCTTTCCTGGAAGTTAACTTTGTTAGGCATCTATTTCTATAAACAAACTGTGTAATAGAAAAGACACATGACCAGATAAAATGCCACTACCTGCATTTGCTCTACAACCTTGTAAGAAGCCAGTGCTTGGTAATTAATTATTAGACACTGACACCATGAACAACCATGAACAATGACTCCGTAACCTTTAAAAGGCCTTTTGTACAGGTTGTAATTTGCTTTTAAATCTGTCATCATTTTTCATGAATATCAAGCTACCGAATTTTATTTGTAGACATATTAATTATATCAATCAGCTATTGCTCTGTAACAAACTAGGCCAAAACTTAATGGCTTAACACAAGTATTTATTTGCTTATAATCAAGAATCTTGGTTGCACGCAGATATTCTCTTATTATAATGCAACCACAAGTCCTGGCTCTGCATTACCAGATTACAACACCTATTACACTATACCGGGAAATAGGCATATTTCTGGATGCCTTTCATATACTAGGGTGGTAATCCGTAACCTAACAGTGCCTGCAGCAAGTCCAAGCTATGGTGCAAGCTTCTTGACTCAGGTCCTTATGAGAGAAAAGTCAATGAGGAAGTAGAGTATAATGTTGTTATGGAATTTGTGGCAGGGTAAAATACAAGCTTCACAGCAAAGGTTCCAAAACTCATCACCATTGAGAAGTTACTCCTGGCCTATTATCGGGTCAGAATAGAGACTGAGTACCTTATCATAGTACATCAAGTGACTATGTAACCTCAGTTTCCCATGATGAGCTGGGTAATGCCAAGTCCACAGAAATGTAATTTTGGGCAGCAACCCATGGATGGAAATTCTGTATTCAGAATTTGGTCCAAGTAGCTCCAGGGTGCCTAAGTAAGCTACATGAATATATGGCTGAAATTTCTATTTTTTCTATTACTGTCTTACCAGGGCCTTTCCCTGAGATTGCATCTGTGGCCTCATGGGGATTCTTCAAAGCCAGCTGACGAAAGATTAAAAACACTTCATGGATGGCTCAAATATGCTGGTGAGCACCAGAAAATGAACTGTAAGTGCAAGGTGACTGGGGTCACCCTGTAGGACAGTGGTGAAGAGAAGTCCTCAGGAAGACATAGAGAAGCAAGAGACTGGAGTTGTAGAGAGTACGGTAGCATGAGGTAAGGATATAGACTCATTTCTAGAAAGTGGAGAATGGTTTTGCCAGCTGGTCAGAGGCCTAGAAGAAGACAATCTGGAAGACTGGAGACCACGAAGTGGTAGTAAATGGGAGTCAGCACAGAGCATGCGGATTTTTGTATTTCATCTTAATGTCTTAATGTCTGCCAAAGAGTAAGCCAGTGTACTGGACGATTTAATCAAAGCCCTCTAACCTCTGTCTTTAGCCACTCAGAACTTGCAAAAGAGGCTCGTGAGTGGAACGGCCATGGTGGCAGGGATAGAGACTATGCACACATCCAATAAAATGCCTCTCTTTTACCAATACTGATGTAACTCCTACTGCTGCTGATTGCTCGGTCCTCCAGCAACAGAGGCAGGCACTGAGGCCCTTCAAGGAGACCAGCCAGGCACCTAAAGGCAAATTGACTAACAGACCCTTTCCATCCTTCGGGGAACAGTGATTCATTATCACTGGAACTGACATCAGCTCTGGATATGGGTTTACCCTCTCTGCCTCTGATGCCTCTGCTTGCTCCACCATTCCGTAGTTTAAAGAATGCCCAGCTTTGCAACGGAGGACCACTCACAGCATTGTCCCAAACCAAGGAAATGAAGCAAGTACAATGTGGGCTATAAGATCATGGGATCCACTGGTCTTAGTAAATAATACCTTAATAGAAGTCATCAACCTAATAAAATAATGGAATGACTCCAGTTAAGATAGTAGCTTGGGGAAAAGACCCTGTTTGATTGGGGTATCATATCCCAAGAGCAGTATATACACTGAATTGATAACTGAAAGAAACATGTCCCCGTGTCCCCAGTAGCCAGAATGCATGGATTTAAGGACCAAGAGGTAGAAGTAGGAGATGCTCCTGTCAGTAACCCATTTGCAGCATCTATGCTTCTAGGTTTTTCGATTTGGGCTGGGTTAAAAATTCTTGTCCTTGGGTTGGGAAATAGATGCGCTGCTAGCAAGGATTTGGAGTAGAATCACCGAACTTAAAGCTATGGCCACTGCTTGGTAACTATGGATACTAAAGAAGTTGGCCAGCAGGCAAACCAAATAGCTGCTCTACTCAGGGATAATTGGCCCTAATTATAATGAGGAGGTCAGGCAGCCTGTGTACAATGGGGTCAGGAGGAATGATTCAGGAACTCTGGAGATTCGCTGATTTGTCCCTAGGTACTTCCATGCCTACTGAAAGCAGAGGACTTTTAAGTGTACTGAACAAAGCATGGTGATGCCAAAAAAATTAAGAATTCAAGGCTGTCAGGTATGAAGGTCTAATTTACCTCATGAGGCAAACACAACTTACAGACCTAATACTGAGAATGAGTGGTGAAGGTGGATGACAAATATCAAATATGGCCTCAGACACAGTTGCAGTAGAAGAATGTAGTTTTTCCACTAAACTTTTTTTTTTTAAATCAGCTTTCTTGTAGAGATGGAGCCAAGGCACCATCTTGAAGACCCTGCAACAGAGGAGACTTAACATGGGGCACAAGTCAGTTTGAGTATTGCAAGGAGGATTGTATCAGAAACTTCTTGCGTCCTGCCTCACATCCTCTTGCCTTTACTAAGACTCCAGCTGCAGCTGGTGTAAACAATTCTGTGTGAGCTTCAAATCCCTATGTACTGACTGCATCCTGCCTCAAGCATCGCTATGTATCTTGCACTTTCTGCCATGGATATTCAGAGTCCATGGAGTGGGACACCTGAGGAGCCTTCAAGTAAATTTAAAGACATTGTCCCCCATTCCACAGCCAACTATAACCAAAGAGGTGAGAAGCTGATGGATAAATGCTTCGTCTTGTCAATCCTTGCGTGGAAAATTCTGACAAGCATCCCAGCCACTCTGTGATCGACTAGATAATGGATCTGCATCGTCTTTTCTTCTTTCTCCATTTCACTCTTGCCAGTACTAAATTCTTGCTTTCTGGGATTACCTCCTATACAAACTGGTTGCAGCACAATTCCTAGTCTCAAAGGGAACCTACCCTAACCAGAGAGCATATATGGCAAAACTATTTCAAAACTAGCTTCCCCTGAAAGGAAAGGATCACTCCTCTACTGAGATACAGCTGTCACTGTCATAAAACCTAGCATAAACAAATACACCATCAAATGCCCTGCTATAAAATGTAACATCTAGCAATTACATACTAAAGGATTTAAGGTGACATCATTCATTACAGGAATGATCCTCCTGACTTAAAGGGACTTTAGTGTTAAGTAGCTGTAAAAGCCGTCAAAAAGTAAATGTTACTGCAACAAATATTAGCACCTTATGAATACAACCCGAGGCATCCCGACCAAAAGTACTATCTCTATTATGGAGCCATTAGAAAGTACCCTAGGGGTGTGTGCAAGATGATTAGGAGAACAGTTTACTAGAAATTTTACACTTAGAGATGAAAGGGACAGGGGCATAATCATTATTGATTTTACTCTCTTCGTAAGGTATTATTGTGGTTGTTTTTTTTTTGTTTGTTTTGTTTTGTTTTGTTTTTAACCCTCTTCCTATATAGAGACAGAGCAAGGGTGGGGAATTGAGCAATCTTCCCAGGAAAGATGAGCAATGTTCTTCCATGAGTCAAATGAAATGTTGTGAGGAAGGAAACATTTTAAGTGGCAAAAGAAGCTAGTAACAAGGGTAATATCAAGTATGCATTCACAGTGAAAATCTTAACCGAGAAACTTAAAATAAAACCCACAGACTAATGTTAAAAATAGGCATTTACCAGTTTTCTTGCACAGGGTAATATTCATTCAATATTACAATTCTCTAAATTTAGTGCAATAGCTCTTTGTTATCTGACTTTTACTGAGTCCCAAGGGGATTGATGATACAGGCAAATATCCACTAGAAACTGAGTATTAACTATTAAATATCACCCCTGAGTATCTGGGATTAAACTTCAACTTTCCTTTTGGGGCAATTTTAACTCATTATCTCCTATACTCTTCAGAGACGTGTGATCCGTATAAATATCCACTTTAAGGATGAGGATTTTCACTATGTATAAGGGGACATCCCACAGTTATTAGAAACTTAAAATACACACTAAAATTGCAAAGATAATTGTTTCTGATTCAGAATGCGATAAGGCACTGATGCTCGAGAAATAGTGACAATTCTTAGATTACCTTTTAACTATTTTGTTTTCGATAAAGCGCACACTTTGGCTGAAAAACATTTGCCATTTAATTTGTAAATCCATGAAGAGAGATGAATTCATAAGTCTCTTAAGTCATTAACAATTAATCAGATTTCTTTAATATAACAGTTGAATGGAAAGAAATCACGAGTTTTATAAAGTCCTAAACATTTTTTCTCTTTCAACATTGTAAATTATGTTATTTCCCAGATCAAACTCAGTGAGTGGTAACAACAACAACAACAACAAAAATTCATGCTGGGCTCCTGATAAGGAATTTATAGCATCCCTTGTATATTCTTATTTAAGCAACACAGCATATCTTTAGATCCACTACATTTTCCTAATATTTGACTACATGTTTCTTTGCAAACAGAAATGAGTGTCTATAACATTAATCAGTCAATAACAGCCAAGAGTAAATGCCTTAGATAAGCCATATACTGAAATACTTTTATGGGCAGGACAAAAGATACACAAGTGTGTCATTGCCTCCCTTGAATCCCTCATTCTATGACAGAGAGAAAGGACTGCCATCAGATGAGTGACATTTAGGGACAGGGGATTTCACGTTTATGTTTTGCCACATAAAGAAAGCCCTCCTTTGAATACCTCGCCAGAGCACGGAGCCAAAAATCAAACCAGGGAAGTCAGTGCTGAAGCACCCACTAGCCACCAGATGGCAGCAATGCTTTTATGAATAATGCAGCATCCTGCGCAGTCCATCTAAGATTCCCTATGTTAATAATAGAACAATCCTTACTTTAGGAAAAGGACAGATTTGTTCATAACGAAGCCAGCCATTTTTTTCATGTCACTGGTTATATTTTGTGGGGTCTATTGCTTCCTAGTATTTGGGTCCCCCCAAATATTTATTTTCTTACACATCAAACATCAAAGTGCTGTTGAATTTCATTTTGATATTGTGGTAGAAAATGCCTGTGGCTTGAAACAAATATTTTCCTTTCTGATGGACAAATAACATCTGTGGTTGTAAATGTTCCAGTGTAGCTGTCAAAAGAGAAGGGTTTCACATAATTTCCTGCCGCCCTCATTGGTACATCCTACAGATCAAAAGAGTGTGTTCATAACCTCCTTTTCTACGAATTGATTTCAGATCTACCACAGATCTCGAATATCAGAAGTTTGTCTTCTACTCGATGATGGGTGTTTGAACGTTGAAAAATGAAGCATTGCTTAAATTTGAGTTAAAAGAAGAAACTCAAAAACTATCGAGTCTAAGGCCACCTCCCCTATCCTTGTTCCTTTCCCTTTTGGAGCAGTTTGCAGCAATTTGTTAATTTTTGCCGCTAAAGTTTTTGGTTTGCACACGTTCACCAAGGAAGTCAGATTGGTAGAATTTTCCCCAGTGCTGGAAATAAAATGCCAGGCAAATTGGTGGGACTAAAGCCAAGAACGTAATAGCGCTCTTCTAAAACAGAAATCCATCTAAACCCTCGATGTGAATGTTCCTTTCTTGGTCATTATCTGATCTGCTCTCTGAAAACAGTTCAAACAGCTCCCCCCTCCTGACTTCTCCCCAACATCAGGCATTTTATTTCATTGTTTCACTTAGGTCATCTCTCAACATCCTGTTTTGTTGAGATAAAATTTAGAGCAGCCTCCTCTCTCCTTCAAATACCAAGAATCTTTCACTCTTCTGCACTGTTTTATATTTTTGCTCTTGAATATTTATTTTCCACCAAATTTTTAGTAACATATTTCACTCATATATTGAGAGAGTCTATGCATAGATTCCACAAGTGGCATCTCCAATTCTGTAGGAGCGCTGGCATTTCCCTTTCATCTTCATCTTAGTTGTCCCCCTACCCCCGCCCCCGCCCTTGTGTTCATTTCAAACCTTTGTTTATGGATGCTTGCTTTGTTATTTTCTTCTCCTCCTTTAAACACTGCTCTGAGGTTTGAGAGTTTTGCTCACCACTGCCCAGATTTTTCTCCAGCTCAGTGGCTTGTGACATATAAACACTGTGAATATATATATTTCTTCTCTTGCCTTCAGATCTAGCCTCATTACCTTATGTTTCTAAAAACTGAATGGCATTGGCTATTTATCTGTCAGTGATCCTATGCTATCCAAAAGTACTCAGTTTTATTTTACCCTATGTCATCCTTATGGACAAGCTGTAAAATGCGATACCATTTACTGGCCCCATCTATTATGTACCAGCTTTAGGGATTAAATCATTCCTTTTTCAGGAAGAAGCTTGTTTGCTATTTAAAAAAAAATGATACTCAGCATGAAATAAATGTGGCTGCTTCCTTTTAAAAATACAAAATAAGAGTTTTGAAACCTACATGAAAAAGGGATCCAGTGGCCTGAATGTTCTCTTGCCAGTGTCCGTGTAATATCTTCTGGATTTTGCAAGATGAAAGTCATAAGTGGAAAAACCATTACACTTGGTGATTCTACTTGGAGCTCATGAAATCCCCAGCTGGCTGTGGTTGCTTTTGCTCAGGTGGGTATGCATGACCTGAAGTCCCAAGTTGGAGCCTATGTAGCTCATTTAACCTCACTCTGCTTCCATGGATGCAAAGAACTGCGCTGTCAGCCCACGTGTGGTACAGCGACCATCACACCAGTCCCACCGACGCTTCAAGGAACAGCGTATGTTCCGTGAAAGGAGGGGTTTACATCATGTCAACAAAGGAAGAACAGCATGATGAATTTAGCCTGTGTCAGATCAAAATCCAAAATGTATTCCAAATGCACAGCTCTTATCTTTGAGCAGATAGAGTCAGCAGCTCTAGGGGACAATGGGAAGTGAGCTCATCACTGATCTCAGCTCATTAGGTCACATGCCTCCATTCTTCCACTAAAATGTTAGAAGTGTAAGAAACCAAGTTGACATTTTCTTGCTTTCTTTTCTATGAATTTTGATTCATTTTATTTTGGAATCTTAAAATCTTGGTTCCTTTGGCTAATTTGGTACTAAAATTTACTAATGCGGCTACTGTCAATCTTTACTGTCATCCTGTTGCATTCTGCTGTGATAAGAGTTAAAAAGGAAATGAATACAACAGGATCGCATTATGCCCTTCGGTAGCAAGTGGGATAAAGTAGCTGTACAAATCAGTAAATGTCCTCATAGACTACAAAGCTTCATGGGATCATCATACCCTTGTTATTGTTTTCTCTAATAATATACTTGATTTCTCAATATCTTAATTCTATACTTGAGACTATCTTTTTTTAAGAGAGCTTTATTCCTCAAAATTGGAACCTTCAAAAGGCCAGTAGTCCCCAAGTCACGTGGTCTGAACAGCCATGTTCTTCCCTTGAAGGGTGTACTCTCCACCTATCAACCTGTTTCTGCTTTTCCTTTCATCAGTCAAGCTCACATGTTCCTTAAGTCTCACCTTAGATTCTTACAGTCAACTTTATTTCCTGCCCCCAGGCTCTTTCCTTTGCTGTAAATCTTAGACACCCCTGACATTAATATTCCTAAATCAAAGCCTCAGTTATAAAATTATATCACTCCATTCATCAAAAGCCTTCTGTGCAATCCCACTGGCAAAATTGAAGGCAAAATCATAAAAATAATCATATCTCTTTCCCTTCAATAAGAAAATCAGTATTGTCCCACTATCTCAGAGTTACCATAGTCTCTCTTTCATTTTTTGAGCAGGGTTGCTGCCCTTGTCTCTAGGTCTTCTTTTGCAAGTTGCTATCAATAGCTCAGTAGAGCCGTTGGGGGCACAATGCTTGTCTTAAAATATTTGCTGGGATAAGACATGAATTAATTAATGTATATTGCTTAGATATTACATTAATTACACTATTTATTTATAAAAATGGAATATTCAAAATTATTTCAGTACGGTTTGAGGACACATATTCTTAGTTTCAAAATAAATAAAATGATTTTCACTCAGGGTATTAACTCTTCGCCTGTTGGTTAAGTTCACAAGGCGGTATTAGGAGAATAGGAGAGGAACAGAAACCCTGAATTGTGGATCTCTCCTCTCCAGATCTTTCCAAAGTCCACATCTGGAATGTTCCTCAAAACTTTGTGAGATGATAGGGTTAATGGGTGAATAATAATACTTGGTTGCATTTATATTAAAATAGGCCTCTTGGAGTTGCCTTCAAATACAAATTGCCTCATTTCAACATCAACACAGATGGGAGACAGGTGACTGAAGGACTATTACCTCTCATTTCCTTGGTGTGAAAAATTCTAAGTCAGAGGAGGGGTCCTGCCTTGGGTTTTACGTCTAGTTACAACTGATATAGCCAAAACTGGAACACCCGTCCCCAGACTCTTGTGCTCTCTCCACTGCACCTTTTGAATGATAGATGAATATCTAATAGGTAGATAAAATGATTAGGGACAAGCTAGAAAGCAAAAACCAGCTGTATTAGACATTAATGCTGCTCTTACTCTGGTTTATTTTTAATGCCATGCCTTTTAAGATACTGTGAGTAATTCTCTAAAGTGAAACCAGCTTTACTCGAAATCTAATGCATATATGAATGTGGAAAAATCATCCTTTTGCATTTAGTCTAACTACAAGCATTGAAGAATGAAAGAGAAAATTGGTAAAAGCTCAGATTTATTTTAAACCCACCACTTTTAACAGAAGGAAATGGATAAAAGCAAAATACCAGTAGTTTCCCTTTTGGCTTAAAAGGACATTCTCCAAGATGTTATTAAATTATCTTCGCATTAATAAACTTAAGAAGTACTTAAACATTTTAAGCTAAGACATATTCAGATCAGGATGAGCAATCAAATTATGTTTAAATGTAGAGCATATCCATGGAAAATATCACATGAATATGTTTAATAGACATTATAGCCAGAAGACCCCAACCGAAGTCAGAGAAGTAATACAAGTAATGATAAATCTATTCTGAGATGTACTTTACTTTTAGGGTCAGAACCTGTTTCCCTGAGACATATTTACATACTAAAAAAGGAATCTCAAATCCAGGAAATTCAGCCATGATTTTTGTTGAGGTTGTAAACTGGTACCAGGGAAAGAAAACAGACTTTCATCTTGTTAAGTCATTCATTTTTTTTCCTGCCTTTCAAGCAGACAATGGATGTAGTTCTAATCAGCCATAATTCATTAATAGCAGAATTATCTTATTTGAGGCACATAACCTATAAATGATTCTGCTGCATGTTCATGGGTAAAATTTTGTTTTCTTTTAAAGGAAACCCAGGAAAAATGAGGCCAGTCACTCTCCGGCTGTGAGAAACAGTAAACCGTTAGGGTATAAATGATTTCATTATCTTAAATAAATAATCATCTATTGTCATATAGGTTGTAATGAAAAGGATCAAGGAAACAGATAGCATGTTTCTTACCCCTATTTACAGAAGGGAATAGAGTAGACACTCTAGAAATCATCTTTGGAGTATAGAGACTGTATCGTGGACACAATCTCCTGAGCTTTTTTGATAGTGAATTCTTTTATTTTAGCTAAACAAATCCCAATCTAGCCTTACCAATAGCCATTGAAATGAGTTGAAAGGAGTCCAATCCTCTGGTTTAATAAATATAAAGCAGTATGCCATAGAGCCTCTTTCTTTGTGTTCTCTGTGAGAAGACAAAACTAATTTACACGACAAGAGTAAAAAAAAAATATGTATGTGCTAAACTAAAGGGCCTGGAATAAGTTACAGGGCTTGGGACCATCCTCTATTTAAAAAGGGAGAACTAAAATAAGTAAGTAAGTAAGTAAGTAAGTAAATAAATAAATAAATAAATAAATAGGGGGAACTCCTTGGAAGAGGTCAATGTTTTAGAGATGTAGCATCTACGGATGTGACAGCTGTGCCATGAACCTCCTTCTCCTGATTTTCAAAAATGTTTAACTCCAGGAGAGCCTTATGTTCAAAGGAGGGAAGGATCCACGAGTGAAAATTTTCCTTCAACTTTGGAACAGGAAGATATTCGTGGTTTAAAAAATTACTTATTGTTTTAAACTCCCTTGCAGCCATTCTCTCAGTTGAACTTGCGACTGAAACGCTTTGTAAATGTGATGCTGGATCGGAGAGGAAAGAGAAGAAGGTGACCGAGCATCGCACATGTCACAGATGCCGCCTGACAATACTGCCACCCTTTAACACGGTTTTATTTAGTTATTACAACTATCTCTCTGTAAATGACATTTAGGATTATTTAAGATTATGTTGTAATCCTTTTAATCCTCGGTGCTTTAAATTTCAGGCGTAACACCAAAGAGCAAACTAGCACTTAGCAGGAATGTTTAAAACATGTGATTTGAACATAAATCTTTTTATTCACTCTTTCCCTGATGAAGACCTAGAGCTGCTCTTAAGTTAACTAAGAAAACTTGTACCACAGTTCATTACAAATCACTCGGTTGCTAAATGCTTTCTCAAGCTACATCAAACTCGTGATGGGCCTTGACAATTCTGCTAAATGCAGAATTAAACGAAAGTTAGCAGCAATGAACATTTACTGATATAACTTAGAATTTGTAGGACCTTTTATAAGTACAAAACGTCTTTCCGTGTCAGTGTGTACGTGTGTGGAAATGGTCATTCGATTTCCTAAGGCGAGCTATCAGAAGTAGGTATGTACGTGGACATCCACACATTACTTCGCATTTATGCGTCGGGAACACATATTATGACTTGTCTGTATGTACTTTATTATAGAAGCTGCTAACGATTTCTTTAAATGTATCATATATTATTAAGAAATACCAATTAGGCCAAAGAGTATTCTTTTATAAAATAGGCAGGTGTTGTTTTTGTTTCATTTTTTTGGTTTTCATAGATTTTATTTATTTCTTTATACATGAGAGACAGAGAGAGAGAGAGGCAGAGACACAGGCAGAGGGAGAAGCAGGCTCCATGCAGGGGGCCCGATGTAGGACTCGATCCCAGGGTCCTGGGATCACGACCTAAGCCAAAGACAGATGCTCAACCACCGAGCCACCCAGGTGAGGCAGGTGTTCCTGAACTCCGTCGGTGAGCATCATTCTGATCTACTGAGAGTTGTTGAATACCAAACCTAACACTTGATCATGTGTAGCATAACACTGTTATGTTACCATGTACCCATCAAATAAGATTGAATCTACATCAAGAGTTTAGTAAGACTTTGACTATGAAGGAAATTTGGCTTTTAATACAAAAAGAAAATTAACAACTTAAATGTCCAAATGGCATACACAAATGTACCAGACAAATGAAATCCTTCCATTCTTTTGTGTGTCACAGATTTGTGCTTCTGAGTCTTTCAGGCACATAATTTTTTATTTGTTTTCTTCTTCATGTTAAATTCGACTTCTCTACAGACGTTATAATTATGTGGCATATAATTGCCAATCCATCAACTTTTTAAAGACAGATTTCAAATTTTAAATTATTTCTAATTTTGCTCTTCTTTGATTTTTCTTGAACCAAAAATCTCAATAGTCATTTGCTATCTGTAATCTATAATTCATAGACTGAGATTGAACACCAAGCCTAATTCAAACTTGGAATTTTAAAGCTATTTCTGATGTAGCAAATCAGCTGAAGCTATGATGGTCTTTTTCAGTCAGGAAGAAACACTTCATTATTCTTTAGGTAATGAAACTCTTGTACACACACAGTCAAACACCCAACAATGCCTTAATACCATGTTTTTGAGATATAATCATGTTTATTCTGATCATTTGAGAGTTAGACCAGCTAATGTATCTAATCAAATATTGATGCAAGTCATCTAGATTTAGCTCTCTGGCAAATCCTTCCCTATGCTTTTTCGTTAACAGAACTATAAAAGCTATTTATATTATTCCTCTCAAAGGGTTTACCCTCATAGTCTGTATCTATGGATACATATTAGTAAATTTTACCTAAGCTCACGTGTTTCAATAATGAAAAGATGTCGGCATGACAAAAAAAAAAAAAAAGACCCACATGATTCACCTCAAAAAGAATGAAGCAGGAAACGAAATTGGAATCCTTTTTAGCTTTGTTATTCACACCATCCTTGTAATCACTTCCTTCCTGTTTCTCTAAACTACAAGGGTACAAGTCCAAAAGAGTGAAGCTGGATGTAAGAACACTGAGGTCCTACAAACTACTCAGGGACCTTACAAACAAAAGTAGCTGACAAAGCTACTCCAAAAAGCTATCAAAAGTGAGAATAGTTGTGTGAGGGTTTTTTTTGGTTTTTTTTTTTTTTTTTTTTTTTTTTTACTATTTTTGGAAGTACCTACATTCAGAAATATGAAAAACAAGGAAAAAATTATAGCAAGAAGCAATCAGTCATACTCAGGAAAGAGCGACCTCATATCATTACTATATGTTATCCTACATTTCATCAATACAGGTGGCTTAAATATACATCCATGTATATAATGTTCAAAGCAAGGTAAAATTATGCATAAATATTCTTCTCCTATATCCGTGGTCCTGTATACATTGTACATATTTGGCGATCCTTCTCATTTTTGATCTATCTGAGCTTTCCAAAAGACCAACAGAAGGAACTCAAAAATGCTACATTAGACCATTTCCCAGAGTTTCTGTTGTCCAAGAATTATGTCCATTTCAAATAGTAAGGTCTTTATTTTATGACATGGGGACAAGGATGCCAAACTCATAATACATGATAAAACTACACCACTTACCTCACCCGACCTAGTTCAGACCTAGTCATAACAATCATCTAGGTTATCCTAAAACTAGGAATATAACCTCTATTTTTTTTTTATTTCTCGCAGAATAGCAAAAAGAGTAAGAAACTAGGATGGGCTATATCACTGATTTACAATTCCTCACTTCAAAACAAAATTTATTTTTCTTTTCTTGACTCTGTAGATTCAGATTCTAATCACTTTTGGTTAAATTTAGTCCTTTGATTTCTAGGCAAGTGTATTTAGTTTTTTTTTTCTTCTTTCTTAATCTCTTATGACAAAAAGAAATAAATCTCTAGCATATAAAAAATGAATGTCTGAATAGAATAAAAGTAGAACCAGAAAAATAACTTATTCTAGAGACATTAACGTGGGTCCAGTTTACATGGTAGATCTGGATTACCATCTGGGAAATGCAGAACTGGAAACCAGTTTTTTTTTCTCCCCAGTGTGAGTTCAGATAGGAAATGCCACCTATCTACACTTCTGTAAGATCCAATATATTACTTTCACTGGTACATTTATGTAATTGACCTTTCTAAAGTCAGTTGAGCCAAAATGGTCTTAGAAGGCATTTAATACAGTAGTTACAATAATCTAGATCCTTGGTTACTAAATGATATAAATCCTAAAATATACCCAGAAAGTTATTGGTTACTTTGGAAATATAAAAGTAAGTTAAATCTCAGATAAGTATAGAAAAAGATAAATCTCATAATTTAAAGTTATTAATTTCCAAAGAGATTTTAGTAACATCATATATGAAATATTAAGTTTTCTCATTTCCTTTCTTTCAAGTATCTCATCTGGTTCTTTTCATTCAATGGAATATGATTGAAATTATTAATCATAGTTATTTTTTCCCAAAAATTAAATTATGCAATACAAAAATATCCAATTTCTATAGCTGTTCAGTTCTTTCCATTCCCCTAAGTTACACTGGTAAATGTAATTTATGACTAGGCGCAGGAATGGAAATGAATGCAAAAAGTTTATCATAATTAGCGAACGTTATTTTGTGTATGTCTGAAAGTTCTACAATAAATCTATTTAAGCTAAATGCTCTAGGTTTGAACCCCAAACAGTTATCAAATACAAGGCAATATTCAATAACTTTCAGTGTAGAATCAATCAACACACAACATATATTTTCTATTTAGATAGCAACCAGTAACCAGGGAAAAGCCACAAAACAAACTAAAATTCAAGAAGGAGGTGAATCAGTTTTTCAGAGTGACCTTCGAACAACCAGTTCATGCACATGAAAAGATCATGACAAGGAAGTATATGTTAAGAGCTCAGATTTAGAATAGGAATAAATTTAATATATATAACATTCTTACCTGAAAGACATTCTTTCTGCTTGATTTTTCCTTGGCCCATTCAATATGTGCCCCACACAAATCCACACTCTCTGGTTTATGCCCAGTTTTCTGTAAACAATTGAAATAAGTGTAAGAAGCATATATCATTGGTGATGCATGTCAGGAAAAATAAAAGTTTATTGAGTTAGCAGCTATACATATTTATAGTATAAAGCCTTTCTTTTTCTTTGTTTTCTTTTCCATTTCAAAGATACATCTGCACCCTCATGATCATTGTGTCATTATTTACAATAGCCAAGACATGGCAACAACCTAACTGCCTGTTGACAGAAAAATGGGTAAAGAAAATGATATGTAGATACAAATATAGATAACAGAAATATCGATCCACATGGAAAAAAATTATTCAGCCATAAAAAAGAAGGAAATCCTGCTATATGTGACAATATGGATGAACCTTAAGGATGTCAGACTAAGTGAAGTAAGTTAGACGGAAGAACACAAACATTGCACCATCTCACCTACATGTAGAATCTAAAAAAGCCAAACTCCTAGAAACAGAGAGTAGACACCTGGGGCTAGGGAAATGGGAAGGTGCTGGATAGAGGTATAAACTTTCAGGGGGCGCCTGGGTGGCTCAGCCGGTTAAGTGTCTGATTTTTGTGTTCAGCTCAGGTTGTGATCACATCGCTGTAGGATCAAGCCCCACGTCAGACTCTGCACTCGGTGTGGAGTCTGCTGGAGATTCTTTTTACCCATCTGCCTCTGCCCCTCCCTCTACTCATGCTGCCTCTTTCTCTCAAAATAAATAAATAAAATCTTTTTTTTTTAAGTACAAACTTTTAGTTATGAGTATGTTCTCAGGACCAATTGCATAGTATGGTAACCATAGTTAACACTGTACTGTATAACCGAAAGTTGCTAGGAGAATAGATTTTAAACATTCGCACACATGCACACACACACACACAGGAGCTAACTGTGAAATAGTAGATGTATAAACTATTTTTTAAAGATTTTATTTATTTATTCGTGAGAGACACACACACATACACAGAGAGAGAGAGAGAGAGAGAGAGAGGCAGAGACACAGGCAGAGGGAGAAGCAGGCTCCATGCAGGAAGCCCGATGTGGGACTGGAGCCTGATGTGGGACTCAATCCCGGGTCTCCAGGATCACGCCCTAGGTTGAAGGCAGCACTAAACCCCTTAGCCACCTAGGCTGCCTGTATAAACTAGTTTTACCATGGTAATCATTTTACAATATATACATATATCAAGTCATCACTCATTACACCTTAAACTTACATAATATTGTCATTTATATCTTCATAAACACCCAAATTTAATAAATATTTATTAGAAAAAAAAATAAATAAATATTTATTAGGTGCCAACTGTGTGCCTTTTAGAAGTTCATCAGACTTTTAAGATTATACATGTGAGTATACGTACATTTTTATTTACTAAATTTAATTTAAAACAAATGGATTATGGCATGTGCTTCCTTTTGCATGATACAATGTGGATGTTACCTAAAAGCTTCAGTAATTCATAATAATCAATTTTAACAGGGATATCAGCTATATTTGCTTCTCCATATTTTATTTTAATTTTCTTAAAGAATTTTCTTTGTTTGAGAGAGAGAGAACACAAGCAGGGGGAGCTGCAGAAGGAGAGGGAGAAGCAGGCCACCTGCTGAGCAGAGAGCCCAATGTGGGGCCCAATCTCAGGACCCTGGGATCATGACTTGAGCCAAAGGCAGATGCTTAACCAACTGAGCTTTTTCATATTTAATTTGATTCAAGTGTATCATATTTATATAACTTTAAATTTTCAGAACTCAATATATTAAATAAAAGCTTACTTGTTTGGGCAATTTATTATTTTCAAAGAAAGGAATGCCATATTTCAAAGACTCCAACTATTTTCAGATGTTCTGAACTACTCTAGTTTTCTCTATAAATTCAGTATTTTTCTCAAATAATTTTCCATTGAATAGTTTAAAATTTTAGTAGAGGAGGCTTATAATTTTTTAGACAATATTTTAATTAAGAGTATGAACCTTACTTTAAAATATGAAATTAAAGGGATGCCTGCGTGGCTCAGTGGTTGAGCATCTGCCTTTGGCTCAGGGTGTGATCCTGGAGTCTCGGGATCGAGTCCCACATCAGGCTCCCTGTATGGAGCTTGCTTCTCTCTCTGCCTATGTCTCTGCCTCTCTCTGTGTGTCTTTCATGAATAAATAAATAAAATCTTTTAAAATAAATTTACAAAAATAAAATATGAAATTTTGGGGGCATCTGGGTGGCTCAGTCGGTTAGGCAACTGCCTCTTGATTTCAGCTCAGGTCATGATCTCAGGGTCATGGGATCAAGCCCCACATTGTGCTCTCCACTCAGTGGGGAGTGTATTGGGAATTGTCTCTCCCTCTGCTACTCCCTCCCTCAAATAAATAAATAAATAAATCTTTAAAAAACAAATAAACCATGGAATTATGGAAGGATGGCAAAAATACTATAAGAAATCTGTTCACAGGATGTCTGGATGGCTCAGTGGTTGAGTGTCTGCCTTCAGCTCAAGTCGTGATCCCCAGGGTCCTGGGATTGAGTCTCACATCGAGCTCCCTAAAGGGAGTCTGCTTCTCCCTCTGCCTATGTCTCTGCCTGGCTCTCTGTGTCTTTCATGCATAAAATAAATAAAATCTTAAAAAAAAAAGAAATCTGTTCACAATTGTTGCCTCATAGCCAGTATGTCTAATTCTATCAGTTTAATAGAAATAGCTATTTTTTTTTTCAGAAAAGCCAGAAATATGGGGGCTTTACAGTAAATTGTGAGTTGTTTTTTGTTTGTTTGTTTTTGGCAACTCAATAAAATTTTCTTGGGAGGAGAAAATTGTACAAGGCGAGCATAACTTCCCTTCAGGATAAATTCATTTGGCAGGACAGCCATTAATAGCATATCTTTTCTCAGTTATCTGGTAATAATCTCATGAAAAGCCAATCAAGATGAGGATGCCTCTTACAGATGCTTCAGTCAGTGAAATATTTTTATGGGTTCACCCATACTCGGCCACCCAGGTGATCACTATTGTGAAAAATCTCAAAGCATGATAACAATATTCATTGTCGAGAATGATTTATGATGTAGAAAATTAAACCAATCTGCTTCTTCTATAGTTAAACTGATTATGGGTTTCTCAGAATCCACAGAAATAATCATTAAGAATATGTAACAAAAGAGTATATCTTTCCATATCATGCAGTCAGGGGAAAAAAGATGGAATTATTTTATAGAAGAAGCGCTTTTAACGTGGCGGGCACTTTTCTGTTTTACAACTATCAATCCACTTAATTCTTACAACAACTGTATGAGGTAGGTACCATTATTAACACCATGTTACAGGTAATCATATGCTGGAATATTTAGATAGACTTTCTCAAGGGAACACAGGTAAAAAAGGAGGAGCTCAGGTTAAATGAGAGCAGTGTCACTCCAGAGTCTGCTCCTAACCACCACACAGTCCTTGAAAATTGAATAAACACTGTGATCACATTCATGTTAAAATATTAACATGTGGGAAAAGATATGACTTTCTTATTAGACCCTAGTGCAGACATATTAATCTTGCTTCTGTCCTTCTCTTTTAAACTCGATCTTTCCATTGGGCCTTTACACCACCTGTTTACCTGGAATACTTCCCAATCTTCACATGGCTGACTCCGTATCCATCAGGTCCCAGACAAATGTCACCTTGTCAGAGGTCTCCTCTATCTTATATAAAAGAGAGCTGTCTTCCAGCTTACTCTCTATTTCACTACTTGTTTTAATTTCAACACAGCCTTCTTCCTAACTGAAATTAACATTTATATTTTTATATACTGTCTGTTTTTCTCCCTCTAAAATTAAGCTCCCTGAGCTGGGGCCTGGTTTGCCTTTTCCTCGACTATTTTTCCCAATGTATGGAACAGTGCCTGGCAAGACTTGTTGTTCAATGAATATTTGCTGAATTCATAAATGAAGGAAAAATACCAAAATGCAAGTAGCTTTTGTGCTTTGGAAGGAAGGTTTGGACATCTAAAAATTCCCCGTGTTATAACAATTAAGATTTATATTTGGTTTAATTCTTAAGCAGTCTTTGCTTTGATATGGAAGAGTGAAAAAACAGTTTAATGGACTCATGTGGATTGAACCCAGTATTTCACAGAATCATTCAATAGTCATTAACTGCACACTTATTATCTTCCTTTAAGAATACCATACCAGCCTCAGACTATCGAGTGTTCAGTAGACAGTCTCTCTCTGGAGAAAAAAACAATCTAAGCTTTTCCAGAGTTCTCACCATCCAGCTCTGCCACACTCTTCTCATCAGCATCAAACACTAAATCCCATGGCTTTGGCACTGGCTTGGACTTATTTCAATCTGAACTCTGCCCATCATGATTCAGTCACCTCTCATGACCCTGACCTTGACTCTGACCTAGACCCACCTCATGCATTCCTCATGAACCCACTGTTTCACCTCCTCTTCCTTTCAGCAATCTTCATTCTGCTTTTCATCTAAGAACTCCCATGTTCTGAGTTGTCATTACTTCCACCCTGTTATGTTTGCTTTGGATGTGACTGGAATCACCAGACCTTTTGTGCACCCCTCTGGGCCCTTCCTGGTTTCACTTCCTTCCATGAACAGGCCCATGTCCCTATCTTGGTAGCCACTTCAATGTTCCTCTCTCGCTCTCTTGCTCTCCCCCATGTGATGATTCACTCCTCTTCCATCCACTTTTCCTTCTTGTACCATTTTCCTCAAATCCCCTAATACTGTATAAATAACTTTTGGCTACCCAGAGCAATAACATTACAAATAATGGCAACCTTCTTCAGCTGGGTTTTCAACTCTACTTAGAAAAAAAAAATTAAGATAAGGACACCTAACATATCCATGAAATCACTGCCAAGACCAACGTTATCATTACTTAGCAAACTGTTTTATGTATTCCTACTCATTTTCTATTCTTCCTCATAACACTTGTCTCCCAAAGCTTCACCCATTTCTAGTGGTCCACCAAATGGCATTCTCCTAATTTGCAGAGATCACAGGTCTTGAGCTAGAACATTCGTCATTCTTCCCACTTTCATAGTCCATGTAATCAAAATGAACAAACACACAAATATAAATTTTAATAAATCCCTACATGTCAGACCCTCTGAAAGCTTTATATCAATATTTCATTTATTCCTTACAACAGTCTTGTGCAGTTGTCACCACTGCCTTCAACTAACAATGTGGAAAACCTCAATCAGGGAGTGGTTAAGTGCCTTACGTAAACTCACGCACTTACTACGTGTCTGACCTGAGATAGGAATTCATTGTCTGATTCCAAATCCCAACTTCTTGATCACAACGCAATATATGACCTTCCCTTTATATATAGCGTTTTCTCCTGCTACGTCACATGCTGCTCTTTTTAGATCCCCAAACAATAATTAACATTTTCTATCTCTTTCTGGTAAGTGTCATCATTTCCCATATTCTGTTCTCGCTCCTGGAAGTTTGGATCTGAGTCGTGATTCTGGTCCACCTGTCTAATGAACTGCCATGCCTGGCATGACAGTGATGTCTATGAACATCAAAATCTCCTGGTCTGTTGTTGCCATACAGTGCATGATCCACTCACAAAGCTTATCTTTTTCTGCCTCAGAAGAAGAGATGCTCCTTCTTCAGCCCAAGGCTTTATCTCTCTGGTTCACAATTCTATCCAATCCTGTTCCTCATTTTCTGAGTCATCCCCTTTCTCCTACATTTTCAACCTCTCTCTCAAATAGATTACATATTTTATTTAGCCCATAGCCATGCTCAAGTCACCCCTGTTCAAAAAAAATATATAAATACATGCAAACATCAAACCCACAGCCTTGTTTGTTCTCGCTCTCACCTATTTATCTTCCATGATTGCCAGGATTCTTGAGTTTTCTGCAGTTGCATTCTCTGCTTGCTCATGTTTCATTCTCTTCTCAACCCACTGCAGGCTTTTACTCTCTTTGTTAACTAATCTAAAATGTTTTAACCATGAAGGTCAACAAAAATAATTTGACACCTTCTTTCTCATCACCCTTCCAGTTGGACTCTGGACTGTTAGTTTCTGTTCCTTTCCCTTAAAATTCTCTGTTCCTCAGCTATGGAGACATTTTCACTCCTTCCCATCATTTCCCCCTATTCTAAAATACACTTTGTTACAATTCCTTTTGTTATCCAATAGAGAATTACAGTACAAAATTTCTGATTCCTTACAAAATAAATAATACATCTCAGGATAATAGTCTACAAAATGAGATAATTTACAAAATAGAAATTAATAGTTTACAAAATTAAAACACAATATTCCCATTCATATTCATCTTTAATAGGAAATGACCCTATGGCAGGAACAAAGCAATTGATAGAGTTTGGGGTCAATTCAGAAGTATGCCAGAAAAAGCTAAAGTGATTTGAGTAAAATTCAAGTAAATAAATATATCAGCTTCAAGGACAGAAAACTAAGATATATTGATAGAGGACAGTATAAAAATGATCCTCGCTCAGTAGTTCATTGTTACAAAGCTAAAGCCAAAAGACCTAGGCTTGAAGAATAATGCTAGGGACTTAGCTTTATTAGGAGAAAAATTCTTCAGTATTTAAACATTGTCAAACATTGGAACAAGTTTTTCAGAAAAGTTGTCAAATTTATTTGGAAGACAATCAAGATTTTATTCAAGAAGGCTGAAATTAAAGAATCCTTTAATAGAAAACATATTTCTGATTCTACAGCTATAAAACACAAGAAAAAGTCTGCTAATGAACTACATGATGCCAATGGATCATATTGTACATCATTATAAAAATGTACTTTTTAAAAATTGACTAAATTTGGATTTAAATCTAAGAGTGTACTTGTATCTCTTCTGGGGTAAACTTAAAATATAAATGACTGATTTTAAAATATTTAAATAGAATTAAAAGTTACTGCTTCTGGACAATAAAATACAAAAGCCTCTTTGTTAGGGCAATGTGAAGTCATTAAAAATTGATCCTGGGTCTTGTCCACTTTTGATTTTTATTATTCTTTTAGTCTGTCTTTCCTATTCCCCAATAATAGCTGACAGGGTATCCTCTCTATATTTTTCTCTGACTCAGATTAAACCTTTGGGATTAAGTTTTCCATTTTTTATGGGAAATTTGAGGCCCTTTAATGCACATTAAGAAAATATCAAAGGCCAGATGCTCTTTTGCTTGATGGCATTTTCCATGAGGAAGATTGGGCATCTGTGTAGGCAACAAATCACCAGGCTGCTCATTATCCTACCCTTATCACTAGATGGGGTTACAAAAAAAACCCAAAAACAAAAACAAAAACAACAAAAACAAAGCAAGGCTCAGATTTTATGAAATAGGTTATTAACTTCCATTTTTTACTTTGGATTAATTGCTATTCCAGAATATAAACTCAGATTGTCCTTATCAGTTTGAAACATGAAACACAAAATCTGTTTAGAGGAATTAAGTTTTATCACATAACTGGTTTTGATTCTGGAAAATCATTCATGGAGGAGGATAAAACTCACTTATAAATTCTCATTTGGGCAAAATGATTTAGGAAAGAGTGCTGAATAGATACCTGATCTTATTAATGTCTAAAGTATGGCTGCTGTCAACATAGAAGACGATACTTGGATTGTAAGATGTGGGTTTTATGTATATGAATATAAATGATGTTAATAATAACTGAAATTGTTTCTACAGTGAAATTTCTCAGTATATACAAGACCAAATCAAAGCAGATTTTCAGAAAAGCAAACCTCTGTTGGTGACTTTGGGCACTAGAATGTTATGTTTTGTTTGTTTTTTGAGGAATAAGTATTCTCTCCTTTTCAAGAAATGCACAATATCTTTAGTTCTGAATCCAAGTCTTGCCAGAATAAACACAATAGTTTCTATTTAGTCCACTTTTGTTGCATGTTGGTAGTGTCTTACATTTGCATTATGTAAAAAACTATTTAATTTTGCAAGGTGACTATCTTGGGCACATGCTGCTCCCTCACAGTCCTTGCCTAGACCCTCATCCCATCAGTCTACCTCAGCTGTCCCTGCAGATAACCAGCCTGCTTGAACCCATTTGGTCACCTTCCTGAAATGCGAGGCCCTTCCTCCTGGCTGCCGGAGTGCAGACAGGCCTTTGGCTCCTCATCCACTTCCAGATTTGTATAAAATGCCACTTTACTGGGTAGGGGATCTGGCTTTCTTGGAGTAGCCATCCAAGGGTATGCCCAGGGTTCATAATGATGCAGGCAGCGAAGACTCTGGATGGTGAATGTTAGCCAAAAGGAAGCAGGAAATGGGAAGAAACATGGCAGATAAATTCCTTCTCCTCCATCCCTCCGTCCCTCCCAGAGACTGTCTCATCCTTTCTCCAAACAGCCTACCTGCAGCTTCTTTCTAAGTCAAGAGATGCAGCTGCCCAGTGATTCTCTGTGTCCCTTTGAGGTTCACTGGAGAGTAGCAGCCTGCTTGATGGCACCGCTCCCCCACCCCTTCCTATCATTCCCTGCCACTCTTTACATCCTGGATTCATGCCTCCCAAACAAGGATGGACACTTAATCCAGGCATTGCTCTCTGGAGAATCAGGGCTGAGACCATTGATCCTTGTGGCCTAGATGGATAGTGCTACTCCAAATGTGTGTTGTTACAGGGAAGCAGCTCACCAACCAGAGACTCCATTTTTTCCCCACCACCCATTGTATCAACATGTGGCCGCATTACCCACTGTCATCAGTGGACTGTGAGCACAAGGACTTCTGGGCTTGTGGCTTTAAAGAGCTTGCAGACCTTCTAATGTTCTCTCTACCTTTCCCTCACCTGCCACTAGGAAGAGTTTGCAGAACCAAATGATGAGAGAAGGACCATGTAGCAGAAAACTGACCAGAAATACCTGTTTCTGACTGTGGTATGAGTAAGAAGTGAAGCTCTGTAGAAATTTTGGATTGTATTTGGAGAGCATGGAGTGTTCCCCTGACCAAAGTCTTTATATTAAGAAAAATGAAGACAGGGATTTTAAATAAACTGGTAATAAGTGGCAATTTGGGTATTTGAATCCAATTTTATTGGGTTCCAATAACTTTTCCCTTAACCACTATGCCCTATTGTTCTATGTAGTAGCAACAACAATAATAATAAATATAATTTGTGTTTATCATTGCTATGTGCCAGGCGTGCCATGAGTTGTCTCACATAATCTTGCAATAACCATCTGAGATAGATATTTCTTTTTTTTAATAAATTAAGTTTTATTGGTGTTCAATTTACCAACATACAGAATAACACCCAGTGCTCATCCCGTCAAGTGTCCCCCTCAGTGCCCGTCACCCATTCACACCCACCCCCCGCCCTCCTCCCCTTCCACCACCCCTAGTTCATTTCCCAGAGTTAGGAGTCTTTATGTTCTGTGTCCCTTTCTGATATTTCCCACACATTTCTTCTCCCTTCCCTTATATTCCCTTTCACTATTATTCATATTCCCCAAATGAATGAGAACATACACTGTTTGTCCTTCTCCGATTGACTTACTTCACTCAGCATAATACCCTCCAGTTCCATCCACGTTGAAGCAAATGGTGGGTATTTGTCGTTTCTAATGGCTGAGTAATATTCCATTGTATACATAAACCACATCTTCTTTATCCATTCATCTTTTGATGGGCACCGAGGCTCCTTCCACAGTTTGGCTATTGTGGACATGGCTGCTAGAAACATCGGGGTGCAGGTGTCCCGGCGTTTCATTGCATCTGAATCTTTGGGGTAAATCCCTAACATGCAATTGCTGGGTTGTAGGGCAGGTCTATTTTAAACTCTTTGAGGAACCTCCACACAGTTTTCCAGAGTGGCTGCACCAGTTCACATTCCCACCAACAGAGTAAGAGTGTTCCCTTTTCTCCGCATCCTCTCCAACATTTGTTGTTTCCTGCCTTGTTAATTTTCCCCATTCTCACTGGTGTGAGGTGGTATCTCATTGTGGTTTTGATCTGTATTTCCCTGATGGCAAGTGATGCAGAGCATTTTCTCATGTGCATGTTGGCCATGTCTATGTCTTCCTCTGTGAGATTTCTCTTCATGTCTTTTGCCCATTTCATGATTGGATTGTTTGTTTCTTTGCTGTTGAGTTTAAGAAGTTCTTTATAGATTTTGGAAACTAGCCCTTTATCTGATATGTTATTTGCAAATATCTTCTCCCATTCTGTAGGTTGTCTTTGAGTTTTGTTGACTGTATCCTTTGCTGTGCAAAAGCTTCTTATCTTGATGAAGTCCCAATAGTTCATTTTTGCTTTTGTTTCTTTTGCTTTCGTGGATGTATCTTGCAAGAAGTTACTGTGGCCAAGTTCAAAAAGGGTGTTGCCTGTGTTCTCCTCTAGGATTTTGATGGAATCTTGTCTCACATTTAGATCTTTCATCTATTTTGAGTTTATCTTTGTGTATGGTGCAAGAGAGTGGTCTAGTTTCATTCTTCTGCATGTGGATGTCCAATTTTCCCAGCACCATCTATTGAAGAGACTGTCTTTCTTCCAGTGGATAGTCTTTCCTCCTTTATCGAATATTAGTTGACCATAAAGTTCAGGGTCCACTTCTGGGTTCTCTATTCTGTTCCACTGATCTATGTGTCTGTTTTTGTGCCAGTACCACACTGTCTTGATGACCACAGCTTTGTAGTACAACCTGAAATCTGGCATTGTGATGCCCCCAGCTATGGTTTTCTTTTTTAAAATTCCCCTGGCTATTCGCGGTCTTTTCTGATTCCACACAAATCTTAAAATAATTTGTTCTAAGTCTCTGAAGAAAGTCCATGGTATTTTGATAGGGATTGCATTGAACGTGTAAATTGCCCTGGGTAACATTGACATTTTCACAATATTAATTCTGCCAATCCATGAGCATGGAATATTTTTCCCATATCTTTGTGTCTTCCTCAATTTCTTTCAGAAGTGTTCTATAGTTTTTAGGGTATAGATCCTTTACCTCTTTGGTTAGGTTTATTCCTAGGTATCTTATGCTTTTGGGTGCAATTGTAAATGGGATTGACTCCTTAATTTCTCTTTCTTCAGTCTCATTGTTAGTGTATAGAAATGCCACTGATTTCTGGGCATTGATTTTGTATCCTGCCATGCTACCAAATTGCTGTATGAGTTCTAGCAATCTTGGGGTGGAGGCTTTTGGGTTTTCTATGTAGAGTATCATGTCATCGGCGAAGAGGGAGAGTTTGACTTCTTCTTTGCCAATTTGAATGCCTTTAATGTCTTTTTGTTGTCTGATTGCTGAGGCTACGACTTCCAATACTATGTTGAATAGCAGTGGTGAGAGTGGACATCCCTGTCTGGTTCCTGATCTTAGGGGAAAGGCTCCCAGTGCTTCCCCATTGAGAATGATATTTGCTGTGGGCTTTTCGTAGATGGCTTTTAAGATGTCGAGGAAAGTTCCCTCTATCCCTACACTCTGAAGAGTTTTGATCAGGAATGGATGCTGTATTTTGTCAAATGCTTTCTCTGTATCTAATGAGAGGATCATATGGTTCTTGGTTTTTCTCTTGCTGATATGATGAATCACATTGATTGTTTTACGAGTGTTGTCCCGGGGATAAATCCTACTTGGTCATGGTGAATAATTTTCTTAATGTGTTGTTGGATCCTATTGGCTAGTATCTTGTTGAGAATTTTTGCATCCATGTTCATCAGGGATATTGGTCTGTAATTCTCCTTTTTGGTGGGGTCTTTGTCTGGTTTTGGAATTAAGGTGATGCTGGCCTCATAGAATGAATTTGGAAGTACTCCATCTCTTTCTATCTTTCCAAACAGCTTTAGTAGAATAGGTATGATTTCTTCTTTAAACGTTTGATAGAATTCCCCTGGGAAGCCATCTGGCCCTGGACTCTTGTGTCTTGGGAGGTTTTTGATGACTTCTTCAATTTCCTCCCTGGTTATTGGCCTGTTCAGGTTTTCTATTTCTTCCTGTTCCAGTTTTGGTAGTTTGTGGCTTTCCAGGAATGCGTCCATTTCTTCTAGATTGCCTAATTTATTGGTGTAGAGCTGCTCATAATATGTTTTTAAAATCGTTTGTATTTCCTTGGTGTTGGTAGTGATCTCTCCTTTCTCATTCATGATTTTATTAATTTGAGTCTTCTCTCTCTTCTTTTTAATAAGGTTGGCTAATGGTTTATCTATCTTATTAATTCTTTCAAAGAACCAACTCCTGGTTCTATTGATCTGTTCCACAGTTCTTCTGGTCTCAATTTCGTTGAGTTCTGCTCGAATTTTAATTAACTCTCTTCTTCTGCTGGGCGTCGGGTCCATTTCCTGTTTTTTCTCTAGCTCCTTTATGTGTAAGGTTAGCTTTTGTATTTGAGTTCTTTCCAGTTTTTGAATGGATGCTTGTATTGCGATGTATTTCCCCCTCAGGACTGCTTTTACTGCATCCCAAAGATTTTGAACGGTTGTATCTTCATTCTCATTAGTTTCCATGAATCGTTTTAATTCTTCCTTAATTTCCTGGTTGACCCTTTTATCTTTTAGCAGGATGGTCCTTAACCTCCACGTGTTTGAGGTCCTTCCAAACTTCTTCTTGTGATTGAGTTCTAATTTCAAGGCGTTATGGTCTGAGAATATGCAGGGGACGATCCCAATCTTTTGGTATCGGTTCAGACCCGATTTGTGACCCAGTATGTGGTCTATTCTGGAGAAAGTTTCATGTGCACTTGAGAAGAATGTGTATTCAGTTGAGTTTGGATGTAAAGTTCTGTAGATATCTGTGAAATCTATCTGGTCCAGTGTATCATTTAAAGCTCTCGTTTCTTTGGAGATGTTGTGCTTAGAAGACCTATCGAGGGTAGAAAGAGCTAGATTGAAGTCACCAAGTATAAGTGTATTATTATCTAAGTATTTCTTCACTTTGGTTAATAATTCGTTTAAGTATTTGGCAGCTCCCACATTCGGGGCATATATATTGAGGATTGTTAAGTCCTCTTGCTGGATAGATCCTTTAAGTATGATATAGTGTCCCTCTTCGTCTCTCACTATAGTCTTCAGAGTAAATTTTAGTTTATCTGATATAAGGATGGCTACCCCTGCTTTCTTTTGAGAACCATTTGAATGGTAAATGGTTCTCCAACCTTTTATTTTCAGGTTGTAGGTGTGCTTTTGTCTAAAATGAGTCTCTTGTAGACAGCAAATAGATGGGTCCTGCTTTTTTATCCAGTCTGAAACCCTGCGCCTTTTGATGGGGTCATTAAGCCCATTCACGTTCAGAGTTACTATTGACAGATATGAGTTTAGTGTCATCATGATATCTATTTAGTCCTTGTTTTTGTGGATTGTTCCACTGAACTTCTTCTTAAAGGGGAGTTTTAAGAGTCCCCCTTAAAATTTCTTGCAGAGCTGGTTTGGAGGTCACATATTCTTTCAGTTCCTGCCTGTCTCGGAAGCTCTTTATCTCTCCTTCCATTTTGAATGAGAGCCTTGCTGGATAAAGTATTCTTGGTTGCATGTTCTTCTCATTTAGGACCCTGAATATATCCTGCCAGCCCTTTCTGGCCTGCCAGGTCTCTGTGGAGAGGTCTGCTGTTACCCTAATATTCCTCCCCATGAAAGTCAGGGACTTCTTGTCTCTTGTTGCTTTAAGGATCTTCTCTTTATCGTTGGAATTTGCAAGCTTCACTATTAGATGTCGAGGTGTTGAACGGTTTTTATTGATTTTAGGGGGGGATCTCTCTATTTCCTGGATCTGAATGCCTGTTTCCCTTCCCAGATTGGGAAAGTTTTCAGCTAGGATTTGTTCAAATACATATGCTGGCCCTCTGGCCCTTTCGGCGCCCTCGGGAACCCCAATTAAACGTAGGTTTTTCTTCCTTAGGGTGTCATTTAATTCCCTTAATCTGTCTTCATGGTCCTTTAATTGTTTGTCTCTTTTTTCCTCAGTTTCCCTCTTTGCCATCAACTTGTCTTCTATGTCACTCACTCGTTCTTCCACCTCGTTAACCCTCGTCGTTAGGACTTCTAGTTTGGATTGCATCTCATTCAATTGATTTTTAATTTCTGCCTGATTGGATCTAAATTCTGCAGTCATGAAGTCTCATGAGTCCTTAATGCTTTTTTCTAGAGCCACCAGTAGCTGTATAATAGTGTTTCTGAATTGGCTTTCTGACATTGAAGTGTAATCCAGATTTTGTAACTCTGTGGGAGAAAGGGCTGTTTCTGGTTCTTTCTTTTGAGGTGAGGTTTTCCTTCTAGTCATTTTGCTCAATGCAGAGTGGCCAAAAACAAGTTGTATTGGAACACGGGGGAGTATCACTGGTCCGTCCAGGTGGTCTTCTGGGGGAGGGGCCTGCTGTGCTGATTCTCAGGTGTTAGCACTTGGGGGAGCTGCTCTGCCCCTGCCTGCTGCAGGGCTCAGCGGGGGTTGTTTACCCCGTGAGGCCCCAGGAGGATCAGCCGCAGTTGCTATGGCAACTCTGGAAGCCTGGATTCAGCCTCCGCAGGAACTACGGGGCTCGGGGCTCTCGGTTCTCCGTCCGCAGGGCCTGGAGGCTCCGGGGCGAGGCCGCTGATCTGCTCAGCTCGGGGCAGGAGCGTCCTCGCTGTCCTGGGCCCTCCCGGCCTCTGCCAGTCCCGGGGGAGGCCGGATCCTGGGCTGTGTCCCGGCGCCCTGTGCCCGGGGCCTGCGCTGTTGGATTCGCGCTCCCGCCCCGCAGCCCCCTCCGCGGAGCCGCCGCCCGAGCCCCTCCGAGCTGCTCCGGTCGGTCCCGCCGTGCGCGCTGCAGCCCTTAGGGAGCTCGGAGCACTCTCCGGGGCGCAGGTGTCTGTTAGTGTCCCCGGGAGCCCGAGGGCATCCCCGCCCTCCTGGGTCCTGCTCCAACTCCCTGCGAGCCCCTTTCTGCCCGCCCGGGAAGGTTGGTGCAGCTCCTGCTCCTCCGGGACGGGGCTCTCCTGTCCTGGGGACACTCGCCCCGGCCTCAGCCCGGCTCTTCGTGGGGCCCCTCCCCCTCGGAGGCCTTTTGCTCCTTTATTTCTTTTTCCCCGTCTTCCTACCTTGATAGAAGCGCGGACTCTTCTCACTGTAGCATTCCAGCTGGTCTCTCTTTACATCTCAGGCCGAATTCGTAGATTTTCAGGATGATTTGAAGGTTATCTAGGTAATTTGTTGGGGACAGGTGACTTGGGGACCCTACTCTTCTGCCGTCTTGCCCCTCCTCCCTGAGGTAGATATTCCTATTAACCTCAACGCTGCAGTTGAAATATCCAAAGATTATAGCAACAAATAAAATGTGAACCTGGGATTCTCAGCCCAGGTGGTCTGACTTATCCTTCCTGATGTGATATACTGCTTCCCAGAGCATTCCAACTCAGTAGTGAATTCTTAAGAAAGACCAAATACATATATTCAGTTAACCTCAAAATGCACTGTGGAGTAAAAGTCTATTTTATCTTAGAGAAATCCAAGCTCCAAATCAGATGCATTACATTGACCAAAATGATAAACCACAGAGAGTCAAACTTCATAATTAAAATAGTTTTCTGAGAGAGCCTAAGGTGAGGTTTATTGGACAGTAAGCTATTATCCATTTATAAAGCATCCTATCAATTTCATAGATTTTTGTGGTTATTAAAAATTATGTAAGATACAGAATTTATTGTGGTTAATGGCTAAATCTTGAGAGAATTATAACCAGAGAACATGGCTTCATTTATAGTAATATTGATCACTTGATTTCATTTTTTTCCTTACAATGTTTATGCTAATAAAACACTACAATTCAATTTCTTTTTTTTTCTTTCTACTTCCACCCATCATCCTCCAGATTTTGGACTATCATTTTTTTTTCTGATTTTTAAAGATCTGATGAGGCCATATGATAGTGTAGTCTGCAGCTATACAAGAAATTACCCTGATGTTAACCATGCTGACTTTGTCAGAGCACTATCATTAGGAGAATTAAAATATTAAGCAGAAATTTAAGATGCCTTCATTAGGCTAAGTTTGGTAGATCTATTGTTTGCCCCTCCAATGTTTATGATCATTTTAAGCAGGGATCTGAATAAGGGCTCAATACTCACTTTACAAAGATAAAATAATTCCATATTCATTTTGCACAGAATACTCAATAATTCATGAATAGCTTTCTGATTGAAACTATTTTCATCTTTTTGCTAAATCACATCATTTTGCTCCCATAAATAAGTCCATTTTGTTATTAAAGCCATACTACAGCAAATGAGCATTAGATGTATTGCATTATTTAATTAATGCTTGTGTTCATTAGTTGCATTTGAAGTAAACAATATTAAAAAAGTAAACAAATTATTTTAATGAGGTGCTTTATATTACTCTTTTTTGCTTTCAAGGTTATGGCTGAATGAGTGGTTTGAAAAAGTTAATAGTTTACTAAATGCCTTGGAAAAGTTTTCTGTTATTAAAAGTAAAATATGCCAGTGTTTGTTTGCCTCTGAATAAAAGTTATCAGTATAGTGCAAAGAAAAAAAAAGGAGCCTCTCCCATCTGCCCACACAAAAAATTTCATGTATGCAATGAACATGTAGGCACCATATTGAACATACTGGTTTCAGAATCATACAATTTTAGGGGAGAAATATTTCCTAAAATGTTTATAATGCTTCTGAATTTATGTCAAACTAGGTTTATGTTAACTAGGATTTGTGAGCATTGTGGCATAAATATAACAGAAACAGATGACTGATGAAAGTAAGGTCCACTTGGTCTGAATTTTGATGGATGTGGAGACAAGAGAAATTTCTTAAACCACAAATAAAATTTCCACAGTATGTGTATTTTAGTAACTATGACACCAAACATATATTCTGGAGTCACATGAAAATAAGTCCCAGTTTGCTACTGGTGCTCACTGATGTGCTGATACACACATGTTCTGGGGATACGATATTTATAGTTCTCCTCAGATGAATTGCCCACTTGCTTTCTCTGCACTAGGACTTCATTAGAGAGGACCATAACTGTGAAAAAGTCAAGGACATAGGAGAATATTAAAGTTTTTTCTGAGTGAGAAGATGCCCTGTGTTTTGCTAAGTGCCTTAGGCCATACTGATGACAACTTAGCCCTTTTTGCCATTTCTTTGTCAGTAAGAGCATGGCCTTATGGCTCTCCTCTGTTTCACCAGTTTTTTTAGAAATTGTCTCTCAGATCATTTAGTAAGTCCTCTTTTCTTTGTGCTAAAAGTTGAAAAAAACATATATCTTAATTCCTCAAACCTGTCTCTGAAAACTCTGACTCTGCCTTAATTTAACGATCATTAGTATTTGGTTGCAAAGGGCTCCCGGGTGCTTACAGAATGACATTATCTCTGGTCACAGTCTTGTTTAAAGTCTTTCATAAGTGGGTCCCACTAGGACCTTCTAACCAAACTGGAGTGCTTGCCATTCCACAGTACTGTTCCTCAACTTACTTTGAGGCAATCTTTCACTGGTAGGTGCATACAGACAACTTGTAGAAGAAATACAAACTAGGATGAAGGCATATCTACCCTAGGCCTTAGGGAACCTCTGAGAATCCTTTTCAAGAACAATGATTAGCACATAGTGCATGGGCAAGGCAAAAGATCAATACATAACTGTATAATAAACAGGGAATTAATTTCCCATGTTTTATCATAGGTTACATAATTTCTACATAAATGTCCTTTTCATCCCATTCCTGCCTTGAAATCCTATTCATCCTTCAAAAACATGCTCACTGTCACCTCCTCGATAGACATATTTAGAATCTTTTCCAGTTGGAAGCATCTCTCTTTTCTGAACTTTTATAAAACTAACTCATGCCTTTGTACATGCCATTTTGGAGCAACTATCAATGTTTACTTTTTCACTACAATTACTCAATTTATGTGCATGCTTTCTTTTGTTTCTCAACCCTCAAGGGAAAGATCTAAGTCTGATTCATTTTTGTATGTTTCATACCACCTAGCATAGGGGCTTAAACATCAAGGATGCCCAGTGATTTTGCAGAATGAACAAATTAAGAGATATGTAGGTTGAGCATTACTTGGAAAAAGAGTTTCCCTGGGAAAGGATTACCTGTAGCTAGATCTATGGTTCCCTGACATATATATATAATTTCTTTAGTCTTGTATTTTTATAATAAATTTACATATTATTATGTGTCCTCTATCAGAAGATAAGTGCCTTAAGAGCAGAGACTAAATATTACTCATTTGATATATCTAGGGCTTAAAACCACATTGTATTAAAAAAAATTGTGTGACACCTGATAGGAATAGTTAATTCTTTGTAGAATAAATAAATGAATGAGTGCTCTAAATTACAAAGTGTCTCCCCCATGAGTCAAACTATCATTTTTTTAAAGCCAAGAATGCATATTTGTCACATTCCAAGGTTAGAGTCAGGTTCCATTCTATATCAAGTAGAAGCTCTAAAATCACAAAGCACAGCAGGTACCTAGGAGGCAAATTGTACTTGAAGTGCTGTAGCTGATTGAAATACTTCAGTGACACTAAAATAGACGAGTGTATCTGAGACATGCAAGGGGTGTGAGTCCAAGTCCAAGCCTCAGAGGAGAAACCATACTGGCAGCTCTTGTTTCTTTGGGACTTCCTTAAACAGATAAAGCAAAAATTATGTAGATGCCATTTGAGGCAAAACTTTTTTCTCTTGGACTAAATGAGATGAAAACCATGATCCTGGAACAATCAACTTTCTCTCTTGCCTTTTTCCATGGTCGACTTTGTCCTTTTAAGACATGTAACACCTTGGGTTATACTTCTGTTCAGTATGTATTTATTTAAATAAAAAAAAACAGCCATGATATTTATTCCAGGGTGAAGATATCTAGAGAATGCTGACACATCTTCTTAAAGATTTGCCCCTGGTGGCAAATCCCAGTCCTTGGTACACTTCTCAATCTTTTTTTTTTTTTTAATCTTCCAACCAAACTGAAAAAAAATCTCATTTCTCTTTTTAGCACACAGACCTTGCCCATTCTCAGTTTCATGTCATCGTTCATATTTTTTAATTCACTGGAATTCCCTGCCCACAAATCTCCACATATTGAAATTATAACCATCCTTCAAGGCCCAATTCAAATCTTTCACAGATGTGAGCTCTCCTTCCTTTAAATCTCAGAAAAACTCTTTTATGTTTCTTATTTCATCTCACCCTATTTTTTTGGCAAAGACGATATAAAGCAAAGACTATATCTTGATTATATCTCTATGCCTTATATGTAGCCCTAATGAGCAAGCTGTTCATTGTAGGATTTCAATACATATTCTTATGAAGTCTTTTCCCACCAAGGCTTATATAAATAGCACAAACTTGATTAACCAAATGCATATTTAAATGAAAGTGAGGTAGATTGTAAATGAGAAACTATGCTATTTAGATCAACTCTCCACTGAAAACAATGAAAAGTGCTGGATAAAATATTTCTTTTTAAAATTGCCTTAAAAATATTGAAAGCCTGATAAGATAGTGGGAACTGCTAGGGCAAATATTTTTGGGAAATGGGAATCTGAACACAGAGAGGAAAGCTGAATACCAAATCAATATAACTGCTCTTTGCCTGAGGGCATTTGTTTGTACTATCCATTTGAACTTTGGTCAATTGACTTCACAGAATAATGGAAAAGGTGCTGCCTGAGGTCCTATGAAAGAATAAAGGAGACCCAATATTAAACTTGTTCTCTTTCTCCAACTCAAGGGATTATAAAGAAAACGGCCATTGCAGATGAGCAATGTGAGAGAAGAAAAAAAGAAAAGGAACACTGAAGAATAATTCTATCCCTGAGAAGTTGTAGCACAACTATAGCTCACCTATTATGTATACACAATCTGAGAGTTTGAAACTGTTCATTTAGATTCAGCTAATCAGTCACCGAGAGTGTCCCAGACTCTGAGAAAAATGCAAAATATTCTGGAATAGGACATGTTTTTATCCCAAGACTAAATGATCAGCACATAGTCATAAATAACCAGACACACAAGGAAACCAAGCAACAGAGAAGCAGCAGAAACATGTAGACTTCAGATGTTATGTCATAAGACACAATATAAAACAACCAAAAACTTCTAATTTTAACAAAATAAAAGGGACTTTGGAAAATATCTGCAGAAGACAACTATTGCAAATGACATAGCAGATTAAAAAAAAAACCTCTAGAAATGAAAATCACAATTGAAATATAGATGTTTATCTCAAAGAGAGATTGAATTAAGAATTAGAAGATAAATCAAGAGAAATGATTTGGAATACAGATGAGAAAGACAAAAAGATTTTTAAAAGAATGTAAAATGTGGAGAATCAAGTAAGAAGACAATGTAGGTTTAACTAGAGGCTTAGAGAAAATATAAAAGTAGTGTCATTTGAAAAGACAACAGCAAAATAGTAAGATAATAATAAGATAATTTTCTAAAATATATTAGTGACAGTCATAAACAATTTCAAGAGGCCCAACATTACAGGCAGGAAGAATAAAACTGTGGATACACATCTATCTATATATGTGTGTGTGTGTGTGTGTGTGTGTGTGTATTATATTGAACTTAGAAAAAAGAAAAAAGAAAGAATTAAAATATCAGACAACAATAGCACATGTGCTGAGAAGGGGATATATGGATTAAAAATATTCTAAGGTAATATTTTGGAAGAGGGTAAAGGATTTGATTAGCTTTAGGCTTTGATAAGTTTTTAGGTTTTGATAAGCTTTGATCAATGCTGCAATTCTAAGCAAGCCACTAACAAAATGGAAACCAAGTGTATCACTTAAACCAGTGGAAAAAAAAAATATGGAAGAAAAAAATGAAAAGAAACAGCATGACATATTTAAAGAAAGAAGCAAGAAACAAAAGAAGCACATACTGTGATTCCATTTATATGAATTCAAAATCAGACAAAGTAAACTACATTTTCTTAAGGGCTACAGATACAGGTGGGGAAACAATGAAAAGTTATAAAACAATGAATAAAATGCAATTTAACTCTGTGGCAAGGGAAGAAGCTGGAGGATTTGGTGACAAATGTCAGGAGATGAAGCTTCTAGAGGGCTGACAGGATCTTGATTTGATGGTGTTACGTAGGAGTTTGATTCATAACTTTTAAAATATACATATCTATTATACATATTACTAAAAATGGCTTTTGCACTATTTCCAAAGACAATATTTTAAACATTTAAAGTAAATTACAAATCAGAATATGTAAAAAACTATGAGACTATGAGCATCATTCTTTCCTTCATAATCCAGGAAACCTGGATGTAGTGACACCGATGGTTTTCGAATGCTCCTTTACACAGAAGGGCCAGCCAGTCTTGGCTAAAAGACTGAAAAGACTTGGCTGAAAGTTTGAAAGACCAAACTTTCTCTGATCCAAGGCAAAGTGAACAAGAAAAAAGAGACAATGCATATAGACATAGAAGGGGGATACTAGTTTCCCATTTCGGTGAAGATGACTGTATTGCATTCTGAGGCCTTATCCTACCTAGATTTGACATCGGGAGGGATATATTACGATGCCCTTCCTGTTAGAAAGTGGCCGTGGTAGTAAGTGGTAGGTTACTCTCGAATGTCCTTACTAAAATCAAACAAAGAAAAGAGAATGAGTAAATCCTTTTTCCTTGAATAGGTCACTGAGGACCCAAAGCCTATGAATCTCTAATTCATACAAACCAGTGAAATGATTCTGTGTCTATTCCCCGGAGGAGGTTGCTTTTGATAGGAATCTGACTTGGCTGCCAATGGGGAGAGTTTCAGGAAGAAAGTCAAACATGGAAGGTGCAATCAGGTACCTTTTGTGACATGAAGTATTAAATGTGAAAGTCACAGGTAAGAGCCAGTGGAGGAAGAAGAGGGCCCCAGGAGAATGTATCCGCTCCTGCGAGAGCTTATATCTAGAGCCCCAGAGGGAGCGATAGCTTCGCTTTCAGAATTATTCAGTCCTTAGACTCAACATTTATGCTGCCTATGGGCACAGAGTTCTCTCTTTGGAGCCCCCCCTTGCTGGTGTTCCTTGAGGTAATGTATTTCCTCTTCTATACATTTCTGTATCAATTCAAGTACAAAACTAATATGCTGTAAAAATAGGTTATAATTAAGTACTCCCTGTACTACACTCTATAGGATATATTTATGTATTTTAATGGCATACATTAGAGTGGACTGTAATAATTTGCGGCTACTATTTATTCTTTTTCTTAGTAACTGGGCCCATGATTGATTCTCTTGGCAGATAGCCCTGTGCCCATTTTACAGATGAGTATTCTGAAGCTCAAAGAAGTTGAATGACTGTGTCAGCTCCTCAGCAGCAAAACTGGAATGAAGTCCCCTATGGTTGAACTTCAAAGCCCTGCTCCTAGCTGCTTTGTTGCTTTGTCTCACCACGACATTAACATTCACAGATCATTCCTATAAAGATTAAAATGCCATTTATTCTTCAAACCACATTCTGTGCCACTCAGTTTCTACTGACCCCTTGGAGGAAAGGACAGACTTCTTCCCAGAAGCCCCATGAACAATACCAGCACATGTGTACGGGGGTGCAAGGGAAATACAGAAACTTGAGCATAAATCTCTTTCAAAATAAAACCACAGCATCTTTAATCAAGGCCTGGCAATCATTGTATCGTTTCTCGGAGACTGGAATTGGTAAATGTGGGCTATCCCACTAGGCCTTTAATACTTGGTTAGAAATGTATCCAAGAAGTTGACTAGCACGACAATTCATGCAGTACAAACATGAATCTGTAATTCTCTTCCCCATTACCACAAAACACAGTTAGTTCCTGCCCTGAATTCACTTTGAAGACGAGTGCCTGGGAGAAACCATAAGAGCATTGAAAACGGGGCCAGAAGTAATAAATAGGGCCTGCCAGAAAACGTTAACGAATTTTCTTCTAAAAGTAAAATCTATTGTCAATTTACAACTCTGAAGGTTGGACTGGAGGCAGGCAATTAGTGAGCTAACTTGAAAGGTCTGCCTACAGTGTAAAAAAAAAAAAAGAGTTTGCTTTCACCTGTATAAAATTAAGCGGCTGATAATTGTATCTCCTGGTACTGGGAAGAAGAGATTAATTTAAATAATAAAATAAAAATGAAGCAAAAGGCTGGAATTTGGAAAATGAAGCAAAAGGCTGGAATTTGGAATCTAATCTCTCCCAGTATCCCAGAACGTTCACAGAAGCGCTGCTCCAGTGGAATTCTACTCACCCAGCAGGACAAGGATCATCTTCTCAGCAGCCCAACTTGCCAGGCAAGCCACTTGCCTCCCTTCCCTGACTTCCCCCCTTTAGAACTCATTCAAAGGGAAGACAAAGGACCTGTGAGTGGATGGGAGTTGTTTTGTGCCTGGCCCTCAGGGGTACTTTATTTTCCTTAAAAAGATTGTCTCCACCTTACTGTAGCCCCCAAATAAAAACAAAACAAAAGCCTAGAACAAATTTCTGAGGCAGTTTAAATTAAAAATACAAAGGATTGAGATGTATTTTTAATTTATTTTTAATTAGTTTACAGATTGGACCCACCGAGACTCCAAAATCAGTGAGCCACTTGGGGATAAAGACGATTGCAATTATCAGGGACAAGCCAAATGCTACCTTTTGTTCTTCTATTTAAAAACAAACAAACAAACATCTCCTAGCAAACGATTTTCTATTTCCTATTTAAAGAGGATTACATAGCAAACACGACTAGTGGCTGGAAAGCAAAGAACTTTCCATCGTTTTATTACCTGCCAAACACAAATTAGTTCATTGTGGTTAACCGCTGCCAGGCAACCCCTTTCCCTGCCGCCCATCAGGGCGATGTCCTGCCCGGCCTCCTTCTCAATCAGGAGGGTGTCAGGGTGCTCCCCACCGGCTCCTACATGGCCTGGGTCTGGGGCTTGGGCAGCAAGGTTTGGAGCTTGAATTGCCCCCATAACTAGCTGGGGATTGCTCCTTCTTACTGTCACTGTCAAATCTCTGGGGGCAACTGCGAGGCCCTCCAGGTACCATAAAGAAACCTTACAAATTTCGCTTTATCTAATAACTACAGGATACCAAAATCCCATTAGCTCCATTAGATGGATTCAGGAATATTCAGAAAGGTTAGCTGGATAGAGTGAATGGCGTAGTCGGACCAAGATAAAAAATCACTTTGTTAACTTAGAGTGTTTCCTCATTGGTAACACCCTATATTAAGGTGCCATTTGTAAACAGTTTATTATTATTTATTAATGTATGAAGCACTTTATAGCATGCTAGATAACAACTTAAATTCATGTATTAAAGATGCACATACATGGTTTAATAGGATTTACGCCTTATAATATTCTTTAAAACAGCTTCCCATAGTCTCATCCGTTAAGCATTTATTACTAATGCATTTTATAACATACTTTATAATACATTATTTGAGCAAGTAGCTGCATTTAGCGATCATTTCATAAATAAGAATAAAGCATTTATAAATGGCACCTTAATTTAAAGTGTTACCTTCGCATTACTAGATAGCTGCTCACCATTCATCTCATTTTGTGATTATTCTCCAAATGCACCACTTAATAAAACAGACACTAAGTTCTATTTTCCCTTCATCTGATTAAAAGTTTATTGAGTCATTTCCTCCATCTGCATTCAGTCGTTGGTAGCTTGGAGGCTTTAGTGTGATTTCTGATGAAACCAAACTTTTAATTCAATAATATTTCTGTGAAGATGATAATAGTAGAAACAGAACTACCTACCACGTTAGAGAGAGCCTGCTGCTTAGATTCTTTGTAAAATTCAATTTTTCGACTAGAAAGAACAATCCAGGAAGTAGACCAGTTTTTCCTTAGGAAAAGAAAAAAGAGAGAGAGAAAAAAAAATTATCACTTGAAGAAATCATTCATAGATATTGTATAGGCAACATTTGGAATGAGTAGAGACTGTATTTTTAACTAGTCTTCATAAAAGTCTTTTCTTTATTAAAATCTATAGGTGGTAGGGAATTTGGGTAATAATAAAGACATTCTGTAATTTTTAAAAATCATGGCATTTATAGTAAACATTTCTCATTTGGAGAGCCTCACAAAATCTTTTTCAAGTACTAAAACTCCAATTCTTGTGTATTCATGGCCCCTACTCCACAGTCTGTTTTCACAGCAAGCCAAAATTAGCAAAGTAAAAACAGAAATCAGAACCCCTCCCTTCATTGTTACTTCTCTGCATTGTTTCAGTATATTTCAGAATTGGAAAAACTAACCGGCTAATGTGTCATTGCCTAGTTCAAAAAAAATTCTTTTTTTCAGAGAGAGAGAGAGCAGAGGGAGAGGGAGAGAGAGAATCTTAAGCAGGTTCCACACTCAGCATGGAGCCCTATATGGGCTCAATCTCATGACCCTGAAACATGATCTGAGCCGAATTCAAGAGTTGGCACTTAACCGACTATGCATCCAGGCAGTCCCAAAATATTTTTTTAATGTTGAATTTCAGTAGAAATCAGAAATGCAAATTTAAAAAGTAAAATGATTTTTCCCTCTTTTGCCTATCAAATTGGCAAGAATTAGAAGGAATAATACCGAGGGTTACTGAAAGGGTGGAGAAGTGGATTCTTGCATACAATTTTGGTGGGAGAGTACATGAGCACATCTTTATGGAGTGAATTTGGCAACATGTTGTCTTTTTTTTTTACATCTTTTAAAATGTGTTCCTATTTGACTAAACAAGTCCATTTCTATGAGTTTAAGTTTATCCTAAAGCAGTGATCTCATAAGTTGTTAACACTGTGTGCACAAGAATGAAGTGCACCATTATTTCTTAATTGTGCACCTAAAATATATTTTAAAAGATTAGTTGTATAAATTCCATGCAAAAACTCCTCTAACGAAATAATAAAACCTATGTTATAGAAGAATACTGATATGGGAAGGTTTTAAGACCGACCATAACACAATATGTAGTTTATAACATCCTACTGTGCATTTATCTGAGACTGTACTCCCCACTCTGAGCCCCTTCTGATGATTAATTCTCATTCATCAGAAGTCAAATATGTGTCCTAAACTGTCATCTGTGACTTCCTTGCACAGCACTTATGATAGGTTCAAAAATAATTTTTGTATATCTCACCTCTCTCTCCATCTTAAAATAAATCCTCAAAGTGGTAAAAACCATTTCATGCTTGCAGAAGTATCCTGAAGTGCTTAGCACAGTGCCTTGAACAAAGGAGGCACTACATACGTATTCCCTGAGTCAGTGACTGAACTGACTCAGCATGGGGGAAGAAAGCTGGGTGTAACAATAGTTAAATCAGGTGATAAAATCACAACTTTCGATTCTCCTTTGAATTTCTTGGTGTTTATCAAATTTCCTGCATTGAACATGTATTACTTCAGCAACTGTATGTGTATCTTTGTGTCATGAAGAGTATCCTTTTGTAGATGATAAAACAGTATTAAGGAGATTAATATATTTACGTTTCTAACCATTATATCATACTGCTGCAGGTGGCTTTGGTTTAACACTTCAAAATAACGGAATTCATTTTATAAAATTGGTAGAGGGGCACCTGGGTGGTTGAGTGTCTGCCTTTGGCTCATGTCGTGATCCCAGAGTCCTAGGATCAAGTCCTGTATCAGGCTCCCCGCAGGGAGCCTGCTTCTCCCTCTGCCTGTGTTTCTGCTTTCTGTGTCTCTCATGAATAAATTAATAATTTTTAATGGTAGGAAAAAAGTTTACAGACTTTATTCAGGTCAATAGAAACCTACACAAAAACATGTTTAAAATGGCCATTAAAGATCTCTGTGTAGCTTATTTCCACTTCTTAGAATTTAGGAGTTTGATTGAAAGGACAGTTTTGATTCAGTAAAGTTAATATTTACAACAAGATTGGATTGCTCTTCAATGCCTGAAGCTTTCTTAACCACGCATCATTGCGTTAAAAAAAACACAACATGATAAACAGAAACAAAACAAACAATATGTATATTCCAACATGCAAATATGAACATTATGTTCTTGGACCCACTTGTCTTCAAATGAAGTCACTTTTTCTATCAAATAGTGAAAAAGGTGGAAATACAACAACAACAACAGCAGCAGCAGCACAGAAAGCCACAGAGACCTTTTCCCTCCTTTCCCCTAAGGCCCACTTCTCTTTTGAGGTACCAGGAGCAGCAAAATGAATTGAGGCACCCATAGCCTTGTCTCTATGCAGGTCATAGTATTAGCTGACCCCAGAGAGAGAAAAGAAAAACATTGAAAGGACTGCTGGTCTACACTGGGCATCGTTTATCTCTACCCCTTATTTTGACAGTATTTGATCAGGGAATATGGAACACCCTCGGACTGATGGAACCCATATTTAACCTGCCTGTTATATTTCCCACTATATTTTTCATCTCCTGGCAGGGAGATACTATACCTTATTTGCTTCCAGTCTATAGCAAGCCCTGGATAAATGGTTCTGATTTGAATCTGTTTCAGATGTTGATCGTTTACAGAACGTGTTGGCATTACTCTTCCCTTCCCTAAACTTGGAACTGGAACTGGTTAGAAATGAACTTGCATGAAATTCAATTATCTCATGGTTCTTTGTTAGAACTTTGAACCACTATGAAATGTTCCCCCCTAGGTGAATGTGACGAACAAGTCAAAGAGGGTTAAGAACTGCGGGTCTCATAACCTTCGTAATAGGAATCGCTCTGACAGTTTACATACAATTCTATTTCATTTTCATTTCATAAATTACAACGTCTCTATGGTGTTAGAATAAAAGCGAAGATCTTCCCAACTTGCTTAAAATAATTTGACTTCAAAAGGAAGAGGAAAAACTGTTGTCAACATTTTAGATGCCCTAATTTCATTTTTCCCACTGTCTCTTTAAAAATGAAAATTAACACATATTATTTTGAGTACCTGCTACAGTTTGATTGCCTAGTAGATGTCTAGCTTCACAAAAAAAGAGGAAGATACCAATAATGTCCATTTACTAATACAGAAAATGAAGTTCACAGAGTTTAGGTAACTTAAGGCCAGTTAGATTTAGAGTCAAACACAGTTTCTCTGACTCTGAAGCCTATAGTCTGTTCACTAATTTATGCTGACTTTTTTTTTTTTATAGGATTAAGCAGTACTATCTTGGCTAAGGAGATTGTCGATGTCAGATTTCACTATGGTTTTGATTGAAATGCTCACGTTATAAAAGCCCGTATGCACAGCCTGTAACAAGGTAGAAGCCCAGGAGGCTCCCTTATAAGCTATTTTACCCGATGCTAATTGAAAGGACAGAGCAAAGGCCCACCACTTCCAAACTCTCCACTTCCCTTGGAAGTTGCACTGATTTAAAGGAGTCCCACAAAGGACCATTCAGCATCTCAGAAGAAGCTGGAATCTGGGGTGTGCTCCTAATGATGGCCCCTCTGTCTCTCTTCTGCTGGGAAATTATTCTGGTCTGTGATGAGCAGACTCATCTGCAGTCAGTGAAGATCATACAACCAGGAATTGAGTCAAAAGCCTCGAGTCTAGGAGTGGCTGAGAATTCACTTAATGGAAACAACTTTTAACCTATGACTTAAGTCACAGCCTGACTCTGTGAATGAGATACTCTGGGCACGTGACCATTTTCCCTACAATATCTGTCTGGTTCATTCCCCATCTGATGGGTTTCTCTTGGGCTGTCTGTAGTTCTCAGGATACCAGCAGGACAGTTTTCTCACCTCTTTAATCTAACATGGGAGCCACTTGGACGGCATTGTCAGCTCTGGAGAGAGTTGTAGAAAGGATCAATTGTCAAGGTTTTGCCCTGACTTTAACCTTTAAGGCTTTCTCTATGCAACTGAATCCTTATAGGTGACTATGTCTGGTATATTGAGAGACAACTCAGGAAATGAGTTCCTCCTACAAACTTTAAGGGCTTAGCCCAGAACAGGTGGGTCTTGCAGTTTCTGATGAGATATTTATTTATTTATTTATTTATTTATTTATTTATTTATTTATTTATTTATTTATTTATAAAGATTTTATTTATCTATTCATGAGAAACAGAGAGGGAGAGAGGCAGAGACACGGGCAGAGGGAGAAGCAGGCTCCATGCAAGGAGCCCGATGTAGGACTTGATCCCAGGACCCCGGGATCATGCCCTGGGCCGAAGGTGGATGCTCAACTGCATCCCCTGATGAGACTTTTAAAATAGAGCTTTCAAGGATGAAGCAGTTTTCAGAATGGAGGGAAAGTCCTTCTACTCCCCTGTCTCCTCCAAAGAGATGGACATCATCTCTAACTTCTTTGAGCTTTTCCACTTCTGAGAATAGTATCTGACATTTAGTAGGGGCTCCTTGAAGGTTTTTGAGCAAAAAAAGCATACGGGTTCTCAGATTTCAGGTGGGCCATGCCTCTAGATTTTTCCTGTTCTCTGTTTGCTGTGATTCACTCACAAGCACTACAAAAGCACCAACCTCCTATAATTCCCTTCTATGTTCCTTGGTTCTCTAGTGTTTTGATATGTTATCCCTGGCATTAACAACAACAACAACAACAAAACTATCTAATGCTTCTGGTTTAGCATATTTTCTTCCAATTTTTAATTCTGCTGTTGATAACTGAGCCTTCTCCAGAGCTCTTTCTGACCTCTCAGACATATGTCAATAAGATGAGCTATTCTGCATGCATTGGTCCCTACTCTGTGCAAGGTATCACACCTGGTATTTTGTATATGTCGAGTAATTAAAAGGAAAGTTAGGGGTACCGGGGTGGCTTGGTTGGTTAGGCATCTGCCTTCAGCTCAGATCATGATCCTAGGGTCCTGGGATTGAGCCTGCTTCTCCCTCTCCCTTTGCCCACCGGTCCCCCAGCTTGTGCATTCTCTCTCTGCCAAATAAATACATAAATAAAATCTTTAAAAAACAGAAACAGAAAACAAAAATGCAGAGCCAGTCACTGGTATCTATTGAGCATCTACCACACAAGTCACAATTCCAAGGACTGAATATATAAAGGCAAGTAAGAGAGACCTCAGGGAGTTTCCCTTCAACTAGGGGGATCCAGGCAATAAACATGGAAACACAAGGCACTGGGAGTGGGTAGTACCTCATATTACAGATGAGGAAACCGACACTCAGGGAGTCCACATCCTATCCAAGAGCACAGAACTTGTAGATAGGGATTCAAGCCAAGTATCCCAGACCATGAGGACCATATTCACTCTGCTGTATCGGTTGTCCCCAGAGCAAGTGGCAAGCAGCTCTCCCTTAGGATCTTGAGCACATCTATGCAGAGCCTCACCATAGGCTCTGAGAAAAGAAGTTAAAAGAACTTCGGCCAAATAAGCACTTAAATGTCTTTCCCCTTGTAGCCAGGCCAAGAAGTGGCCTGGCTTGGGCCCTTTCTTCCTGACTTTGCCATTTATCCATTGGTGGGGGCCAACTAATGCCTCACTATCTCATCGTCTAAACTGTAAGGACATTCTTTCTATTTTTCCACACGGAAGGAAAGCAAACAAACTATTAGGCAGATTTAGGACTAAGTAAGAGACATAGCTCAGGAGCTATTTAACCTCAGGAAGTCAGAGGTGTTGGGCATAGGAGGACAGGCTTGTCACAAATTTATGGATAACAATCAGGTCAGGGTTGGATATCGAGACAAGTGATTCAATTAAGGAAACAGATTGTGGGCCAAGAAGTACAAGTATTTATTTAATTCTTGTTATGACAAAAAAATAGATCACACTGAAGGTGGGAAAAGGTGTTCACTATCATTGGGGGGGGGCGGGGGGAAGGACTAAATTTGAATGACAATTCTTTCCACGTACGCAATTAGTGGGACTTCTCCTCCCAGGGAGATGCTTCACAAAACTTCCCTGAAGCAAACCCTCAGGGGTGAAGGTGGGAGGGGGGAAATAATCCCCCAAACCACCACAGGCCTTCCCTTTGGCAGAAAACTCTTTGCATTCTACAAAACGGACACCGGGTGGCAGCACATAATAACAGCAACTTTGTAGCTGCTGCTTGTGAAGACAGCTTGATGGAAAACAGTTCTTAAAATATTCATTACCCTTTTAAGAATTTGTCAGCTTGAGCTTGGCTGGAACACATTCATTTGTCTTATATCCTACGTCCACCTCTCCTAGGCCTCTGTGATGACGGGTGGCCAACCAAAAGTCAGAGGAAAATGCAAATGAGACACCTTCATAAACTGCAGACTCTCTTGGGACACCTGACTTTGTTACCTGACTTGATCACCCTGGATTTGACATGATTCCCCACCGTGGTGGGAGTGACAGTGATTTACTCTAGTATATCTGGCCGATGGTCCATAAAATCCCTTGATCACTGTTAGGTGCTCTTACTCATTCTCAAACAGGTAGGTTAGGGAATTATTTCTTCTCCCTCATACTCCGAGCCTCTTGTAGTTTGCCACTGCTAAAAGTGGGCCACACACACACACACTAAAGGATAAATACACACATCTCTGTCAGTATTGCAAGAAATGTAAAATCTTGATATGCTCAGAGAATGATCAAATATTGGAAATTATAACAGAGCATATGATGGGAATCCTGAAACCAAAGCAAACGTTTACAACTTAACTTCTGTATTCTGTACTATTCAAATACTTCCCTCCAGTCCTCACCACCGAGCATAAAAAGGAGAGAAAGATAATTCAGTCTGGAACAATTGGTTGGGAATCCTGATTAGAAAGTGCTAAAAAAAAAAAAAATAAGTTCACCTTAGCAGGGTACTTTGGCAGCATGCTCTAAAGGAAGTCTGTTCCGAGATACGACTATGAAAAAAAAGAGAGAGAGAGAGAGAAGAAAAGGAAAAGAAAAAAGAAAAGAAAAGAAGAAAAGAAAAGAAAAGAAAGAAAAGAAAAAAAGAAAAGAAAAGAAGAAAAGAAAAGAAAAGAAAAGAAAAGAAAAGAAAGAAAAGAAAAGAAAAGAAAAGAAAGAAAACAAAAATAAAAGTCTTATAGTTCTGGTCTCTAGGAAGAAAATGGGCACTAGTAGACACACACACTGTACAACTTCACTCCTTTTCTTCCCATATGCCTCTTCTGCTCATCTTTTCACCCCCAAGTACATCTTTCTATGCCCCCAAAGAGCAGAGCAGAGGGACCAGTTACATGTGATATGATGTGCAGAGCCACAGGTGAGATGACGAAGGGCAGGCTTGAAGTGAAAGTGACAGGTGTAGATGGAGAGATAGTGTCCACAAGGTCCAGTCTTTTGTAAATGGAAGTATTGAAAATAGCTTTTCATTAGGGTCTCACAGAGCTTCAGTGAGGTCTGGGCTATTTCCTTTCGCGGATGGACGTCTCAGAACAAAGGCATTCCTAAATTTCATCAGAAAAGTAAAACATATTTTTGATGTGAACAATTAAAAAATTAAAGTTGAGGCTGAATGTATAATGCTTTCAATCCTGTCTGTGTATCACGTGATAATTTATAGAACATCATTTCAAGATAAGGCTAAATGTATGGCCTTTGATGGATATAAGATATAACCAGTGAGTTCTCCTTCCTTTTTTTTACCTATTTTTGCTCAAATTCAGAGAGAGGTCAAACTATTCTTAGAAAGAAAGAACTATATAAAAGAAGGAAGCTAAACAAAAAGGAAAAGGAGAAAAAAATTAAAAAAAAAGAAAGGAAAAGAAGGAGAAGGAAGGAAAATAAAAACACAATGCATGATGTGGATGAGCTCTCATGGATTTTTTAATAGAAAACTTTATAGAGAGTAATAAAATAATGTTTGCTAAGTGATAATTGAAGCCCTTGGTACTGTTAATGGTATGAAATCAAAGGATAGTTTTTGCTTCCAGTCTCTAAGGAACTTCTAGCATGAGAGTAAAAACTAACCTATCTCAGGGCTAAAATCTGATACAAAATATATATACAACAAGGTCTGAGAGAAAGGAGAGGTTAATACAAGGGATCAATTCTCTCCGTTTGTAAAATTGAAAGTAAAATAATAATATAGCCTATGTTAGAATATCATTTCGGTATTATTGGTGAAGCATTTAGCTAAGTACTTGATGGAGTAAGCATTTAGCAATAGTGCTTATTAACTCATTAAATTGTATAACAGATATAAAGTGCCTTGATAAGTGGGCAAAAGGCAATCAAAAGACATTTATATTAGAAATACAAACTATAGCAACTATGATATATTATTTAATAGTTACTAAATTTTGAATGGGATGAAAAAGTTATGATTAAACTGACCATTTTGTTGCTAGCTACAAAAACAAGCCTCCTCCTTGGACAAGCAATATGGCAATACATAACATAAAAAAAAAGGTTATGTGATTTAATCAAGTATTCCAGGCTTAGCATTTATCTTCAAAAATAAAAGACACATTAACAAGCATAGGACTTTTGCTGTAATTACAACTGTTTTAGTATAAGACTGGAATCAGCTTAAAATTCAACAAGAGAGGAGTGTAGGAATGATTTGATATATTACAGTGCCATCAACCTGGTGGGATATTATATGTTATTAAACATGGTGATTAATCTACAGTGTTCAAATTGTAAAGTGTTTATTTTTAAAAACCCAAAACAATGAAGAGTACAATTATGAGACAATATGGATCAAAGTTAAAGATTTTAGGTATTGAGGACTTTCATCATCAAGGTAAATAGTGAGAGACCTGGAGGAGATATTTACAAAGTCTAAAGTTGACAAGGTATTACCTCAATTATCTCAATTATATTAAGAGTTGTCTCAAAAATAAAGTGAGAAGATCAATAGAAAATAGTCAAAGTCGGTATCTAGGCAATTCTCAGAATGCAGCACCTAACTAACTCTACATGGATGAAGTGATGCTCAACCGAAATATCAATGAGAGGAATAAAAATAAATGCAACATGCAATAGTGTAGTGACATTTTCTCGCCATCAACTTGCAAAATTGAGAATTATATAATGCTGTGTGAGGAGATGATGGAGGGACATGCTCCCTTCCGCTTTGTGGGAGTATGAAGTGGTGCACTCATTCAGAGGAAGTCTGGCAGCAGGATTCAATGGATTTATAAATGTGTGAATCTTACCTCCAAGGAATTCTTCATTCCTGAGTATATGCCCCAGAGGGAATACCTAACAGGTACATAGGGAGACGTATATGTATGGCTTATTAAAACGCTGTTTAGGAGATGGAAGGAGTTAGGGACAATTAGGGGTCCAGTGCAGACAGATGAAGTAAAACTTGGTGTATGTACACAATGGCAAAATGGGCAGCAGTTAGAGGAAACAAACCTACTTTAAATATATAGACACAGATGCATGTCCAAACACTAACACTGAATAAAAGTAATAAGAAACAGGATGAAGCTTATAACACAGAAGGACTGATGCAATTTAGGACACATTCACCTACACACAACTACACACTATTTACTAGAATGCCCACACACATAACCACATGAATATATGGAGAGTGGATTTGATGAACATACATTCTACGGGGGATTGAACTGAGTATTAGAAACTGAGAATAAAATAAAACCAGCTAGGAGTTTTGCCCAGAATGATGATAATGCAAGGCCACACATTGAACAGTAAAATCAACTCAATTCTGTGCACCTGATATTAAAAAAAAAAAAAAGGAAACTAAAATGTATATAACTTTAAGTGAGAAAAGGTGAAAGAATGGATAATTGTATGCAAACTGATTGAAATTAGAATAAAACAGGGTGCAAACTAATGTTTATATGAATTTAAACTAGAGCACAAAAATGATTTGCAAACTGATTAAAGTAACGGCAAATGAAACAAATACAAAATGGTGTACGCACAGATTGAAACTGCCTAAAAATGTACTTTGTGTGAGTTAGTTGGGGAAAGGGCCTTGTTCTGCTCCTCAGCTTTTTCTTGACACCACCTCCCAGGAAAAAAAAAATATAGGGATTATTTATGGGCAAAACCATCTTTATTTTCTGAAATTCCTTTCAGTATCTCCTCCTCTTCCATGCATGAGGCTTGAGGGTAAGATAGAAGCTCTCACCTCCTCTCCTGTCCCAAGACCCAGTGAAAGTAGAAGTGATAACTTAGACAAGTCCTTGGGTCCTTTTCTGTCCCTCTTTAGACTTTGTGTGCACATGACTGGTAAGGTAAGAGAGAGTCTTGACTTATTCATCCTGGGAAGAGTCCTTACTCCACCCTTGGTGCTAATTCCTTGAGCTGGTGTAATTGGTGATGAGGTCCAAGGAAAAGGAGGACACTAGGCTGGGTTAGCCAAAGTCAAAAAATCCTCCTGTCACCCTTTCAGAGTCCAACTCCCTGAGCCAGATTGTCCAATGGGGTGGGGACCAGTCCAGTCTCTTACAGCAGCCTTGCGTTTTACCTTCTGTCCTGTTCATGTTTCTCCTGGACCCTTCAAGGGAGTGTGGCTGCAGGGTCACTACACAAAAACAGTGTAGAAGGGGGTTCAAGGCCCTGCTTACTATTCCACAATAAAACACAATATCAGTCAAACACAGAACTTATTCTTTAAAGTTGAAATAGCTCTCTTAAGCAGCAGAATTATGGATAATTGTTTTCTTCAGTTTTACTTCTTTTAAACAAATATATACATATTCCATTACAGGCAGCAAACAAAAGCATACTTTATGGCCTATTGTTGGCCAGAGTGCCATTCCAGTAATGAATTGCATTAAACAATAACAAGTGTCCCATTGTGTAGCTAATTAGTACATTCATCCTTTATGGTTTTAACTGTTAATAACACAGTCATAAGTAAATGCCTTGTCTCCCAATCTGAGCACTTTCTACACATCTTTGTAGCTTGCATATCACCTAGCACAAAGCTAAGTAAATAATAGTAAGTATATGAGAAATAGGAAACATCCTAAAATGGAAATGATTATTTCTAAGTATCTCATCCGTAGAGAATGTCTAGTATCTTTCTCTACCTTTCTATCAACCTCATTTTTCCTTCGAGGTTTTTCCTGTTGCTGTTACATGAGGAATTCTTACTTTCTTTTTTCTAATTTCTCTTACCAACTCTGAGTTCATTTCATCTCCAAACGCGGCAAGTTCAACTTTTTATCTAACAGATGATTTTATTTGCCTTTTATTATTCTCAAATGATTTTTATCTGAGCAGCAAATATATTTCAAACTCCCCAGTCTTCAAAAATTATGCTGCCAATGTACTGTAGGGAGATTTTTACAGACTGCAAAATGAGAACACGCATCCCTTGATCTGCTAATTTCAAACATCAAGACCCATTATCTTACTTATTTGCATTTTTTTAGATTTCAAGTTCTGGGAGGACAAGAAGCACCACATTTAATATGATATGCAACAATATAGAATGTCGTGCTTTACCGGAAAACTATGATTATATTAAAAATAACGTTGATCACAGTAATAGCAGAGGGAAATTTTGTGGTCTTGTATCATAGGGCCTTCTTTTCCAAACAACAACAGTGACATAAGTTGAGGAGATGGAGAACTATCGTAGTTATGGACAAGGGAATTAAGGAACTTTTATTACCTTAGTTTCTTTCCACCATCTGCAATTTTAGCTTTCTGAAGATAACCTTCTTTTTCAACCATCTGCAAGAAGAATACATAAGTTAAAACTGTGACAAACCCTATGCATTATTATTTTGAATGAACCTATGCTTTCCAATAGTCATTGCAGTGATGGAAGTTTCCAGTCACAGAACTTCATTAATAATGCATATATAGCTTATGGGAAGTGCCTGCAAGATCATTGTCATTACAAGCCGTTATATATCCAAAAGAAAGATTACAAAGAGTAATGTGGATGATTTGTTAGACGGTGATACACCTTTACTCACTTTTCTTTCTGAGCACTGAAGTCACTTGCTTATAAAACTGATTAAAATGGCAAAACAAAAATAAATTTAATGCTTTTCTTAATTTTAAGGTTGATCAACCTTAGAAAAGTTCTTCCTTTTTGCTCCTAATCTTCACCACCTCGTGTATCTGCTGAGGCCAGGAAGTAGAAAGAATTCAGTGGAACCAAGTAACTGAGACAGTTGAACCATGAAAGGCATTTAAAACAGTGATAGTTCATGCATTTCGTTCAGTCACCAAGAAACACTATAGTAGGTGTTATTTTGTTATCTTCTTCCATAATGTGGGTTTGCTTCCTTTCCTATTACGTGCAACAATATAAAATGTAGTGCTTTATTGGAAAACTAATTATATTAAAAATAACGCTGGTCATAGTGATAGCAGAGGGAAATATTCTAGCCTATTTATTTACTTATAATTTCTTTATGTATTTATAAGCTATAAATTATCATTTATTGGCTTTCATTCCCAATGCAACTGCAAGTTTCTTAAAGGAGATTCAACAATTTGTGATAACTTCGCAGAGGAGTTCTAGGATAAATAAATACACAATGCAAATGGTGACTCCCAGCAAAGTCTTTAATAGATGTTTTAATTTCCAAGGACCCTATTGCCACTTTCCCCTGTCTTTCCCACACACCTTTATCTAAAGTCCTTACCCTGTGTTCTATCTTTTCACTCTAGATGAATTGCCCTCAACCTTCTCCCCCGCACTAAAAGCTAAAAGCTTTTAGAAGTCACCTGCCTAATATCAAAGGACCACATTCCCTCAATTCTGCCCTATATGCTTTCCCCCCTGACTGTAATACTCCACCCCACCATGTCTGCATCCCATAAACTCCTAAAGTAGATTTGATGTGATTTGTCTACTGTTAGAAGGTCCTTCCGAGATTCCTCTGCAATCTCTTTTAGGTGCCCCTATCACAAATCCCCATTTTCATTCTGCCATTATCACTATCATGGCACTTAATGGGTCACATTATCCATTTACAATAGTGTCCCTTATCTGCAGAGAATATCAAGACCACAAGACCCCCAGTGGATGACAGAAACCATGGATGGTACCGAACTGTACATATACTATGTTCTTTCCTATACATAGGTTCCTGAGATAAAATTTATTTTATAAATTAGACACTAAGAGATTAACAATAGCTAATAATAAATTGAAGTAATTATTACAATAATATACTGTGGTAAAAATTGAATGAATGTGGTTTCTCTCTCTCAAAATATCCTACTGTACTTCACTCACCCTTCTTCTGGTGATGATGTGAGATGATAAAATGCCTACATGAGGAGATGAATGAGGTGAATGATGTAGGCCTTGTGACATAGTATTAGGCTACTATTGACCTTCTAAAGATATGTTGGAAGGAGGATCATCTACTCCCAGACTGCGATGGACCCTGGGTAACTGAAAACATGGAAAGCGAAACTGCTGATAAGAGGGACTACTGTATGTGGTTGTACCTGCACCTGTGCTGGTTCTACATTTCACATCCGGGTTCCCAGCACCTACAGTACTTGCTGACACCAATAATCACAATTATAAATATTGTTTAAACAAATTAGTGAATGATGAATGAGTGACTATCTTAATTTTTCTAAATCTTTTTTTTTTTTTTTTTAAAGGCAGAGGCAGAGACATAGTCAGAGAGAGAAGCAGGCTCCTTGTGGGAAGCCTGATGTGGGACTCCATTCCAGGACCCCGGGATCATGACCTGAGCCAAAGGCAGATGCTCAACTACTGAGCCACCCAGGTGGCCCTTAAAAATCTTTACAGAAAACTGAAAAAGCCAAAAAAAAAAAAAAAAAACAAAAACCTATCTGCTTATGACAGGTGAGAGGCAGAGATATTTGGGGATAAATGAGTTGTCCCAAACCACTAAAATTTCACCAGTTAATGAATTGGCTATTTACAAGGCTCACTATGAGGTAGGTGAGATTTTTTCTGGTTTGTTCATTATTATATTCCTAATACGTAGCACAGTATTTGCCTTTAAAATCAATTTGATGAATACATTTTTAATAAATAGTGATGAAGATACTAATAATGATTCATAGCAGTTTTTCACATATCTACATTTCCAGAAAATTTCTTCTACTTCAGCATGTTCTACAGTATAAATGAGTTTACAAAGGTCTCCTGGATAATTTTTAGAATCATGATGTTCAATGGTGTATTTTTATACTTGGATGCATCTGTTTATTTGTTTTTCCCACCTTTTTTCTATATATACTGTCCTTTTTTTCTCAGCACCAGAAAATTTTGTTTGTCTATCCCCCGAAACCCATGTAATAAGTTCAGTGTTGAACTCTGGGCATCACTGGTTTCTACAAATGTTTGGAAGAAAAGTGTTTTCAGTAGCAATTAGCATCACAGAGATGTTCCCTTTCTTTAGTAATGTATATTGAGAAATTTTATTGTGTAACCATAGACAAAATTTATTATTTTATTAAAGTTTTCTTCTGATGATAATAAAATAGTTACCAAAAGTCTGAATTTATCTACCAAAAAGCTACAAAACTTTTCAACTCATCATAAAAATCAATGCATGCATTCTCAACTAAGAATATTGTTTTTTTCTCCAAAAAAACTCACTAAAAGACCACTGGGTGAATGTTTAGTGCCTGGAATATATTATTGATGGACATTTCTTTAAAAAGGGAAAAGAAATTCAAAAGGAAAAAAAAACTAATATTCTTTCAGAGAGAAACCAACACAAGCAGCTTGAGATGCATACTTTAAAATTCTCTCTCCTTGCATATGTAAGAGATAATTTTTCAGACACTCCTGGATCTTTTCAGGATACTGAGGTTGAGGCCAGGGGCTGAATTTCTCATGCTAAGGTTCTATTAGTGTGGCATTATTGTCATTAACCAGGCCAAACCAGTTCTCATGGTCTTGGGTCAATCCAGGAGAATTTCCAGGCATAAACCCAGAGAGGCCCCAGAAAAAGGAAAGAGGAAGAGGTGAATAGCAAGTTAATTTTCTTCTCCTATATCATCTTCCCAAGTCCAAGCTGCCTTTTAGGTCATTAGAGACAGCTAATAATCCTCCTACTATATATTCTTACCACACTTACTACTACCATACATGTTTATGTATCTACATGTACTGACATGTAGTTACATACATGTACAATTATCATGCACATGATCCCATTTCTGGGATTAGGTGTACATTTTCCCCTCAATTACCTCTTCCATGCATCATGTACACTCATTCATTCTTTCAACATATTTTCTGTTAGTAATATCTTCTTCCCCTTAAATACCAGCTGCTCTGGTCACAATGGGACCGCAAAGATTAATAGGACACACTTAATCTTATCGAAGCTATATGCTTGTGAGCTCACATTCAAAATACTCGTGTTCTTTCTTTTGAGGACTGGCTACCATACTCCCTTCTACTCGTCTCAGCGACTCAGGCCAGCTGCTGTCCTGGAATAGAAAATTCTAACCAGTTTTCCTACACTGAAAGTATTGCACTATTTTAAGTCCTCTGCCGGCATGCAAGAGTTCCATGAGGTAGATTTAATTACTTTATTATTTCTTTTCATGATACTTCAAAATAACTCACCATGTTTCAAGCACTAGAAATCAGTTATCCTGGAAGGTTCATGGGAGCTGAAAGAAGTATTAGAACAAGTAGAAGATTGCTATGTATTTTGTTTATGGATTTATATATACGGTTCCAGATTAATTATTCTATTTATTCCTACTTTATGTTGATCCCATGGTTTGAAGAGACAATAATCTTTAAATTAGAGTTGAATATATTGGTCATTTAAGGATCAGATGGTCTTATCTCTAGTAATTTACAAAATTATGTATAGCTTTATGTCTAAATTTAGGATACTATAGGCCAAGTTCTGAGCCAACTGGAAGTTTTTTAAAGTACAGGCACTCCCTGGACTTGTATATTTAAAAAAATTGTCAACCAATTCTTAGATGCTGAATCTGGTTTCTTGAGCTATTTGTCCAATGTCCCTTAGAAGCCCTATTTAATGTTAAGTGGCAGGGAAGATCAGCAATTTGTCCAGATTGGATGCCAGCCAGTCTGCTAGCATTGAAGAAGTACTCAGCAGACACAACTGTGCTGAGATATAGATGAGAAGAATGAATGGCACTGGGATACCCAGATAGCACCTGTTTATCAACCTAAGTTGGAGGCTATAGACAAGGCAGGAGTGCAGAAGACAACCTTTGATTAATGGTAACAATCGTGAAAGAAAGACCAGCCTGTAACCGTAAGTACAGACACCACAATTTATTATGTGAAGGCTTCATGTTGTTCTCAGATAAAAGAAGTCCGATCGAAAAGAACAAGCTCTCATCTACAGCAGGCCACCACAAGAATTCTGCTCAAATGCATCTTTATGAATAAAAATGAACTGAACCTAAGACTTCCCCCAAATTTTGATGAGAAGGGATTGACCTTTTTTTTTTTCGAGAAGGGATTGACTTTTAACACCAGAATCACACAGCTTTTATGCTTTACAGTATTTGCTCTGTCGATGTATTGAGATTATTGTTCTTTGACTCTTTGTTCTTTGTGTTTATTGGCAACCCTCTGACTCCTAATTCAGCTTCTGAGGTCCTCTGATATATATAACATGGGTGACTTAAGTAGTCAGTGTCAGTACATCTCCCATTATGACATATACATACACATATACGTCAGAGCTCTTGTTTCTATATCAGCTCCTAACAAATTTGGCTACTAGGAGATAGTTCCCAGGGATCCCGATCATTGAGAAATGAAACCTTTCTAGCTTCACAAAGCTGAGGCAGGCCCCATTCCTGAACTGAAGTGTGCCTTTTAAAGTAGTGCTGCCCTGTGAAACTTTCTGTATGACTGACTGACCTCCCTCTGAGAAAGCTCTGCATCATCTCTTTATAACCACAACCCTGTGCCACTAGAATTCTCAAACAGATTTAGTTTTTACTTACTTTCCAATCTAATAGTAAGGTACCTGCCACGTTCTTTCTGAACTTTTTATAGATCTCAGTGCTTTGCAGACAATCTTGTTTGTTTGGATGACTTCTACTAACAAGTACACATCTGGTTGTATCATTTTACCCCCAAATGCTGCTTCTCTTTTTTTTTCTTAATCTTTTCTTCACTTTCCACTATCTGCAGAAATAGGTATTTCTTCTTTCTATTGGTTTTATTTTTTTTACTTAATTTTTAATTTTTTTAAATTGTATTTATGTAAAGTGTACGAGATGGGCGCCTGGCTGGCTCAGTCGGTTAAGCGCCTGCCTTTGGCTCAGGTCATGATCCTGGGGTCCTGGGATCAAGTCTCGCATCAAGCTCCCAGCTCAGGGGAGTCTGCTTCTCCCTCTGCCCCTCCCCTCACTCATTCTCTCTCTCACTCCCTCTGTCTTTTGCAAAAATAAATTTTAAAAATCTTACAAAAAATAAAGTGTACGACAGGATGTTTTAATATACACAGTGAAATGATAATTACTATAGTCAAGTTAATCGACATATCCATCTCCTCACATAGTTACCTTTTCAGGTATTTCTTATGGTGAGAGCACCTGTGATCTACTCTTTTAACAAATTTCCAGTATACACTTCAATATTATTAACCATAATCACCATGCTATATATATCCATCCTACCTATCTCCACTGGCTTTCCTTCCGGTGACATTGTTTTCAGGTTGCACCACTCTCTTCTGTGGGACTCACTGCCTGCATTTTTCTTCTCAGTCTCCAGTTATTTCTATATTGACTCTAGCTTTATTGCAATATCAGATAGGCAGACCGTGTTTATGGACTTGCTGTGGACACAAACCATTAGCCACGGAAACAAAAGCAGAGGGGGGGGGAAATCACCTTAAAAATCCAGCTTATCTGTATATCACATAAAGCTCTAATTTTTTTTTAAAGTTAAATGCTTAATTTTAGAACTACTTTACATATAGCCCAAGAATGAAATATGGTGTTTTGGCCTAACATAAATACATAATTTACTGTGTATATACTTTTAAAGAGTGGTAAACCAAACTTCAAGTTGGATCCAGTGATTACATGAAGAGGAGAGCAGAAGAAAAGCAAAGAAAAATGATTCTCTGTCATACACGAGCGGTGTCTGGAAAGAGCAACCAAGCCTTCTCAGAGAGGCTGGTCTTGATTTCAGGTCTCAGAGTTAGGCATGGTTTGCCCATTGCAACTTATTTACACCTATTAGTATATATGTTGTGCAACGCTTTTGAGCACATCCTGCCCCTCTTACTTTCTCGGAGGAAGAGAGAACACGTAGGGCTTGGGGGTTCTGCTGAATGTCTTGAACCGTTTTTCAAATGCTGGGTTTGGCAAAGCACATATTATGCTTTGCCAAATGCTTTTCCCCATCATTTTAAACCCCTGTGTATTTCAAGGGAAATTTTACCCACATGTCTCTGATTTATTTACCCCTAACTCATCAAAATGTCATCTTGCAAAAGCTGCTATTGGATGTTTAAGAACTCCCGTGGCTTTTTTCCTGAGCCTTTCATCTTGTAACCAGTGTGTTTCATTTGGCCTCCACCAAACAAGGCCGGGTTCTGTTTGGCAAACTGGCTGATGATGAGGGTACATCTTTGTGTCTCAAGAGTTTTCTTCAGTATTCTGGGGGTTTTTCCTGTATCCCTCCTCTCCTTCCTCATCCTCCATTTCTTTCTCCTTCCCTAAATTATATTTCTTTGTGTCCTTGATTTAAATACGTTGCTCTTTCTTTGTCTGTCATTGGAATTCAGAAAGGAATGGCCTTCCCGGTTCCTGTCTGGGCAATTTATTAGCGTAATTCAATTGTTTTGTTATAACCTAATTTTGGTCTGGGCAGTAAGGAAGAAAGCATTGCTCAATGTTAATAGCCTTTGTTGGTGGTGGTGTGTGTGTTCTTTTTCTCTACTCTAGAGTTAAATGAAATTCAAATGTGGATGGGAGATGTTATTGTAACCTATTTCTGTCTTTTAATGGCTTCTAATCTCCTTACCATCACCTCAAGGCCCTTCATCATCTGAGTACTGCCTCCCTCTCTCTGCACCCCAACCCACTTCCCTTGTTCACTACATTCGAGCCAGTATGACAGTTGTGTAGTTTTTTAAGATGGACTAACTTTGTTCTGATCTCTAGACCTTTGCACTTGCCGTTCACTTGCTGTTCCTCGGGTTCACAGTCTCCTCTTCAAGTTCTTTCTTGACAAACCCTATGTATCCTGCAATCTCAATTTAAATGCTCCTTTCAAAGAATGCTTTTATGACTACTTAATCCAGGGTAGGCTAGCCCCTGTTTCATAGAAATTTATTTTTCTGCTGCCATAGCACGTTTTGTGATTTGCATTTAAAGAATGATGCCTTCCTTTACTAGATTAAGCTTCTCTTCATTCCGAGATTGAAAGTTCCTGGAGAAAAGGACATGACTATTTAGCATATCACTGCATACTCTAAATTTAGCATAGCACCTAGCACAGGGATGGCCCCAACAAATACAGGACGTTAATAAAGGAAGGGCGCAGGAAACAACAACCCAGGAGACGATTTCTATTGAAGTCATTAAATTATATAACTTGTTATTAACACACTACCAACTTGAAGATCCAGGGGAATGTTATTTTATCTTACTAAAGTAAAATTTTGAAAGCCTGAAGAGCTTTTGGGATTTTTTTTTTTTTTTTTTTTTTTTTTTGCGATTTAAGGAAAGCATAGCCTGATCAATAGAATTATTCCCCCAAAGTGGCTGTCCTTTGTTTTAAAATAAGAAAACACTGTATGCTTACAATGTCTTTCATCCTCAAAACCCTCACAAGTATTAATTAATCCACAAAATGATATCTGGCTCCAAAAGGTAGAATCTGAGACTTAAGGTTTATCTGCAAAAGCCTGCTTTGCCCCCAAGCCATGGCAACTTCCTGAGCTCCGTCCTACAAATCCTCCCAGCTCAGGAGGCAGCAGATGATTCTCTAAAACCTGCCACAGGCTTTTGACTCCTGCAGGGTTATCCATAGACTGTCTCATACTCTTTTGAAAAAAATAAAGATGATAAAAATTTAGCATGTTATAAACATGGTTATTTTTGTCAAGCATTTCTTTGAGGGAAAAAGGGAAAGTGCCCTGAAAATAATTAGGTATCATGAACAGTTACAACATGAAATACGCAAGATCCGGAAACAAACACATAATAGTATATTTGACATTTTGTGTTGAAAATCGTTGCTGCATTATAGCATTTGTTAAGCAACCATACAGATTCCCAGAAAATAATTTAGGTCTCTTGCACTGATAGCATATGGATTTGTATACCATGTGGCATGAATGACGTCACCTGTCAGTGAACTGGGTGGTTTCCGCCATGAGATTTTAGACTCCAGCAAGAAATGTATTTTTGCCAGTATTCAGAACAAATGCATTATGCTTCTGTTTAACCAGGTTGATCATTATCTACTTCATTATAGGGGCCATTGAGAAGTGAAGCCTGGCTACTGGAGAGTGATAGCATCTATTGGCGTACCCACCATGGCAGATTCCACTTTTAAAAAGTGAATCATTTTTCTCCAAGGGGATAGATCTAATGATGCACTTTTGCCAGTTATGTTTAAAGCCAAGGTTTCTCATGGTTTCTAGAAAATGTTCAGGGGAGTTCTGAAATCAAGGAAATGGGATTTATACAGCAAAAAATGTTGGACATAAATAAGCTAAAAAATCCATATGGTAAAAATAATGACTAATAATCTAACTTAAAGAATTTTATTATTTTCTAAAATGTTTCAATGTATATTATTGCATGTTTAATAGGTCATCCTGGTTGGTACTGCTAAGGGAAACTATTGCGAGAACCTCTGGCTGAAGCAATAGTGGAAGGGAGGAGATTAGTAGAGATGAAAGTGAGGAACATAACCGTATTTTTGAGGAAAAGTATGTGTGTCTAGGTAAATATAATATAAGGTTAGATTAGTCAAACATAAAGAAAACTTTATAGGTTTTAGAAAATAATTCAAGTCTTGGTATGAATGATAATGGATAGTTAAAAGTTAATCAGGGGTGCTTAGGTGACTCAGTCAGTTAAGCAACCGACTCTTGATTTCAGCTCAGGTCATGATCTCAGGTTCGTGAGATTGAGCCCCACGTTGGACTCTGTGTTGGGCGTGGAGCCTGCTTGGGATTCTCTCTCTCCCCCTGGCCATCCATGCCTCCTCCTCGGCAGGTTTTAGAGAATCTCTCTCACAAAGAACTTCTATAAATAGCAGGCATATATTTATTAACATCTAAATTGACAATATACTTTTAATACACCATTAACATCTTATTATTAAATCAGTTGACAAACATGTCTTTTCTGAACAAGTCCTGGTGCCAAAAGCAATGTAAGACGAAGTATGAAATAATAAAGAAAATATAAGTCCTGATCCCTAACTTCAAAGCATTACAGTGTAGCCATGGAACAAGCCTATTACCCATGAACTGAGGGTGAACAACACAAAAGAGTGCTGAGATGAGGATAACAGTTGTCACAGAAAACCCAAGTTCCCTCAGGGTAAAAGATGTGTCTTAATGATGTTACCATCCCTGGTTTGAGGGTGTATATTTGGGAGTAGATAATAAATAAGATAAGTCAGAGACCATGAGAGAAATCTATAAATTTGATGTCATAGAGAATTAGAGGCTGTTGGATGCTTTCACAAGGAAAATGAAGAAAGTACTGTTTCCTGAAGATTGGTATGGAACTGCTACACAGGATCAGTGGGAGGGGCACAATGGAGTCCAGGGGAGGGGTGGGGGTGCCATCACAAGCATTTGAAGGCCTGGGCAAAATGGAATTCTATTTAATGGAACATGAGTGGCTATTTAATTCACTGAAGCTCCATAAGAAAACGGTTTACTCATAGTCATATGAGGAAAGTGTTTCAAAGAGAGTTATCAGGGCAGCCCAGGTGGCTCAGCGGTTTAGCGCCTGCCTTTGGCCCAGGGCCTGATCCTGGAGACCTGGGATCGAGTCCCATGTCAGGCTCCCTGCATGGAGCCTGCTTCTCCCTATGCCTGTGTCTCTGCCTCTCTCTCTCTCTCTCTCTCTCTCTCTCTCTCTCTCTCTGTCTCTCATGAATGAATAAATAAAAGCTTTTAAAAAATCATTTAAAAAAAAGAGTTATCAACTGGGTTAATTTCTCAGGTCTGGGCACCCTGGTGGTCCTGGTGGCTCAGTGGTTGAGCACCTGCCTTTAGCTCAGATCATGACCCTGGGGTCCTAAGATCTAGTCCCACATAGGGCTCCCTGCAAAGGGCCTGCTTCTTCTTCTGCCTATGTCTCTGCCTTTCTCTGTGTCTCATGTCTCTGCCTTTCTCTGTATCTCTCTCATGAATAAGTGAATAAAATCTTAAAAAAAAAACAAAAAACTGCTCAGATCTAATGAGAAAACTGGGACTTTACCTATGGATTTAGCAATATGGAAGCAATTGATGACCTTGATAGGAGATTAGCAGTTGAGATAAAAGCCTAAATGGAGTTGGTTCAAGAGATAAAGGAGAAATTGACAACAAAAAAGGTAGTCAATCCTTGTAAGGAATTTTTATTCTAAAACAAAGAAAGTAGTGGAGCAATGGCTAGAGTAGAGATGAGGGATCTAGAAGATGAACAATGAAAGAGAGAACTGAACTAGAAAAAGAAATATTTTTGGTGTTGAGGATGAGAAAGCCCAAAGATAATAGGGATGGAATAGCAGGGAAAAGCTAGAAATCAAGTCATCTCAGTGCAGTGTCCTATAAGCCCATGAAACTGGAAGCATGTTGGCCAATGTGAAATTTAGCAGGAAGGATAAGCATAAAGAAAAATGGTGTTATGTTTATCAAAAATGAATCATTAACAGAAAGAAGTGTCAGAACATATCAGGAAAGTTGGGCTTATGTGTTTTTAAGATATCTCTAATATTTCATTCATGTTATTTGCAATGTTTCAGGCACTTTTCTAGTCATTAGGATAAAACAATAAACAAAAATGGAAACAAAAAATTCCTGCTTTAGTGGGCTTAGAATCTACTGGTAAGGGATTAATTTTTTCCTTTAAAAAATTATTCATTTATTTTAGAGAGAGAGAGAGAGAGCATGAGTGGGAATGGCAGAGGAAGAGAGAGAGAGAAACTCAAGCAGACTCCACACTGAGTGCAGAGCCCAACACAGGGCTTGATCTCATGACCCTGAGATCACGATCTGTGCTAAAGCCAAGAGTCAGATGCTCAACCAACTGAGCCACCCAGGCACCCTAGGATTAAATTTTTCTTTAAAAAAAAATTGTCAAAAGTACAATAGGTCCCAAATAATCTCTGCTTCCTGTAATTCACAGCTTTGTGTTGTCCCTTCTTGAGTATAGACTGGACTTAGTGACTTGATTCTGACCAAGAGAACATGGAAAAGTTGACAGGATATCACTACTATGATTAGGTTACAAAAGATTTCACCTTCTGTCTCGCTAGCAGAATTGCTAGCATGGCTCTACTGGTGAGGCCCATATGACAGGGAACTGAGAGCAGCCTCTGGACCACATTCCTGGAGGAACTGAACCCTGCCAACAATCATGTGCATGAACAGGAAAGCAGATCCTTCCCCAATCAAACCTTCAGATGTGACTCCAATTCCTACTTAAAGTTTGATTGAAATCTTTTGAAGAACTGTGAACCAGAGGACTCTGGCACAGCTAAGCCATCCCTGGATCCCTGACCCACACAAATATGAGATAATAATGCATGCTATTTTAAGTTGTTGAGTTTAGGAATAATTTATTCTGCAGTAGTAGGTAAATAATACAGAATTACAGGGAAATAAACTTACCAACTGTTCCAATGGAGTAATGACATCTTTCAAGACATGCTGTGAATGATTCCTTCTGTGTCGGGATATCTGCAAAAATATTGACATTAGATATTTTTTATACTTTTTTCTCCAAAAAAAGAAACTATATATATATATTTTTTTAAGATTTTACTTATTTATTCATGAGAGACACACAGAGAGAGGCAGAGACATAGGCAGAGGAAGGAGAAGCAGGCTCCATACAAGAAGCCCAATGTAGGACTCGATCCTGGGACTCTGGGATCATGCCCTGAGCCGAAGGCAGACACTCAACACTGAGCCACCCAGGTATCCCTATAAATGGTTTTAAAAAGCATATTTTCATAAAAGTACACAGGTAAATAACCATATTAAGATTCATTTAAGGAGTCAAACAAAGTAGATCTAAAATGGAAAGTAAATGTTTAGACATTGACCAATTTGTACTCAAAGATTTCTGGCTCCAACAATATCTCCTATTCCATGTAACTTTGACGCTCCTCTTATCAAGGGGTGGGGTCTATGTTCTTTCATTTTGAACCTGGCTAGAGCTTTATGCCTTCTTCAGTCAAAAAATAGAGCAGAAGGGACACTACATGACTTAAAATTTTAGAGCATAAAAATGTCATGCATTTCCTCCTTATTCTCTGAGAACCCTCAAATTTGGAAAATACTCACCCTGTTGGGTGAAGATGAAGTCCAAATCATCTCACACAGAAAGATCACAGGGAGAGACCTCATAGGGTTTCTGGCTAAGAGACTAGCTGAGGTTCTAGCAGAAAGTATCAACTGCCAATCATAGGAGTATAGGTATTTTCTGATGGTTCCCTCTGCCAACCATTGAGTCAGCCCCATGCTTCAAGTCCGAATAGAAGCCTCAAACACTGTGTAGTAAAGACAAGGTGTTCCTGCTGTATCTTATCTGAATTTTTTATGAGATTCTGTAGGCATAAAAAAATCATTGCTTTATACCTCTATATTTCATATCTCCTTTTACAGATGTATTTAAATACATGATAATCAATGGATTAGTGTTTTTGGAACAAAATTTTTAAATGCCTATTCTTGTTTCTGCCAAAGATGCATCACAGACTGATTCTGTAATAAAACAAAAAAAGAGAAAAAGAAGGAATTTATAATGAAATATTGTATTGTTTGATAATTTAAACCAAAGCTCCAATTAATAATACTATTTTACTAGACAGGATTTTTCCAGTATTTTACATGAAGGGAGGTGGGTAAGGCAAAAGAGACAAGGAAGTAGGAAAAGGAGAAATGAGAGAGAGAAAAAGAGAGGCTGGGATGAGTTGAGGTAGTAAGGAAATAAAGCAGTCCTGAGAACTGTCTGGAAAAGAACTTTGGATGCCATTGACTCTGGTTATTGGCACATGTAACTGACTGAACAGATTCAATCAATGTCTTTTAAGATTTTGAGAGAATTGCATTAGCAAAGAGACCAGAGGCCTTGCCTCAAAAACCTGTGACTCTATACAACCCTTGCACCCCATATTTGCTCCACAAAACCGAATTGTAAGGCAATACAACTTCCAAGGGAGCCATTCTCTTCAAAGCTCACATTCAATGTGGCCAGGGGGTGGGGGTGGGGGATAACCAGAAAGGAAAAGCCTCCAGAAAGCAGAGCCAGAAACCTTGGAGAACAATGGGCATGGGGAATTATGCCAGAAAGGAGAACCAGGAGAGCGAGGAACTGACTCTGCTGCCGGGGCAGGAGTCTCACAGGCCTGCCCAGCAGATTTTAATAATCATTTGGGTCAAGTGACTGTTGGCCATTTACCATTTATTTCCTTTACAAATGAGAGGAGTTTGTGTGTTTGTTTCCAGTTACCAAGCTCTTGTCCACCATCGTCTATTGGATGTGATAGGGAAAACAGAACAGAGAATTCATTTCTTCGGGTTCTAAACCTTGAACCCCCTAGAAAGAAATTGGCTTGGTAAAGAAAATTATTTATAGCTATTCCGCTCTTGGAGTTTGATGTAGTAACTGCATGGGTCTTGGGGTCATCTTCTTTGGGGAGGCACATAGATGCATTTCTAAGTGTTGGAAGACAGGTGCAAACCGATGTATGGTGAGGGAGGGGATGACTGTAGCAGACCCCAGTCCCTGCTCATCAAAATTCTGTCCTTTCTCCAGGGCCTATCTCTAGACTGCATTTCTCAACCTGCCTTGCAGTGAGGAGGGGCCACGTGACTCGTTCAGAACAACCGGATCTGAGCAGAACCCATGAGCAGCTCTTCCCATTCAAAGCTAGTAACCAGGGCGTGTTTCCCCTCCCTCCCTGCTGCCTCCTCATGCACTGGCTTCCAGGGAACACTGAAGGAGGCCCTGCAGGAGGCTGACGATGCAAGATGGAAGAAGACTGAATCATCATGTGGAGAAAAGCCAAACATTGGCCAGGAAAGCTCATTTTGTGTTATTTAGTAAACCTTTTATTTTGGACTAATTTTATACTTAGAGAAAAGTTGTAGAAAGTAAGGAAAGTTCCTGTAGAAAATTTCCTTTTTAACTGCTTCAGTGTGAGAAATAAACTTCTATTTCTTGGAGCCATTGTGTATTGTAGAGAATTTTACAGCTCCTAGCATTATCCTAAATAAAACAACCATAGCTGATCTTAATTCACATTGAAATGAATATGTGTGTATATATATATATATATATATATATATATATATATATATATTCACATATATGTTAGGTATTAAAACCTTTTAAGGAACCAGGCATTTATTTTGTACTGCTGTGCATTTGGAACTTGACTTCTGTTAACTATTAGTCATTAAACTAAGGTTTATTATCTTCACTGAAAATTTAATATAAATGTCTTACGTAAAACTTACAAGAGTGGAAGAGTTCTGGGATTTTTTTTTTCTTGTTCCATTTCCATGAAACTTGTTGGATTTCCAGTCTTGGGCTAAAAATCATTCTCCTAGCATATGTTACCTCAAGCTTTAAATGTTAGAGAAAGTAGTATCAAGTAATGTCTCCACAGCATTGATGAATAAGCACCTGGACTTCCCTTTGTGTCAGTTTAACCATTTCTTCTATGATGAACCCATGTCTTCCTTTATCCTACCACTTCTAGATTGTGGTGGGTGTATTGACCTACCAGCCTCTAAATATTATCTTCTAGTCACTAGGAAGTTGTCCTATAAGGCAATGTTTTTAAAATGTGTTGTGTATATATTGCCAGGGGCACAAGAGATTATTTTAGCTGATGAACGTCTTAATTATCATACACACAGTCTTAAGGTTTAGCAGAAAATTTTACACAGAAAGCCATTTATTAGTGGTATGAATACATTTTCCATTAAAATAGAGTAAAGGGGTGCCCAGGTGGCTCATTTGATTAAGCCTCTGCCTTTGGCTGAGGTCATGATCCCAGGGTCCTGGGATCCAGCCCTGCATCAGGCTTCCTGCTCAGCAAGGAATCTACTTCTCTCTCTCCCCCCATTGCTCATACTCTCTCTCTTTCACTCTCAAATGAACAAATAAAATCTTAATAAAAAAAAGAGTAAAATAAAATAAAGTGTAAATAATACAATTAAGTAAGTACTATATAATGTGCAATATGGAGAAAAAGTCCACAAACATAACAAGTAAATGACTGAAATTTTTGGGAAAAAATTATTTAAATATTTAATTTTTTCTTTACTTTTTTATACATATTTTTTATTGAAGTTTTATTTGCCAACATGTAGTATAGCACCTAATGCTCATCCTGTCAAGGATAGTATCCTAGTATTCTGTGATCCTAGTATAGCACCTAGTCCTCCTCAGTGCCCATCACTCAGTCACCCCATCCCCCCACCTGCCTCCCCTTCCACTACCCCTTGTTCGTTTCCCAGAGTTAGGAGTCTCTCATGTTTTGTCCCTTTTTCTGATTTTTCCCACTCAGTTCCTCTATAATTCCTTTAACTATTTTTTATATTCCCCAAATGAATGAGACCATATAATGTTTGTCCTTCTCCAACTGACTTACTTCACTCAGCATAATACCCTCCAGTTCCATCCATGTTGAAGCAAATGGTGGGTATTTGTCATTTCTAATGGCTGAGTAATATTCCATTGCGTACATAGACCACATCTTCTTTATCCATTCATCTGTTGATGGACACCAAGACTCCTTCCACAGTTTGGCTATTGTGGACATTGCTGCTATAAACACTGGAGGGCAGGTGTCCTACCATTTCCCTGCATCTGTATCTTTGGGGTAAATCCCCAGCAGTGCAATTGTTGGGTCATAGGGCAGATCTATTTTTTAACTCTTTGAGGAACCTCCACACAGTTTTCCAGAGTGGCTGCACCAGTTCACATTCCCATCAACAGTGTAAGAGGGTTCCCTTTTCTCTGCATCCTCTCCAACATTTGTGGTTTCCTGTCTTGTTAATTTTCCCCATTCTCACTGGGGTGAGGTGGTATCTCATTGTGGTTTTGATTTGTATTTCCCTGATGACAAGTGATGCAGAGCATTTCCTCATGTGCTTATTGGCCATGTGTATGTCTTTGGTGAAATGTCTGTTCATGTCTTTTGCCCATTTCATGATTGGATTGTTTGTTTCTTGGGTGTTGAATTTGATAAGTTCTTTATAGATCTTGGATACTAGCCCTTTATCTGATAGGTCATTTGCAAATAGCTTCTCCCATTCTGTAGGTTGTCTTTTAGTTTTGTGGACTGTTTCTTTTGCTGTGCAGAAGCTTTTTATCCTGATTAAGTCCCAATAGTTCATTTTTGCTTCTATTTCCTTTGCCTTCATAGATATATCTTTCAAGAAGTTGCTGTGGCCAAGTTCAGAAAGGGTGTTGCCTGTGTTCTCCTCTAGGATTTTGATGGATTCTTGTTTCACATTTAGATCTTTTATCCATTTTGAGTTTATCTTTGTGTAAGGTGTAAGAGAGTGGTCTAGTTTCATTCTTCTGCACGTGGCTGTCCAATTTTCCCAGCACCATTTATTGAAGATACTGTCCTTTTTCCAGTAGATAGTCTTTCTTGCTTTGTTGAATATTAGTTGACCATAGAGTTGAGGGCCCATTTCTGGGTCCTCTATTCTGTTCCATTGATCTATGTGTCTGTTTTTGTGCCAGTACTACACTGTCTTGATGACCACGGCTTTGTAATACAACCTGAAATCTGGCATTGTGATGCCCCAGCTATGGTTTTCTTTTTCAATATCCCCCTGGCTATTCGGGGTCTTTTCCAATTCCACACAAATCTTAAGATTATTTGTTCCAACTCTCTGAATAAAGTCCCTGGCATTTTGATAGGGATTCCATTAAATGTGTGAATTGCCCTGGGTAGCATTGACATTTTCACAATATTAATTCTTCCAATCCATGAGCATGGACTATTTTTCCATCTCTTTGTGTCTCCCTCAATTTCTTTCAGAAGTGTTTTGTAGTTTTTATGGTATAGATCTTTACCTAAGATTTACCTTTTGGTTAGGTTTATTCCTAGGTATCTTATGCTTTTGGGTGCAACTGTAAATGGGATTGACTCCTTAATTTCTCTTTATTCAGTCTCATTTTTAGCGTATAGAAATGCCACTGATTTCTGGGCATTAATTTTGTATCCTGCCACACTGCTGAATTGCTTTATGAGTTCTAGAAATCTTGGGGTGGAGTCTTTTGGGTTTTCTATGTACAGTATCATGTCATCTGCAAAGAGGGAGAGTTTGACTTCTTCTTTGCCAATTTGAATGCCTTTTATTTCATTTTGTTGTCTGATGGCTTAGGCCAGGACTTCCAGTACTATGTTGAATAGCAGTGGTGAGAGTGGACATCCCTGTCGTGTTCCTGATCTTAGGAGAAAGGCTCCCAGTGTTTCCCCATTGAGAATAATATTTGCTGTGGGCTTTTTATAGATTGCTTTTAAGATGCTGCGGAATGTTCCCTCTATCCCTACACTCTGAAGAGTTTTGATCAGGAACGGGTACTGTATTTTGTCAAATGATTTATCTGATCTATTGAGAGGATCATATGGTTCTTGTCTTTTATCTTATTGATATGATCTATCACATTGATCGTTTTATGAGTGTTGAACTAGCCTTGCATCCCAGGGATAAATCCCACTTGGTCATGGTGAATAATCTTTTTAATGTACTGTTGAATCCTATTGACTAGCATCTTGTTGAGAACCTTTGCATCCATGTACATCAGGGATATTAGTCTATAATTCTTTTAGTGGGGTCTTTGTCTAGTTTTGGAATCAAGGTGATGCTGGCCTCATAAAACGAGTTTGGAAGTATTTCAGCCCTTTCTATCTTTCAGAACAGCTTTAGTAGAATAGATATTATTTATTCTTTAAAAGTTTGATAGAGGGCAGCCCGGTGGCTCAGTGGTTTAGTGCCACCTTTAGCCGAGGGCATGATCCTGGAGACCCAAGATCGAGTCCCACATCAGGCTTCCTGCTTGGAGACTGCTTCTCTCTCTGTGTGTGTCTCTGCATCTCTCTCTCTCTCTCTCTCTCTCTCTCTCTCTCATCTCTCATGAATAAATAAATAAAATCTTTTTTAAAAAGTTTGATAGAATTCCCCTGAGAAGCCATCTAGCCCTGGACTTTTGTGTCTTGGGAGGTTTTTGATGACTGCTTCAATTTCCTCCCTGGTTATTGGCCTGTTTGGGTTTTCTATTTCTTCCTGTTTCAGTGTTGGTAATTTGTGGTTTTCCAGAAATGCATCCATTTCATTTGTTGGCATATAGCTGCTCATAATACGTTTTAAAAATCGTTTGTATTTCCTTGGTATTGGTTGTGATCTCTCCTCTTTTACTCATGATTTTATTAATTTGAGTCTTTTTCTTTTTAGTAAGGGTGGCTAATGGTTTATCTATCTTATTAATTCTTTCAAAGAACCAACTCCTTGTTTTGTTGATCTGTTCCACAGTTCTTCTAGTCTTTATTTCATTGAGTTCTGTTTGAATCTTTATTATCTCTCTTTTTCTGCTTGTTAGGTTTTACTTGCTGTTCTTTCTCAGTTCCTTTAGGTGCAAGGTTAGCTTGTGTATTTGAGTTTTTTTCCAATTTTTGGGGGGAAACTTGTATTGCAATGTATTTCCCTCTTAGGACTGCTTTTGTGTATATCTCAAACATTTTGAATGGTTGTATCTTCGTTTTCATTAGTTTCCATGAATCTTTTTAATTTTTCTCTAATTTCCTGATTGACCCATTCGTCTTTCAGCAGGATGCTCTTTAACCTTCACATGTTTGAGTTTCTTCCAAATTTCTTCTTGTGATTGAGTTCTAGTTTCAAAGCATCGTGGTCTGAAAATATGCAGGGGACAATCCCAATCTTTTGATATTGGTTGAGACCTGATTTGTGACCCAGTATGTAGTCTATTCTGGATAAAGTTCAATGTGCATTTGAGGATGTGTTTTCAGTGGTGTTCGGATGCACAGTTCTGCAAATATCTGTGAAATCCATCTGGTCCAGTGTATCATTTAAGGTCCTTGCTTCTTTGGTGATGTTCTGCTAAGAATATCTGTCATTTGCAGAAAGTTCTGTGTTGAAGTCTCCTACTATTAGTGTATTATTATCTAAGTATCTCTTTACCTTGGTTATTAATTAATTGATATACTTGGCAGCTCCCACATTAGGGGCATAAATATTCATGATTGTTAGGTCCTCTTGTTGGATAGATCCTTTAAGTATAATATAGTGTTTCTCTTCATCTCTTACTATAGTCTTTGGGATAAACTTTAATGTATCTGATAAGATAGGTACATTACATGTACCTGAAAGAGGATGGCTACCCCTGCTTTCTTTTGAGGACCACTTGAATGGTAAATGGTTCTTCACCCTTTCATTTTCGGGCTGGAGGTGTTCTTAGATCTAAAATGAGTCTCTTAAAATAAAATAAAATAAAATAAAATAAAATAAAATAAAATAAAATAAAATAAAATGAGTCTCTTGTGGACAGCAAATAGAAGGGTCTTTCTTTTTTATCCAGTTCAATACACTGCATCTTTTGATGGGATCATTTAGCCCATTCAAGTTCAGAGTAACTATTGAAAGATATGAATTTAGTGTCATAGTATTACCTATACTGTCCTTGTTTTTGTGAATTGTTTCTTTGGTCCCCTCCCCCTTTTTTGTATTTTTTTATTGGAGTTCGATTTGTCAACATATAGCATAACACCCAGTGCTTATCCCGTCAAGTGCTCCCTCAGTGCCCGTCACCCAGTCACCCCAACCCCCCGCCCACCTCCCCTTCCACTACCCCTTGTTCATTTTCCAGAGTTAGGAGTCTCTTATGTTCTGTCTCCCTTGGATTCCCTTTTTCTTTCACAGGGTCTCACTTAATACTTCTTGCAGAGTGAGTTTGGTGGTCACATATTCCTTCAGTTTCTGCCTATCCTGGAAGCTCTTTATCTCTCCTTCTATTCTGAATGAGAACATTGCTGAATAGAGTATTCTTGGCTGCATGTTCTTCTCATTTAGGACCCTGAATATATCCTGCCAGCCCTTTCTGGCCTGCCAGGTCTCTGTGGACAGGTCTTCTGTTAACCTAATACTTCTCCCCATATAAGTTAGGGGTCTCTTATCTCTCGCTGTTTTAAGGATTTTCTCTTTATCTTTGCAATTTGCAAGTTTCACTATTAAATGTTGAGGTGTTGAACGTTTTTTATTGATTTGGAGGGGGGAGGGCTCTCTGTCTCCTGGATTGGAATGCCTGTTTCCTTCCCCAAATTAGGGAAGTTCTCTGTTATGATTTATTAAATATCTCTCTCCCTCTTGGCATCTTCTGGAACCCCAATTATATGTAGATTCTTCCTTCTGAGGCTATCATTTATTTCCTTTACCTTTCCTCATGATCTCTTAATTGTTTTTCTCTTTTTTCCTCAGCTTCCTTCCTTACCATCAATTTGTCTTCTAGGTCACTCACTCTCTCTTCCACCTCTTTAACCCTAGCCGTTAGGACATCCAGTTTGGATTGCATCTCATTTAATTTATTTTTAATTTTGGCCTGATTATATCTAAATTCTGCATAACAAAGTCTCTAGAGTCCTTTATGCTTTTTTTTCCAGAGCCACCAGCAGCTTTATAATTGTACCCCTGAATTAGCTTTCTGACTTTGAATTGTAATCCCTATTCTGTCACTCTGTGGGAGAGAGTACTGTTTCTGATTCTTTCTTTTGTGAGGAATTCTGTCTTCTAGTCATTTTGCTCAGTGCAGAGTGGCTGTATGAATGGGCTAAGTCAAGAATATCAACCACGACCTATGTAAATTTCACCCTATATGATTCTGACGAGGTCATAGACCAGAAAATGAAAATGAAGATCAGAGCGAAATAAAACAAAAGGACCACTAAAGTGAAAAACAGATTTTAAAACAAAGTAGTAAATAATAAAAGGCCAAAAATCCCAAAGAAGTAAAAAAGAAAAAAAGAAGAAAAAAAAATAAAGAGGAAAAAGAGAAAAAAGAAAAAAAAGTGAGGGAGACTGAGTGATGGTGATGGTGATGAGGTTGTAGTGGAGGGAGAATGTAGTGTCCTTGAGGGGTCCTAGTGGGTGATCCTCTTGGTTCTGAGTGTATTAAGCTCTGTATGTTAGAAGATGCTTAATCCCAAATTTATATAAACCAGAAATACTTGTATAAAGCCCCAACATTGGGGCAGCCCGGGTGGCTCAGCGGTTTAGCGCCACTATCAGTCCTGGGCATGATCCCGAACACCCGGGATCGAGTCCTGCATCGGGATCCCTGATTGGGACCTGCTTCTCCCTCTGCCTGTGTCTCTGTCTCTCTTTCTCTCTCTCTCTCTCTTTCTCTCTCTCTGTGTCTCTATAAATAAATAAATAAATAAATAAATAAATAAATAAATAAATAAATAAATAAAATCTTAAAAAACAAAAAAAGAAAGCCCCAACATTGAGCACGAAAACGTAAATAAGATAAAAGGGGGGCAGAATGGGGAGGAAGAGAGAATATAATCTCACAGAATGAACCACCACGGTATACCACTTGGTTCTGGGTGTATGCTGGTCATGTTTTAGAAGATATTAACTTCTGCCATTGTAGAACAAAATGAGGCAGAGAAGGACAAATTTAAATGAGAAGAAACCAGAACAGAAATGGGCAATTACCGAGCACATATTTATTTCACCTTTGAAAGGAACTATGGGGTCTATGGTATAGATAAGAATTCAAATTGAGAAATGACACGGCGTTACTGTCTGTTAACGTGTATCCAATGCTTATTATTTGCCAAGTACTTTTCTAAGTATGTTGCATATATTAACATATTTAAGTCTCACTCCCTTTTCATAAATGTAGAAACGTAAATACAGACAGTTAAATCTTGAAGATCCAGAGCTAGTAAAAGGCATGGGTGATGTTTAGCCAGGATCTGAGCCTTCAACTATTGCATTTTATTGCCTCACCAGCAATATAATGTATATGCACAAAGGCAGTTGTTACATTCTTGGCTAACTCCAAAGTTGAGATTCTCTGCATGTATAAGAGGATATTTTGAAGGAAGGAATTTAAGTCAAACTTATAAATTTGTCCACGTTTACACAGGAAGCTAAAAATCAGGTTACCAATCTGTTGTGAATTATCCTAATTTTCCTTTAGGGAAAGCAATATTGCTGATCATTCCTAAATCAATAAGCTAGCCAATCTATCATGTTCAACCAAGTTACGGAGATGCAGGAAAAAAGAGAACTTTCATCACCTGTCTTTCTCCTTAATGCTCTTCTCAGTTAAGCATTAGGCACAGAAATGTGTTATCATTCCAAATCAGATTACTTTGACTGAGACTTATGATTTAGGAAATTCTGAATCCAAGTTTGCTTAGTTATGTTACATGGATATCAAGAAAAGTTAAGATATTTCAGGAGAGCTGTCTTTTTGTGATTTGTTTAATTACAATAATGATCATAAAGAACACTTGAGGTCAATCAAAACTTCATGAGGTAAGTTGGAAGGGAACGGAGGCTCTCCTAAGCCATACATAATATAAAATATGAAAAAAATCTAATAGCATTTTTCATGTTTATCTATTAATAACTTACTAGTAGTTTCTGAAAATTTTGCAAATTATTACAGGACACTTTCTTGAGAAACATTTCTGTTAAACATATTAGATGTCCTTATAAACCACTCATTTAGGCACTTAACATTGCATGTTTAGTACAGTTATATCCTGGTAGTTTCTGATGCTCTAGGTGTTCAAAATATACATGTTCATTGATGTTATCAAATAACTCTAATACTAGTACTGCAAGAAGAGCATTTCATTTTGGATAGTCCTAATTTTTTCTCAATGTATCTAATATTAAAAATCTATGTTTTACTCTGCTTCTGGATGACTTTCAGAATGTGAGCAATGGTGGGCTTCATTGTTCAATCTTTTTTTTTTCATTGTTCAATCTTATGTCCTTTTCACTTTTGCAGCAATTCCTAATTCATCACTGAATTTGGAAAACTTGAATGGCAATAATAATATTAGCAGTAGCTTGATAACATATTATTTTAACACATTATCTTCTCTGTGAGTTGCAGAAGCATTTCTTCTGAGGAAGGCTTAAAATGTGGTTTTTACATGTGTTTGCTTTCTTTTTTTGTTTCCAAATGATCTGAAGTAGTGTACAGATCCTTCCTCTAAACATAAGTGGACACGTATGTATATCTATCACATATTTATTTAAGTATCCACAGCCTGATTTTTTGCTAGTTTGTACAGTCTTAAATTATGAAATGTTGGTTTCAATATTATTTTACAATTCCCATTTGAGAATTTCATGAATTGCTACTTTTCAATTTATTTCCAGTATTTTGCAAAAAGAGACCTTAACCACTTAAAGTTTATCTGGCCTATTTACTAAGAATGTCCTTTCACAGTTTCTCTTGAGGGGATATCGTTATGTCCCAATTGTTTTCCTGTTACAGTATCTGCATCTTAAGCAACTGAGCTTTAACAATAAATACGTGAGTTGTTGGCAATCCTTCCTTTGAAGAGAAGAAAAAGTCAGCCCTCGTTTTTTTGCAATGATGTCATTTTCCTATTGATTTATTATGTTCAGTAAATGGGAATGATTTGTAGCCACCATTGTGGGGTGAGGGGGGAGGGACTTGAAATACAAATGACTTCTGCTTGGATTTTTTGGAACCCAATATCAGATGAATAATATATCACTGAACTACTTTTAGATCAGATCTATGTGTTTCTCCTTCTTTGTTTCCACCTACTGTCTTCCCCACTCCCTCTCTGCCTCTTCTCAGGTGCATTAGCTTTATAATTGTGCAAAGCAAAGTGGAAACATGAAGCACTGAGAATGTGCAATGCATATTTTACTTTAAATTCCTTTTTGTTCTTATTATACATCAAATTAAGTTTTCCAGATCTATTTTCCTCCAAAAAGAAAAAAAAAATTAAAAAGTCATTTTTTTGAAGTGTTTTCATTTTTTTCTTCCATTTCTTCTTCATTTTAATCTATTTAAAGAACATGAAACTGATGGGTGGGACTAGTACTTGGTATGAAGCAAAAATAACAGAATTTGGGCATATTATTTTCCTGGTATAGGAAGGTCTACTATGAAAGTTATACATAAACATGAAACATTCCACATAGCTCTGATTTTAAATAGATTACCATTTTTGATGAAAGTTTATATCTTGTGGCTTAGAGTTGAAATAAAAATCACTTGAATAAAAGCATTAGTTAGCTCCAGCATTTTCACAGACGTGTACATTTTCTGAGGCATACCTCCCATTAGCAACCTCCCTGGATACTTGGATAAAAAGCAGAAATAAATCTGTGGTTAAGTTTAGTTTTTATCTTCACAGTTTCTCAAAAGCTTTTTTTTTTTCCGGTGTATCCCAATTCTTATGTTCAAATCTTTATTTGTTTTGCCAAATTCTTTTTCTTAAAGCTATTACAATCAGAAATTAAGAAAAGTTAGTGAAACTTTTTTTTTTTAATGTGGAAGCATGGCCAATATTCCTTGTACTCACAACAATTCGATTGTTTAGATATAATAAGCATCAATTTAAATGATGGCTGCATTTTTTAAATCATGTGTATGTGGTAGGTAACTGCTTTTGATGCGAAAAAAAGAAAGTTAATATATGAGGACATTATTTTAACATGCATTCAATCTTCTAATTTTACCCATCTGTGGACACATGTCAATTCACAGATGTAAAATCATAATTACTCACTAAATATATGTATTTTTCGTATAGTCTTAATAGAAGGTAATGACATTAACCATAAAGAAACCAAATTCTTCCATTTTGCTCCTTATTAATGTACCACAGGTATATTGATTCACATTTAAGATCACCTCCTCCCTTTGCCTATGATATCACTCAGTTATCATAGTGGGCATCCATGAACAAATGCCCCCTTTTTTGTTTGTTTGGCTCTCCCTTAAGCCTTTTTTTTTTTTTTTGGCTGTATTTTGTCAGAAATCTGACACTCTCTCTTATTTCTTTTATCCTCTGCAGAAAATGAAGGGGAAATATTCAAAAACATTCTGGAGGACATATTAAAGTTTTTTGGCATTTTTTTTTCTCTTTTTTTAGTTTGCTGAATAGTCCTTGACCAGCGTCTGGGTCATCTGTAGTGCTCACCAGCCTTTCAATCCTGGGCTAAGTCTAGTTGAGTTAAATTCAGCTTCAACCACATTTTCTTATCTCCCAGATAGCCAAAGGGAAGCAATTGCTGGAATGATTTAACTTCTTAATATTTCTCCCTTTCTTTATTTAGTCCCAAACACATTTGTTCCTCCAAGAAGAAAATCAAACTGCCTCACACCTTCTTGTTTAAATAAAAATTAGTTTTATACTTGCACATGGCCTCATTTATTGCTAAATACCGTTTCCTTTAGTTCTCTCATTTCTTTTTCCATGCTTTCAGTAGAATATTTCTCCAAAAATTTTCTCAGATTGAGAAGTGTCATTCAAAAAAAAAGAGAAGTATCATTCATGTGGACCTTAGACATACTGTTATTTTAGCCTTTTTGAACATGCTCTTGAGACAAAAACTACCAGAACCAAGAAAAATAACCATACTTGAATAATTTTCTACATTTATTCATGCAAAGTACATTTATATATTGTCTTAGCTTTTAGTTTACTTTTTTATCTGTAACTTCATTCATATTTAGACATGAATTTCCAAATTGATATAATGAGAAACTGTGTGCTAAAATAGATACACATTTTATTCTACTCATAATACTATTATTGGTATTTGATCTAAAGCATTATATACTTTGTTTGAGCCATAGCTAAAGTTACTACTACCAGCAGATAATATAGTTTGTTTACTACCTCCTTCACCCTCCATAACAGAGATATTACTCTGTTGATTTAAAAAAAAAAAAAAAAGGAATAGAACACTTGGGCCAAACTGACATTTCCTCCACAACTGCAAGTCATATGTTATCTCTTAAATAAAAAGATTCAAGACAGCAGAAAACAATACCAAGAAAACTATCTCATAAACACCTCAAAACAAAACAAAATAGTAAGCAAACAATTATTGAGGCCCCAAATGGTCAAAGCAGTCCATCTCTTTTAGCCCAATTAAACAAATCACTGTCAAATCACCATTTGACTATGTTGGGCAGAAACCACCTATATCTAATTTTGTGGTGTTTAATTGTCTAAAAACTCTGAACAAATTAGAATCAGATTTTATTTTCAGCCTCAAATATAAAGTCTCTTTCATTGCCCTGAGGTGCATAAGTTGAAATACCGAGTTTACTTTTTACTTTTTCAGGTATATGTTCAATCAATGTAGAAGAAATTCTGTCGTTTGGAAAGTATACACAATATGTCAGCTTTGATCTAGGATATGTAAACTTTGACAAAGAGATTTACCCACAGTTTGGTTTCTATAGTCTGCTGACACCTTTCCTCACACATCATGATTTCTTAATGCAAAGCTGGGCATGTACCAACTCACTGGAAATGCTCCACCTGTGTGGAAAGGTCACGTCTACAAGCACTGCGCGAGGCAAAGCGTTTAATAACTATACCGTTCCTTCAAGATTTAACAGATTTTTGGTCAAATACCTAAAATATGCACATGAATACTCTCGGCGGCTTCAGTCAATACCTAATAATTATATCTTTCCAGTTTCCTTTCTTTATGTATTCTTTGAGGTTTTCAGAGACCCCAAACTCACCTTCTGCTGCCGAAAAAGCAGATTTAGTTCTGAAGGTTAATCCAACTCAGCAGGATTGAAGGATGGCACTTTTCCTTGGTCGTAAGTATGTTGGCTCAGGCCAGACAGCTGTTAGGACATTCTCCTCTGGGAATCGTGCCCTCAACACCCACCGTTGATGCACATACATGGTCTACTGGCTGCCGACTTCCGTGCCCATCTGCTCAAATGGCATGGTGCCCACTCACAAGTTGGCTGGATCCTTGCCCTTAGTGTGTAGGTGCCAGGCAATGATGGGTTTAGATGGGCAGCCTGCATAATACTACAAGTGACAATTTTTCCCTTTCTCTTTCTACATTATCTGTCCTCTGTGCCTTCTCTGAAAGCGAAACTCGTGTTTCTCCACCTTTGATTTTACCTGTGGACACACAGGGCCTTCTGCAGGTTGGTGTGCAAATGCACCCAACCTGCCACCAATGGTAAGATGAAAGAGAAGAAGGAATCCACAGAGCCCCAAATGACAAGTTCCAACACTGAAATGGGTTGGATTGTGAAAATCCCGACCACCTGGAGTCTGTCAGAAGAAATTTAGCATGGGTGTAAGTACAGCAGACCTCTCACAGATAGCAATGGCACCGGGAAATAGTTTAAGTTAGAGCACTTTTTGCCTGTCACAGACAGCCCCAGCACAAATTACTTGCCTTGCATCGAAAAGGCACATACAACAGTAAATGAAAGAAATCGGGCAAAAGGAACAAGCCTAATGGGAACACGATTTATATGCTCAATGGGGGCAAGAGTGCAAGCTTCAATATTCAGACCTCAAAAATAACCCTGACTGGAGGTCCTAATGGAAAGAAAAAGAAACAAAAATAGCATCTCTCTTTCCAATCTACAGCAAACCCGGAGAGAGGAATAGATTGGCGTAGGAGGTTGTGACTTTAATGATCCAAAGCATATGAATGCTTGTTAGCAGACAGCAGACAGACATAAGTAAGAACAACAGTAATGGCTGCATCTGCATCCTGGCCTGTGGCACTCAGACCAATCAGGCAGGCATTGGAGAGCAGTGCCCGAAGGTATGTTAAAGCCGTGCTTTCTCTGCGTGTTTATTTAAGGGTGATTGAATTCAGGGTGTTGTCAGTCTGCCTTGGAGAATGGTTATCCAATGTGTAGGCATGATCTTTCTCCCTGAATATGCTCTGTTGACGGAGTTAGTTATGTGTGACTACTTGCTCTGTCCTAGTCTTTATACGGTGCCAAAATCCTCCAGTCCAAGTTCCAAAGGAACAGGGCCTAAAAACTTTTGGCTCCAGAATCAAATTAGGCTTCTCTGCTTCCCTAGCCAGAAATGCATAAATACCCAATGGCCAAAACCAAAGAATTTGACATTGTGGAATGAATAGAGCTGTCATATACCACTAAAGTGTGGAAATATCTACTGTTTGAAGTCAAGACTAGTTCAACATCTTCAGTAATCAGAACAGACTTCTTTGGACACCTTCATGGGTTAGTCTGGCTTTTGAGTGAGAATGTTTCTGGCAAGCTACTCATTCCAGATATCAGAAATGCAAGAACATACGGTTTATAAGAGAAAATCTGCCATTTTTTGTATCAAAAAAATTCTCAAAGGCAGCACATTTTCATAAAAGACAAATCCCTCATCCTGTTTTCCTGATTGACCTTCAAGTTAGCACCACTTGCTTAGATGTGTAGACTTTAAAAAGAAATAATCAAAGAAGAGGTAAGTTGGTATACTTTAAAAAAAAATATGTGAAACTCAATTTGGAATTATCTGGGGAAGTTTCTTGTAAAAATAGACAAAGAATAGGTATAATCATCCAAGACTCCTCGATCTGATTACTATGATATAACTGTCAGAGTTCCGAGCAAATCATTTTCCTCATGATTTATCACGCCTTGAGGATATAACAGTAAGAATTACATACTACTAATTTATTGAAAATGAAGAAAAGCAGGTGTCCTGTCTAGGGAATCTTGAGGGTAAGGATCATGTTTTACTCATCTTTAAATTCACCGAATTTAGCATAGTGTGGAATACATATTATGGGATCTGCTATTTCAAACGTAAATTGGATCTCTTTATACATGTGATCTATTATTTCATTCCATTCACCAAAAGCTTCAATAGCCTATAATGTCATCTTCTAAAGTTATCTTGTTGGAAACATATTCATCATTCTTTTCAAAAGTCAGTAGTCTTTTCCAGATAAGCTTGTATAATATCTCATAGGAGATTTACCATCTTTTCTTAACCGAAATCAGGTCAAATTTTCCAGATGATCCCCTCATTTGACTATGGTTGAAATAACTGATACTGTTGGGTAATATTTTTCTGATCTGTCTAGTATATATGATTCTCGGGGATTAGGTTTCTCCTCTAGAGGGAGAAACTAAGAAGTTACATAAATGTAGATAAGCATAGATATAGGTAGATAGATATAGTTCTGCTTTTAAATAGTATTACATAATTATGTGGATTATTATTCTGAAGAGTTCTATGTCCTGTTACCACTTATCTTCTAAGTAAATTATTTTATCTCTTATAACCTCTATTCCCTCAATTGTAAAATATGGCATAGCATAGAACTTATTCCTTATAGGATTTAGAAATAAAAAAAATAAAACATATATAATTTTGAGCACATGGTAAGTCCTCATCATTATAATCTCCCCTATACCAATTATGTCATTCCTCTTCCAGTAGTCCTTCTGGTAAATATATTTTAAGCCAATGTATTCATAAAATCTTAAGTGATTCTAGAAACTCTTTTAAAATGATTTGTTTCAGGTCACCTGGGTGGCTCAGCAATTGAGCGTCTGCCTTTGGCTCAGGGCATGATCCCAAGACCCTGGGATTGAGTCCCACATCAGGCTCCCGCTGAGGAGCCTGCTTCTCCTTCTGCCTATGTCTCTGCCTCTCTCTGTGTCTCTCCTGAATAAATGAAAGAAAGAAAGAAAGAAAGAAAGAAAGAAAGAAAGAAAGAAAGAAAGAAAAAGAAATTCCAGCCATTTTCTTTTGGGATGCTTTGAAAACATTTTGTTAGAAAAACCTTTAAACATTTAAGGAGATGGGTTATACTGGGGTGTGCCTGCCAGGGAGTGACAGTCTTGGTGTCATTTTAGAATTCTGTCTACCGCAGACCCACCTCTGGATCTCAACAAATCATGTTCCTCCCCCCAGCAAAACATATTATCTCCCATGATTCCAAAGAGTCTCATCCTATTACAGCATCTCCTCAAAGACCAAAGTCTCATCATCTAAATCTAAATTGCACTCTTTCTTTGGCTAAAAGACCAAAAATCTAGTCAGCTAAATCCAGGTTTGAAAGAAGTTGAACTTGACTGAGATCAACCATTAAGTAGCAAAGGCAGGAATCAAATAATGTGTATTTAACAAGTACTGTGCACTATCCATGCTACAAAGTAGTTATTGTTGTTTTCATTGCATAGATGATAAATCCAGGGACAGTGAGAAAAGACTAAGTTAGTGAGAGGCTGTTGGTTAACCAGATTCATCTGATTCAAAAACACATACATTCTGACTCCAAAGCTTTAAATGCTGAAGCTTCTAGCCCTTGATGTGGATACTCAACACATGCTTGTTGCCTGACCATCATATTGCACTGTTTGCAGATTAAAATATGCAGTAATGTTTATCACCCTTCCCCTAAGTTATTTTATAACTAAGTTCCTATTTTCTATTTTCATCATATTTCAAGTAAGGAATCTTTAATAATCATCTTGAACATTAGCAGAGAAGAAATAATGATAGCAACGGATATGAGGATATGAGAAAGATGAATAGAATAAAGGTGTACTACTTTACTGCTACATCCATTCAAAAATAGTGCTACAGATTTGTATTTGGTGGATCCTGGAAGTGGAAAATGATTATCTGTTCCAGATACCACACCATCCCATCCCATCCCATCCCATCCCATCCCATCCCATAAAGACTCCAGGATGGATTTCTAGTTTAAAGTGATGGATTGACTACACTCATTAATCTCCTCTACTTACTAAAATCAGAGTAAAAGGGAAAAAAATGTTACAAAGAAAAAGAGCATGAGCAAGAGTGGGGAATACATCTCAAAAAGTTTTAGGAAGATAAAATGTGTATGAAAATGTAATTACTTTGTAAGATGAAAGAAGCTACAACCTCAGTATTTCCAGACATGGAGGATGGGTGCTAATGATAAGATGTTCATAACCATCACTTGGAAGCATCCATGAAAGATAAAGTCAGGATTGCCTATAACAGCCATAATCCAGAAAAGCTGGACTCCCAGCCTCATTCATTCATTGAATATAGCCAGATGACTGTTCCCAGATGTTCTTAAGGGAGACACTTAACCAGGTATCTTCAAGAATCTTGACTCAGGGTCACCTGGCATCACTGAGGGCAAACAGGACTGTGGGACTATGAACTAGGGGATTAAAGTTTACCTACTAAGCGATGGGACCTCACTCCTATTCTCAACCATCTCCCATAAATGCCAGAGGCAAAAATGTATTCCCCTTCATCTAGAAGACTTGAGGAGTTTTCTCTGAAAGAGCAAATGGCTTCAAAGTCCATCAGATACTGAAATTTGGATATCCTCAATACAAAGCCTCTTTGTGGGGTGCCTGGGTGCCTCAGTCAATCCTTCTTTGGCTCAGGTCATGACTCCAGGGTCCTGGGATTGAGCCTGGCATTGAGCTCCACATCAGGATCCCCGCTCAGTGGGGAGCCTGCTTCTCTGTCTCCCTCTACTCCTACCCCCTGCTTGTGCTTTCTCTCTCTCACACTCTTTCTTAAATAAATAAATAAAATCTTAAAAAAGAAAAGAAAAGCCTTTGTTCATGTTCTATGTTCTACAGAGAAGCTTGTCAGTCAACAAGTCCAGCACCTCAACTCCATACATACAGACAGCATTTTGGTGCCTCTTTTTAAAATATGAAAATGCAAAAAAAAATAATAATAATAAAATAAAATATGAAAATGCAGGTACAGGTAATAAGAAATTAATTATTATATGACATATGACACTACATGACATAATATATAGTATATTTACAAATAATAATTCTATCATATATAATATATTATATAATTATATATAACCATATTATATATAATACTTTATAATCACTAGATTATATACTTCTTTATTTAGCACTATATACTATATATGTAAAATGCACCGTTCTAAGTGCTAAATAAAATAACCTCTGCTTTAAAGCCATTGAAGAAAATCCCAAGATGGAAGAGAAATAACAAAACAAGCAAACATAAAAAGGAGCTCAAAATAAGCAAAAATAATACCGAAAAAAAATTTAAATACTATTGGTAATAATATGAAGAGATAAGAAAATATATAGGATTCATGGAAACAGGAATAAGAATAAAGAGAGGCATTCAAAAATTAAAATCATAAATAAATGTATTTAATTAACATAACTTTTGGAGGGTAAGAATAATAAATCTGTCAGGAAATAAAAAAAAACAAAGAGATGAATTATAAAAACCAAGAAATAAGAAAATAATTTAGGTTGTTCAGCATCTGCCTTATGGAAGAATCCAAAAGAAGAAAAAATGAAATGCATGGTAAGAACTTTTAAAATAATGTACAAAAGAATGTCCCAGGATTTTATGAGCCTTCTGATTGAAAGAGACTACCAAGTGTCCAGTTAATGAATTAAGAAGTAGGTCATGCAATTATAAAGAAGGAGGAAGAGAGACGGGAAGATCAAGGATCACATATAAATGAATGGGAATCAGAATGGTGTTGGACTTTCCTAAAACTGACTAGAAGCTAGAAGAATGGTTTCAAAATTTAAGGAGAAAATATTATCAACTTAGAATCATGTAGCCTGTTATACTATCAATCAAAAGGCAGAATTGAATAAGAATATCTCCAGATATAGGAAGATTCAAAGCATTTGTTTCCACTACATTCTTTTTGGGAAACTACCAAGAAAAATACTTTAGCAAAATGATGGATTTGACCCAGGGAAAAAAAGCCATCAAAAATAAGATGGACAGACATAGGAACATGGCAATGAGCAGTCACTTGTTCATAGAGGTGTGTGAGGCAAGCAGAGTTTTCAGTCCCAGTTAAAGGAAGAAGATGGATATCAATGGGAAAAAGATGTTAAAAAGGGGGAGGGGCACTATATTATTTCATGTTTCAGTTTTTGAGAAAAAGATTGGTGGGAGTATGACAGACTGCTGACATCTTTGGGAAAATTAACTATAGGTATGATGAAATATAGGTAAATTAACTAAGGAATCATTAACTCCACAAAAGAAAGTTGAATCCAAATGAATGATAGCCATATAATAATTCTTGGCTCAATGGCAAATATTTAGAAAAACACAACAAGGCAGCTAGTAATTGAAACAAAAAAATGTGATAGAAGTATAATGGAAAAAAAAATGAGGGAAGGGAAAGTGTGGAATGTAACACAGCTAATATTAAACTATATAATACCTGCGATAGATAAATCAGGGAAAATCAGTATCCACATAGAGTTGAAAAGACTGAAGGTTAATATAAAAAAGAAACAATACCCATAACAAAAAACTAAAACTGTTGCTGGTGGTTGTCCCTAGAAAGCAAGATTAATGAGTAAAAAGGAAGCTAGAGGAATGCTATGTTTTGTCAAAACTTTTGTAGACTAATGCTTAAGTTCATGTATAACTTTGATAAGTAATAATAGCTGATTACAACTATGACATATCATTTAAAAAATTAAAATTTTCTTCAAATAGTCTTGTGAGAGAGAAAGAGAGAGAGAGAAGGGGAGCAGGCAATTATACCTAATTGGATAAATGCCCAAGTAGGACCCTCAGCAATCAATCTATACCACAAAGAAGTCCCACTGGCCTATCAGATCTAAATACAACTTAAATGTAGAAAGAATTGTTTAAGTCTGATTCAGTAGAGAATAATTGTTACAAAATCACAATGATAACAACCAGTGGATTCAAACCCTGCATTCACCATTAATCCGTGTGATTTAGGGCAAGTTATTTAAGCTTTCTATATCTCAGTTTCCTCATCTACAAAGTACAGGGTATATCTTACACCTCAGAGTTAGAGGGTGATTCAATGGGTTAATACTGCTAACATGCTTACAAAAGCACCTGGGACATAGGAAATTACCAATAAAGGTTAGCTATTATTATTATCAAAAGAACTCCTAAATTTTGAACCCTAACACAAGTCATCTGAAAATAGAGGTGTCACCCTTTGAGCCTTCTAGGGTTTCCAGTTGACAGCTCATTCTCTAATGAACCCACAAAGGGCAGTGAAACAGTCAGGGTCAAGGGAGAAAACAAGGGGAAGCAGGGACCCTAGCCCCTCTGATCTGGCTTCCTTTTATCCTGTGAAGGCATTTTACCCACCCAAATGAGCCTTGCCAAACCAATAGCCAAGGAATAAGATGCTTTAGGTTTGCATGTAGCACCATATTAGAAAGAAACATCTGTGCTATTATTTAACATGATATTTATCTTTCTAGATCTTGAGAAATAATCTCTTGATTGTTATTAGCAGATGAGGTGTAACCAGTTTCCTGATTCTTTGCCATCCATAGAGAGTTTTTGATGTTTGTTCCTTTTATAAAAATCAGCAAAGACAGAGAGAAAGCCCCTTCACTACTCACCTACTCAAAACCTTTTCATTTTCAAATCAAGGGAAGCTGCCAAAATTGTATTAATTTTTAAAAAATAACTCTCTCAGTAATGCTCCCCTTGGATGAATAAAGAGGGAACCTAATTCCGAGCCCATTTTTTATCCTCCATTGTGTACACAACACAATGTACGAGTTAGCTCATTAGTGCTCTCGGCAAGGGCCATCATTTTTAAATGATCAAAGTGTTTGTTTGGGGAGAAATCAGTCACATAGAGTAATGGTTCCCAAACTGTGATCCTGAGCATTTAGAGGAGAGTCCTCTGTGGTTCATTTAGGAGATATTTTAAGGGAAATGTGAAGGCTAATAAAATATAGGACCAAGTGGGAATGGTTTGAAGATAAAGGGACAGAGAATGGTCATTATATTGATTTGGGGACAGGGATCTGAAATCAGTGGCAGTTGAAAAAAAATGAGAAATAAGAAATGTAAATCATCATATACAAAACAGATGCAAAATAATTCTAGGAGCTGACGATTTAGGTCATATGCTAAAAGATAATTTTTATAATAGAGACAAATTTTGTAATATAACTCTTAAAATGAAAACTATATATGGCTACACTTTAAAACAGAACACTTTAACTTAATAATATTTCAAATAAAATTTTCCATAGAACAAAAGGCAAATTCTTGCGCCTTATAAGTAGAGATGATTTTTTAAAAGATTGCTAAGTTTTAATCATTAAAGAAAATATGAAAAAAAAAGAAAATATGTTTTTGCTCAGATTTAATATTCTCAAGTTTTGCTGGTGGTTTGTGGCTTTATCACTGATTTGATTTTCCTCATCTAGCCACAGCGAAAGACACATCCAAATCAAGCAGCAACAAAAAGAAAAGTTGAGAGTTATTTTTGAAATTTTGGCCACAAGCTCTACAGAACCTTAATGACAAATCTCCCGAAAGAATATAAAAAGTATTTATTAAATATCTTTTATAGGAGTTTGACAGTGGGTTGCTAGACATGTTGCAGGGATCTATGGGTTGTTGATTTGAGGGTCTCTGCTGAAAAAAGAAAAGGAATAAGGTGGGGATTAGAAGGTCTTGGTAAAGTGAATGAATTTGGGTTTGGAAAAAAAAGTTTTAAATCTATATTTCATACGTTTCTTATAAATTTGGGATAGGATACTTTTTCTTTTAACGTTATGAAACATCACTTACAATTTCTGCTTCATGATTTATAAAGCCCTACAAAACTGATAAAGGCAGAACAGATTCCCTACAATAGCAATTAATAATGGGGATTTATAGTGAGTGCATGGGGAAGAAGGCAAAATTCATCCCAACGACAAAACAAGGATATCTCTAGAGAAAGAATCTGAACTCTTTCTGTAACTCCAAACATCCCTGTAGAGAACACACCTGTAAGTGACAACTACTAATATGCAGTGATTTATAGGCATTTCACAGCACTCCTAGGAGATATTACATAGTCTTAAAGGAGAATGCATTTTGAAAAAAAACACCTTCCATATGATTATGACCTACTCCCATCCTGATCCTTGATTAAAAATCAAAGAAAGAACCAGAAGCTTAAAGCAAAGAAAAAAAAATCCAAAAAGTTCAAAGTATATGAGCTTCAAGCTGCATTAGTAGTTAAAAGCAATGGAGCAAAGAAAGCTTCAATAAAGATATAGTAAATTAAAAATGGAAGAAATGTATTTTTATTTTGAGGTAGAGACTATATGCACTTCATGTGAATAACCCCAAAGAACAGCATAGTACTTGGTATCTGGCAAGCATGAGATAGATAGATGTTAATTTGAATATTAAAGTGTCAATAGAAATATTTCACTTTATTTCTCAAGATGATTTCACATAAATGATCCCATTTCATAAAAGCAGTCATATTGTACAATATGAAGGAAATTGTTACATCCATTTGAAAGATAAGGAAATTGAGCTACCGTTTAAATGAGTCTTTCTGGGGTGACTTCTGTAACTATAACATTGTGTTCAGTCTCGCATTGGCTAGGTGAATGGCTATTATAATAAATATGTTTTTTTTTTTTACTTACACCCAAAGTGTCACATGACCTACATACAAACTCAGTCTCTTGAAGAGGCATCATGGATTACTAAACTGTGCACAAAGATAGTAAATAACTACATATTAGCCAGCTGGTCATCCCATCATATATCAGTTCACACCATGTTGCCTTGAGACCACACTGAGCAGAACCTGCTGCTCTCTTTCCATTGGACTCATCCAGCTCCAAAATGTCAGGGTGATGTATGGATTAGCCTATGGATCAGGAAAATAGTTCTGCTTTATTCAAGTCAAGATCGTCGGAGAGAATTCCTAAGGAAGGAATGCAGCTAACAAAGTACATTTGTCCAGTTTGTTATCCCTTTACTGGCCACGCAGGGCTGTCCAATATTTTGAGGTCATATTTCTACAAGATAGACTTTCAGCTGATGCTAAAGGCACTTGTCCTTCAGACTTTTTCCTTGCCAAAAACCTTGCCTTCTCTTTAGTGTATGCAACCCTTCACCCTGTCGAAAGCTATTCTTTGCAACTCAGCTCACATGATATACTTCAAAATATAAGCAAGCGGAGCAACAAGCTGCCTCAGCGGCTGTGTCATTTTGGGTTACATGTTGCTGTCCTTTCTTCATGAAACGGCACTGCTGGAACGCTGACCTCCCTGGTTGCAGTCAACTGCCATGGGCTACTAGTCAAAGAAAAAGCAAGAGCGCTGAAGAGCAAGGGCGGTCACAGTGGAGAAACTTCTGGTTTCCCTGATCTCACATTCCTGTCTTTTACCCTGCCATGCCAACTTGATGATTTATAAAGAATACCTTTTTATGTGATTCCAACTTTAAACTTCAATTTAAGGGCAGTGTTTTTTTCTTTTGGCCAATTCTGCTTCAAGTCAACAAACTTATAACGTGACTGCATTGTATCTTTAGCTTTAAAAAAAAAAAGTGGGGGATACAATCTAAAACGGAGGAATCCACAGATGTTTTAGAGTGTCCTATTCACACACTCAGACTGGAACTGTGTGACTCTTTTAGTTGCTTTACACTTCTTCCCTCTTCGCATGTTCCTCTTTCCTATCTGATCCTTTTTACAGACTTAATATACTTGATTATTTTTTCAAAGATATGTTTATTATCAGTACAAAGAAAAATAGTAGCCTTTGATGGTACCCAGTGAAGTCATTTCCATTTTCCTCATTGATCATTGCTCCCTTTATACAGAGGAAACATCGCTTAAGCCAGAAAAATAACTTATATCTCTGTAATTCCAATAACATGGGCCCCTTCAAGCCGATAATAATTAATCATTGGTTATTAATAAATAATTAACTCATTATGAAGAAATTACAACATCTGACAATACCCAACAACTCTGCTGACTTTCTCTTATCTTTACTGATCCTAGATTCTGAAGATGAGTTCTAATGGCTCTATAGCCAGTCCTCACAGGAGCAAGTAAGTATATGTCAGCCCCATTGTCTCGAGAGGATTAATATTCAGTAAGCTTCTCAAGACCCAGAGTTGGTGAACAACCAACTAAATTTCTGCTCTAATGTTAGGATTAAATATTAAGTCTAAGTCTCAGAACTCCTGTGGCCCTTCTTTATGTTCTTTACCTAAATCTGGTATTGATTTACTCTATAAGATAGATCCTCCATCCTTGGCAGGTAGCCCTTGGTACCCTGATCCTCCCCTATTAGGGAGAGTGCCTTCTCTGAACCACACCTAGTTGTTGAAGGGCTGCCTCCCCTGAGATTTTTCTCATTCTTGTTCCTGAGACTAGATTATATTCTTAGCATCCCTGTTACCTAGTGGAAACCCTGCTACGTATGCACAGACCTCTTAGCACAGAATAGCATCTCACCCAAATCCTTCATGACCTTGTTCCTGCCAAGTGTTTGAGCCAACTGGTAAACATGATTGCTTAAAATGTCTTTGAGTTTCTTTAACTCTTAAACATTTGTCTTACCAGAACCAATTCCTGAAAATGTATTAATTTCCACCCCAGTAGAAATTAAGTTTTTCTGGTGAATGACAGCAAAAGAAGAAAAGCCCCTACAAAGTTTATAAAGCCTTATGGAAAATACCATGTTGGATCTGCAATAACTTGATATTCTTTCTCTCTCTCTCTCTCTCTCTCTCTCTCTCTCTCTCTCTGTCTATATTTCTGTCTCTCTGTCTCTCTCTCACATACACACACACACAAACACAGCCCACTTAGGGAAATGTTTGTTAGAGAAAATATTTAAAAAGTATAGATTTTCTTGCACCAAAACCAGTAAGATGCCTAGGAATAAACTGAAAGATCTGTACTCTGAAAACTATAGAACATTTAAAAGAGAAATTTAAGAGTGCACAAAGAAATGGAAAAATAAACCATGCTCATGGGTTGGAAGAACAAACATTGTTAAAATGTCTGTACTACCCAAAACATTTAATACCATGCCTACCAAAATACCATTGGTATTTTTCACAGAGCTAGAACAAGCAATCCTAAAATTTGTATGGAACCACAAAAGACCCCAAACAGTCAGAACAATTCTGAAAAAGAAAAGCTGGAGGCATCACAGTTCTGAGCTTCAAGCTATGATACAAAGCTGTAAGTATCAAGACAATATGGTACTGACACAAAAACGGACGCTAGATTAATAGAACAGAATAGGAAATTCAGAAATGGATGCATAACAATATAGTCAATTAATCTCTGACAAAGTAGGAAAGAATATTCAATAGAAAAAAAAAAGACAGTCTCTTCAACAAATGGTGTTGGGAACACAGCAACATGCAGAAGAATGAAACTTGACCACTTTTTTATACTATACACAAAAATAAATTCAAAATGAATGAAAAACTTAACTGTCAGACAAGAAACCATCAAAACCCTAGAGAACACAGGAACAAACTCTTTCACCTCAGTCATAGCAACTTTTTATTAGACACATCACCAGAGGCAAGAGAAACAAAAGCATAAATTAACTATTGGAATTTCATCAAGATAAAAAGTTTCTGCACAGTGAAGGAAACAATCGACAAAACTAAAAGGCAGCCTTCAGAATGGGAGAAGATACTTGCAAATGACATATCTAATAAAGGGTCATTATCCAAAATCTATAAAGAACTGATCAAACAACACTTGAAAAACAAATGATGAAGTTAAGAAATGAACAGAAGACATGTGTAGATATTTTTTTCAAAGAAAACACCCAGATGATTAATGGCCACATGAAAAGATGCTCAACATCACTTATCCTCAGGGAAACACAAATAAAAACCATAATGAGACAGACTGGTTAAGATTAACAACATAGAACACATAGATGTTGGTGAGGATGCAGACAAAGGGGAACCCTCTTCCACCATTAGTGGGAATGCAAACTGGTGCAGCCACTCTGGAAAACAGTATGGAGGTTCCTCAAAAACTACCCTACCACCCAACAATTGCACTACTAAGTATTTACCCAAAGGATAAAAAAATACAGATTTGAAGGAGTATATGCACCCCCAATGTCTATTGCAGCATTATCAACAATAGCCGAACTACGGAAAGAGCCCAAATGGACTCTTGAATGGATAAAGAAGAGATGGGATGGACTGATAGACTGATGGACTGATGGACTGATGAATGGATCTAATGAGTGGATAAAGAAGAGATGGGATGTACATACAATAGAATATTACTCAGGCATCAAAAAGAATGAAATCTTGCCATTTTCAAGAGCATGGGTGGAGCCAGAGTGTATTATGCTAAGCAAAATAAATCAGAGAAAGATAAATACCATAGGATTGAACTCATATATGGAATTCAAGAAATAAAAGAGATGAACATATGGAAAGAGGGAAAAAGAGAGAGAAAGAAGCAAACCAAAAGAGACTCTTAACTATAGAGAACAAACTAGGGTTGTTGGAGGGAAGTGGTTGGGAAATGGGCTAAATGGATGATGGGTATTCAGGAGAGCACTTGTTATAATGAACAATTGGTGTTATTGGAAGGTGATGATTCACTATTACACTATATGTTAACTAATTAGAATTTAAATAAAAATTGGGGGGAAAAACTATAGATTTCCTAAGACACATGTCTTGATTTTCTAAGATATAGAGGCAGCTGGAGCCTTACAGGCAGAATAGAAGATGAAGATATCTAGCTTCTTTTTTAAAAAAGATTTATTTTAAAAATTATTTATTTATTTATTTATTTATTTATTTATTTATTTATGAAAGAGAAAGCAGGGGGAGGGGCAGAGGAAGAGAGAATCTTCAAGCAGACTTCCCAGTGAGTGGGGAGCCCAACATGGGCTCTATCTCATGATCTTGAGATCACGATCAGAGCCGAACCAAGAGTCTGACAGTCAACCGAGTGAACCACCCATGCACCCCAACATCTCTAGCTTCTTAATGCAAGCTGAAATTGCATGCTGTTGTGCTATTGGTTTCATAGGCTAAGTTTCAAAACAGAGGCTGGGCAATACAGGGGACTCTTACTAGTTTTTATTTTTGTTGTGATTGCTTTTGTTAGTTTAGCTTTAAAGTCTATAAGATTTGGCATCCAGTGAATAGTAGAAGCCAAATTTTGAATCATAAGGCCGAGATTGAGTTCAAGAATCTGTGTTTTTAAAGCTCCCCAAGCGATTCTTATGATGATCAGCCAAACTTTGTAGCCACTACATTAGGGAACGGTGATGGTTTTGTTGGGTATGCTACACAAAGATATGCACCCTAGGATGGTATCAGAAGACATTTCCCCTTCCAAGTAAGGGGAAGATCTAAGATACTACTTCTAGGATTTTGATATCAGGCTCTGGACACTCCAAAGTTAATGTCAAAATAAATGAGTTAAAAAGTTATGGTCTCGGATTAAGAATAAAAGCAATGCTGAGTAATACCACAGGTGGAAAGCATATTCCAGAATGAAAGAACAAAAGCTTTTGGTTTTGGTCCTGAATAACTGTCTGAGCTTGTCTTGCCCATAAAAAAGATAAAAAAAGAATATGAAGATAATGTTGGAAATATCAAGAAAGGCAACTGGTAATTCCTAATCTACTATAAGGGAGTAGTACTCCATATACTGGTGAGATTAAACTAAAGCTGATGAATCCATTGAACACACCTAGTTGACTATAAATAAGGATAAACCTCAAAAAGATTTAAAACAGGAAAAACTCCTGGGTGACAGCATCGTTCACACGCTGGCATGTGCATCCCCATCCAGAGCCACATCAATTGCTTTGTAAACTTAAGTTATTACCATACCACCAAAACCCACCATAAGGCACACAGATTAAGTGAAAGCATGTATATAAAGCACTGATGCCCACCCAGCTCAGAGAATGTTATCTTTGTCTCTTCTTCCCTACTTCCTAGGGCAATAGAGAAAATCACAGCAACCTTGCTTAGCATCCAGTATCAATAGATTCATGCCCCTGAGAGAAAGTGAAGATAATCATGAGAAACCTTAAGACACAACAAGAATAAACCTATTGCTTAGTAATATAAATAATACGTATTTGTGAAAATAACTATTTTCAAAAGAAAAATGTAGTGATATGAGAGATATTATATTAAGTTTTTGAAAATGTCTTTTAGGTCTGGCTTAATAGATGACAGCATTAATATCACATATATTTCTTCATTTAATCTATTGTGATATCACATATCCTGTAGACTCTGGAAGACTTCATTGTATTTCTCATGTAAGAATAAGAGGTTTTTTTTTTTTAAAGGATTTTTTAGAATTATTATGGAAAAGGATTTGACTTCTGGGACCCCCTGAAAGCATGGAATCCCCAAGGATCTCTAGAACACTCTTTGAGAAACACTGATAGAGAACTTTGCCTGTCTGATCTAAATGCACATATATATGAATGAATGAATGAATGAATGAACATACAGTAGAAGATACAAAAGCCAATAAAAAAAAAAAAGAAGAAGAAAGAAGAAAATACAAATGCCCCTTCTTTCATCAAACTTCCTAGGCAATATTCTTTATGTTCTGTGTCCTGAGTGCAATCCCTTTTTAATGAGAGTAAGGACAGCCATTCCTAATCCAAAGAAATGATGCTGGTGGGTACTTTCCAAGTCATAACCTTGCTTTTTAAGTCCTTATCTGTCACCCAACTTGATCAGTCACTGGCCTAAGAACAGCTTCATAATCAAAACAAAGCCAATTATTCTTTACCTAGAATTTTTCTGGGTCAAGTTGATGGGGAAGAACTTGTTCTTCTGCAATAAACCACTCTAAGCATACGAACTGCCAACTCTCATCTTGCCCCCTTTTTTAGAAGTACTGTGTGTAGTGGAGGAAAAAAAATTGAGTACTTAGGCAGAGGCAGAGGACAAGAGCATTTCCAAATGTCAATTATATGGCAAATTTTGTCTTCTCAGGTGTCCCTAAGATCTATTATTCTACATGTTCTTCTTACAAGAGGACATTGGCACCCCTCTCATTAAGAATTTGTATTTCCTTGGGGCACCTGGGTGACTCAGTTGGTTAAGCTCTTTGATTTCAGCTCAGGTCATAATCTCAGGGTCATGAGATCAAGCTCCTTATCAGGCTCCATGATGGGTGTGGAGCCTACATAAGATTCTCTCCTTCTCCCTGCAGCCTTCCCCACTTGTGCTCTCTCCCTCTCCCTCAAAAAAGGAAAAAAAAGAAATACAAGAATCTATATTCCCTTCTCTTAAACTTAGCAAGCCTGTAACTACCACAGAAATGACAGTATTATGACATCCAAACCTAGCATATAAAAAGGTCATACAACTTCCATATAGTACTTTTGAGATACTAGCTCTTTGAATCCAGTTACTATGCCATGAAGACACTGAATAAGGTCATAGAACGCCCATGTGAAAGGACATAGTGTCTCTCACCCTTAACTCTCAACTCCAGTTGGGACTTCCAGGAAACATAGCTTTGGCTTTGCAGTTATGTGAATAAGCTATCTTGGAAGTAGATCCTCCAGTTCTGAGTGGAGGTGCCCCAGGCAATGAGCCTTCTCCATTGTGTTGTGCCCAAATTGAAGAGTTGTGAGTTAAGTAAACATTCGGGGATGGTCTATTATGCAACCATAGACAACTAATACATGTTATGGGAGCCAATATCCTTTTTCTTTTCCAGTTAAATTAGTTTAAACTGCATTTCTATATTTGCAGCTAACAGAGACTTGCCCAGTATAAGATGATTTTTATATAGATTTTCCTAATTGTTAGTTGTCCCTATTTAATATCAAGTGTTTGAGAAGATAGGAGAAAGGAGATTTCCTCTGCTATCATCTAATAGTTTTAACCAGCTGCCCAAAGCTCAGACTTATTTTGGATGTATAATGATTAATTTACTGACAGTTTGTACCCTGCATATGAATATTAGTTCCACCTTAATTTTGAATAATGTGAACAGATTTCATAAGATAGCAAAGCCATAGATCTAATTTCTTTTTTAAAGATTTTATTTATTTATTTATTTATTTATTTAACAGAGAGAGAGAGAAAAAAAAAAAGAGAGTATGGGGGGGGGGGCAGACAGAGAGGTTGAGAAGCAAACTCCCTGCTGAGCAAAGAGCCTTATTCCGGGGGCTCACTCCCAGGACCCTGAGAATATAGATCTATTTTCTCATTGAGTAATCTCCTTGCTTGTTTCCAAAGATTACGACCAAGACTTTGAAGAAAGAATGTGTATTGCTGTATAGGTAAATAATAGAGAAGTTTTCTATATCGTTGCCCACTTAACATTTTCCATCAATATCAAATAATCTTTGTGAATCCTTTAACTGTGTGACAAAATCATCCTGAAGCATTATGCTCAAGTGAATAAGGTCATCTCTCTTTCTCACATGATCAGTTGCTGATATGGGAAGAACATTTCAAGATAATAGGAACCCAATTGTGTTCAAGTTCAACAGTGCAGTGATTGCCTTGAAATTTCCCAACATTAAAAAAAAAAGAGTTTTCTTTAGACAGTAATATATATTTTAATGTATCATAAGATGCTAATTTTTAAGGTATTATACATAATATCATTCAATTTTTATCATTATTATTCAAATAGTTATTTATTCCCATTTTATGACTTGAATTTGACCTTTACTTCTTCCTTTGAAACTATATCTGGCATTAGGTTGGGTTTTCAAGAGAATCATCATTTATAACCCTTGGGATACGAGAGGTTTACAATAGTTAGAAAGGCTCCCTAAAAATATTGCACTAATTTCTAAGTTCAAGAAAGAAGTCTTAAGAGTGAAACAGTAGTAGTGGCTTGTGAAGATGACTTTAAAGAGCATTATTCATCCCAAGATCTGTAGTTGAAAATAACAGTGGTGGTGCTAATTTTTCTTCCCTATGTCTGTGTAGAAGCCCACTCCCTATCTTTGGAGACACCAGAGTTTCCATTTTTCAGGCATTTATCCTAAGGGAAGAAACACCAATGAAAGCAGATCATTATCACAACAATCTCTGCCAACCACAGGCCTTAAAAGTCTATCAAGTCGTTTTCCATCCCAGCCTTCTTTCTTCCAGTCTTTCCTCCTTGCATATCTGCCAGTAACTTCCACCAATTGTTTCCTGTCCCAAAACTTAGCTTTTGATCTGTGATGGGCCTTAACTTACTATGTGGTCAATATATTTTCAAATTAGTCTTCTGTGGATATTTTAATAGCATTGAGCATAGGTAATACTTGGGCTCTTCCTTATTTCTTCCACTCAGGTCAGACTAGAAGTTTCCCAAGGCTCTCAGTTCATTGGTTTAGGAGCCCTTGAGATGCATTAAGGAGCTAATGACCCATAAAATTCAGGCTTGATGTTTTTTAACCCTCTCTGGTTTTCTTTCCATTTAAGTATAAGTTTACCACTGCAGAGTGTCCATTTTCAAATTATGCATCTGTGGGTTCCCAGGGAAAATTAATAGTCTACAATATGAAGTTGATTTAAAACTTGGATATGAAAAGTCTCCATAGTGTTGTTACTTTTTTAGCAGTGGAGTGAATAACACTAATATGTCTAATTAATACCTAAAGAGATTTTTTTCCCATTTGATCAATTACAAAAATATCATTAATATTTTTTCAGGATACATTGTGTTTATATAGAGGATTCATTATAGAATCATTATTCTACTTTTTCCAGGAGGAGATGTGAATATGAAAGAACCATCAAGTAGTTTCTCTGTCCCTCTAGACATGGGGGAGCCTACACTGATTAATCTGTACCAATTCTTTTAACAGATAAATCAAATAGGCACTCCAAAGTGCTTCCTACTTTCTGTCACTTCAACTGAATTTATAATACCTCAGTTACTATAGAAAGATTTTAAAATTGTTAAAAATCAGAATATTAAAAATAACCCATAGGCAAACAGCCTTCACGTGATCTAGAAAACAAATAGAGTGTGTAGGACTAAAATTATTTGACAAAAACAAACAAAAAAAGAGATAATTTCTGTTAAAAAAGTCTCTTTAAAGTGTTTTGTTTGTTTCTTTTTTTCTTTTCTTTTTTGTTTTTTTTTTTTAGGAAAAAAAGCTTTGTTAGGGTTTGCCAATTATGGATGGAGAAGACATTGGAATATAGCATTTTCAAAAGTGATGATCAAAGTATTTTCATTCAGCTTTTTGTGACTATTAAAGCTGCTCATTTGGTAGAGACGATCATTAGTGCCTTAATGTGAAACAAAAGCTTCAGGACAAGAACTTTTGGTTGAAGATCAATATGAGAGATATCGTTTCAGTTATGGCCTTAATAATTGTAACTGTAGGGAGTCTGGCAGCGTTGGTTTTATGAATTAATATAATATAGAATCCGCCAGGTACAAATAGAGAGTACAAATAAAGGAGACTTGCTGGTAGTGACTACACTGGGAATATTTGGGTGAGAGGGAATTGTTTGATAAATGCGAGTTGGTTCGAAGTGAGCTCTGGGACAGTCACCACAAACCATCTTGCAATGAGAGAATGCATATCTTGAGGGCCAAATTGAGAAGGGAATTCAACCAAGGAGAAGAAAACTGAAAAAGACCCCTTGAAAAACGATTAATTTTACACATCCCATTATCTTATAATGTTCCTTGTGGGGTTTATTTTTTTTTTCTCTAAGTGGATAAAATCAAACCTACGGTTGACATTTTCGTGTGATTTGCTGCTTAGGTACAATAGTACACTTGGACAGGAGTTACAAACAACTTGGTTCAGAGACTGTTACCAATCTACCAAAGAAATAATATGCCATTAACCTTTTCTGATTAATAGAGCTTATCATTTTATCCTGGGGCAAACTGTAAATGAAAAATAAAGTTCAAAAATATATCTACTCAATTTACTCAGGATAAAATTAAAGTATTTTTTTTAGTTTTGTGGATTATCTTTATTATCTGTGTGTAGTTTATTTCTTTATCTTTACCTTGATGTCTGCCCTTTGATTCTATCTTTGAACATTTATTTTGCATGTTGAAGGCAGTTATCATTTTCCAGACGTTTTGACTTTTTCTTATTCCTTGTGATGTTGTAATGAGAGATTGCTTCTCTTGAACTAGAATCTGATACCTTTTCTGGGAAAGTTAAAAGTGCAAAGTAATTTTGAGTTTTCCTGTACCAAGAGCTGAAAGATAACATTTAAAACATATAAAGGTATCTAACATTGCTTAGATTTTATTCCAATGTGTAGGGATAAACATTACCTATATATGCATGCATGTTCATATATGATTATAAATTGCTTACATGTGAAACAAACAACATCTCTGTTTTTATTATATCTTTCAGTCATAATACCAATATTTAGCTCCACTGGTTTTGCCTAATTTCTAATTCCTGTGAAATATTTTTGCCTCTGGAGAAACTGGATCTATTGGCACTTAAATGAAATATATATATATTTTTTTCCAAATACTCGCAGGGGAACTGAAATTCACAAATTTCTATTTTTTCTTGAAATCCATGGACATCCCTTGGTTTAGGTTCACCTTTTTAGTCACTCCTTCAACTTCTTTTTAGACTTACCCTGCAGATTTGAGTCTTCTTTTATGTCTACACTTTGACCTAATGGGATCCTGGCTATTTCTGTAGCATTAACTGTCATCTGTTTGTTATTGGCATAAAAATTATATCCAGGGCATATCTATTCCCTGAGCTCCAAACTCACATAACTGATTGTGCCATTGACATTTTAAATTTGATATGTCACTGAAGTCTCAAACTTCCCACAATCAAATCTAACTCTTTTACCAAATCTAATCACTCTGTCAAAACCATGCCATTCTTGGTTCTTCCCATCTTAGTGGTTGGCACTATCATCAATCCAATTTCTCCATCCAGAAAGAAAGTCTTCATCCACCAAGAAACCTTTTCACTTCCTTGCCACCTACATTCAATCCATCTGTAAGCCTTTTCAGTTCTATGCTCAAAATAGTCTTTAATTTGTTTTCTTCCATATATCTTTATTGAATGAATCTAGCAAAAGCTACCATGATTTATCGGGTCAAAAATAGTTTGCACTTCTTAATAGTGTGCCCTTTGGTTTTGTCCCCCCGCCCCCTTTCCTCTCCTAACTTATTTTCCACCAAGCAGAGACTCATCTGTTTAGAATACTTCAGTGGCCTATAGTTGTGCATCAAGTAATAAAGTCTAAACTTCTTATCATAGCCTGAAAAACCCTATATGATCTAAAGAATGTTCCCACTCCTCCCTCACCCCCACTATTTTTTTTTAAAGATTTTATTACTCATGAGAGAGAGAGAGAGGCAGAGACATAGGCAGAGGGAGAAGCAGGCTCCCTGCAGCGAGCCTAATGTGGGACTGGATCCCAGGACTCCAGGATCACAACCTGAGCCAAAGGCAGACATTTAATCACTGAGCCACCCAGATCTCCACCTGCACCTCACTCTAATCCACTCTATTTAATTATCTTTTACTATCTCTATTATCTCTATCTGATATTGTTGTTTACAGTAGTGAACTATCCTGACTAAAAATTACATTTCTCAGTCTTCTTTAAAGCAAATGTGATATACTTTCAAAAAATGAGATATAAGTAGAAATCACTGAATTGGCCTTCCATGAAAGCTATTTAAAAGAGGGTAGGTTCAGCTTGCACAAGACAAGACGTTTGCTCTTTGCTTAGCTTTCCTGCCTGGAATGCAGTTGAAATGCTAAGGGTAAAGCAGCCATCTGCTGGCCATGAGAAGATCAGCAATAGGAAATAAACTACATTCTAAAGATGATGAGGGAAAGGGAAAAAAAGCTTATGTCTTTGATATTTTGTTTAGGAAGCACTACAACTGTTGGGAAGTTACTACCTCTGGATTATTGTTACGCAAAAAATTAAGTCCACTATTTATGTACCCATATATTTACTTATATGTCCACTTTTTCGTTACATCGGGTCAAATATAATGTCTGTTGGTTATAAAAGCTCATGTGACTATTTCTAAACTGAATTCATTATCCAAAGGGTAGTTGAATTCCCTTCTTGGAGTTAGGGTCATCTTGAGAGCTGTTAACCACCTTTCTCCATCAAATTTTTAGTCAAGAAACTAGTTAGTTTTATTAGATACAGGTGGGATCATCTCCAACTTTCCCTGTCTTATCCTCTGGTACAATGGACTAACTATAGTTATGTGCATAAAATTAAGTCCCCCGACTGCCCTTCAATTCCTGGTGGTAACTCCAGCTCCATCTTTTTTTTTTAAATAATAAATTTATTTTTTATTGGTGTTCAATTTGCCATCATACAGAATAACACCCAGTGCTCATCCTGTCAAGTGCCCCCCTCAGTGCCTGCCACCCAGTCACCCCCACCCCCCGCCCTCCTCCCCTTCCACCACCCCTAGTTCGTTTCCCAGAGTTAGGAGTCTTCCATGTTCTGTCTCCCTCTCTGATATTTCCTACCCATTTCTACTCCGGCTCCATCTTAAGCAATATACTCGTGGTTACTACAGTTCCCAGGATGCCTTATGCCATTGTCAGCCCCCTACTCTCACTACTGTGTAATTTTCTGCCAGTTTTAGTTTCTGCGGCTATAATATGACAGGAATGGATAAAGAGCAACAGAATTCTGGCTGTTTCAGAAAACAATGGCTGTGCAGTAGAGGAATCCTTGCCTAATTTTTGGTTGGCATGCACACCCAAATCTCTGAATTATAAGATAGGCAATTAAAGACATGAGCCTCTTTTATCTTTAATGGATACAACGATGACTTCATTGTTCATGAGATAAAGCACAAATGGACTAACGGGGTTCTTTCCCCTCAGTTCAGTCCGTTTATTCTTATAATTATGATTATAGATTCTGATTTTTTTCTTACTCTTGCGAGTGTTTTTCCTCTTCTGTGTCTTCAAACATGTTTTGCTGAGAAATTAGATGAGATATTTGAAACTTCTTAAAGTTTAAATCACTTTTAAGGTATATATAAATGTCTGATTCTAAGAAGTTCTCACTTTAGTAGGGGATATGCAATATGAAAATACAAAAAGTTGAACAAACACAATAACAATTAACAAGTTTTCAAAATAAATTGTAAAGAAATACACTAAAGTTGTGCATAATGAATAATTACATAATTAATCAAATGAATAATTGCTATATGAGTTCAGATGAGGGAAAGGCCAGCCAGATAAAACACCGGGTAGGAGACTGAGTTTTAATTGGTTCTTTAAAGTTGAATAGAGGGGGATCCCTGGGTGGCTCAGTGGTTTAGCGCCTGCCTTTGGCCCAGGGCGCAATCCTGAAGACCCGGGATCGAGTCCCGCGTCAGGCTCCCTGCATGGAGCCTGCTTCTCCCTCTGCCTGTGTCTCTGCCTCTCTCTCTCTATGTCTATCATGAATAAATAAATAAAATCTTTAAAAAAATAAAGCTGAATAGAATTTTAAATGGCATAAAAAAGAATATACATCTGACTCCCACTTGTTCTCTGGGCCAGGTTGAACGTAACATAATTTCAACAAGGGGCCTAAAACAGGGTAGGGTTTGGGGGCTTAGGATCTACACAGACTATGGCTCAGAATGGCCAAAGGTTGCACTTTGGTATTGGGCATTCTTGGAATCACATCTTTTTTTCATTTGTTGGTATGAAGGTTTATTTTAATCTTCATTGTTATAGCACTATGTCAAGTACATAGTAGATGCCCCCAAATGGTAGACATTGGCATTATCATAATGTAAGAGCTACCTAGAGTCATAGATTGAGGATAGAACCCAGCAGGCATTATTATAGACACAGTAGCAGATATCATAGAAGATCTAAGAATCAGAAGTTTAAATAAGTCAAGAATAGGTTGAGTCAGAAAAGCCCTAGGTGGTTTGCATCAAAATGGTTCAGAACACAGGTGACTATTGAGAGCCTGTTTATTGAAAGGTAATGATCCAATGGCAGAGGGGTACAGAGCAGCCTGAAGCTACAAAGCCAGACCTGCCCTAAAGGATTTCACATAAATGAGGAGCATAATCTTAACAGTGATTTTCTACAATTTTTGAATACCTCCTATGTGCCAAGTATCACACCTAGCACTTTACATATGTTATTTCCTTTGCTCTTTGTTACTGTATAGGTAACTAGTGTTTTTATTAATTTAAACACATGTAGAAGAGTGCCCAGAAAGAAATTTGCCCAAAGTAACATAGTAAGAGGCAGAACCAGGATTCTCTCCGAAGTCTGTCCAGCACTATTTCACATTCATAATCAGACTCCTATTTGCTCCTGTGGAGTGGCAAAAGCTCTTCAAAGGTAACCATCATGGAGATTTACTCGAGACCGTGATTCATGCCTGGCTTACATTACCTAAAAAAGATTCTAATTCCAGCTAGAGTAAAATGTTACTGGTCAAAATACTGAACATGTGCCAAACTCATAACTAACAAATAGGGGCATTACAACCTCTCTATGACACTTGCCACTGACAGTTCTTATTGAACCTGGAGGGGCCACTCCAGGGACAGAGGCTTGCCACATCTCTCCCATGACTGAGTCTTTGATTTGGCATTGGAGATGTGTGCGCCACAGGGGCACTAATTAGTGTCTCTGGAAATCAGCAAGGGATAAAGTTTTCTAAAGTTTCATTTATGTGGATAACCACCTGAACATATGAAAGGGCCATTTCCTCCTATTTCAAAACCTTCTCTCCACCTTGAAGAGGCAAGTTGGACAGTCCTACTCAAAAGAGAGATGAATTTTACAGTTATCTGAATGACAACTCAGCTTCTTTTCTGTCCTTAACAGGTAAGTAAAGAAGACTAGAGTATAGAGGCTACAGCTGGCAGAGCCAACTCAAATGTCACGTAGGTGACATGGCCCAGTGAAGGGATCCTAGTCCAACTGCTGTGAACAAGGGGCACGTGTCCCATCTATATGGGTCAGCAGCTACTCATTTTCAGCTGTTATTGCCTGCTCTTCAGGAAGCCAGCGTGGTAAAGCGAGAATTTCTGATTTTTTGAGAGATGTCCCACATACAAATTTTTATGTGAAAACCTCACAATGTTAAAATGTCAGCTCAATTAACAAGAAAGAAGGTGAAAGCACTATGTGAGCCAAGCAAAACAGGTCTTTACATTGAATGAAGCATGCAAGACGCCAATCTAGAGATCTCTGAGAGCCCCCTTGATCTTTGTTTCAAAGGTACTTTTCCTTCCTCATGGGAACCTAATCTCTCTCCATAAAGACACATCGCTTCTGAGTTGGTAAAACAGATGCTTCAGGAAAAGAATGTCTGGCTATCGGAACAAGAGTTGAGACTGTGGAATTCATTTTTATGTGTGTTTCATTTCCTATGGGACGTTACATGAGTCCCCTGAAAAAGAAATACAAATTCTAACAAAGTTTAGAATCTTCAAATTAAGTTTAATTGGTAGGAATGTAAAACAAATGGTAAGTAGTACGATGACTAGTCAAATCTAAGTTGATTTAAATTTTCTGTAATATTGTGAACTGTTAAATAGCATCATTTCTCACTTGTAAGTTCCTAGTGTGATTCTTTTTTAAAAGATTTAGAAGTGCACTGCTTCACTTAAATACAAAGTAGCTTCTCATCAAGTTTTCAGAACTATTTAACAAAACCCACAAAAGTTAAATCATAGATAACCCAGAATAAACAGAATATTTATAACTTGGTGACAAGAGAACGCCATTTCCATAGATAATCACAGTTATTTTTTAGTGTTGTATAAAAGGCAGCAAGATGTTTGTTAATTTATAATAATGTAAGAGTCTAAAATTGAAATTAAACCCAAATGAGAAAATCTGAATAAGAAAATTCATATTTAGCTATATAACAGAATGTTTTTACACTGTCAGTGAAATGTGGTAGGGACTACATTTCTAAATTTATAACTAACAATTGTCATCTTCTGACTTGCCTCAGTATGCTCTCAGTCTTGAATAGGCCAATCAATGAAATAACTTTAAGATTACAAACCGAAATGCCAGGCAGGCATTCAGGGCCGAGCAGGTAACAAATTAATGAAGATACAACTCCAACCACAGGGTTTCAAGTTCAAAATTTTTAAAACATCATCCTAGCCAAATGAAATAAACTGCCTGTGGGCAAAACCTGGGTCAGCTGTTGCTTGTAATCCCTGCACTAGATTCATTATCCTTACTATAGAGTATAAGCAGTTTATATGAAGTCAATATTGTCCTTAAACAGGTCCTTGAAGTATAGGCGAAAGGAAGCTATGAGAGTTGCAGGGACATGCCCGTGACTTTGGAAAGTGTGGATCTTCCAAGACTGGCTTAAACTAAGCAGGAGATGAAGAACTTAGATTTGGAAAGGACAGCATGAGTGGAGAAAAGCTCAGATTCACAGTGAAGAAGTGCAAGACCATTCTCTTAGATGTAACCAGAATTTAATCCGGGCTTCCTTGACCATTTTCATGGCATGACAGCTATACACACACATGAGAAATACGGAAAGGTGAGATTTCAGTAGAGCCTGTTTTGTCAATGAGCAAGTAATCAGAGGGATCTAAGAATTACCTTGCCGTAGGGGGAGCTAATTCTTTAATTAGTGACCTGATTATCTCATTTTGCTGCCTACCTGGATGTTACTGTATTTGTCCCTCATTTGTCTATTTGAAGACATTACACTTTAAAGGGTTTTTTTCTTTTTCTTTTCTTTTTTTTTAATTTTTCCTGAATGAAGTAAGACTAAAAACAATTCATATTTAAACGGATCCTATGTTCTCCAATCTTTGTTTTGTGTTACTGTTATCAACCTTTGTTTTAGTAAAGTACATAGTGGCATCATATCTGGCAATGTGTATTAAGAGTTATGATGGAATGCTCCTCTTAGACAGGAACAGCACAAATGATGGACTGCTTAGGTAGGTTTATAAATTAGATCATGCCTTCCACGAATAACCCCACAAAATTCCACAAATCATGACTACTTGAAGGACAATGTTCAGCAAGAGCCCAACAACATAGATCACAAATGTTTTTTAAAAGTCAAGAACTAGGTGAACATTTTGAAAGCGCTATAGAAGCCTAAATTGGGTCTGTGTTCAATTTTCCTTTTTTAAAGTTTTTTAGAGATTTTATTTATTTATTTGAGAAAGAGAGACAGACATAGCGACAGAGACAGCATGAGTGGGGAAGAGAAGGAGAAGCAGGGTCCCCGCTGAGCTGGGAGCCTGACATGGGACTCGATCCCAGGACCCCAGGATCATGACCTAAGCCGAAGGTGGGTGCTTAACTATGACCTATGTGTTCAGTTTTCATATTGAACGCATGAACGGTCATAGATGTCAAGGAAGCATACTAACATTTTAAATCCTATTCATAAAAATTATTATTTTGACTCCAATAAAAAGTGTATCATTAAAATTCATTAAGACATGGAAAGGAGAATAAGAACAAAGGATGATTAAAAGAGGTACTATCAATTTAACCAGAAAAGAATACTTGCACCTTGACTTGTTTCCAAAGAAAGTACTTTGATAACTTTTGCATGTCAAAGGAGATAAGACACAGTAAATTAGTCGAAGTATGCGAAATAGAGTGTATAAAGTAGGTTAGAATCAGGTGGGAGTCCCATAAGCTCAAAATTTAAAAAAAAGAGCTATCATTTGAGGTTTACACTCCACAGGAATACATCAACTGGAAGTGACAGTAAAGGTCTCTGTGTCACAGGCTCAGTTTTAAACACTGTATACAATCTTTGTGACAAGATGTAAGGTACGTGATGCTTATACTCGTGTTGAGAGTGAGAAGGTGCTGCGAAGACAAAGTGGGGGAGCAAGCGGGCTGGGCGTCGGCTATCCAGGATAAGGACTCTACCTCACTTGAACGTAACCTCCAAGAGGACTGAGACTTTCTGTTTTGTACACCCAGCCATGCAGAGCAGTCTCGACATATACGAGGTACCAATGCATATCTATCAGATGAATAATAGAAGGGACCCATGAATGAATGAATGAAAGTTGTAGACCTGCTTGCCTGCTTTCCACTTTGGGGACTTTTAAAGGCAGGGTTGGGATGATGACGATGTAGTGAGCAGGAAATTATTAATTCAGGAACCTTAGGACACACCATTCGAGGAACATCCCTAGGATTTTTGTTATACAAGATAGAGGACACTGGGGGGGGGGGGAGTGACCATTATAATATTCCCTTAAATATTGGGCTTTATTCCCCAAATGTGTTGTAGATGAGAATTATAAAGATATCACATTAATAATCTGTGCAAAAGTAAAAGTCAGTTCATTAGTGTTTTCAAGACAAAGAAATAAAATGTCTTCTTTCTTTCTTTTTCTTTTTCATTTTTTTAAAACTATGATATTAAAAGCAAAGAGGTTAAGGATAGCACATCCAGGAATGTAAACTTCTTTCCTGTCTATTTGATCATGTGTTATTGGCATTAACACTGTCAATAATTCATGGTAAAAGAGGAAGTTGCCATGAAAGGTTACCCATTGTCAGGCTATGATCAATAGGTAAGACCACAGTGGGTGATGTATTATCAAGTATCAGCCAATTCACTTTATCATGGATTTTAAAAACGGTAGTAGTTGCACTCAGTTTGTCTAACCTGAGCTAAGCTTATTTGTTCATTATCTTTTCACCACTGATTATAGACTACACCTGGAATACATTTTATTTAAGTACAGAATATCATTCTTGAATTAAATAATTCCTGCAATCTGGCTGTAGGCCTCCAGAATTTGCCCCCATGTTTCGATGATGGTGTTTGTATTTGAGCAAACAAAACTGTCACTTTGTTTTCCTGTCTTCCTATATTGGGTCACTCTGTGCTACATGATATGATCTCAGACAATTCAATGCAAGGAGACACATGTCCCTTCTCATTGGAAATACTAAACTACAGCTTCCTTTTACCCTGTGGGAAAGAAAGCAAGTCAGGTGACTGAAAGTCACGGAGGAAAGTTAGTGTCATCACTATTCCTCTTCTTCACAGAAATAATATGATATCATGAGGCAAGAATAGCACTGGTTTCTCCATGAAAGACTAGAAAGAAAACAGTACTTAGGTTGTTTATGCTTTTGTATCGTGGAAGGGCATTTGCATAAAAACAAGACTATCATTTCTGAACACTTTCAAACACATTCTTAATCTGATACCACCTTGGAATCTTGGGGGAAATGTCCAGTTTTTGAAATCACTTCCAGAGAGATAAATAAAAAATGAAACACTAGTAGCCATTTGGCTTCTTGTTTGATTTAGGAAGCAAAATCACCTGATTTATTTCCTTTTGGTTTTCAGAGTCAGACCTCTCAAACATATTGATTCTTAGACACTTGAATTTGGTTCTGTTTCATTTTATGTTTTTTTTTATTTCACTCAAATGCTAGTATATAAAATAACTCAAACATAATTGGGGTGAGAAGCTCAGCCAGTATAATTCTTGTTATCAAAGGCATTTGCATATGGAAAATGTACCACATCATGCTAACTACAGCGGCCACCAGAAACAACATGCTGGTGCTTCTCTAAGAAAAAAAAATGTGGAATATAATAATAATAATAATAATAATAATAATAATAATAACAGGAAGAGGAAAAGCAGTAAAATAACTCTGACTTTTCTGGGTTTTTTTTTTTCTACCTTTCCCTAGAGATTCTATTCTTGTTTTGAGGGTACATGATTTCTCTTTCACTTTTGCACATCCTTAAACTGCTTTGACAAATGACAACCATACACCCTGTTACAAGTCAAACCCCAATCTCTTCCCCCCAATAAACCTATTGCCAGTGCATTGGAAGTGATTGGGAGTCATAAAAATCCAGCACCTCAAAGGAGAAGAATAAGAGATTGTGTGTAAAGAAGAGGCATCATTTCTAGGAGACAGCGCCACATCACTGTACATTTGCTAATTACTTGCAACACGCATTAATGTAAAAAATAATGCATTTTCCTTATATGGTATTGTTTGGAGATGGTTCTGCTTATCAGTTTTTAATATGCTCTTTGAAAACTGACACATACTTTACCCACATCTCTTTAGGAACACAGGGATTCAAAGGCTGGATAAAATACTTTCATGCCTCTCAACACAAACCTGAGAGGGTAATTAAACAGATGGTAACAATAAACCGAATCTGAACACATCAGGGACTGGAGTCCCTTATTAGAAGCCTTATATACTGAAGGGAGGGGGGACAAGCAACTCTGGGGGAAGTGTAGTAGCAGCCAACACCTTTATGTCTTCCCTGACCTCAGAAGCAAAGCTAATCAACCGTTTAGGGATGGGTGTCCTACCACCTGAGAGGGCAAGCAAGGCGTCTTCTGCAGGCCCTGAGGAGCAGGAGTGTAAAGGACTCTCAAGGAATGTAAAGGCCCTCAGGACTGCCTTCAAAGATGTCGGTTTTAGATACACCAAGTCATTACTGTAAACCCACCACACACACACCCCCAACATCTCCACACACGCACACACACCTATACAGAGACAGACACCTCAAAACCTTCCAAGCTGGACGACTCATGCTTGAAACACAAGGCTGTTCTCTCCTACATGAGGCCGAAAACGAGACATTATAGACTTCTGTGATGACACAGGTAATCTGAATATTTCCAACCTCATTCTTGGCAACAAAATGTTCTCCTAGTTATATTCCATCCTCGAAATGTACTGGAACTCTACTTATTTCTCATATCTTCAAAGTCTCAGTGTGTCCTGAGTTAAATTTCCACAAGAGGGGCATTGAAGCGATTTGATATTTCAGCTTGTGAATGTGTGCATGCGGTTATTTTTCCTAGAAGATAAAAATAAGCTTAAGTATATACATATTTTATACATCTCTCTCTACATCTATATCTCTATAGAGATTTAGAGATGTGTGTATATATACTATAAATGTACATATGTATAATAGATGTATATGTGTGTGAGCTTAAATATATAAATATTTAATGCATCTCTGTCTCTGTAACTACATCTATATCTATACAGAGACGTGTATACATATATGTATGTACATATATATACTATATGTGTATATGTGTGTAGTAGATGTATGTGTGTGTGTGTGTGTGTGTATGTGAACCCCCCAGAGAAAGTATCCACTATGTGCAAGAATGGATCCTGTTGCTGTGGAGGTTTACAATGTTATTGTGCCATCACCACGCATGCAAAGATGCTATTTTGCCATTACATAAGGCATTTACAACCTAGGGATAATCAAATCAGTGTTTGTTCTTCTTCTGTTTCTCAACCTGCTACAGTTCTCTGCTGCACTTGGCAAGTTCATTGGGTGCCATTTATAAGAAACATTCAGCCTCGGTACAACAATGATTTAGCTTAACCAAGCGCTCGCGAGCAAAGGACAATGCTCAACATATGGTGTTTTCGATTAACCAAGGTTATAACGATGATCTATTAAAGGATATTTTTGCGAACCAAGGCAAAGATTAAAGTGGGGGAATGTACATGGTGCAGACAAATGCACATCATATGACAGACATCCTTTTCTGGCTCGCAGGTTACCCCTCTGTGAGGGCACATCACCGTGTGACACTGTCTGATGTCAGTCTTGAGATTCTGATACTTACTAAGCATAAAAAGTCTGCTCTCATCTTCCCATGCAAAGCTACCTAGGATGGCACGTATCAGCCTAGGAGGTGGCCGTAAAAAAAAAAAAAAAAAAAAACCCTCCTAATAATATTGACTGTGGTTCTGAAGTCATTTTAAGCGTGAAGAGGATAATATGAATTAAATAAGAGGTGCTGCAAATAATTTAGTGGCAAAGCATGGTCGCTGCTGCCACACAGAGTATTAGGTAACTTTTTTTTTTTAATTAGAATGTACACTTTTAGATTACTGATTATGAACATCAGGGGACTCGAGATTTTGATTCATCAGTAATTCTCCTTTATGTCTGAGCTAAGAAATAAAAAAAAAGAGAGACCTCTGGCTCCGGGTGGGTGTTTCAGAGGCCTTGGGCCCAGCGCCCACCTGGAATCCCTAGACCCGCTCTGCCCCCTTGTGCCGCTGCGGTGAACTCTGCAGAGAGCAGCCCGCCCTCCTCTTTGTACGGGAACCGCAGCAAAACCTCACTGTCACTTCTCACTTTTCTGGCAAGTTCAAGGTCAGTGTCTCGCTATTTTCAGCTCGTCTCTTCTTGATCCGTGCAGAGAAATGACAAGGTAACGTGACTCGGGGTCAGCTGTATTACAGGAACCGTTACATAAACGGGGAAAGTGAAAATCAATCCTAGCTGACAGGGACTCCGGGTGATCGGCGCCCACCCCATGGCCCTGTCGGCTGCCTGCTCCGAGCGCGTGGGACTCCGGCCGGATTCTTTCAGTGAGACCGTATTCGGGGGCTTTCAGCAGCCTCCCTGCGTATGCACTGCAGCTGCATCCTGTAGACCACGTCAGCCCTCCGGGTCTCTGAAGGGCGCCGATGATCCCTGGACACGCCCCACGAGTCCTACCTATCACCCCGAGGTCCGTCCGGGGCCTGAGGCTGCAGGGACTGCGGTTGGCGAGAGCCTCGTACCTCCTGCACACGTGCACACGTGCATACCCGCGCATCAGCACACCTACACAGCTGCACACGTGCACACCTGGACACCTGTACAGCAGCACACGTGCATACCTGCACAGCTGCACACCTGCACACGTGCACACCTGCACATCTGCATACCTGCACACCTGCACATGTGTATACCTGCACATCTGCATACCTGCACACGTGCATACCTGCACATCTGCACACCTGCACACCTGCATACCTGCACATCTGCACACCTGCACACCTGCACACGTGCACGCCTTTCCCCACGTCGTGCTCAGCCTTGCCCCGCTCCCTTCCTTGGCAGCAGATCCCCCGCCTCAGCGCATCTCGCTGAGACACCAGGTTTCTTGCTCCTTTTTCGAGGCCCAGCACCGCTTCGCCTTCGCCTCGCTGCACTTTCTGCTCGGACGTTTCCCCGGAGCCAGAGACACAGGGTTAGGGAGCCGGTGGAGGTTAAGGCTCTTGCTGCGGCCACGGGACCAGCAGGAGCGGCCCCATCCCGGCCACCCCGCGCTCCCTGGAAGCGGCGAGGCCCCGCAGCACTCCACTGGAGTACAGTTTACCGTGGTATTAGTTGTCAGTAAATTCAAAGACGGGACTCCTAAAGCTATAAAATGGATTAGAAGCAATTTAAAAAAGAATTAACAAACTAGAGGAAGAGTATACTGTCAACAAACAAATGCTCCATCATAGGACTGTAATTTGGAATTTTAATTACCCCTCTGCTTCTGTAACAAAACAATGTCTGAACTGGCAGCGATTTGAATCTCTCACAGGTCATTGAGCATTCTAGTTAATTACTCTATGAATAGCCTGTTTTTCTCCCCTCTGGAAACACGTTTCTAATGGCAGTCAAGGTCTGACAAATGTGTCATCTACATAATTAGCTAGGAAGCAACACAAAACATTAAACATGCTTTGTGCCGACAACTATCAAAACATTTCATTTGTTGTCAATTATTCATTACTTTGTAGGTTCTGAAGGGGTTGTTATTATGGAAATAAGTCCAGATGCTAACAAGGTTAGAGTTTTGGATTCAAATTAGTAATCAGAGGACTAACTTTTAAAAAAATGTATCTCATGTACATTCAGCGCCACGTTCAATCCGTAGGAGATTAGAAACAAATTTCGCCATGCCCAAGCTAAAATGAAAAGGATGCAGCCACCGACGTGAATTCGAGAGCCTCTGCTCATTCTTGGAAGCACAGACCCTCCCCTGTTGCTGGAAACTTTCTGCGCCTTTGGCAAGTCCAGTCTGTGCTTGGTGACCGAGAGTTAAGCAGTTCACTGCAGGAGATGACTTGGGAAAGAAAGAATGACAAGGAAAGAAATCCCTGGGGGCTTTCGATTCCCCACCCCACCCCACCCCACCCCCCAACAGGGCAGCTTATGTAAAAGTCGAAATTCTAGCTAATAAACTTCCACGTCTGCTGTGCAGCACACTAGTTACCTTAGGTAACCCTGGGATTTCACGAGTATTGTTTTCTATGTCTGAAACCCGATTTCTTTTATTACTGCTTCAATATTGTATATAAAGCCAAGTATTGTCTCGAAAGCAGCACTCCTAATGTATATAGAGGATATAAAGAGATTTCTCAACAAAATTGACCTCTCAGTGGCAAAGAAAATTGCAGTGGAAGACACATTATTGCGTAGTCATATCTGAGGCTTGGATCTATGGAGAGTCTCACTCCACTGTCCTCTAGCTTTCCCTTATAAACCAAAATGGCTTACAAATGTCATCCACAATAGTCCAATAAAGATTAGGAACAAAACACTGTCCTTACATTGATGAGATAAGAAAGATTTAACTGCAGAATGCAGTGTACAAGAACAGTTCATAAGGCTCGTTCTCGAATGAGAAAAATAGAATTCAAATTATATTTGTGTGTGGCTAGAATTTAATTGAGATGATCAGTTTATTTTCTACATAATGTTTGATCAGATGCCTGTACTACAGAGCTAGATAAAAAGAAAAGGGGAAAAAAAAAACCCAACATTCTATCAGGAGAAATCAAGAAGACCCGTTATCTACAGAGTGTGCAAAATATGTCAGGAAATAATTCTACCCAGAGCGCTGAGGATGCTCAGTTAATAAAAAAAGATCAGCCACTCGCTAAGAGAAAATAATTGTCTGTATCTATATTTTTCAAAGCAAAAAGGCAGCCACATCTTACACTAAATAGGACACATTAAAATAAGCTTTAATAATCTTTATGCAGAAGGAAACTAATCCATTTTCAGATCATACGATCCACAGCAATAAAAGGAAATCATCAAACTAAAAACAATTTTAGAAATGGCTGCAGACTCTCATTTAATTAACATGCAACAGATCATATATTTATGAGGAAGTCAAAATATTTAGGAAGCCTATAATCCTGTAAGCCTTAATGTGGTATAAAAACAACAAATAAATGCAAAGTGTTACTGTTATACATGCCTGCTTGATCAATGGTTTTCACATATTGATCTATAAATGGAGTTGACAGTCTGTGTTGGCTGCACATTTTCCAAGCAGCGCTATTTTTGCAGAAAACCAATACGGGCAATTACCTTTGTTTGAGATGCCAAGTCTTATCAATTCAATGTGATTTAGTGTCATTTTAATTAAATATCAGGATCCACTTCAGGACAATTTATACAAACAAAGCCTCAAACCCAACTATAAGCTTGATTTGAAGTAAACACGGACAAGTCCTACAGTCTCATAATATTGCTCAAAAACTCTGCTAAACAGAAGGCTTATATTTTTAGTAGCAATTTTTATGTCTGCCTTTTTGGCTAGCCACAACTTTGGCAAGTATCCTATAATCACAGAAGTAAGAAACAAAAGAAAATTGTTTCCTCTTCTTTATAATATATTAAAAAAGAAAAAAACGAACATGCACAGCCTGTTAATGGCAGCAGCAGAAGTCTTGTCCGTTAGCATTTAGGAATGGCTCGACCCAAGTCCTTATCCTGACAGTAGTAAAAAAGATGTTTCCCTGTCCACGAGGGCCATGAATAAAGTATTGCACTTCTGTGGAGTTTGCAAGATGGAAATGGTGAATATTCATACATGTGGCTGCTGAAGACACCAGCATTAAATGTCGAAACCGCTCCTGTCTGCAAATCCGATGTCTGCAATTTTCCTGATTTGGGCTATTTAAACTCTTCATTAATATCTATTCTAAACTGTCTAGTAGGCCAGAGCTTCCCTCTTATAAATAACATCAAAGCCACATTAAACCTTTTGCAGTAGCTATTTGCTGGATTGCGCATTAGCCTTTCAGCCCTTGGAGAGGCCCACTTCACTTGCCCCCCATTCACGCTCACTAGGCCGTCTGCTTCTGTGTTTAGCACATTCGGGCAAATAAGCAGTCCACCTTCAAGAGGTCTCACTCTGGTGCTCGGGATGAGCCAGCAAATCACTGAGACCAAAGAGCCTTCCGTCCCCACCAAGCGGGGGTCTCCAGATCTCTCTCACAGAGAGGCAATGTCCTGCGAACCACGTCCTCCAGGGTCCCAACTTCCCACCTCTCCAACACCTGCCAGGTAGCGAAGTGGCCTTTTTAAATTTGGAAAGGACGTTGATCTTACTAACTACATAATAATGATTATTTGGTGTTTAAAGAAAGTGAGGCACACCGCCAGTTGAGATACTGATGGAGGATTAATACCTGTTTTACAGAAATGCCTCCCTGCCCCATTTCGGGAATGAAAACTTCAATGTGATAAGCAAATTCACCTGTGTTTGCCTAGCACAGGGCCGAATAAATATCTATATTGGCATTTCAAGCTGCTCCTCTCTTTAGGATCCCAAGGATATGGGCTCTTCTGACATATCCAGGAGGATTTCACACGGTGTTCCGAGTTCACAGAGTCCTACTGAACGTATTTGTAATTGAACACAATAATAAAGAGGATTTTATGAATTAATGACACAATTATACAATTGATTTGACCCTGGAACCTCTGATCGTTTTCTGTAACAAGTTAAATCGTTGTGAATGTAATATCAGATTCTTGTCTTATATAGACTCCAGTAAGTCCGTATTAGATTTGCATAATCGCTAGGCTGGGGAACACGTAGCGTATATGTGCCGTGTATATTAAATACGATGCATAACATATAGATATATACGTCTCTAAGTAGTCCTAACTTTTTCGCTGTAGAGATTAGATGTGAGTGTCTCTGTTACGACAAACCATGCTGCACAGGACACGTGCGCACATTTTTAGAATACATCTCCTCCCACTTCTCCCAAGCTCAAGATCTACCCCCCTTGACCTCACCCCAACCTCCAACTTCTGAAAAATCAAGTTCTTAGTTTAGCTTGAGCAGATATCTTTAACAGGCTTGTTTGAATAAATATGCCAAAATACTTTACATTCTGTCAGTATCTAGTCAGAAAATTGTGCATGGAAAAAAGAGATGAAAAGAACTGAGACAGAAAGAAAATTAGTGCCATGGCAAGCTTTCAATACAGTATCTCTGAGCCAAGTTTTCTCGGTGAAATGACATATCCTCACTAAAATACCCCTTTTATATAATTATGCACTGAGCACACATAACCAAAAGTAACTTTTATTTTTGTTCCTTATCGAGGAATACATATTGCCCAGGCTAAGAATGCGGAAACAAAAGCTTGGGATAATTATAGCTAATTTAACTTTGGAAAACTCTTCTCTAGCAGTCCAGCATATAACCCCCCAAACTAAAGTTATGTAACAAGGTAATATCAACAATGAGAAACTGCATGATAAAATCCTGCCCAAAAGTGAAAAATGCTAATTTTGTCTCATTTAGCAGCTGGATACAGAAATGCTCATTAGTTTTAAGAGGGTTAATCCTTTTAACTTTTGCATATTGATATGCCAATTATGCCTAATTGTACAAGAGGCATCAGTCAAGGTAATAGTGCATAAACACATGAAAGTTATTAAGTACATCCCAACATGTAATAAAGTAGGTGTTAATTGGTAGCTGAGTTCTGCGGGCTATTGAGGTGGATAATTCATTGAGAGATGGATCACTTGTAATTTCTCTCCATAATTCCTTTTGCAGTCTCATGCTGTGATGTTTTCATGCTTGTCAAAAACAACTGCGGCATAGTGCCTTTTGTTAAACACAGCCAATAAAATATGTTAGGCATCATTAAATATACTTAACTTTTAAACTTTTTCAAAGGTACAGTTCTTACTGATAATACATTATAGAGATTCCAGTAATTTACTCTAACCACTGTCTCAAGTTCATAGTTGAGGAGCATTTTAGCTGGTATAAAAGCAAAGGCAGGCTGGCAGCATTGTGCCTCCCAGCAGACAATACTTTTAAGTGAGGGAGTAAAGAAAGAACAGCACAGCTCTGGGGACCTTATCTCAAGAGGTAGCTCCCAAGCCCGCAATATAATCCCTGGCTTCCTCTCCTGCTAAATTTGCCTATGATACCTGGAGAAAGAGTGATTAAAGCCACGCATCCCTCAGACTCTTGAGATGCTGGTGGCTTCAATTCGCACTTGAAATTCCAGGGAAAACAGAGAATAAATATAATCGGTAACGTGCTACTCAGCAAGTTTATCTCATTTAATAACTCAGTTAGGGAACTGAATATTTCATAGGCCCCTACGATATTAACAGAACACTCAATTAATAGCTCACACGTTTCTGCAGGGTGACTGGGACGCACAGCCTGTCCCTAGCTAACCTATTTCCCGCTCTTGCTCTCACTGTGACAAACAAAATAGATCTGGTGTCCAAAAGACTGGCTAACATTGCATAAATAATTTTGTAACATCCTATGGCCTCAGCTGCAAGTTACCACCATTATGGAAGAAAATTAACCAGAGGAGACTCATCGCAATCAGTGTGTTTAGTGGCTCAGGATGCGTGCAGGGGCAGGGACACAATTGGCAGTAGAGTTCATCTCTAACTATTTTATTTCAGATCTTCCTAATGACACATTATCGAGACAGAATGGCTTCCTCTCCAAACCTTCCATCGCCGCACCATTTAAGCTCATTCCAAATCAGATCGTAATTCCAATATTATATATTGTTGGGAGATTTTAAGAAAGAGATTTTCACTTTTTTTTTGAAGATTTTTTTTTCCCCTTCAGTTCATTCTTAGCTAATTTTAGCCTCTGGCTTTTCAAAGTGATGTACTGTATTTGGAAGTACAAACACCACATGCTAGCATAACCTCATTATTTTTATAACACTGAAGCATGATAGTGGAGGCCCTTAAAATGAGTCAAAGGTGCTCTTCAGTCTAGCTCCAAATCCACTTTATCACTCTGGATTAAGCCCAGCTCTTCTCTGGCAATTGGGGATATTATTATGACTATAAGTAGGCAAGATAAAATGCATTACAAAAAAAAAAACAGTTTTCTCGTGCACATTAGGAAAACAAATAAAACAAAGCTGATCTGGTTTTTCTTTTTTAACAAAAATCTGTGTCAGGGAACATTGGGGTTTTGAGGTATTTGACTTACGGGTTCAATGACCTTCCCAACGTCGGTGAGGATCATGGATTTACTTTGGCTCAGCCTGTCGTGGTGGCTGTTGGCATTTTTGATTCTCATTTGCACAGCTCCGGTGCCTTGACGGGTGGAATTCAGTGTTTCCACAGAAGTATCAGAATTTGTAGATTTCTGCATATTATAGCGTTATCCTGGTAAGATGTAAAAGCATTATGTTACTCTAAATATATCTTTTCCAAGAAAAACTTGGTGGGGTGCAGGTTACTTACTAAGGTACAAAAATGAAACAATCTCTGAATAGTGGAGAAGGTAGCAAATTACTTGGTTGTAACAACAAAAACAGTTGTTTTTGTTACCTGGGGCCCCTGTGTGTTGACAGTGCTATACCTGCCAGAGGACTTCAAAGTTCATAGGCAGCACACCCACACTTGTGTCATTCCTAATGCTATTCAGGAACTCCTAATGGCAATAGGATGGTCTTCCTTGTGTAGAAATGATGTTGCCAACTAAGCATCTTTAGGGTATATGCTGTTTTCATTAACAGTGTCGCTGATCTTTTACCCACCCCATCCCACCCCAGTTCTGCATGCTACCACCCGCAGCCTTTTTTCGTGACCAAAAACCTAAGTGGATAAGGTCATATTTAAGTGAGTAGAACTGGCTTTAGAGCAAACTGAGCTGGTCCCATTGACTATCAAATACGTTGGTCTGGCCTTCTTTGCATGGTGCTTAGTCCTAGTCCTTATCCCCATTCATAATACCCATGGAGGGAAACTAAAGGTCCTTTGTCCGTTTATTGTCTGCCAACTGGACTGGATTCAGTAGCTTAGTTGGACATAGTGTTTATAAAGAATATGAAGAAGCCATTTATTTATTTATATTAACTTTAGTGGGAGAAGTCTGATTTAGGCAGGAAAATTCAGGACAGGCACATGTTAAAGGAGCAGCAGTAAGGAAATGATAATTCGGAAAAGAAGTGAAGAGAACTAAGCTGTGGCAGCATTCGCAGGTGGACTAGGAAAGCTTTGGTTGCTTCCCCAAATCAGAGTCCCTCTCCACAAGCCCCTCAAATGAGCATATCATCTCATTTAAAAGAGAACATTTGCAATGCAAAGACAGTTTCTAAGCTTCAGGACACAGACCCTCTTCTGGCCTATTGCCTCCCTGTCTCACCTGTGGGCATTCCATAGCTAGCCTGGGCACATATGTGCAATATCAGAAAAAACTGTCATCAGTTACAGAAGCCAAGATAATATTATAAAGAATATAATATAGAAGAGAGAATATAAAAGAAGGATTGTATTTTAGGGAGCTAACTGTATTGGTACCCCTCCTTCTGTTGGACAGACAATGGGGTTAGCTAGCATCAAGGTAATGTTCAAGCTAAGTGAAAGCTAAAGTGGTTAGAAAAGAATGAAAACATTTTAATAGGAGGCAGAGTGTTACCTCATAATTGATACCAGTGAGGCAATTGAGTGATGACTTAGAAAAGAAGTTGATATTTGTTGAGCATTTACTATGTGCCAAGCAATGCACTTAGTGATTTAATTCTTGCAAAATACCCGTAAGATAGACATTAAACTCATACTTTTCTAGAAGTGAAAAATAAAGATCAGAGAGACTAGTAATATTCTGTCAGGAATAATGGACAGAGAAAGTGGAGGACATGTATTTTGTTCCCCCCAAAAAGACCCATACAGGTGAATAGACACATTCTAGTTAATCTATAGTATGAAATAAAACTCAAGAGTAAAAAGAATGGACTATTGATGCGTGCAGTCATATGGATGAATTGCAAATTGCTGAGTGAAAGAGGCCAGGATATTTAAAAAAAAAAAGTACCTATGGAGTACTTATAATTTTATTTATTTATTTATTTATTTATTTATTTATTTATTTATTTTTTTTTTTAATAATTTCATTTATATACTATTCTAGAAAATCCAAGCTAACACCTAATTACAGAAAGCTGATCGGTGATTGACTAATGGTGGAGGAAGGGAAAAATGAATTATGATGACTACAAGGAAACTTTTGGAGGTGATGAATATGTTTATTAGCTTGATTGCGGTGATGGTTTAACAATTGCATGCCTATATTAAAAATGATCAAGTTGTATAAGTACTTGCACTATTGTATTTCAGTTATACTTCATAAAGATATTTACAGGAAAATTGTTTTAAAAATAAATTTGTTAACTAAATTAATTAAACTGACTTAAGTTTCTTAATTCTTTATCTTGTTCATATTTTCATTTTTATATTTCTACATGAGTGATATATTATGAAAACTCATCTAGTTGAGAATTAAAGAGCTGTTTCAGTAAGATTTTAAGTAAAGGGATGCCTGAGTGGCTCAGCGGTTGAGCGTCTGCCTTCGGCTCAGGGCGTGATCCTGGAATCCCGGGATTGAGTCCTGCATCAGACTCCTTGTAGGGAGCCTGCTTCTCTGCCTGTGTCTCTGTCTCTCTCTCTGTTTCTCTCATGAATAAATTAATAAAATCTTTTTAAAAAAAAGACCTGAAATAAAAATTTGAAGTAATAAAAAATGAAAATCTCATCTCCACTATTCCATGGGAATATAATAATGGCTGTTTTGATCAGAAAGATTTTAAAATGTGTCAAATTGCTCACTAATGTAGACATAGGAAATCTTATCTCTACATCTAACTTGAATAAGATATAGAGTATTGTATAGATGACTATTAAAAAAAGTAAATGCATTTTCCATATATTTCAATATAGGAATAATAAGTTTTGGGTTTATTCTGTGTATTATTTATTATTACAGCTATTAATTTTTCATAGCCAATCATAAAGTATTACACAATAACCAATCTACGAATCTTTGATATTTATGAAGATGCTACTAATAAAACCAGAGTTTTTCTAGAATAAATTATACTAAAATTTGTATGGAACCATGAAAGACCCTGAATAGCCAAACCAATCTTGAGAAAGAAAAACAAAGCTGGATGTATTAGAATTCCAGATTTCAAAATGTACTACAAAGCTGTAGTAATCAAAACAGTATGATACTGGCACAAAAATAGATACATAAATCAATAGAACAGGGTAGAGAGCCTAGAAATAAGCCCTCTTTTGTATGGTCAACAAATCTATGAAAAAGGAGGCAAGAATATACAATGGGGAAAGGATAGTTTCTTAAATTAATGATGCTGGGGGAAAAAGATGCTGGGAAAACTGGACAGCTCCAGTAAAAGAATAAAATTGGCTTGCTTTCTAACACCATATACAAAAATAAACTGAAAATGTGAGACCTGAAGCCATAAAAATCCCAAAAGAGTATACAGGCAGCAATTTCTCTGACACTGACTGTAGCAGCATTTTAATAGATTGTCTCTTCAGGCAAGGGAAACAAAAGCAAAATTAACTATTGAGGCTACATCAAAATAAAAAGCCTTTGCATAGTGAAAGAAACCATCAGCAAACAAGAAGGCAACCCTACTGAATGGGAGAAGATATTTGCCAATGACATGTTTGATAAAGGGTTAGTATCCAAAATGTATAAAGAACAACTCAACACCAAAAAAAAAAAAAAAAAAAAAAAAGCCAAACAATCTAATTTTAAAATGGGCACAGGATCTGAATAAACGTTTTTCAAAAAAAAGTCATAAAGATGGCCAATAGACACATGAAAAGAAACTCGACATCACCAATCATCTGGGAAATACAAATCCAAACCATAATGAGACCATAACCTCACACCAGAATGGCTAAAGTCAAAAACACAGGAAGTAGTAAATGTTGGTGAGCATATAGAGAAAAAGGAACCCTTGGGCACTGTTGGTGGGAGCATACACTGGTAGAGCCACTGTGAAAACAGCATGGGATTTGTTCAAATAATTAAAAATAGAAACCATATGATCCAGTAATTATACTACTGGGTATTTATCCAAAGAAAGCAAAAACACTAATTTGCAAAGATACATACACCCTTATGTTTCCTGAAGTGTTATTGATAATTGCCAAGATATGGAAGCAAATTGTGTCTATTGATCTGTGAATGAATAAGGAAGTTGTAGTATAAATACGCAATGGAATATTATGCAGCCAAAAAGGCTGAGATCGTGACACTTGCGACAACATGGATAGGCCTAGAGGGTATTATGCTAAGTGGAAGAAGTCAAACTGAGACGAATACTGTATGGTTTTACTCATACACAGAGTCTAAAAAACAAAACACAAACGGATAAACAACAACGAAAAGCAGAATCAGACCTATAAATACAAACAACAAACTGATGGGTGCCAGAGGGAATGAGGGTGGGGAGATGGGCCAAATAGGTGAAGGAGAATAGAAGATACAGCCTTCCAATTATGGAATGAATAAGTCACAGGAATAAAAGACACAGGGAAGGAATATGGCCAATGATATTGTGATAGAGTCGTTTCATGACAGATGGTAAGTATATTTGTGGTGGCCATAGTATAATATATTATCTTGTCAAATCACTGTGTTGTACACCTGAAACTAATGTAACATTTTGTGCCAAGTATACTCAAATTTTTTAAAACCGTTAAAAATTAAAGCATGAGATTTTTCAGGGCATGTTTTAGTGAATAAAGTTAGGATAAATGAAGGAATGAAAATTGAAGGATTATCACTGTAATAATGGCCTTGGATTCATGGTAATTAGACTGGTTGCATAAAAAGGGGCCATGATGACCTCTAGTGACAGCAATGTCTGTACTGATCACCTTTGTGGTCTTGTACAAGTCTACAGACCTCTGTTTCATCATTGGAAGAAAAAAATTGTTAGTGAGGGGACAGGGTAAGCCAAGAGGATTGCTATGATCTGTAGGGTGCTTTTTACTTCTGATACTGATGCACTCAAAGTCTGGGAGCTCAAAAAGCATTACTGCAGATTTACAAAGCCCAATCATTTTAGGCAGATAACCAACAAGGTAAATGCTTTGGTATCACTTGATTCCCAAAGAATTTGGGTAGGCCTTGAGGGGAATCTATGATTAAACATAGGAATGCTTGAGAAAAATCTGCATTCTCTTCTCTGTACATTTAAGCCTTGATCTTTCATGTTACTCATTAGATTCAAACTCAAAAGCTGGTAGTGTATGTCATGTTGGTGAGGGAAATCACTTAGGCTAAAGTCATTATCTTCTGATCAAGAGCATGAAGCCATTGTATTTACATAGCCTTCCCATGTGCCATTTTTGGGACATGTTTCTTCCTCAGAGTCTGCACAAATTTCAATGTCAAACCAACATTTGCATTCTTGTAATGATTTTACAGTCAACTCGTTATTTGCCTAGTGATGAGTTACTGTCAAAAAGGCTGCATTACCTAAAAGGTCTCTCATCTGGCTTCCCCATCTATTTTCTTGGGGACAAGTTGCAGAAAAGACCTTCAGAATCTTTCTTCTTTCAGATGAAAAAAGGCTGTTAGGCTTTTATTGTTAGGCTGACTTCTCCTCTACTGTGGTATTAAGGTGATTTCTTTCTTCTCACACTTTCTCTTCTCTAGCCATTACTTCCCGTCCCATCTGACCCCCTCTTCACATTTTGTTGATACCCCAAGGCACTCTAGTTTTTCTCTTCATTCAGTTTCCCTGGTATTTTGTGTTCTGCAACAGCATTCACTCCATATTATTTCACAATTGTTCTTGTATTTGTAATATTTGACAGCTTCTAACCTCACAGAGCACTATATCGCTCTGAGAAGAATACTGAATATGACACAAACACTCCTCTTAAAGATTTCCAGCAGCAGAAAATAAATGATCCATTTAACATTTATGGAGAGTCTCCTAAGTGGTGTGCACTGTATCAGAGGCTGGAGAGTCTCTTTTTTTATTTATCATTATTTTTATCATAATAATATCATAATATAAATAATATTATAATATATATAATAATATCAACATAATATCTAGTGCCTTACAAGTTGGTGAGGGTGATAGAGAAACAAATCAACAACTAAAGGAGAATAGAGTTGTGTCCAGATGGGGAAAGGAGCAGTGGGATCAAACCACTGGGAGATGGAGAGAGAGAAAGTCTGCAAAAGAAGATCAGTAGATACTAGGTTAGGCATTTCAGACAAAGGGCTTGGCAATGCAAAAATATGCAAATAACTGTAAGATTATAATGTGGATATGGAAATGTGCCATGAAGGGAAAATGTAGTACCAAGAAAGTTCAAGGGAAAGAGAAACGATGGCTTTTGTGAAGAAAATGGCATTTAGCCCCAGTGTGGGTGAAGCTGTCATCTCGCTAGCCTCCCTCGTAGGGCTGAAGGATGGCCTGAGAACCCCTTCCTTCTAACCCAGCCAGTGCTAAGGGGCTGGTGTTCTAGATGCTCTGAGGGAGCCATGAAGGACAAGAGGTTTCCTTGGTGTATGTAATACACAGATGTGCTGTAGAGATGAATTGAGTACAAGATGCATTGGGCAGGACCCCCTGCCCCTGCCCACAGACCCAGGGATGTGTAAGAGGAAGGAGAGAGGCTAGAGGAGGAAGGAAACCTGATGGGCTGAAATGACAGCTGTACTAAGGGCTGTGCAACTTTGAACTGTTGCACTTGAGGGCTCAGAGATGATTTCCTTCCATCCGTCCTGTCAGGAGCCTCCTACAAAGTGGATAACGCTGTTCTAGGCCAAATTTTTTCAAGTTGTATTTGGATTCCACTCACAGCCCTTTATCTTTACCCTCTTTCAACTTCTCCTTTTCTCCTTGCCTACATCCTGATGCTCTTTTGTTCCTCTGCCAGACACCTTGGGATCCTTCCCATATTTTGGCTGCCAAAGCCTCCCACTGCAGCACTTCCTAAGGTCCCATCTCATCTACAGAGTCAGCATTTCTGAAATTCCACCGTCCATTCGTCCTTACCTATCTCCTCTAAACATCCATCCTCTCAGTGAATCACTACCATGCAGATGGGGGGGGGGAATACTTAAACTAATTCACATAAGGGCATAAATGATTGGTCCGACTTCCCCTTAACTCTCAGGGAAGAATGTACCTGAATCTCAGACTGGAAACCCTTCTGACTACATGGGAGAAATACCTTCCAGCAGAAGATCCATGGTCAGTCTACTCCATGCAAAGGATCTTAAGTGAATTTAGGGGGAAGTAGCACTGGGGACAGGACATTAGCATCACATTCTAGTAAAGAGCACCCCCTCCAGTTGTGTGATGTGATGGCCCCACCACAGTGGTCTTATTTCTGAGTGTTTATGGACCATGTCCTGGGGGAACAAACTCCATCACGAAGCTTGCCCAAGCTAGAGTCAAACCCTCACACCCCAGGGTCCAGCATGACTTGGCTCCCAGCATCAGAGTATGAATGTGCTTCCAGGAACACATGCATCGACTTCATGATGTACCAGTCAGAAAGGCAATGAAGACCTGCAATTTGTGAGTCTTTCCGTGTTATTATTCCAGGAACATTCGCAGGCGTTTGAAGCCATTCTGTTGTTCCACCCCTGTTTTCTTCTCATTGACCCTCAACTTTCTATATTTCAGAGCAGATTGTAAAATCAATAATATTTGTCTATGCTTACTGATATTCAACTTAGTGACATCAAACATTTCGTTAACTATAAGTTATATTAAGTTTCATGTGATCTAGATGCTGTTTCAGTATTCCCCTTGTTCTTCCTACAACATATCATCTACTCATTATGATTATCATAATCATCATTATTATCAAAATTTATTATAGAAAACACTGTTGTCTTATACATTTACATTCTTACAGGAGGCACACGGAGCTGTGGTGAATGACTAATGAAAACATTGAAGAATTAGTTCGTTTTCCATGTGTCTAAATATCCATTGATTTCACAAAACCCTCCAAATAAATATCCCTGCGTTAGAAATTGAAGTGTAAATGACTTAGGACTGACTTCACAATTTCTCTAGACTTCCTGATTTTATATGTGCCAAACAAAGAGCAAGAAGAGCTTGTGCTATTGCACTAGTTCCACTTTCAATACTGCTTTAAAAACAGGAAACTGTGATGAGAATGCACTTTGTAAGAGCCACACAAACTGGCCCTGCAAAACAGACTGAGTTCAACGGTGCTCTGGGCCCGATTCTCCTACTCACACTGCAAACACCCAGATTAGGAGTGAATGGAATAATTCGTCTAATCATAAATTTCATAGCTGCTCTGTCAATTCTTTGTTGCACTCTGTTAATTACACCAAGGCTCAGCAGCTTGCCCTTTTGAGTTAGAAAGTGTATTTTTGACATCTCTCTCCCATCAGCAGCATTAAAAATAAAAGTGCATTGAGAATTATTTGGGCTAGGAGAAACACAATAGGCACTATGATACCACCTCCATGCTGCAGAGCAGAGAAAATAGAAGCTCAGGTGTCCCAGGCATCTTCCCATCGTGCTACTGCCTGTTCAGAGTAGTTCCAGGACAGAACCCACGTTTTGCATCCCCAAACATCCTTGCCTTAGTCATAGACCCCCCCCCCAACCAAGTCAACTGGAAGCCATGTATGGAAAAATAAGGTAACAAGAATTCCAAGGGAAGTCAGACAGAGACCCGGGAGATAAGATGATCATTGTGCAGCCATATCAGGTATGCATATCAGGTATGCATATCAGGTACCTCGTTCAGTTTAAGTGTTTATAAATCTTCCTGTGCTTCCTCACAAAACAATAGAGACTTGATAAGTGTTTATTGACTAGATCAATGGGAAACAAATATAGAAACTAGTTAACACCAGTGTGCATAGACTAGCAGAGCATTACCAATTGGAAAATGTCTTTGATCGAGTCTATTGCTTATCTTAAAAAAAAATGTATAATTCACTCTGGCCAGTGTTTCTTTTCTTTCCCTTAAGATTTTTTAATTTATTTGACAGACAGAGGGAGCCCAAGCAGCAGGAGCAGCAGGCAGAGGGAGAGGGAGAAGCAGGTTCCCCACGGAGCAGGGAGCCTCATGCGGGGCTTGGTCCCAGGACCCCGGGATCATGACCTGAGCTGAAGGAAGATGCTTAATGGACTGAGCCACCCAGGGGGCCCCTGGCCAGTGTTTCTAAAGGTCCAATGAACTATGATTATTGCCTGATAATTTGGGGCGGAAAGAAAATGCAATACTTTTCATGTCTTCTGAGGCCAATACTTGGAGAGTAATCTGAGTTGTTAAAAATATGAAGAATACCTTTTTTTCATATCAGAATAAGCTTTTTTTTCTTTCTTGTAAATTAAATGACTACACCTAATGACCATCTTAGAATTTAGAAGGGTTATTTGTTCTGACAATAGAGGAAGACTCCCTTGACTTTCAAATGTCTCTAGTGCTTGATACTATTTTCCAAATAGGACCCTCTTGCCCTACATGGATCACCACTGAAGATGGTGTGAGGAGAACTGTCGCAGAGGCAAGCAGGGCCTGCACCCCAGGGGATTCCCATTCCACAGGTGTTAGCCTCCATTCTTGCTGTGTGGCAAGTGAGCTGTCTGGTCACCCCAACTACCCAGAGCTGCAGTCCTCTAAACCCACAGGAACCCCCTGTGGCCATATGACTCCATTCCTTTCCCAGAACATATGGGAAGTGCTGATTCTCCAGGTCTGCTAAGTAGAGCTCAAGGAAACTCCACAGACAAATATTACTTGTGTGAGAAATTCATTTCTGTCCCCTGGAAAGATCTTCTGTTGATCTGTGGTAGAACACGGGCTGTTTGTTCCCCTGTGGAGATGACTTGTGGCCACGGTGGCTCCAGTAATGTGTGGCACAAACCTCCTGCTACACTTTCCTGACAGGTCAGTAATTAACTCACATTGCAATTGTTTGTCGTCTCCACCACAGCAGCCATTTGCTAAAATAACATTTTAATTTCAGTTTCCTTCCAGTTCACTTTCCTTTTCTTTTTTCCCTGTGGCTTCTACATCTCTATTAAGTCTAATTTCCCCAGACCACTTCCATAAGCGGAGAGAGTGCAATAAAACCCGGTTTCAAAAATGTCAAACATAATGAGAAAAGAACATCACAGTGAAGGAATTTGACCATAGCCACCCCATTGGGTAACATTGTCTCTGACTGGGCAGGTGTTATATATAGGAAATGTGATAATAAGGCTTTGCATTTATTTAACTTAACTTAATCAGGGAATCAGGGTGATATCCTCCATTTACTGGCAAAGTCTGGCAAGTCAGCTGCATGGATAGATTGTAATACAGTTATTGTCATTACTCGTGGGCATTCTAAATGGTGAAAATGACGAGTAAAATATATATTTTTAAGCAGAATCAGTCCCAGACAAAATTGTGTGACAGGCAACCTTGATCTTTTCTTAGATCATTGTATCTTCTTGCCATCTCTCATCCAGACTCTTAGTCTCCATCTTATTGGGAACAAAGCAACTGGTATATATTTCAAGGATTTATTGAGCCTTTACCCTGAAAAATAGACTTAACTAGTTCCTGCAGTTTCTAAAAAGTGATTGAGAACCGGGGGGCAGGCATAAGCATGCTTGCCTACCACGGAGTCTGGTAAGAGTGCAATGGAGGATGGGACTGAAGACAATTTTAAGGTGAAGGTGACATTTGACCTTGATGTTGTACAAATTAAGATCCAAAAGGCAGAGAAGGGATGTCAGGGACAGTACAGGCTGAGATCACAAGATTCAAGGAAAAAACAGAAGTGAACATCCAAACAAATGATGGAACATGGGAGGTGGGAAAACTAGTCAGCTAGGGCTGGATGAAGAGAATCTTGCCATTTCTCGTAAGGAATGTGAGTTTCTCTAATAGATCCCGGGAAACTTTGATGATTTGTTTAAGGCATGATCCCCCACCCCAAAGGATTTGGTGAGAAGACTCCCAGAGAAATGGATCCCCGGCCATGGAGGAACAGTAGCATTCTCACGGGAGAGAGAATTATTAACTTCAAATCAGAATAAATATCACAGCCTCTATTTGTAAACACTGATCTTATGACAAGGGAACCTGAGAAGTGAATCTGGAAGAAAAAGAAAACCACTCTAGAATGTCAGAAACCTCATTTTGAACCTCCAGGTGCAAGTTTAATGCTTCTGGTTACCAGTTAAATGAAAAAGAACAGTGAAGACTTCACAGGAAGGACAAAATGAAGCACTTAAGAAAGAGATTTTGAAGAGAACAATGATATCTGACTAAGGGCATAGAAGAAAAATAAAGTGAAGATTAGTAGAACCGCTTCTGAATTTCCCTCCGGTGATCAGGTAAGTAGCACAAAATTGAAAAGCAAATAGGAACAAAACGCCTGTGCTATCGTAATTATGTTTAGGCAGCATAAGAAATTTTATGAAACGGCAATCTCCTTAGATACACAGGAGAACCATAAGGGGCATAAGTAATGCAATCCTCCCTCTGTTTCCTCTGTCAGTTTTGACCTAATCTAGCAAGAAATGCTGAGCCATTTTCCGCCTCTTGCATACAAGTATCAATTAAGGGAAAACAGGGTGACTATCATAGGGCACTGGATGATGAAATGTCACTTAAGGAGAAAACATTGGCTGTAGAACGAGTTGCTTAGCAGCCATAGTATTAGGGAACATTGACACAACAAGCAGTCTCAGACAGTCTCTGGGACAAGTTGGGTTCTCTGATCTCTGTTGGAAGAGCACCAAGTGCAAAAAGTACATCTCAACCTGCGATTGCTTGTTCCCTGGGATTTCATGTTCCATGGCATTTCAGTTGCTAAGCCCTTTCATCAAGCCGATTAAATCTAATCACACATTGATTGCAGAACACCAGGATCCCTCTATCCTTATCTTGGCCAGTCCAGGTTAAAATATGGGGAAGCTGCATATTGCATAATTAGTGTTTGACAGTAATTAACAGGAGGCAGTAATTGACAGTAGTCAAATATGGCTGACATTTGTTTTATTTAGCAAATTTGTTATTGTATCCGATTAGTCTTTCCCTAATGCTCATGTCTTCAAAGTCTGAGTTGATTGGATTGGATTTCAGTGCCAAAGGGACATGTCTGAAAATGGGACGGTAATGTCATAGTCCGTCGTTGTGACAATGACAACACTATTAAAATATTTCCCTTTATTTCCTTTAATGCATTTAAAAATTAGCTTCTCACTCAATTATCTATGCATAAAAGGCATTTTAAATAGTTTGTGTGTCTGTGTGTGTGTGTGTGCCCATGTTTGTGTATAAAGCACAATAGATTGTCACAAACTAAACACACTCGTGTAACCACAACTAAACCAAGAAACTTGACAGTTTCAGCATCCCAGAGGCACCCAAATCTCCCTTCCAGTCGTTCTCCACTCGCCCCACTAAAAATAATCATTATTCTGTCTTCTTAGTTTTGCCTGTTTTTAAAATTAATATAAGTGGAAAACCTAGGGTATATTCTTTTTATTGCTGAGCTTATTTCACTGAAATGTTTATTTGTTTAATATTACATAGCAAACAGCAATGTAATATTATGTGAAGTACTTCTGTGAAATACTTATGAAAAACTTCTGTTAGTTCTTCTGTTAGGTTCCTTGTCCTTTTATTTTAAATTCTGGATACAAGCCACTTTTAAATATATATGCTGCAATAATCATTTTTTCCCACTTGTGGGTTACTTTTTACTCTCTTAATAGAATCTTTTCATTAATAGACATTCTTGATTTTAGTACTGTCCAATTTATCATTTATTTCCTTTTATGATTACTGATTTTTTGTCCTCTTAAGAAATATTTTCCTGATCCAAGACCACAGAGACTATTCCTACATTTTCCTCTAAAAAGATTTGTTGTGGGATCCCTGTGTGGCTCTGCAGTTTAGTGCCTGCCTTCCACCCAGAGTGTGATCCTGGAGTCCCAGGATCGAGTCCCACATCAGGGTCCCTGCATGGAGCTTGCGTCTCCCTCTGCCTGTGTCTTTGCCTCTCTCTTTCTGTCTTTCATAAATAAACAAAATCTTTTTAAAAAAAAAAAAAAGATTTGTTGTTTTGACTTTTATTTTTAGAAATGTGATTCTTCTGGAAATCATCTCTGTGTTTGATATGAGATAGGAGTATCTTACTATAGAGATTGTTTGTTTGTTTAAATTAGAAGGATTTGTCATCTCTCATGGTTTACTGAGATGAGAAAAGACCAAGATCTGCCTCTTCATCTAAAGTAAACAGATACTGGAGAGTCTCCTATCCACAAACATTGACAAGGGGTGCAGTTGTGTCCACGAATTGCATATATCAAAAAACATGGGCAACTGGGAATCCAAGGTGAATAGAAAGATTTATCTGACAGGTGGGAAAAACCAACCACTGGTAATCTGAGGAGGGCAAAACTCAGAAGTTCAGATTTGCAGACTGTTATTACCTAGGAGGCTTGTTATTAAGTGTCAGAGTTCTGATTCCTGGATATTTGTTTAGACCTACCTCAATTATCCAGAAGGGAGACTGACAGTAGGGAGGTAGGACTTCAATTCTAGCAAGAGAATGAGGCAACAAATGACCATCAGAAGAAGTGGTTGAAGACAAAGCAAATGTTTAATGAGGAAGGGATGACTTTCTGAAGGACTGGGACTTCTATATAAGGAGAAACACATCTGATGTATGTGTCACAAGTGCAGACCAAAGCCATGATTACTTGTTATAATTTAATATTGAACTCACAAAACTTCCCCTTCCACTGGATTGGTTTAAGATTACCTGCATTAAGCTAAGATCTCTCCTAGGGGTTAGGGTCAGAAATAACTTCAGTTGAAAAGGAACAAATGGCTTTACTAGTGAGGAGTAAGAAAGCTCTAGAGCAGTGATTCTCAAGTGTCAATAGGAGAAGTTTCATAAACACACAGATTTTACTGCACACTCCAAAGACTCCCATCCAGCAACACTGAAGAGGAGCCTAAGAAACTATATGTTTGGCCTTCATCCCGGCGATTGAGATGCTGAACTTTGATGATAAGTCAATAGAATTACATAAAGCTCTTCTTTTTTAATTTTATATCCATGTTGATCTAAACTTATTACTAATTAGTAATAATTACTGCAGTATCTTCTTATTCTTAAATCCCATTGCTACTCAGTTCATATTTGCTAATATATTTGCTCTAATTACATTTCCTGGGAATGCATTTTGTTTTGGAATATTTTGGTGGTTGGGGAAGTGGTATTGATCATAGCTGGGAAAAGTGAGAAGATAAGTGACTCTGTAGCTAAGTAGATAGATACTGAAAAATGAATTCTTTTATATAAAGGAAAAATCCAACAGGATCATAGTACAAGCAATCTGGGTCTATTGTGAGTGTTTCAGCATGAGCACTTTTTTTTTTTAATGTTTATATCATGAACTTGGTAAGTGTGAGTAAAACAACATCAATTTAAACATTTGGAAAACAGTTCTCTTGCTTGTAAAACATCAGAGGATGTTTGGTGTGAGAACAAACAAATTCTGCAAAATTGTTGTTTTCACCCAAATTTAATCTGAAATTTTGGGGCAGTAAGGCTTCTTTTCTTGAAACCAAGAATATCTATATCTATCTATCTATCTATCTATCTATCTATCTATCTATCTATATTTACTATTCACATTATTTAAGTTGAAAGTTTTTGACTGAGTTTTTCAATTCTTGCTTTTGAATATCCTTCAACATGCCAAGTTATATTATCTTAATGACTTATCTTAATGTCTTATCTTTAAGACACATATCTTAAATGTGTCTTTTTCTTTCTAGGCTGAAAAGGTTCTTTGATGCCTTATCTCTTGGAGAACTTCAGGGGAATTATCAGGAATCTCCAATCAGGAGTTGTTTGGGGCTAGCTCCCCCATTTAGACAAGGTGTCATTCTCTTTCCTCAAAATGGAATTCAAGGGCCTCACCCCAGGAAGTAGGAGGTACGGGAGACAGTTAAGACACATTATCAATCTAACTAGGTTCCAATTAATTCAGTGTTACTATAATTTGAAGTAGGATAGCCAAATATCTATCTTTAATTTAGGCTCCTCACAAAGCAAAATATAGAATTTTGGCTTGGCCACATTGAAGTCAAAAGGGAACGTATAAAATATCTAGAACTTTAAAATGGCTATCAGGATTATTTATTTTATTTAAAAATCATTGAACAGTGTTTTTTTTTTCTTCTGTCCTCCCTTTATTTACTTACATTCTTTGTTGTATCTACTTTTGAGACTTAGTGATGCTGATCTGTTAATAGATAATATGTATGATGAGATGGGTTATACAGCCTTCCCCACCCATTCTACATTTCCTCATCCAGCACACTGTGGACTTCACATGTGCATGTGCGTGTACAAGTGGACGTGTGCCTGCGTTCAAACTGTTGTTATGATTCTCATCACCACCTAAGGCATACAAATCTCTTTGATCTCCCCTACAACAATGCGCCCATACAAGTGTACATATTCTGGTCCATATCTTATATCATGTGACTTTGAAAATATCAGGCAAATTAAGGATGACCATATCTACTATGACTTAGAGGACTTAACCTTTGTGGACATTTTTTAATGGTTAAAAAATGCTTTGAGGAACATTAGCAATAGGACAGAATCAGTTCTTTCAAGTTAGGAAAATAAACCCACTCATGAAAGTTACGCAAACAAAACCAGAACCTCAACGCAAAATTTATACAAAAATGGATGTGTTTTTTTTTTGTCGAATAATCTAATGTGCTAGTGAGTCTCTGAGCCTTTATTAGGATTTATTCTGTATATGAAAATTATTTGGAGGAGTTTAGTTCTTTCTAATCATGACACCCTGCTCCTGCTTTCTTAAGAGCAGCTATAAATTCAAGAAGAGGTGGAAAACCGGCAGACTGCCAACCAAATTCAACCCACGGACATATGTTGTTGGGCCTGAACAATGTTTTAGAATGTTTTGAATCAGTTTCCAATTGAAAAATGAGGATTTTTTACTCAAAAAAAAGAAAAAGGTGCAGATCTGCGTCTTCCCTTGAAAAATCAGAAGATGTAGAAAACTAGTCAAGGATGTGTGGTAACAGTCAGCTGGGAGTGGGCAGCTTCTACATCCTGTAAACAGAGCAGCTTCTCTCGGATCCAGAGCTTCTCTCCCATTCTACTCTATCTCCATAAGTATCCAAACTGGTCTGAGGGCATTTGTCACTGTGACCCATGGTGCCATCACCTCTAGGAGTATCGCTCCTCTGTTGTATGGATACAGCAGTTTCTGCTACATGTTGAATCAGTATCATTTAATATATTTTGTTATTTTTCAATCCAAGCTGATAGGAGTAGAAATGGAGAACAAAACCAAGAGATTGTATCTGTACCACTGGTTTAGAAAGTGATATTACTCATCAGAGAGTAATACTATTTCATTTATCTGTGTGACTTTTTCAGCATGATCTCAAATTACAAAGAGTAGGCTGTGCTCTTTGCTATTGCTAAGCAAGTTCTTCTTTTCCCCCCTCCCTGCTCTGACCTCCTTTATTGTTCCTACTACATTTTGGCAGATAATCACATCCTGACTTCTATTTTCTGTTCTCTTTTTGAGTTGTGTGTCTCTTCTGACCAAATTGACCGTGGGTTCTTTAAAACCAGACACTCTATTTGTCAGGGTTGCTCTGCACTGTATGGAGAGCATTACAGGCATCTGGTGTCTGCCTGAAATCCTCTGTCTCTAATTCCCCCAGTACCATAAGCATTTCCAACAAGTTCAGGTTAGCCACTATGTTAGAATGGTTGTGATTCCCAGTCCCCAGTGTCACTGGATTTTTGTGTTTTTTTCCACTTTCTTCACATCAAAAGATGCCAAATGGACCTAGGATACAGTGCCTCATGGTCAGAGGAAGTCAGAGCAATCACTGCATCTCACTTTCCCCATCTTCCCAGCCTCAAATCATACTCTATCCATCTACCATACTGACCTGTCACTAGTCTTCCCTTCATGCTGATTTCTCACCCCGAAACCATGGCCCACTTCTAATCCCCCTTCTCAAAGCTAGACCTCTAATGCAAAGCCCTCTGGCCTGTAGGATCTAGAGCCAGTTCTCCAAGGACAGCAACACTGCCACTGAGCATTTGTTCAATTGCTTCCCACCACCACACCTGCTCTCATTAATCCAATGCCCTAACACTGACTGCTTTCAGAATTAGGACTGAGATTGATGGATTCATTCAACATCCATACATAGAATCTTCAGCAGATTTCCCCAGGGAAAAACAAAACAAAACAAAACAATACACACAACAAAAACACTTCTAACTCTCCTCATAACCAGATTAGCAACCTAGACCCTGGGCCTTCCAAATTTCTTTCTTATTTTTCCTTTTCAGAATCACTTTGCTAGGACTCCAGCATATCTGCCTCATGAACCATTTATGTCGCCACCTTACCACCTTGGAAAAAATAGATATAAAATAAAAATGAATGAGGAGAATTCTACTTTTTTTCTCTCTCCTTGTCTGTAGTTTTTCTTTGATTCATTTTAATTTCAAGTCCAAGAGCCAATGGTTGCCTACCACTTTTTAAACTGTTCTGTGTGAAGGATGTTAGTTAATTCTTCAAAATTAAAGAATATTTTCGGTGAGGACACATCTTGAGCTGCTTGTAGGAAAATTTCCATATCAACCAAAAACTGGTAAATAAACAAGAAAAGAGCTTTCTTTCTTCTCCCCCACATGGCTATACTATATTCCCCCATGCAGCTGTATTGAGGAAATGAAACTAATAGCAAGAAATTGCTCTTGATGAGTTTCATAATCTTATCATAATACTCAGAATTGAAATAAACCAGAATTATCCTGCCATGATTTTTATATCATAATGAAGGAAAAATATGGTCATCATTGGATTCTAGACAACCTGATAAAAATGGCTACTAGTAGAGCTACTATTCACACTACATTTAACCTTGTTAAAGCAATTATTTTGTGCCACAAACTAGGCAAATTTCTTTATGTACATTATTTCCTTGTTTATCTTGTGAGGAAACCCCCCTTTATATAGATAAGGGAATTCAGTCTTCAAGAGATTAAGTAACTTGCACAAAATACCATGGATGATATCTAGCAAGCAGTGGAGCCCAGAGATTTCAGACAGGGCCCAAATGCCATGTTGTAGGAGCATTTATTCTCTTCTATCCATCCAATCAATTGGCCAAATTCTGTTCTAGAACTTTTTTTTTTGTTATTAATAGTAAGATATTAAGAGCTCAGGCTCAGAAAATGAGAAAACACTCTGGAAAAATATGCTCTTGACATGTCCTGAAACAATTCAATTTTTCTATATTTTTTCTATCTATAATTATTTTCTTCTATTAAATCTATGAAAAGGTCCTGATTTTCATACTAGCTTGCTGGATAATCACATAAAATAATGTATATAAAACCACTTTTCAAGCTCTAATAGAAAATAAATAGATAATAGATATTCTTACTTGTGTTAATTAACTTGAACCCAACCCTCACCCTGAAGACATACAGTGAATCTGTAATAGGCAAAGTAAAGGAGTAAGAGAAACAGGAGTATGAAAGCACCTAAGACTCCTTTGGCCATAGTCTAGACAAGACTTAATGGATGACCAAATTAGTAACTATGACAATAAATGAAACAGAGAAGGAATGGTTACCCCTAAAACATGGCAACCGATTGGATGTATGGAATAAGCAGCACACAGCAGTTCACAGAGATTCCAAGCTTACTCATTTAGGAGATTTCAGGAATAGGGACATCTTAACTGAAGTTAGCAGGAGAAAGAGTAGAATTCTGTGGGTATATTAGGGGCTAACTTGAGACATATTCAGCCTGAAATACTGTTGGGATTCCATGGAGTGGTATCAAGGGACAAATGAAAATGAGGAGCAATATTTGGAGAAAGGCCAAGGGCAAAGATAGAATTTTAAGGACGATATTTGAATAAATTTATTTATTTATTTATTTATTTATTTATTTATTTATTTATTTAATTTCAGGCCAGGTAACTGGGGAAATTTAAATATTCTGGCAACCTAATTAGAGAAGAAAAATGAAATGGGTGACATTAATTTTAATAATGTATTTTATTTAATTCGATTATGTAAAAATTTTATAATTTCAGCATATAACCAATGTGAAAATAGTAACATTATTTTTATTTGTACTAAGTCTTTAAAATCTGGTTATTTACACTAAATTTAGACAAGGCATGTTTCAAATACTGTATAACCGTTTGTGGCTAGTTGCTATAATTGACAGCATAGTCTAGAAAAGTATTTGGGGTATTTGCGGGCTGATGGGAGACATAGGCCTATAGGAGAAAGAAAAGAGAAATAGAAAAGGCACCGAGAATATGACAGAGACCAAGGCAGAAAATGGTTTCCTCCTCACTAGTAGAACATCCCCCACAAAAGACAATACATGCAGCAAACAATAGGTTTTCCACAGATGGCATCATTTTAGATAGCAAGGAAAGCAGGATCCTTTTAGACCTTTTCAGACTCGAGGGCCTCAAGAATGAAGGCCAATATTGCTTAACTGCTAACACTAAATCAGCTTCAAAATTGTAGCATGGCATGGTGAAAATAACATGGATTTTGTTTGGTCATGGATTAAACCCATGATGCCTATACATTATGACTTACTCTACCACTTAGCTCTGTAAATTAGGGTACTTAGCCACTTACCTTTAACTTCCTTATCTTTAAAATGAGAGTACTAACTTCTTTACATGATTTTGTGGCTATCAAATACTATTAGGTATGCAAAACACCTGCTATATAACATGCATTATATGTAGTATCATAGTCATAGCTCTGATGATCATTAATAACAATGCCATTCTAATTTGTATCGATGAATGTCTCGTGCCACTGCAAGCATCTTGAAAGTGAGAAAATATTATCTATATTTTGTAACACCATAGTACCTCCCACAGTGTTGGAAACACCACTGGGGCAATTGACACTCATTTTTCCTCCTATATTCCACTTAAGGCAACCATCCTGGGACAAATTGGTAATATTATATAGAAGCTCAGATTACTTGATTTCTTAGTGTCTTTAGCAGAAAGATGAATAAGGGTTCCATTGCTCAGACTCTAGCCTTCACATTTTAATATAAAATTAACTAAAGCAGAAAGATAAATAAGCAGAAACAAAATTTCCCCTTGACTCAGCACCCAATTTCCTGAGCATTCTATCTTTCAGAACTCTTTTAAGCAGAGATCTCATTTGACTCTAAGTTCAGCATTACACCAGTGGGACTAGAACAAAAAGTTTTCTACATTTAAAAAAAACTAAAGACAAAATTAATGCTTTAAGTAAAATAGCTTAAAATTTAAATGAGGTGATTGCTGTTTTCCATCAGTTTATAGCAATCTGTTTTCAGATGATGGATCATTTGAGTTTCAGAAAGGCACTACAGTATATAATTAATCCAAGCTTTCAATCCAACCTTTCATCACTGCAAGGTTACTCAAAACATACTCATCAAGTGTCATTTGTTTGAAATATGTTTCTAGCTTCTCTTCCCCTAAACTTACCCTATTTCTTTAGACCTGCAAAAGTCACAAATCCCCAGAAAGCTTTTCCTGACTCTACAATCCAGAGTCAACTTTTGTGTCACTTATTCTTTCACTAATCAAATATTCATTGAATGTTTATTATATGCCTGCTATTGTTCTAGGTTCTAGATATTCAGGAGAAAAAAAAACAGAACAAGGTCAATATGTTCATAGATGATTTAGTGTAAGATGGGAATAATAGTTACTAAGCCAGCTGACAAAAAAATAATAATTCCTCATATCCAAAATGCTATTTAGAAAAATACAAGCAAAGTAATGAGAAGGAGAGGGCCTTGCAAATCATGAAAGGAGATGGCATTAATTTGAAATATAATAGAAAGTCACTTAAGTTTTTTCTACTGGTAAAGGTGTAGGATTTCTGTCTTAAGAAGTTCACTTTGGGTACTTCTTGGGAAATAACTGTGGTATGAAAAGTAGAAGCAGGGAGATGAGTCAAGAAGATTCTGTGGTATCAGTGAAAGAGGTGATAAGAAGTAACTGATTTTGGGATATTTAAGTTTACATTTTACCCCTTACTTAATGTCTAATTAATTCCTCCTACAAGAAAAGTTGTTAAATAAAAGCCCAACGTATACAATCAACATCTATAAATACAAAAATATGTGAATAGATAAAATAAATTGGTTCACATAAGTAATAGCAATAATTTGATAAAAAATAAATTGTATGTAAAATGTAACATAGAAATGTTTCTTTTACTTATTAAATTTCTTTTTTTTTTTCTGTATCGTTTCCCCTACCAATGTTTTTAATGTTTGTGAGACTTACGGTTTTCTTGCCCACAAAGAGTAATTAATAATCAATTATAGTACAGGAAAACATCTTTAGGGCCAAAAAAACACCTGAGTGGAAAGTTCTAGAAGTTGCCACCTCTTCAACCTTCCTGAATTCACTCAAACATGTTGCTCCATATATTTTGTATGATTTTTCTCTCCCTTGAATATAGAAAGTGAATTGGTGAGTGCAGTTTTATCTAAAATTGTGATGTTATACTACATGCCACAGACCGTAGTGTATTCATTTAGCAGGGTTTTTTTTTTTAAGAAAACTCATTATACAAACAACAAACAACCAACAAACAAGAGATTAACAACAACAACAAAAAAGAACCATTAGCCTGAAAAAAATATACAACTTTGCATGAGCCACTACTGAAAAAGTTAAGTAAACATAATAATGGGAGCTAAATCAATATTTTGCAAGCTCTACTTATTGCTGATAAATTGAATGTGGTTTGGGGTAGGAAATGTGTGGGAAAGAATACAGTTGACAGTAATTCTAGTTTATTGTCCTCAACAGATAGTTGAATGGTGGTGCCATTAACTGAGATGGATGAAAATAGGGAAGAAGCAAGTTGGGTTGAGGGCAAGCAGGCAGTAAGTACCGGATTAGTTTTGATCATACTCACCTTGATATTTATGAGACATTCAAATGAAGATGATGAGTAGCCAATTGCATTTTTAGTTGTAATGCTAAGAAAACGTTCTAATCTCGAGATCTAATGAGAATACAGATAATATTTTAAATCATGGCACTGTGAGACATTTGCCTAGGAATAAACCTAGAAGACAAAGGCTACAATGAAAATGATAGAAATCTGAAAACTGAGTTAAATGCATTCCAATATTTAGAGTTGAATGATGAAGAGAACTTATCAAATGGGGACAGAAAAAGAGTGTCCAGTTAATTTGGAGAAAAACTGAAAGAATGAAATATCCCAGAAAATCAAATGAAGAGAGAGGTTCAAGAGGGAAGGAATGTTCAATTGCATCAAGTGCAGCTCACATAGTAGATAATATGAAGACACATAAATGACCATTGGATTTGGCACAATGAGTCTGGGACTCTGAGAATAAAATGTCCTGTGATATTTCTATAGCACTTCATTTATACATATAGATTTATACTTAAATTCTTGTGTTTAGCCACTAAACTACCTAAAAAGTTTTCATTGGCTGGACAGCACATTGATTCTTTGTGTCCCCAGTAATTCCTAGCATATCACAGTGTACTTAGAGCTCAAGATTATTTACAGGATTGAATTGAGTTGGGTTGATGCCCATCAAAAGAGAAAATCAATTTTAAGCCCACAATAGTATTGTATGTAGTCAACAAGGCCAATTTAACAATAATATATTCTGTTTATTCTCTGGTGTTCCATAAATATTTCCTCTCATCAAAGAGGCTTTCCTACAATTTCAGAAGAGATAGAAACCATGAAGCCTATGTTTCCTCAACTTCATCTCCTCAGTGCATTTCCATATCCCATCATCCACATACACACTCATGAAAGTGCTCGCCCTCCTGTTTCAGGTTAACTTATCTACCTGAGGTAATGATTACACCCATCTCCCTTAGTCTCTAAGACCTTGGTGGCTTCCTGAATATATTGCCTTCGTTTCCTTTATTTCCATTCCCTTTCTCTTCTCCTTCACCTCAACATTCATGTTTCATCCCTTTCTTAGCTACTACCTATTTCAAGACTTATGAAAATAGTATTTTACATAAGTTATCCCTAATTTCTTACTCCTTTCACACCTCTTTCTAAGGCTTGAACTCCACTAATGCTTTTGCACCTTAATCGTACAATTGAAAAAAGATACATTATCTTATTAAGAAAAACAAGTAGGGGCACCTGGCTGGCTTGGTTGGTTAAGCGTCCAGCTCTTGATTTTGGCTCAGGTCATGGTCTCAGGGGCCTGAGATCCAGCCCCAGGGGAAGCTCTACACTTGTCATGGAGCCTGCTTGTCCTTCTCCCTCTTCTCCTCCCCTTCCCCCATAAATAAATAAAATATTTTTTAAAAAGAAGAAAAACAAGTAGGCCTTTAATCTTCTAAAAACAAGCTCAATCTCAATCATAATAACAGAAATATCAATAAAACTCTATTGAGATACAATTTTCTGCCAATTAGCTAAACTTCAAAAGGTTGGCAGTACCAATCCATTGGAAAGAAGCCACAGAGCTTCAACCAGCAATCTCACTAAGTGCTGGTGGAAGTTCAAAGAGTTACAACCAACCTGAAGTTACATGGCAATAGCTACCAAAATGATTTTATCTCTTGGCTTATAAATAAATAGTATCCCTGGAAATTCATCCCATAGATATATTTTAGAACACACACAATTTCATTAACACAATTATTGAATGAGCAAAAACTGAAGACACCCATGATTCTTTCAATAAATTATGATACACCCACACAGTGGAAACTGAGAGAGAGAGAGAGAGAGAGAGAGAGAGAGAATTGAACAGTTTCTTATTTTGCTATGGAAGTATCTCTAAGATATTACTAAAAGAAAAAAAAAGCAAAGCGGAGAAGTGTGTATAATATGCTACCTTTAATATAATAAAAGAGGGTACATGCACATACATTATATATATGCATATATGCAACTGTGAAAGATTAAAAAATAACTATGAAAAGTGGTAGCCTATTGGGTTAAGATAGAGGTGAATAGAGGTATATAGAAATGGAAATGCCAGAAAGATATTTTTTTCTAAAATTTTTCTATGTAGGTTTTGATTTTCAACCATCTTGCTGCATCACCTATTCTTAAGTTGAAAACAAATAATAAAAAAACAAAAATATTTTTGTATACTGAAAAAAAATTCCTTATAGCCCCGCCTGTCTAAGGACCTCAATGCTTCTGAGGAGGGGGGCTGGCACCCTATGTGACAAGGATGTCTGCCTTCATTGACTGCAGCCATTTCTGGAAACTACCCTGAAGAGCAAGCCACCAACAGGGAGGTCTAGCAGAAGCCAATAAATCCCGAGGCTGGATAGCCCACCCAGAGGGAAAACGTGGACATCCAATCATGTATTCCCTCTGCTTAACAGGAACAACCCTGCGTCACAATGTGCTCAGCAGGTCCACTGTATTAATAGATCTCAACTGGCCTTACTGACCTTAGCCCCTACTGCTATACTTGTAGGCAACAAAACTAAATAGCCCACCCTTCCTTGGAAATTCTCTGACATTTTGTGCCTGGACATATCCCCTTCCTGTTCCCTGGGATGTTTCTCAATTTCCAAACCCTAGCTCTCTCTGAAAACTACGACAAATCTTTCCTCCCAAACTGTCCTAATTTCTCTGATAGGATATCATCAAATGATATAACACCTGGAGGGATCCCTGGGTGGTGCAGCGGTTTAGTGCCTGCCTTTGGCCCAGGGCGCGATCCTGGAGACCCGGGATCGAATCCCACGTCAGGCTCCCGGTGCATGGAGCCTGCTTCTCCCTCTGCCTGTGTCTCTGCCTCTCTCTCTCTATCTGTGTGATTGTCATAAATAAATAAAAATTTAAAAAGAACACCTGGAAATTCTCTAGTTTATTAACTGGCACATAACAAGAATACAAAATGTTTCATGAATTTCTGAATCCTCATAGAACATTCTTTACTTTTTTTTCACCTTACTGAACAAATTTCACTTGTGTTATAATTATTTTTTTAAGATTTTATTTATTTATTTGAGAGAGAGACCTGAGCCAAAGGCAGACACTCAACCAAGTGAGTCACCCAGGCACCCTGTATTATAATTATTTACATAACAATCATACTAGATTATAAAATTATAGAAGAAAAATATCGAGACAAGTGTTCATATACAAGGTGGTTCTTAAAAAATACTTTAAAATTCAGTTTAATTGAAACACTTGCTTCATTCAGTCCTACCTTTAAATTATTTCTGTCTGATTATCAAGTTTGGAGAATTTGAATAAGCAATGTTTTTAAACGTGGCTGTGAAGCAGAGCTCTGTGGGTTTTACCTATAAGAAATAAAATCTCATTTCTTCGGGGGAAAGCATTTTAGTTTCTATGTGGAGACACCTGCATTCAGCTAAGAATACATGTGTTGCAGGTCCAGGTGGCGGCTCCTTGGTGCAAGAGAAGGACCTAGTCAGGTCACTCATAGGGTTTGTGTCTTAGAGTCCATGGTTACCTCTACCATGGTCATCCAACAAAATTCAGTCCAATCAGATCTCAATCTGAGACCTTTACTGTGGTGATAGGAGAAAGTCAACCCTCTGCAACAGAGTCTGAAGGGGTCAAGTGTAAACCTAAAGCTTTCTTATCAACTCTGTGAGTTTCTGTCAGAGGGGGCTTATAGCATGGTGGCCGGGGTGAGGGGTGTGTGTGTGGGGGAAGCAAGCTAAAGACTGAAGAAAATACAACCCAATCTTAACAACCCTGTGTGAACTCCTGGATTTCACCCTGACTTGGTTTTCCTTGGATTTTTCAGTTCTACAAACTAAAGCCTATCTCCATTGCCTAAGCTAATTTTAACTCATTTTCTATCATTTGAAAACTTAGGCATTTTGCCAAATCTAAGCCGAACTTTAAAATACTTATAAGTATATTTGAAAGTCTAGCTGTATAACATTTATTGTGCAGTGCAAAAACATATGCTCCTGGTACCCAAAGATTTAAATTCAGAATATTAAATTATTTTGAAAAATACATATATATTGAACAGTTGATTATGTTAAATATTTTCTCAGTGTATGGGAATATCAGAATGGTGTTAAGACATAGTGTGATATCTTAGAGAAAGGCACGTATCTCTATGGACCTTTTGTATAAGACACTCTGTGTTTAAATACCATAACAGGACCAATGGTTAACAAAACACTCTTCTTGCCCCCATCTGTCCCCCACCCCCACCCCAACTATTTGCCATGGTATCATTTTCTTCACTTGACTGGAGTCCTCAACATGTAGCTATTCCTTTGGATCCTGTCTGCTGAGAGACTTTATTAAAATTACACCAAGGAGGAAAGGCCTGGCTAAGAGGTAAGAAGAAACAGACCTCTGTAGACTCCTTCTGTGAGCATAGATTATTTTTAGCAGGTCCTCTAAATGCTGGAAAATAGAATGAGTAAATTTTAAGGACCATGGAAGTGAGAAGAAAGGAGACAAGTTGGGTCTGTCCTTCTAGGTACCAAGGCTGCGAGACCCTAAGTTAGGGACAGGGCAGACTACTCCAAAACAAAGCATTCAAAAAGAATGAGAGGAGGAATATCAAAGGAAAAAAGTCTCCTTTCTGAGTTTTGTTGAATGCTGGCCCCAAGTGGAAAAGCATGATATACTTTTAATAAATCAGTTTCGAAATTACTTTCCAAATGAGATTCTCTGCATTGTTTCATTTCACCAAAATGTGTTTCTTATTTATTCTCTTAAAATATATAAAGGGATAGTAACCTCTAGTACCTCATTTGTAATTGACTCTTTAAAATTTGGTCTGCGTATTCAAGAGATAATGCATTACTTGTTTTCACAAACAATTCTGAGAATATCTTAGTTTATATGTCTAACATCTCTAATTGTTGCTCTTTATAAATCCATACTAAGCTATGTAATCCATTCTTAGTTTTACACATACGTCATAAGGCATTTGTATTTTAATTTGACAGTTCCTACAAGAAACAATCATTTAACAAGGAATTCGGCTTTTAAAAATATGAAATGGCTTAAAAAACTGCCTTGGATGTTTCTTCAGTGCCAAATGCTTATGGGGATAGTCACTCTTGCTAATATGTAAGTACTACATATGTTTATTCATGTGATGTTCTTTTGTAATAAAATGAATAAAGTAATAACATATCAACCAAAACTATCTGAATTATACAGCTTCTGTAGATACAGAGGTTCAGAACCACAATATTGAATACAGATTTAAATAATGCTTTCCATTGTGGGGAAATGTAACCAGTCGAAAAGCTAATCAGAATATCAAAGCAAATGCATATTACCAGGGTCTCTTACACTCTAACAATAAAACACGTACTGCACACCACGTCCCAATCTCTTTTTGTGTGTGTGTGTGTGTGTGATCCTTTTAATAGTCAACAAGTAGCTAGCCTCAGTATTGACAATTGAGGAGGTCTTAAAATAGAGTGTACTAATATGCCAAATAATTTCCTACTAAATTGACCATATCAAAAAACATTTATATGTGTCTTTCAATAAAAGATAATATGAAAAGAATTGTTGCCATTTATCAACCCTGTAAGCATTTTTTTAATAACACACACAAAAAAATAGGTGTTGTGGGGCCATCTCTTCCCCCATTCAACAGCACAATAAAAATAATATTAGAGAAGAGTGTATCATATCTGGAGCTCTTATTAAAATTCTTTCAAAAATCTACACTCGGATTTATTTTAGGTATTTCTCTCTGAAATTAGCAGTACTTTATATTTTTTGGACATATGTTACAGAACACAAAGACATTTTGTAAAAGCCAGAAGTCAATACAAAAGAGAAGTTCTCATCAATTATGGTCAACAAATCCTTTTCATTTCTGAGGTTATTATTTTGGAAAATCTCAAAGAAGGAAAAATTATATAATCATATAAATAGCAAAATTATATCTCTAATTTGCCCCTTCTCCCAAAAGTAACTTTCAATAAAGTCTGCTGTGACTTCATTTTTTAACAGAGAGTTTTACTGATGAAATAGAAACTTGCCCTCCTTTCACCCTATACCTTAAATACAATTTAGGAAAAAAAAATTCTCAAATGTCATAACAGAGAGCTTTCTTTCACATTTTAAAACTTTCCTGCTTTTTAATAGCTCTTGAATCAACTACACATTTAATAAACTACACCTTTCCAAGGGTTTGTTATGCTAACTTAATATAACACACTTTATGGTGGATATATTTCACATTGCAATTCAGATGTTATCTCTTACTGTTACAAAGCACCTTTTTCTCTTTTATTATCTGGATCCTGAATAGTATAAATTGTTGTAAAATGATCAGTTAAAGATGCAAAGTCCCAAATTTTCTCTAGCAGTTATTTTTAAAAGCACTTTCAAACTAAAGCTTATATACTTTAGTCTGTCTTTAACATTTTAGTATAAAACCCTAGTGAATGATCTTCGTGTATAATATCTGGTAAAGGACTTTTGAACTTGACAGTTGCAAATAGGAAAAGAATAATCTTTCTACACCAAACGAAACAAACAGATGTCTTAATCACACGTAAAAACACATTTTTGGAGAAATGATTGTGTGTTCACACAAAGGCATAGGATACCACCAAACATTTTGAAGTTTAAGTTTCCTGTTCAATATAAAGTTAAAATTTACTTACCTTTTCTCAGCAATCGCTTGTTATTGAATCTGCCATCAACTTCCAACTGTTAATGACTCTCAACAAAAACGGAAAACAGTAAAGTCAAGTCACATGTCGTAAGAGTAGGCCTATGTTGGATGCTGCTTAATTTCAGTACCGGAGGGGGGGAAAAGAAAGACAAGGGGTGGGGTGAGTACAAGAACTTTAAAATAAAACCACTTCCTGCGTAGATACGGTTAACCACACACATCACATCATTACTCGATTTGAAGAAATTGCCTTGTATAGTCAATGGTATTATTATTTTTCAATGTGCTTTTCAATTTTCAGACATTACTATAGTGATATAGGTTTCATCAATTCTGATTTAATGGGGGAAAATGTGTAGTTAAAAATGTAGCAGGGGGAGGAGCAGGCGGGTAAAGCACTAAGAACTTCCTCTTTTTCTGCCTTCTAGCAAGAACTTAAAACCTACGTCTCTACTCTCCTCTGTCGGTGTGGGCATGTGCACATACCATCAGGAGGCTCTGCTTATTTACTTGGGAAGCCAAGAAGCCACTTGCATTTCACAGAGCTGATACTTCTGTCTCACTCCTGGATGGACCAACAAGGAGGTGCTCTGGTTACTAAATATGAGGTCTTGCACAGGTTGCTAATGAGCTTTAGAGAACACAGCCCTGATGCCACCTGGAGGAAAGGAAGGTGCTTATGTAGCACATGCTGTGACACTCGCTCTGGTGGTGGCTTTCACACTGGTGTGGCAGTTTCCTAGGCAGTTCTGAAATCTGCTGATGAGCTTTGGCTCTAGCTGAATGATTCTTCATGTGGCCTGATTTAAGAAGAAAAATAAAATAAAGGATGAAAAGGGTGTCATTTTTGGCAAGCTGCTATGTGCTCATCTGTGTCAGACTTCAACCAGTCCAAGACGTATTTTTTCTTGTGGTGGGGGGAGGGGGCGGCTCTCAACAATAACAATAGGGTATGCATCTTTATTGAACCATGGAGTTCAAGAAATAAGTTCCTGGATTTCTAGGCTTGGCTGGTTTTGTGAGATTTGCAGGATAGTCACTGAAGAGAAAGCTTCCCTTCCAAATAGATGAGAAAGTTAAATCACAATCTCTTGTCATACAAACCAATTAGACTAGAAATCTGTGTAATAGCTCTCAGTGGTGTGGAATGTTTGGCACACATAAAGACAATCTTAAAAAAAAAATGAGGGATGGCATGTCCCTTGCAAGTTAATCTAATTTCTCCAAGACTCTCCTTTTCAAAATTATATTGCAGATTGACCCAAGATCTCACTATCAAATGTCATTCTGGGATGCACCTTCTTAAGTGTTTAGAGAGGCCTGAAGGTTTATACTCCATATTCTCCTATCACTAAGGAAGAAATGGAAAGAACATGATATTAAAAGAGAGAAAATCAGTATTCAGGCCTCAATTCTGACACTGCTATTTATGGAACCTTGGCCAAGCCACTTAAGTTCTCTGAGACTCAGGCTTACTCAGGCTTACCAGGCTACTTTTGATAAAATGGAACACACAAGGGAAAACCATCTATTTGCCAGAATGAAAGCGTTGGTTTGCAAGCTTGGGGGCTTCCCAGAAAATTCTGAAAGTGGCTCATGAACATGGAGGCCAAGGAGAGACCACAGAGGCAGCCACTCCAGACTGGCAGGTGACAGGTTTAATAAGCCAGGGAACTTACATACAACGCTGGTCCTGGGCCACCAAGAGACAAGTAGATCTCCACACCAGAATCTCAAAAGTTTATATAGAGGCTTTACCTGGGTTCATCACATATTCCCTCCAGAGAGTCTCAACGATGCATTGCTCTCTCATAGCCCTTGAAGAGGCACCGACTGTGGGAACCGTGGGCAGAATGTACCTTTCAAGGACAGAGGAGGGGACAAGGAGCCTCCGACTGCCCAGGTGTGGTTCATGGGTCAACCCACAGTCAAGTCCTCTTGATGACCTCCTCTGACATTCTTTTTCTCCTGACTGACTCTTAGAATATCTTATGCCCTTTTCTTTTATAAGGTGTACTGAGGAGTCAGCAAGACGTTTTATTAGGTGGGAGATGCTAGTCTGGTGGCTGTCTGGCTGCACAGGAGGCAGGTACCGCAGCGCCAGTCTAACAGCATAGAAAACATAGATTAAGATAATGACTTTTAAGATAAGTAACATTTTTTTTTTTTCGGAGAACCCCATGCTTTAAATCATTGACTTAAGTCCCTAGGCTGGGGTTCAGATCATTCAGTGTTCTCTGATATTTTTATGTGATTTAATAAACATGATACATGAGCAGACTCATCAGGTATGAACACACAACGTTTTGTTTGGAGAAGGGCACACGTGCCTCCTTGTGAAGCAATGATGATGCTCCAGGTCATCCCATTTGGGAGAACAGCTTTTCTCACTGGATGCATTTCAGAGTTTGATAAAGACAGGTTTCACTGACCATCATTTAAGGCTTGCTGGGCAAATTTAGTAAGGGCTTCTATGTTTGCTACGATGTCCTGCAGGCCCATGGTGGGGACAAAGCCAGTGGCTAAGTGATTGCTCCAATGGAAAACAAAATGTGCCTTGAGAGAAGGGTTGGCAGTTTTTGTTAATGTGGGGTGGATTCCCCTGTGTCCAGGGAAAACCCAGAGCGCAGGGACCCAACCACTCAGGAGGAAGCCGTGGCCAAAGATTTGTGCCTCAAAACCACTGGGTCCCATTTGGGGTTACCCAATAAATACCTGAGAGGCCATGCCAGTCAGTGCCAAACCAGACGCCATCCTTTGATTTGACAGAATGACTATATAGTTCCTGGGTTATCTCTCCTGTATCCCTGATATATTTGGGTTGTTCTGTTTAGCATGATTTTTCTGTTCCCAGCATAAGAGCTTCTTGGTGCTCAAACATCCAGAACCCAGGGTGAGCCACATAAGCCCATCCCAACCCAAACACAGTCACCCATGGCTCTGATGATGGTATTTCCTGTATCCTTTTGGTCAGCAGTTTGATGGGCTACCTGCACAGTTTGGTTAACCAAAAAAGAATACTGATGCCCAATATTTTTTTTAAAAAAATTTTTATTTATTTATGATAGTCACAGAGAGAGAGAGAGAGGCAGAGACACAGGCAGAAGGAGAAGCAGGCTCCATGCACTGGGAGCCCGATGTGGGATTCGATCCCGGGTCTCCAGGATCCCGCCCTGGGCCAAAGGCAGGTGCCAAACTGCTGCGCCACCCAGGGATCCCCTGATGCCCAATATTATTGATAGTGTGTGCCACAGGCAAGGGTTTTTGGATCAGTATTGTTAAGATCAGACAAATTAAGAATACCAGTCTTAGTTTGTTTTTCCTTAATGTACTGCTTTAGGGATTTTCAATCCTCTCCCTGGAGTGGTGATACCCACCATGGCAATACTACAGGGGCAGCTGCTCACATACTGAACCACTGGATTGATTGGATGCCTGGGTGGCTCAGAGGTTGAGGATCTGCTTTCAGCCCAGGGCATGATCCCCATCAGGGGATGGAGGCCCGCATCGGGCTCCCTGCGTGGAGCCTGCTTCCCCCTCTGCCTGTGTCTCTGCCTCTTTCTCTGTCTCTCATGAATAAATAAATAAAATCTTAAAAAAAAAAATCCTAGGGGTACTTTCTCCTTCTGTTGTCTCTGCCGCAATGCCCAACCCAAACCTTCCAGAGTCGTGGATGCATCTAATTCAAATGATAGCCCTGGACAGAGCTTTAATCCACTTCTCTAGTATGTTTTGTCTTAGCAAAAGCAGCTTGCTGTTCTGATCCCTAGTTCCATATGTTCCCTTTACTTACCAGGTGATATAGGGGACAGAAGCACCATGCCACATAGAGAACAAAAGTCCTGCAAGTTCTCAAAAACCCTACAAAGGTTTGTATCTCTTTTATGTTCTTAAGAGTTGCATCGGTTTGCATCTTATCATAGCTTCTAGGACAATTCACACCTTACCTGACAAAATGATTCCCCAAAACTTTATGGTGGTGCCTGTGCCTTGAATTTTCTGTCGGCTCACTACCTATCTTGTCCCTCACAGATGTTCCAGCAAAATATGCAAAGTACCCTATAGAAGAGGCAAGTCTTCAGATGTTAACGTTCTATTATTAATGTAATGGGCCCATTTTACTGTGGTGGAGAAGAATAAGGACAGGTCTGGTACCATCAGATGACATATTGTCACGTATATAGCCTGGGGGAAGAACTTGAAAGGTCCATTGTTGCCCCTCCCACAGAAGAACAAATTAATCTTGTGACTCAGCAGCCAGGGATGTACTGGAAAGAGAATTTGCTAAGTCTGCACAGCATGGAACACTTGTAGGACCATGTCCAAGGTATCCTAGGTGGTAGCAAGGGTGGGTACGGTGGAATGGATTGAGGGGGAGGGCATTACCTTGTTTACTTCTCAGTAGTCCACCATCATCCACACTGAACCATCTGGCTTTTTTTCACCAGCCATACTGGGTTGTTGAAGACATTGTGGGCAGGGCATACAATACCCATTCAGTGCAGTTCTTAGATAGTTTCTTATTTTCTTATGCTTCTGCCCAACCCCTGAGGCGATTTAAATTGTTTGACAGTTACAGGGGCGATAGATTACTTGTTCCCAGTTGGCATTTCCCTTCAACAATGGTTTGATTTCTCTAACCTAAAGGAGGGATTCACTTACAGAATTTGTAGGGTTTAACCTGGTAGGATAGCAGTACCCAATATGTTCTCTGGTATCAGAGAAATAAAAGCTTCATAGTCTAACAGGGGAGAATGCCCAGTTTGTAGTGTTAAAGGCACCTTTCTGCCCATAACTGTCCACACTCTATAGCTGCCTATAGCATTAAGAGGGTTACCAGGTAGTAGAGTACATTTGGCTCCAGTATCTACCACAGCCATCACTTTCTGTTTATTTTGAGGGACCAATGAATAGTGAAATCAACTTGAGGCTTCCCATCACCTCCAGTGGCCCTTACCTGGAGGCAATCTTGCTCTGCCTCGTACCTGGGGCATGGGAGGCACCTGTCCTGAATGGGATGTACCCTAAGGCCCCTGTTGAAGCAGGTAGGGCATCAGGAATTGTAGGGGCACATGGGGCAGGTCTGAATAGTTGTTTAGGTTTTCAGCTTTTCTCCTGGCTGACCAACACAGTGTTGGGGTGCCAGTCTATCATGCGAGGTGGGGTTCCAGAAGCAAGGTGGTCAAGCCACATTGTTTCAGGGTGACTTTTATGTGGACCCCTTATAGCTGATTGGGATAACCCTTTGGTTTTCTGAGCTCCTATCTTAGGTTTCTCCCATAACCTGTACCAATTCTCAGGATCTGTCAAGTTGCCCCCAGATCAGCAACAGATTTCCCAGCATTGTAAATGTTTTCTATTATGCTGGGTTATCATGGTGTGGGACCCATGGACATCAAGGTCCCATACCAGGTGCTAGGGCAGACCAAAGTATCTTGGCTTTTGTTCCTGCAGTGAATGTGGCCTTATCAGGGCCTTAGACAGGGGCATAGATGTTCAGTCTCATTTCCAACTCCCTAAGAATTCTTGTACCTCCTCTATGCATTGTCAGGATCCTGTGTGCCCAGAGGGTATCTCTTCATTGGGTCAAGCTTTCTTGCAGACTAGAATAATCCAAACTATAAGTGCATAACTTCAATCTTCCTAACACCTTGCAGATACTGCCGGAGGATAGGGCAGGTGGTGATGTTGTTCATTCTCTTTGCCTTCTGCCCTAAGAAATGCCATGACCCCCTGTTTCCCATAGCTGCATTAACTATGCCTGGACATCTCCCTTGGGCCTTTTGTTGGAACATGACAGCTGTATCAGTAAGGTCAGTGGGTGTATATTCTCTCATCAGGAATGTTTCCTAAATTGGGGCCTACCCCACTAGCTCGAGTGGCTGTTGCTGTGCCTTTGCTTTCCTTTGTATTTAGTGTCAGAAGGCACGGCCATTTCCTCCATTTCACTGTCAATCATAACATCCCTCTTCAATCTTTTCATTTTCTCAGGGATCCCACCTCTTAGCATCCCCATCAGGCTTTGTCACAAGTGCTCAGCCCTTATGCCATAAGGCAGTTTATGCTCTCCTAGCTTTGCAAAAATGGCATGCTGAGGTCTCCAACTGATTGTCCTGCTCTCCAACCTTGTCTTCCAGCCCCAAAGCAAGCAGAATAGTGACCACACACCCTTCTCTAATCTCAGCTCTTCCTCTCACTCTCCAACTTGGGCTTCAGCCTCTAGCTGGGCATCAGCAGCCAGCCAAGTTACTCATGGTACAGGCCAGACAACTGTGGCAGCCATGCATTTTCCTTCTTTGCCATAATGTACTATGAGCAATTCCTCCAACAAGCCCAATAATGGCTGGCATTTGGGGGGACATCCCTGTACTCACTTGGCAATCCACAAGCATCCTGATGGCCAGCTTGGGATCTCCCCCATGGATGCCTCTTTCCCAAGACCCATTTCTTCCATCTCCTTGTTGGCTTGACAACTGTTGGTTTGAAACCTGGGAGTTCCTGGTTGGAATCTGAATCTGCTCCCAGTGAGTGAAGGGTGGGGAGAGGCCAAAGAAAGAGGTAGGCCACTACAGATTAGTAGGTGGCAGGTTTAATAAGCAAGGGAACTTACATATGAGGCTTATCTTGGGTGGCTAAAAAAAAAAAAAAAAGATGAGTAGATTTCCACACTGGCTCACCAGATTCCTAGAAGTTTACACACAGGCCTTAACTGAGTTTAGTTACATATAGTGTCCAGATGGTCTCAATAACACACTACTCTCTCAAGGCTGCATTCTTAAAAATGGCTCCCATTGTGGGAATGGTAAGCAAAATATACATTCCAAAGACAGAGGAAGGGGCAAGAGGCCTCCCATTGCTCGAGCCCAGCTTGGGGGTCAGTTAGGGGTCACATCCTCTTGATCTCATTCAACAAGAGTAGGTAAATGGATTGAAATATTTAATAAATGATGAAGAACTATGGGAAAATACAAAAGAATGAGCTGGGAAATACTGATGTCTCCTAAGAAGCATCAGAAAAATTTAGCACCATCCTACTTGATTTAAGATTTTGTAAATCTACATCAGGCTCAGAAATCTAGAACAAGTACAATTATTTAGCCCTCTCCTTTTATATAGGCACTAATATCAGATATTTTTACAGGAAAAATATGAAATACCCTATTACCCTTATGGGGAATACATAAGTACAAATATCTACATGAAGTTATAAATTTTTGATATCTATTTTTGATTAGGGAGAGGTAGACATTAAATAGAGATAAAACACCTTTTTTTGTATAAAATGGTAGGTGAGTGACTTAGGCAGTGATATACCTTGTTTGGTCTCTAGAAGGAGATAAACTTACTATCTTACTATGATTACGATTGAGGCTCTAGCTTACTACTTTGACACTTTTGCCTTAACATGTTCACTCTTTCTAATCTAATATTTATCTAATATTTTTTGGCTGCTTGCTATAAGCCAAGAATTGTATCAAGCAATTTACATTTATTCTTTCATTTAGTCTTCACAACAGTTTTCTGAACTGAGCAATGTTATTATACTCTTGTTTTTTTTTTTTTAATGAGGAAACTGAAATTTAATTTTTCTTCCAATTAGTAAGGAGTAGAGCCAGGATTCAAACCCAGAATCTCTGGCCCCATAGCCTGTCTTTTAACTTCCTAGGCTAGCTCTTTACTTGCTATGCAGCACAACTCAAAGCAAGTAATACTGAGGAAAAGTTTCACCTTAGTATTTCTTTTTGCTTCTTCACTAACAGGAATCATAGACTTAGCAGGTAAAAATCATTCTTGTGAATCAAACTAAAATCAGATTTCTCTTAAAAGTTCTCTAAATTTTAAATCTTTATTGAAGAAACTAAAGGAATGGCAAGATAAGATGGAAATATATTATGTTTATAGATAAGAATACTAACTGTATAAATGTATCAATCTGTCCAATTCAATCAACGAATAGATTCAATAAAATCTCAATTATTGCAACTAATTCTTTAAAGAACACAATAAGCCTTTTCCGGAATTTCCAGAATTTTCATAGAAAAAAATCTTTAAAAATATCTATGTTCATTTTGAAACAGAAGAGCAAAGACTGATGACTTCCCTGGCAGGTATTGACATAGTCCCAAACCACAGGACTAAAAAACATTTCAGTGCTAGCCCAGGAGCAACTCAGAAAAAGACTAAATTTATTTAAGACCTTGATATATAACAAGGATAGCATCAAAGGTAAACATGAAGGAATTGATTGATTAGTAGATGGTGTTGGCAAGACATAATTATTAAATCAAGGAAAATAGAGCTGCACCCCTACATCAAACCACATGTAGACCCAGCAGCATTAAAATCTATATTGAAAGTAAAACCACAATGTTGATACAATAAAATGAAGGAAAATATTTTTACAATAAAGGAATTTTTTTCTTTTTTTTAATTTATTTATCTATGTAATCTCTACATGCAACATAGGGCTCAAACTCATGACCCTGAGATGAAGAGTTGTATGCCATTCTGACTCAGCTAGCCACGTGCCTCTAAAAGAACATTCTTAAACAGCATCTCTAAATTAAAACAAAAGGAGGAGAAATATATGGATTTGAGTATACAATAATTAAGAACATGTTAATTATGAAACACAATTGATTAAGTTATATGATGGACTAGCAGAAAATACCTAGATTGTCACAAGATTTGTTCAAATCAATAGAAAAATAATAGGTAAACTAATTGGAAATAAGAAAATGATTTAAATAAATAATTCATGAAAATAACTGACCAGTACATAAAGATGCACAAACTCTCCAGTAAACACCACAAAAACAAGTTGCATTCGCTTCTGTTGAAATGGCAAAAAAACTGGTTGAGAATTCCTAGAGAGAAGAACTCCCATACATTGCTACTAATATTGTATGCTGAAGCTATTCTGACAATCAATGTAGCAAAAACATATGTGCCCTATGTTCCAGCAACCCAACTCTGGCAGATTCCTGACAGAGCTGGTTTCCTTCCTTTATCACATCAAGTTAACTGATTTTGGTCTCAGTTCTTGTGGTTCAGGTAAAAATTATTTGTATTGTGTCTGCATGTTTGTGTATGATTACAGAGAAAACCAAAAATCTCTAGGCTCTCTGGACAGATGTTGTGAGTTGGACATGAAAGGAGAATAGTAGCAAAGGGAGGAAAGGCTTGACTTAGACTGAGGACAAGTTAGGTTCCTGAGACTAGGATGGGAGAGTGATGGGTTTCTCTCACTGGAGGAGAACTGTGCTTCACCCCCAAGCAGCTGCCCAGCATTGGTAAGTGCTTTACTCTGGAGGCAACATCTATTCATTCAATGAGTGCTTACTGTGTGCCAGGCAATATTGTAGTCTTTGGGTATACTGTCTGTCAGCTGAGGAAAAAAAAGATAAGCAATTAAAATATAGAATATATTAGATAGTAATTGTTGATAAGGAGAAAAAAAATGAAAGCAGTGAAATGGCCCATGAAGTGTTGAGGAGGTAAAAAATGCTAAGTTGATAAGAAGAGAAGTTATACCAATGGAAAGTGAAGATCTAAAGAAAGTGAGGAAAAATAAAAAATAAAAAAAAAAGAAAGTGAGGGAGTGAACCATGTCGGTGGAGATGTAGGAGGTGGGTATTACAGAGAGAGGGAATAGCAAATAGAAAAACTAGATGAGGATCGTGTCTAGGTTGGCTAAAAAATGTAGAGATCAGTGTGACTGCAGAGGATAGAGAGAGGGAGGAGTATGAGGATAAAATCAGAGAGGTAAAGGAGACCTAGACCATGTGGGTCTCCCTGCCCTTCTGGAAAATCTGACAAAGGGAAACAATAACATGATTTGTCTCACAGTTTTACATGATCATTGTCTATAAAGAATGAACTAAAGGAGGAAGGAAGAGAAACAAGGACACCGATTACTAAACTATTGCAATATTCTAGGGCAGAGATGATTGGGAATTGGACCAAGGTGGCAGCAGCAGGGCTAATGGAGAAACGGTTAAATTCTGGATGTGTTTTGAAAGTGGATCCAACAGGGTTTCCCCTTGAGCAGCCACAGATAAATCGAGAGTATAGTCTGAACAACTGGAAAATGGAATTCCTATTAGCTGAGATGGAGAAGAATTTAGAAGAGCTGGTTTTGCTGCATTGGGACCCATTGGGTTAAAAACAATACGTTACCTGTGAGATGCTTGTTTGTCACCTCAATGGAGGTGACCAATATTAAGGTAAATATGAAGATCTGGAGGTCAAGGAAGGGGTCTGGGTTAGATATAAATGTGGAATGCATCAGCATAAAAATGGCACTTCATGCCCTGAGACTGGATGTGATAAGTCTATAGAGTAAATGTATATTGAAAAGTTGTAAATTATAAGTCCTGAGCCCAGGTCTCAATTTAAAGATTGGGATAGAGAAAAAAAAAATAGGAAAACAAACTTTAAAAGGGAAACCAGGAAGGAAGGAGGGAAAAACAGATGAATTTGATGTCCTGGAAACCAAGTGAAAACATTTTTCAAAGATGTGAGATTTATGAATTATCAAATGCTGTTGATAAGTAAAATGAGGGTGGCCAAATTATCTTTAGAGATAGCAAAGTAGAGTTAATTGTGACCTCAATGAAAGCAGTTTTAGTGGGATATGGACCAAAAAATCTTAATTTAATATATTGAAGACAGCAGGTACAGAGACCTTTCAGGAGTTTTACTCTACAGGAAATGATCGAAGTAAAAGAAATAGTGTGACTTCTTAAGGGAAGATGGAAACAGAGTTTTTGTTCTTTTTTTTAGAGAGGAGACTAGCAGAATATGTGTGTGCCATTGAGGGATGATCCTATAGAAGGAAAAATTGATGATGCCAAATATAGAAGTATTGTGAGACGCTGTCCTCAAGCAAAGCCACAGACAGTGTTACTGGCCTTTGCTTAGCTGGAAGCCCGGGCCATTCATTCACTGTGATTAAGAATGAAGCCAGAGAATGTGGGTAAAGTATAAACATGCAGGTAGGTGCAGTTCTTGGTGTTGGTGGAAGCTCTCTTCTGATCACAGTAATTTTATCAGTAAACTAGGAAGATGTATATGATGACTAGAATGAACAGAAATGAAGCAGGGAGGTTTTAGGAGAAAGAAGAAAATGTGTAACAGTTCAACACTGTGAAGATTCTAGAGTGGAGAATCGATACATCTCAACACACCACATTTTTCCAGAAGCATAAAAAACGCCTGTTTCAAATTATATCCTAGAACTTGGACAAGGAGCATTTCAGAGACATTTATAAGTGCCTGAGTTGCCCCCTGAGGACTATGGAAGCAACAGGGAATCCTGTATAGTTTCAAGGGCTAAAAGTTGGGTGTAGAACTGGGGGGGGGCAAAGTATGATGGAAATGTAATTTCTCACCAAAGAAAGTAGTTGAGGACAAGACCAGATTTAGATTATTTATGAGAAATGAAATAAATATAACATTTGTTATATATAGAAAAAAATGAGTGTACTCACTCTCCCAGTTACTCATTCACTTAAAATATATATACAGATAATTTATTTCATTTTATATGAGGATCAAGCTCCAACAATATAATTTCTCAGAGATTTTTTTAATGTCATTTGATGGTGTGAGACTGATGATAAACAAATAAGCATATGAAACACATTAGTAAATAATATATCCAAGAGTAGGAAGAGCTATGGAAAAAGTAAAGCAAATAGTAAGTATACACAACTTTTCCAAGAAATTGCATCTAAAGGGAGTTCTATACGTGTTAGCTATGCAATGCCTTGAGGGGGAAAAGATGATGAGAAATTTTGATTTGTTTTGTTTTTCAGATGAGAGAATAATAGCTTGATTCTATCCTAATTGGGGGGATACAATAGCAAGGGAAAATTTATTGATACAAAAGTTATGCTGGCTGAAGCAATGACCCTGAGTAGGTGAAAGGGTAAGTTTTAGGCTTGGCATTAAGTCATAAGTAATTCACAGAAACAAGAGAAAAAGGAGAACATCCAGATGACTTGGATGAGAATGGGATTTTCAGTACTGACATTTCCTACATAGTGACTTTTTTTTTTTTAAGATTTTATTTATTTATTCATGAGAGACACGAAGAGAGAGAGAGAGAGAAAGAGGCAGAGAGAGAAGCAGGCTCCATGCAGGTAGCCTGATGTGGGACTCAATCCCGGGTCTCCAGGGTCCTACCCTGGGCCGAAGGCGGCACTAAACCACTGAGCCACCCGGGCTGCCCTACATAGTGACTTTTGACACAAAACATTGAAAAGGTCAAGGAGGGAGCTGAGTGTATATCTGAACAGTGGTCCAGGCAGGAGAAAGAGGAAACACAAAACTAGAGCATGCTTGGCAATTTGAATAATAGCAAAGAGATGTGTGTGCGAGAAAGCAGACAGCGGGGGCGAGATTATGTAGGGCACTAGATGCCAAGTAAGAGCAGTAGTTTTTATGTGCATTGTGCGAGTAAGTGAGCCAGGTAGCAAGAATTTACAGACAAATCTTCACTTCCCTCTGTCTCCTTTACCTCTATCAAGGCACTGTCATCACATCTTGGTTTCTTCTTTCCATCTTACACATTTGGATATCACAGCAGGGCTAAGGCTGTCTTCCTTGGGTGCGGCCACCTAGATTGGCCACAGGGAGAAGTTTCAAGGCTCCTGTCTCACTAGTGTATTCTGGGAGGCCCAGTGTTCTAGGTATCTGTACCTAGCCAGGTTCCTGGAGCACAGACCTTACCTCCTGGCCTCTATTTTGGGAACCCAAGAGTGTACCACTCGGATGGAAAGAAGAGAAAGGAAACAAGCTACTGACAAAGCAATGCAGTTCCTACTGTAGGAGTACATGCAAGCCTTAATGGAAAGACTTCACGTTATAATAACACTACCTCCTGAGCTGATATGGCTCAGCCTATCAATGCAAACATTTGGAAATGCCAGAAAAACTAGGAATTAAAAATATTAAATATGTAACTGAGCATCCCCAGAAAAGGAAGTGGACACATGGAAAGACAGGATTAAAAAGGAAATTGAATCTAAAGGAGAAAAACTGCAGGCGGCTGCTGTGGCAAATTGAGGAGGCACAGAATCCTCGAGGTCTGAGATTTTCCCATTCATTGAGGAAATGAAGAGCCGGTCCTGGGCTTGTCCAAAACCAGGAGTTAGAATTGATTGTTGCTTCAAGGTAAGATCCTAGGATGGCAGTGATCTCCACGAAAGAGGCATTTAAGTAGATAAAAACAAGAACGCTTGCCAACACTAGGGTTCTATGTGGGGAAAGAAGAAGTCTTCTGCGAGAAATTGAAAATTCATTCGTGTCAAGGATCCAGATGCATAATGTCTTTTCCAATGCTTAAAACTCTAAGTCTATAAATCCATGCAAAACTGCTTTTATACCAGTGAAACCAAGTGGCCTTTGGAAAAAGCACATGCTAACCCCTGGGTAGCAAATAATTTCTCAGTCTAGGGAGTATGGAAGTCCAGCCCCATCCACATCCATTTTCATTCCCTGTCTAAAGTGCTTTCACAATGAAAATGACACTGGATGTGAAGAAATGACCAACTTTTAGGCAGAAATCAGCATTAAAAAAAAAAACCCACAAGTAGATTGTTCAGAATTTGAGATTGTAGGATATCTGAAAATAATTTACAAAATGGGGATATTTAAGTTAAATGCAAAGATTAGAAGTAAAAGAGATTCCATCAGAAACACCAGAGCTGTATAAAAATGGCATATTTTTATAAGAATCAAACACAAAATTTTAAAAATACATGTTAGGGACTTCTGTTCTTGATTACCAGAGATTTTTCTAGTAGTAGATAGATGGCTCTCTTTTACTTGTACCATAGATATTCCTGTATTAAGTCATGAATTTTAATACAGTTGCTGTACTATGTTGCCTTCTAACTGAACTGTCCTACCATAATATCTGTTTTTTCTTGATAATATCTGAGTAAATCATTATAAATCAAAGGTTGTTTCATTCACATAATCCTTTTCCAGATGTAACTATCAGAGATTCATGTTGACCAAGCACTGGATATTCTTGAGTTCTTAAAGAAAAAGACAACCTAAGAAAATAACTTACTTCAAATAAATTTGTGAAATATTTTAGAAATATTGAAATATTTTAAATATTTGAAGAATCTTGAAATATTTTAGAAGGATCATTTGCCTCATCATGGATAGAATATGCTTCATTTTTTTTTTTGCTTCATTTTTCTAGCTAAAAAATAACCAATAGTGTGAATTAGTGGGGTTGTAATTTCTATTGTTCTTTGCTTTGTTTCCTTCTGTGGAAATGAACTAAAAACCAAAGATTACTTCTTTGTACTTATGAAAAAAAGTAGTGTCTTATAAGATATATCAGCCACTTATATTTCATGTCATTAAAATGAAATAACCTGAAAATGTGTGTCAACTTCTTAATGAGTAGATGACAAGTACTGAAATTTTAACAGCATTGTAGGTAGCAAGGTTTTTCTTTTAATTTCTGAAAGTAATGCACATGTAAAATGTCTAACAAATTACACAATTTATGCCAATTGTGTTGTAATAAATACCAATTATTCTGAACGCTTCACCAAAAGAATGTGGTTTTCCACTTACTTCTTCTCAAGCCAAATTTGGTCCTAAGACCAAAAAATAGTAAGATTCAAAATTCAAAATAAATATTAAAATCAATGATAGGTATGGGACACCTGGGTGGCTCAGTGGTTGAGCAGCTGCCTTTGGTTCAGGGCATGATCCCCGAGTTCCGGGATCAAGTCTCACATCGGGCTTCCTGCATGGAGCCCGCTTCTCCCTCTGCCTGTGTCTGTGTCTCTGCATCTCTTTCTCTGTGTCTCTCATGAATAAATAGGTGTAATCTTTAAAAAATAAATTTCCTATAGTCATTCTAAAAAATTAAATTAAATTAAAATAAAGCAATGATAGGGCAAGAAAGGAGATAGAATCGAAGAAAACTGCTAGAAGGTGGCAAGAGAGCTGAAAAAAAGCCAAAATATGAAAGAAGGGACAGAGAAAGGTTAGAATGCATCTTAAAGGAGTTCTAGAGGAAGCAAATAGAGAAGATAGGGGAGAGCAAAATATAAAGGGATGAAGCCTGAGAATTTCCTTAACTGGACAAAAAGATTTGAAGATGTTCTAGAAACACGTAGAATAGAAGACAGTGGACCTGGATGTAGGAATGATTTCCATGAACAGAGACTTTGCGGAGTTGAGTTTTAAAGAAACAAGCCAGTGAGTTATCACTGTGAATGTGTGTGCACACGAATGGAGGTAGTGGTGGGTCAAAGTGTGCCCTCTAGTCTGGTAAATTTGGTAACTAAACAATCCCATATTCACCAATAGAAAAGGACTGCAATTATTCTGATTACCTGGCAGTCATCATACCAGCATATACACTTTATTTGGCCAACTACAAATTAAGTGTGGCCTTCCTATTTTCCAGTGAGCCATATTATAGATGTAAAGTATAAGTAATTGATGAAACAGTCCAATAAATGATGAGCTGGAGCAGGCCCAGACCAACTTGCAAGAGCCACATTTGCACATTGGATCTCAACCCTATGTTTAGTGACATTGTGTTGGTAGCTTGAAGTTGCCTGTAATGGTAATATTTATACCACACACCAAAAAAAAAAAAAAAAGGGCAAATGCTACAACTTGAGCCTTTCATTTTCAGAGAGTTGATTATTTAATCATTTATCACATATCACTGAAGCTGCTCTCTGCACGTGGAATGAAGCAACATACCTCAAAGTAACAACACAAAGTTCATACCTACCTGAGAAATTGTTCCTCTAACTAAAAACAAAATTAAACAAAAACAAAAACAAAACAAAAACAAGTTGTCAAAAATAGAGGTTGGGTTTTTATTTAAAGATATTAGGTGACAATTAATCGCTGCTATGATTCATGCTGAAACATAATAGAAGTGTTTCTATTCTGTTAGGTCCTATACTGTTACAGACTCTGTGAAAGAACACAATAATGAGGGTGAAGAGCCTGGTTTTTTGTTCGCCAGAAGAAATGAAAATGATTAGGACATGGAGAAAATTATAAATAGCTTAAAGCTGCTAGACTTGGCGTACACCACGATGATATATTTTCCTCCAAAACGGTGACAAGGAGAAGAAACAAAAATAATTAATGAAAATCATTTAAAATCCCCTTTAAAAGATGATGAGAATGCTTAAAAATTTTCCCCAAAAGCCATGTCTTTACAAGTTTTTATGGGACTTCTAAACCTGTGTGTCTTATAAACTGGCCAAGATATATCTGTCTGCTTCCTTCAAGAATGACTCAACTGAGCAGAGTTTAAAAAGATCATCTGGAAAAAAAATAAATAAAAAGATCATCTGGAAGATGCTTTGTGCCAGTAATATTTTGGTCCAAAGCAAAGGCCTGTTAAGACAAAGTGGCAAAATGTTGCAGGAATACCAGTTGAAATTGCTCTACTTTCTACATCCTATTCCAGTCTCCTGTTTCTGGCTTCTTTAAGCCAGAGGCATCAACAGCTTTGTTCTCAAGTAGGTTTTCAAGGATTTTGTATAGCAAACAGCCCTGGAAGATGTAGTGTCACCCCTGAGGCAGAGAGGAGTATTGTTCATTGCTCAGGATACTGAAGATTTGTCTCTCCCTGGGGCAAAGATCAGTTGAGTAGGTTTCCCTTTGTACATAATTGGGGTTTTCCAATCGCAAGGTCTCTCTACTCTGATGCACAAACCCACTGGGTGGCCTTTCTCCATCTGAGCCCATCTCCACATTGCTGCCCTGGGACCTGCAAAGCAAGGGAAACCGATGTGGACACGAAGCCCACCCTACCTGAGGTGCTATGAATAAATGTCCTTTGTCTCTGACCCAGGGATCTCCCGTCTTCTGCCACCATTTATGAAACTGCAACACACGAAGTTGTAAGTAGTATAAAGTCTCAGACTCTCAGTCCACACTTGTGGACACGTCCAGTCCTTCCAGTTTTTTTTTTTAATTTTTATTTATTTTATGATAGTCACACAGAGAGAGAGAGAGAAAGAGGCAGAGACATAGGCAGAGGGAGAAGCAGGCTCCATGCACCGGGATCCCGACGTGGGATTCGATCCCGGGTCTCCAGAATCGCGCCCCGGGCCAAAGGCAGGCGCCAAACCGCTGCGCCACCCAGGGATCCCCAGTCCTTCCAGTTTTGACTTTTCTTCCTGGCACTCTTTATCGCTTCAGTCACTTATCACTTTATCCTTTCCTCCTTATTTCTAATCTATATCACCTTATTTCTCATTGTTCTTTATTTATTTGACTTGACCTCATCCTCTGTATATAAACACACCACCTAGTACAGAGGTTTGCACATAATATAAATGCGCTGAGTGAACCAATGCATTTAAAAGTTTCCGTCTCTAAAGAGCATTTCCCCCTTGGTTTCTCATTGACAACTTGAATTAGATGTGCATAATATTAGTTAACTCAGTTTTGAGTTTTAATTGTTAATTTCCTTTTAAATTGTAGGATATTGAATCACTCTAGCAATTTTATGAACTATATTTTATTTTATTTTTTTAAGAGTTTGCTGCACCATTTCCTTCTTTCTAGGGGGATTTTTTTTTTCTCTCTTTCTTCCTTTTGATGTGCAGGGCCATTTAAGTCCTCCATGCATTTCTGGAAAACTAAAACCCCAAATCTAAGCCTGTTGAACCTCTTGTCACACAAGTATTTGAAAGAATGATACTTAAGGGAAATAGAAAATGACACTTTTTCCCTCATCTTTTGAAGACGAAATGATCCAACCCCCCTTCAATTCTACCAAAAGAGATCCCCAGCTCATTTTCCTTAGCAAGAGCTTTAAAGTGTAAAAAACTCATCAAACATCTTTTCCTCTGAGACAATGTCATCTGAGTTCAAAGGATGTACACAGCTCTGCAAAACTGCTGTCTTGTTTCAGTGATAAGGCCTTGGCTTTCATTTTATGTTTGATTCCAAGAAAATCAAATCTGTTTTTATGTACACTATGACTATAACTAAATCAGGAAATTAGGAGAAATAATCTATTTCTGCAGACAGCTGGGGGGGAAAGTTTCCAGTTAAGAAAAAAAATCCTATAATGACCCTTCAGCTAGGTTACATTTTCACTCTCAAGATATGCTCAGTTATTAAAACTGAAAACATATATGTACCCTTATACACAATGAACAAAACCTATGCTGTTGCTCTTGGGAAAAAAAAAATACTGCCTCCTTTCTATGGTTAACTCTTTGGAAAACCTTTTCTGACTAACTAGAAGATTGAGGGCAGTGTTTGTTTGCTTATTTTTCCCCAAATCTAGTTAAAACTTCTGTACCATAATGATTAAAAATGTGTGTGTGTGTGTGCACATTTGTGTGTAAAAATTTCAATGTCTCTCCAATGACCTACTGAATAAGAGTGTTTCTGGGCATGGAACACAGAAAATCTTCACTTTTAAATGCAATTTTATCTCAGCATATTCCGACCCATTCAATATAGTAATACTCATTATAATGCTTGAGTTATAATTTATTAAGTTTCTTACATATTCAAAATTAATCTGCAGATATTATAAAATAAACTATATTTCAATAATACTCAGAAGATGAAGAATTATTAACTGCCTCACTCAAATTTCGTTATCAACATTCCACTATGGAAATAGGGTGGATTACTTCTTCTAAAGTAAAGATGTAGCTGTATGTATTTTATTTTCTCTTCAAGTTCATATATATCTTGGGTAAACTAGAAGTATTAGAATGGTTAAAAATTTACAAGTAAAACAATTCACCGAAGGATACATTGAGTGACTTTATTTTAAATGAAAGATTGTATTGATTTTTAATCTCAACTATCATCTTATACAAATCTTTAGAAAAATTTACTCTGTATATATCCTGATTAAACATAAGTAGATGATTTTAGAATGAATGAGGTGGACTTCCTGACTTCTCAGGAAAGATCCCCAACTCCTTCTAACATACTAAGATTCTTTTGTATATGATGGGGCGTGACCATACAGACAGCAAAGTGAAGAAAAGGTTGCAAAATAACTTGATTACTTCTGTCACTCTAATGCCTTTCAATCTCATTTATAGATTTTTATAAATTTTGTGAACACTTTAATAAATAAATGTTAATAATACTCAAAAAAGTGAATTGAACTCAGAAAAATATGATAAACATAAGAATCTATCAGTGTTATAAATGAGTTCTAATGTTATCCAGTTTTTATATTTTAGTTCAGAATAAGGAAAGTATTATCAGAAAATTGTAAGCTACAGATGAACAATTTTTTTATAACTTATTGGCCACTACTGACCAGGGCGGGGGGGAAGATTTATAAATGTGATCTTTTCACTGGGCACATCGTTAGCCAAAAAAATTTTGGTGTTTTGCTACTTTAGAAGAAGGGGGAAATGGCTATTGGATAAACCATTGTTTTTTTGTCTCTAAAATCAGATTCTAGCCAAAGATCACTTAAAATAATTAGTATAATTATTTCTATTTTTGACTGTACTGATCACAAAATCTAGTAAGAGACAAAAATCTAGCAAGATACTGTATCTTCAGCTACAAACAACAAAGTAAATCTTACACAATTAATGAAAAATATTACTGTGTGTCTAGAATTTATATGTGTGTGTATATAGACACACAAAGATACAAGCACATATCAAGGAATCAAAGTAACATATTAATATGGAACAAGGAAGTAACATATTAATATGAGTGGTCTACAGGTAAGCCCTGCAACTAGGCCAGGGTTTGGTTTGAAATCATGTTATCCTAGATGCTCATCCTTTATTCTTAAATCAAAGAGGACCCATCAAAGATTTGTTGTACCATTTTTGTTAACAAATATCATTCTAGTGAATGGATTACTGCTACTTTTTTATTCCATTTAATTCTGGAAAATACTCCTTGAGATACTGGCTTATGCAGGTCAGTGTCACAGAGGGAGGAAATGCTGCCAATATAGGAAGATACAACTGTGTCTTCTAGTCTGTAGAATTACGTATAAGCATCCTTCATCATTGGTAACGCCTTGTTGTCCAAACTTAAACTTACTGAGTCACTTCCACCTCTTCTGCAAAACTTTCCTATTTGGCTTTACTGATTGACCAGTGTCTCCATCTTTTGTTCTTCTTGTTGTATTTATTTGTAGAGTAAAATATCTCCGAGTTAAGATAAAAGGGATCCAAACAATAATAAATCATGCAAAGCTAGGACTGTCGTATTGTAAGCTTAATGAAGTGACAGGGGCTATCCTGTGTATCCACCCAGCTAGAGGTTCTGAGAGACCCATGTACCTACAGAATCTAAATCAGTGTCAGGTTCATCTGTGATTTGGTGCCACCTCGTGGCACTTGTTTACTTTAGCTTACATTTAGATGGGGACTATTCTGGGTTCTGTGGCTGCCTGGGATTTGCTCAATAGAGGTAATAAATTCAGAAATCCCATAGTTACATGGTTTTATGGTTATTAGTTAGTTGTTTAGCCTGGGTTAGTTCCATCAGCCAATCTTGATGAGATTTGGGCAGAAAATTGCTGGAAACATAGAACACACTCTGTCTCCTGAGTCACTGTTGATTCTGCTTGTCCTCTGCCCACCCTCCCCAGAGATGAAAGCAAGCTCACTTCCTAATGAGATGTTAAATGGTGGAGGACCAATATCATTCTTTTTATATCTGATTCTGATTTATTGCAACATTTTACTATGTTTAAAATATATTTTTCTGGGGTGCCTGGGTGGCTCAGTTGGTTAAGCATCTGCCTTTGGCTAGGGTCATGATCCCAGGATCCTGGATGGAGCCCTGTGGTGTCAGGCTCCCTGCTCAGCTGGGAGTCCACTTCTCCCTCTCCCTATGCATCCCCCTACACACCCCCCATTCTCTCTCTCTCAAATAAATAAATAAAGTCTTTTAAAAACATATTTCTTATTTTCTGGTGTACAGCTTGTTTGGGATTATGTCTCAGGTACTTTACTTCTTAAGTTGCCCCAGAGACAATGAAGAGACCCAACAAGCAAAGATATTCAACATATTTAAATAGTGCTAAGGCATACATATTGACCAGATGACTATTGGCATTAATAGATATTACCCATAAATAGCAGATCTGGCTTTGTACTTATACTGGTGATACGGGAGAGTTGGTTTTTGTCTTACGGAGTCGAAGAATGAATCTCGCAGACCCAGAAGAGTGAGTAAGGGGATAGAAGTTTATTAAGTAAATACGTAGAGAAAGCTCTCAGACTTGAGAGGGGTCCTGACAGGTTGCCACTGAGGGCTTTTAGGGTTGGTCTTTTATTGAGAGCCTAATCAGGGAACCTAAATCCTTTTAATATTATCTATTGACATCACCATTGAGTAAGGACTATTGATAACATCTTTAATGACTTACCTCTTCTTTGGGGTCTGGTTTTTCTTTCTTGGTCACAAATGACTATCATAAAAAGACATCCTCCCCACCCACACCTAGGGTGGGGTGGTCTGGCTTATCTCTGGTTTCCTTACAGCATTTTTAGGATTTTTGGGAGCCTGCTTCCAGTGGCCCCCCACCTAGCCCTGCGTAGCCCTGTTTGTCCCTAACTCCTGGCTGGGTGTCAGCCTTGCTCAAAGGCAATGCTTTAAGTTCAAACTTGAAAATCAACACAGGGTCAACAGCTTGCTCTTCAAGCTCTCTTCTTGAGTTTCAATGTCCTTTAAGTTAAGGAGACTCTGATCTGAATGGTCCCAGGGTATTAGCAGCTATAGTTATGATCAAAAATTATTACTGGCAAATTTCAAATTTTATGAGGAATTACAGGAAACCAAAAGACTCTGGGTTTGTTTTCCTTTGTTTTATGTTTTTATATGTAATTTAATTAACTAGTATTGCAAAACTAGTGTGGTCTTTCTTTTTCTTTTCATTAGAATTCCAACTATACTGTAAACCTAAGCATGCTTTTGCTGACCCATCTGCAAGTTTCAAACAATCACATTACAAATAGATCTTTAATATGAAAAGTTAGTGACCCCATTTATTTTAGAAGTAGTGGGTCATTCCAACCCTACAGGAGCATTAGTATCATTGGCCATTTGCATATTAATATGAATGACCTTAAGCTGATTCTTCTCTAAATACAATTGAGACTAGAGGAGCCCCTGCCCTGATGAGACCCACATTTCAGAGGGCGGTACTCTGGTTCTCTTCTAGCAATGCTCCTCTCCGTGAGTGAGGAGTCCACAGACCAGGTTCATGTACCCAGTTGGAGTCCTGTCGCTAGACATCTAGACATCTACAGATACTGAAGATTTGGAATTTCCTGCCCAAACAGCCCTTAGCCTTCTTTTAGATCTTATTAAAATCTCTCCTCTGCTTCCATCTTTTCAAGAGTTGGCCACACTGCCAGGCTTGTGCACCAACAGGCCTCTGGCTTGACTATGGAAAAGCCATTTGTGGGAAAGAGGTTGGAAGAAGCTAGACATGCATGCCAGTGAGGTTCCTCCAGCACAGGGATGGAGCCTAGAATAGGAAGAGTGAGCTTGGCTCAAACTGAAGACCAAGGGCAGGGGTTGGCACTCCTGCATTCTCACTTCAGAGTGGTCTCCAAAGAGCAGAAAAATTCAAACTTTGAATCTGGTTTTCCAGGTCATTATACAGGAATATGCATCAAGGTAGGGAGGCAGAAATTGGTATTATTTAATAGCTTAATAATCATTAGTTTAATAATTTTAAGTATTTAATTATATATAATATATGTTAATTATATATATACATATAGTTATATATGTAATTAAATACTTAAAATAAAATATATAATATATAAATATTTAAAATAAAAATATATAATATAATTATATTATATAATATAATTATAATCCTCTGCTAGAAGAGAACCAGAGTATAGCCCTCTGAAATGTGGGTCTCATCAAGGCAGGGGCTCCTCTAGTCTCAATTGTATTTAGAGAAGAAGCCGCCTAAGGTCATTCGTATTAATATGTGAATGATCAATGATACTAATCCTCCTGTAGGGTTGAAATGACCCACTACTTCTAAAATAAATAAGATACACACACACACACACACACACACACACACACAGGTCTTTGTACATACTACTGCTCTGGGCTCTGCAGACATTAGGGGTGGAGCTAGGAGGGAATAGGGAAAAGGAGTATTATTTTGGTGCTGGAGCACAGAGGTCAAAGAGGTATCTCAGTGGAAGGTTTGGAAATAAAAAGGACTGTGCCCCATAGCTGAAAGACAGGGGAGAGTGTCTAGAACCTAAGAGCTTGGTTCAGAAAATAAGAGGCGAACACATCCCAAGGATAGTTTTCTTTGTCACATTTTCCTAGATCTGTGATACCAGATATCAGCTTGTGCATATGGGGACAGAAAGGCAAATGTTTTGACATGTTTTCATATGGTACTTCATCATCTTCTTTCTTGCCATCTGAGACCCCACCAATTGCTGCCAATGTCCACTTGTAAGTTCCTGATCCTTTTTAAAGAAAGAACCTCAAGAAAGAGAAGTTGGCAAGTGGAGATTTGAATCACAGTAAATTGAGGCATACAATGATTATAATTCATTAGTCAATCTGACGAATCTTGACCGAATTCAAATCAAAGATAAAATGCACCAAATAAAGCTCTTCTTAACTCAGACAGAAATTTAAAAATGTTAAAGAGAATCAGATAGGAGCAGATGAAATAAAACAAAAATATTTTCTAAAAATAACTACTAATTAATTAAGTTTATATGCATATAGGTTTTGTCATGGTATGTTATAAAAATCTTTTTTTTCTTAGTTGTAAATTCATCCCCAAGATCCAAAAGACATTGATGATTTCCTCAATAGCCTGCAACATAAGGAGTCATTGACTAGGTGTACAAATTGACCACTCAGGCTCACTTTTCCCCTAGAGCCCAAGCGACATAGGACATCTGAGTAGTTAAGCAGCATCAGGATGTAAACAAAGAAGGTTTTAGAGTTTAAACAGATTCCACTAGTGTTGAAAATGTCTCCACAATTAAAAAAGTTCAGATATCTTTCCTGACTCAGGTGCTTCATTCATAGTGTGCTATGATCCTTTCAAGAAGAAATATCTAATGATGTTCTTTCTCCTATTAGATTAGAAACTGATATCACTAGGTTTTCTAACTTCACCAGATTTAGTGTTAATACAAAATACAATTTTTACAATGTACAACTAATTTTATTTCATATAATTCCATTCTTAAAGATAGGTATTGATTTATCAGAAATATCAACTTGCTTTGGTAAATGGCTAAAGAAAATCCCCATTAAAAGGGGGTCTTTCTGTAATTTTAAATAGGAGTTGTGTTTATGTTCATCTTACTCATTATAATCCTTTATAAATATTTCCTATTACGTGCGTTATTTAGTGTGCCCTGAATTATGCTAATGCTTTGTGTTTCCATTTATTCGGTTTACTTTGCATCTCATGCCACTGTATATTTGAGGTCTTGAAAAACTTCTGATGCCGCATGGGTAGAAATACAGTGTCTTCGTGAAGAAATGAAAGTGTTGTATGCATAAATCAGCCACTGCAAAATATATTAGCCATGTTTAATGAAATTTTAAATGCAAGATCTGTTTTGTACTTTTAGCCTCTGTATATTATCTGATTCATTACTTAAAATTGAATACAAAGACAAAAAGAACTTTGAAATGCATACCTCAGAGTATTAACAAGTACTTAGCTCTCATGTAAAAGTCAGAGGAAAAAGAAAAAGATCTGATGAAATCTCTATTGGTGAAGTACGGAATTGTTGCTGAATAGAATTATAAATGCCACTGAGATAATGCTTCATCCTGAAGCAAAATAATGGTAGTGCCATTTACCTGCTATGTGAATTTTGGCTCAACGGTTAAAAATACTGTCCTAGAAGTAATTTAGGAAGGTGGCACCACACTGTAACTGTCCAGTTCACTCTTATGTCATAATGTCTTAGGTTAGAAACTGTCCAGGAAATAATATGTTTTAACCATTGCAGTCTTTTTTTTTCTCCCCAGCAAATTATAGCAACATAAGTTTTCATTTTCTCCAATGTCTTTTCTGCTATAATAATGGCTTGAGGATTTAAATCCTGTGCTGTTATTGTGACTTCAAAGCCTTAAAACTGCAATTGAATGAGGCAGTTCATCTGTCATTATTCAAATATGAAGCAATTATGATGAAATAAAGATAAAATTCCATTGAGAAATACTCCAATCAATTTTCACTTATATTTAACTAGAAACATAAAACGATGCTTAGAAGAGTAAGTTTAGGTAATAAAATTGAAGAATAAAAAAGCATGAATTACTGATCTATAACTGAGTCATTTGTGGAGGTTTCAGGGCGTGTAAATAAAATGTGTCACCAATATTGAGTGAAAGTTTGGGGAATGATAAAAATAAAACCAAACAAATGCAAAAAACAAAACAAAACAAAAGTGTCTAAACCTATGTTACCCACCAGAATTTTTGTAGATTACTTATATTCTTGATTATAATATAATATAATATAATATGATATAATATAATATAATATTAGTATTCTTGCTAATTTTACCCAACCTAGACAATATAAAATTCAATGAATTTACACAACTTTGTGTTTTTTACAAAAAGATGTTATGGGCCACCTAGGTGTCTCAGTGGTTGAGTTTCTGTCTTTGGCACAGGTCTGATCTTGGGGTTCTGGAATCAAGTTCTGCATCAGGATCCCCGCAGGGAACCTGCTTCTCCCTCTGCCGTGTCTCTGCCTCTCTCTGTCTCTCATAAATAAATAAATAAAATCTTTTAAAAAAATTCAAAAGGAAAGATGTTAAATGCAGTGCAAGATACATGTCACAACATCAAACAAATGCATTTTTTTTATTCTGATTGAGCATTTTACATTCCTTCACTTGTACCAACTTTACTGTTTTGTGACTCTTATCTTAAAGATTTTTTAAATAAATTTAAGTGTCCCACTTATTTAAATTAGTCAAATTAGTCCATCCATTTGAATGCTCAGCTGCATTCTAAAAAGAGCTAGAAGAAAAGTAAAATATATAACATTATGTCACACAAGTACTGTATAAATATGTTTTTCATTAACAATTCTTCCATTAATCTGGTACATATTTATTACAAACATATCTCTGTTAAGTTCTCAGGCTATGCAAACTCATACAAGCATAGTATGTTACTTTTAGTTAGGGTGATTTATTATTTTCTTAATTTTTTCCTTCCATATATAACTTGTAAAATAGAAAAGACCAAGTAAAAATTTGTGTGCCAGTTACCTGAAGGTTCCTGCATTAAATCAATAATAAATATGATGAAGAATTTTAATATGTCAGGTAAACAAGCATTTTGTGAATGTGACTCTACTCCAGATCTCTGTCTGATGCTTAGTACGTGAGGACCAATACAAGGTGGATAAAAACAGGGAAATACAAAACTTCCATAGAAATACATGGGAAAAAAAAACCCACTTAGTTTGGCTATGAGAATATTTAAATAGCTCACATAAGCCTGCCACGGGAGGAAGGATGATGCCCATTAACAAGGATTTCATTGTCAAGTCAAGCAAGAGTTAACTGAGCTTGGAGGAATGGAACAGGAAGGAGAAATGTCTTCTCAGCAGATAACAGCAAATATCACAAAGCAAGAGAAAACTTGGCTAATTCTGGCTGAAGAGCAGTTTGGAAGAAGAGGTGAACGTGAAATATGGTGCTTGAAAGGTTATCAGAACTGCATGTGTACTCTGTCCCCAGATTCCTGGAAAGAAGGACAGCTTAAAAAAAGGATCCAACCAGAACATATTTTCCTTTTAAAAGATATTTTTGGCTGTAGTGGAAAGGACTCAAAGGATAAGTTATGATCCAAAATAGAGAAATATGTAAAGGTCCATTTTCATTAATCCAAGGCCAAAAAAAAAATGAAATACTGACTGAACTATGATACTGATGGTAGAAATGGGAAAATTAAAAAAAAAAAAGAAAAAAGAAAAAGAGAGAAGAGAAAAGAAGACACTCTAGGAGTGGTAGGAAGTAATGTCAATAGAATTTGGTGATTGATTAGAAATGGGAGCTTAAGGGAAGAGAAGTCAATATGTGGCCATCTGGCTTAGGCAAATGAAGATAGAAGGTGATTAAATGACATAGAGGATTCAGGAAGAAAAGCAGGAGACAAGGATTATACAGGGCAGTTGGGGAAATAGTGAGTTTAATTTTAACCATGTTGAGAATGAGATGTTAGGAAAGCTCCACTGTAGACTTATTTTAAAAGAATGGGGAAGGCTGCCTCTTTCTCTCTCTCTCTCTGTCTCTCTCTCTCTCTCTCTCTCTCTTTGTGTGTCTCTCATGAATAAATAAATAAAATCTTTAAAAAATAAAGAAAGGGGGGCAGCCCAGGTGGCTCAGTGGTTTAGCGCTGCCTTCAGCCCAGGGCCTGATCCTGGAGACCTGGGATCGAGTCCCACATCAGTCTCCCTGCATGGAGCCTGCTTCTCCCTCTGCCTGTGTCTCTGTCTCTGTCTCTCTCTCTCTCTCTCTGTCTTTCTCTGTGTGTGTCTCTCATGAATAAATAAATAAAATATTTAGAAAGTAAAAAAATAAATAAATAAAATAAAAAAGAATGGGTAAGGTATCACAGGACAGCTCTGAGGACCCTCTGGGTGATAAAAAGGCCTTACATGCTTAGAGGGTAAAATGAGCTTAAAAGGTGGGGTGAGAAGACATTGAGATCAATTTGGTATATTTTTCATTTTCTCAAACGACTGGACCAGTCTGAAAGATCTTACATTTAAATCAGTTTTGTTGAAGAATACAGGAACCTTGTTAAAAGGGTTCTATGAAGAATGTTCCGTATTGTGGTAGGAAATACTTTCATCAATAAGCAGCTTTCACTACTTACTTTATGATCAAAAGAGAAGTTCCTGCCTTTTGTTGCTGAAATCAGACATAGTAGGCCCCAAAGTCTGGCCCTGATGCTTACTTGATTTTTATCCTTTGACAAGTTTCTTAACTTCTTTAGTGTCTCTATAGCAATGATATTAGCAGTAATACAAATGCTCCTGGTGGGTTGTGGAAAGGCTTGAATGAAATAAAGTATGTGTAAATGCCTAGTGTAGAGCAGAACAAAAAATATATATATACCTATTTAAAGGGTTTATTCCCCACTGTCCCAGCTAAGTATCTCTGGGTTTAGTAGTAAATACTATAAATCTGTGTTCTTTTTGATCGTTGTTCTATTTGCCCAAGTCATTCAACAACTGCTTTTATAGCACTTACCACATGTTTGGAGTCATGCTTCATGTCACGAAGGAATTCCAAACAATGTAAAACATATTCCTTATGTTGGAACAGCTTCATAAATACCTGGTAATATAAGCCCAGCAAAGATGAAAGGGTAAAACAGCAATAAAAGGGCATTTGTGGAGGTAAAAGGAAAAGGATGGTGTAAGATGTAGTGGACCCACTGTGTAACAAGATCTGAATGATCCGGTTTATACTGATCATCCTTTCCTGGTTGCCTAGGGCACTCATCCAACACTAAAGTCAGTGCTCATATAGAATAGAGGTTGAGGGGCACCTGGGTGGCTCAGTCAGTTGAGCATCTGCCTTTGGCTCAGGTCACGATCCCAGGCTCCCAGGATCAATTCCCACATTGGGCTCCCTGCTGAGTGGTGAGTCAGCTTCTCCCTCTGCCCCTTTCCTGTTCATGCTCTCTCTCTCTCACCCTCTCTCTCAAATAAATAAATACATTTTTTTAAAAAAAAGAAAAAAAAACAATGTAGGTTAAAAGAGCTTCCCTTGTAGGCTATCACATCTGATTTTAAATTCTGTTCCACCAGTATTAGCAACATAACTGTAGCATAACCACAAGTTATTTCTTAGTGTCCCAAAGCCCTGGTTCCGAAGTGGGTATTAGTATCATCCAACACTTAGCATTGTTGAGAGGTTTCAGTGGATTGATATAAAGCTCCTATTGTGGTATCTGACCTTTAGTGAGAACACAGAAAAGGCTAGTTAGTAGTTGTGGTTAAAAAACAAAAAAAACACACAAAACAAACAAACAAACAAACAAAACAGCAGCACTAATTCTTTTACAAAAAAATTTCCAGGAGCCTACTTTAGAATTCATAACAAACATGTGAGTTGGATATTATTATTCTTATCAATACAGAAAACCTATAGTGATCCCATGAAAAACTGCCTTTCTGCTTTTTTTGTTGTTGTTGTTGTTCTTTTTCCTACTTCTATTCTTGCTAGGATCTACGCCCTCACCTTTCACACACCTTATAGAACAGATAATGTATATCCTCCTTGTAAGGGTCAAGGGGTAATGATTTTTTTTTTTTTTTTAGTCTCCCAGCACCACAGGTAGCATCTAAGGAGTGTCAGGGGCTGGGCTGAGTCCTCTTGAACAGTTTTCAAGACCACCGACTCATCAAGACCCCAGGCTCCAGGGCGTGGTTCATCCACCTAAACACTGGATGCCTGAGAAAACATAAGCATTGACTACAATTCTCAAAAACCCAAGACCCTAGGCTAAGACAAGACTCACTCTTCTTTCCTTTCTCAGTCTCTCAGACACTCTCTGTATCTGCGCTCTCTCAATGTCTTCAATAAACTTTACTCTCACTTCCTCTCAGCTCAAGTTTGATTTGTATCCTGTGCAAAGACAAGGACTTTCTTGGCTGATCTTGTGGGATCCTCCTCTGACTCCTCAGCCTGCATCATTATGAGGAAAATAAAACTTGATGGGCACTGTTTACAGAGATGAGAGGCAAGAAGTTCAAGAGTTTAAAGAGAAAGGATAGTCATAGATGACCTTGTAATTTATATAATAATACATGATTGAGGTCATTTTCACATCTGCTAAAGTTATATATGATACTAAGATAAAGTGAGAATCCTTTAAGCTCATGAGTCTTCAGACCTGGAATGGAGACACCAATTCCATAGAAAGAAATGCAAAATCGAACCGAATTTAATTCCTAGTGAGGATTACAGGTTTTTGTTTCATTTCAAAATTAAACAATTAAATGACTCAAATCTAAGTCCACCCATTTTAGGAAGGCTCTTTGGATTCTACATATATGCTGGGGAAGTCCATTAGAATCCCAGATAAGAACCCATTGCTACTTTGTCTATATATTCTGGTCTCTGATAACCAGAAAAGTGAAAGCATTTCCAAAAACTTCATGGGAAGATAATCCCCAAACCTGTTGAATGTCATAATCATTTCATTATGTGTAGCTTTTTTTTTTTTTTGAATGAGAGTGTGAGTGAGGTCGGGAGTGGCAGAAGGAGAGGGATAGAATCTCAAGCAGGCTCCATGCTCAGTGCAGAGCCTGAAGCCAGCTCAATCTCTGGACCCCGAGATCATCACCTGAGCCAAAGCCAAGAATAGGAGACTTAACCGACTGAGGCACCCAGGCACCACTAGCATTAAAAAAATCCAAAAAAACCTGGAAAGATTTAGAATTAAGTATTAAAATATTTAAGAGAATCACATCTATGATATGTTTATTTTGTTGTTAAGCCAACTATGCATTCTTGGTATTTTAAATATTTGAAATGCTCTGTAGAATTTAACATATTAAAATAATAATAGCATAATATAATCATGATAATAGCATATTAAAATACTTTCACATATTAGGATAATACCTGAAGTTTGTACCTCCAGTTTAAAACGTCATTGTGCAATCAATTCTAACTTGGAATCTTAACTTGCAATCTCAGGAAGTTTATATACTGTATTAGAACACCTACAGGCATATGTTTATTCTATTTTTAAATTTAATTTATTAAATTTTATAATAATTATGTAAGTACTTGGAAAATTTTTCAGACAATGTAAATATTTAATAAATAAAATCAAGTGTTAAATTCATAACTATAGTTTAAAATGGTTAGAGAATCTTGTTTCTAAATGAGACCAAATACCAATAATATACTTTATATTTGAAAAAGGGTTTTGTCTAGGAAATTAAATTATATGCACTAGTCAAATTTTATTTCCAAATTGCTGTGATCCTAAATTGGACAATTTCAAGCTTTCTCTCTCTCTCTCTCTCTCTCTCTCACACACACACACACACACACACACACACACAAGAGTGATTAAGATTTTTTTTTTTTTTTTAGACTATAAGCAAAGAGGGGGAAATAAAGATGTCTGGTGAAAGATCGTTGAACTCTTAGCTATCATTCAGCTGAGTGGGATGACAACTGGTTTCCCAGAAGAGGTCTTAATATCATTAAAAGTTTATCTGAAAATTGTCTAAGCAGTTTATCAGGAATGCTAATTTCTTCCCAGAAGGTTATTTATTGAGAATTAAAAGGTCTGTCTTACACCAGGCTAAGGACAATTTTTCTTTATAAATCTTTTAAATTATTAAACTTGTTAAATTTTGTGGACTTATACATAAAAAATTAAATTTAGTGAGCTGGTTCTAGTAGTTACAAGAGCACTGGGGTTTTTTTTCTTTTCCTTTTTTTTTTCAACAAAAGCAAATTCAGATCAGACTTCTAGTTGCTCCCAAAATCACCTTTAAGGATACTGTCTACCCCAAAAATGACACATTTATCAAGCAAGATTAGCTATTTACAGATTTCTATGTGTGTGCGTTTAATACATATTTGTATATAGGTATACTCTCATATACATGTCATGATTCATTTATATTTTTTAACATTTCTGCATTAAGTGTGGACTTGTAATGACTTGTCATAAAATACATGCATATACATGTGCCTAGGCTCATTAGATTAAAGATAAAGATAAGAAACCATTTAGCAAAAGGGGGATCAACGTGGTAGGTAGTACGAATAAGATCATTACCCGTTTCCTTCCTGAGAGTGGAGCCTGACGTCTCATGTAGACCGGGATGTACAAACAACAGTGAGTAGAAGTGATTCTTTTAGAAAATACTAGGCTATCCCACCTTCATTTGATCCCCAAACATTGATTCTTTTTTTTTTTTTTGTATATATTTTTTTTATTGGAGTTCAACTTGACAACCTATAGCATAACACCCAGGGCTCATCCCGTCAAGTGCCCCCTTTAGTGCCCGACACCCAGTCACCCCAACCCCCTCCCACCTCCCCTTCCACGACCCCTTGTTCATTTCCCAGAGTTAGGAGTCTCTCATGTTCTGTCTCCCTCTCTGATATTTCCCATTCATTTTCTCTCCTTTCCCCTTTATTCCCTTTCACTAGTTTTTATATTCCCCAAATGATTGAGACCATATAATGTTTGTCCTTCTCCGATTGACTTACCCTCCGATTGAATACCCTCCAGGTTTTATCCACGTTGAAGCAAATGGTGGGTATTTGTCACCCAAACATTGATCTTTTCCTGACCCCAGTCTTTCACCTTGTTCTCTTAGTTCGATGTCCACTTCTTATTTGTTGGCCCTAGAACACCAATTCCTCAAAACACATTGCTGGGAATGTTGAGGAATGCCTACACTGGGGTTGTGTGTGCTGCCCTCTCCCTAACCTCATCTTCTCTGGAGACCATGTTGAAGCCCCATACAGAAGACTTCACTTGGAGGGCAATTCTGAAGGACCATCTCAGCCAGAACACTTTTGGGCTTGGATGAGAACTTTGTTTCCTTCATTAATGTTTATTATCTCCCATCAGTGTGATCCTGCTTCCTGTGGTGTTCCCTCCACACAGGTACGCATTTATTTCCAGGGTATTTTCCCATAAACCTCCTTTACACAAATCTCCACTGGATCTGCTTCCTGCAACTGTGAACTTTAAAGAGAGCACGGATGAATTATCCGGGAGCATCCCTTCCAAGGAAAAATGTGCCTGTGATTGCTGACAGGTAGTAGAGATGGAGGCAAAATGTTTCAGGGTAGAAGGGAGCAGGAATTCCCCAAGGCAGCAAAGTACAAGTAGGAGGACAGAAAGGGGAATGGTCAGAAACCAAATAGGATAGACAATCTAATTGATGAGAGCAAAGGTAAAAAAAAAATGTAGATAAAATTAAATGTTTTACGATTTGCAGCCCATTGATAAATACCTGAGTCACACACAGTATGATTTTTCTCAAGGAACTCACAACTGCCTTAATTGTAGAGGCAAAAAAGCTACCTTAGCTTGACAATAGCCAGATGTCCAGGATCCTGTAAGTCTTCTTTAACATAAGAAAATCCTTTTAGAAACATCGTTTATCTCTATTCTTCCCAATTTAAAAAAGTACATAATCAATTGCTCCTCACAATCCCAATGCAACTCTTTCTGTCCACAGGTCCTGTGTCACTGTGCTTGAATAAAAGACCTATTTTTGCACTGAAAATGCCCAAAGGATTCTTTCTTGCTATTTTGTTCCTGGCCCATATTACATAATGACCCCAAAAGTGTCCATGCCCTAATCCCTGGAAAGTATATATGATGCCTTACATTTCAAAAAAGGTCTTTACAGGTATGATTAAAGTCAAGGACCTCAAGAAGGGGAAATTATCCTGGATTACCTGGATTATCCAGATGTACCCAATCAAATGGCTATTTAAAAGCTGTCAATCTTTCCTGGCTACGGTCAGAGATCCAGAGCAATGATTAGAGAGATGCAATGTTTCTGGCTTTGAAGATGGAAAAAGGGTCCATTAGCCAAGGAATGTAGCCAATGTCTACAAAGTGGAAAAGGCAAGGAAATAGATTCTCCAGAAATGAATGCAACCCTATCAAACCCTGATACCAGCCCAGTGAGGCTTATGCTGGAGGTCTAACCTACAGAACCGTACGATAGTAAATGAGGGTTGTTTCTAAGCTACTACATTTGTAGTAATTTGCTACAGCAGGAACAGCAAACTACTGCAGAAACCTAGCGAGGAACTTGAAGAAAACAAAGGCCCTAACTAACTACGTTAGTATCAAGTATCTAGTGAGTGTGAGAGCAGTGCAAGCAGGTATGGAGAGAGAATAAAGTAAGTGCTCCCCAAGGGGGACCATCTCTTCCCAGCTGAGATGGAGGTTAGTTTATGCAAAAGGTTGCTCATACTTCCGGCAAATCAATGACTAGATCCTGCTTTGAATTCTCCATCTCCCATGCTTAAAATAAGTGTGTAGTGATTGCAGCCAGAAAATCCTCTGATGTACTATTCCATCTCCTGACAGGAGAGAAGCGTTTCTGTTAGCTGAAACATCTAACAGAATCATCAGCAATCCCCATGGAAAGGAACAGAATTGTGGAATCCTCACAGAAACACAGTGGAGGAGAGGGAGGGGAAAGTAACAGGCAGAGAATGGGAACTTAAGAATTGTAGAGCTCGACTGTGTTTGTTCTGAGTTTCTGCATCTGTAAGTTATGGGGATATAAGATGTTTTTTAATGTTTTTTGTTGTTGTTTTGTTTTGTTTTTAATTCATGAGAGACACAGAGAGAGGCAGAGACATAGGCAGAGGGAGAAGCAGGAAGAAGCCCGATCAGGGACTCCATCCAAGGACCCTGGGATCATGACCTGAGCCAAAGGCAGACACTCAACCACTGAGCCACCCATGCGTCCCATGGGGATATAAGATTTAAGGGGTCCAATGACTCCAAACAAACCACAAATCTACAAAGGAGATGACATATTGAAGACCTAGCCTCTTTTAAAAAAGTTCAGTGTGAGTAATTTTTCCTCTCTTATCGGAAAACAGGAAGCTTTGGTTGATTTCCAGATAAAGCATCTAGTCTGTATTTTGGGAAAAAATGTTATTTAAAAAAAGAGATCTCCTCGTTAAACACTAGAATCCTAAGCAGTGTGGGACATGCTTGTATCCTGAGAGGCATCTGAGAAATGAGTAGGAGTTTGTGTCAATCTTGTCACACTCACTTGGGTCCTCAACTCATTCGGTGGAATGGAGAGCTGTGTAGGTCACACACACACAATTTAGGCTATTCTTTATTTCTAATCTTTTTTGACTGAGAATTAATTGAGTTTTTGAAAGTAAAACCTGCTATATGCAGTAATGCCACTGTGCTTAGATATTACTGTTTCTTCCTTGACTCACTCCTTTTCTTAAAAACAACCCACGAGGTTGGGGCTTCTGAAGATTCCTTTTCCTTTCTTTTTCTTCTTTTCTTTTTTTCTTTTCTTTCTTTTCTTTTCTTTTTTTCTTTTCTTTTATTTCTTTTCTTCTTTTCTTTCTTTCCCTTTCCATTCTTTTCTTTTTTTAAAAAGGTTGATTGATTGATTGATTTAAAAGAGAGAGAGAGAGAAGGCAGAGAGAGGGACAGAGGAAGAGGAGGAGAGAGACTCCTTGAGCAGACTCCTGGCTGAGTGTGGAGCCCAATGTGGGGCTCAAGGTGGGGGGCTTAGGCCCAGGACCCTGAGGTCATGACCTGAGTTGAATCAAGAGTTCGACGCTTAACCAACTGAAATGCCCAGCTGCCCCAGGACTTCCGTAGATTTCTAACAACTAAAAAGGAAAGTCCTCACTTATCGTCTTAGTTGGGATTACAACTCTTTTCTCTCTATATGCATAAAATGTGGTAAATATACCTGTATTTTGCTCATTCTTAAGTAGATTTAATGATACTGATGAATATTTCTGGTTCTTGTTTTTCTGGGGGGACGGTAAGAATGGTGTTTTTTCTATTTTGATACCAATTTACAGTGTTGGATGTAGTGCATTCTAGGACTTAATTTTTTTTAGATCCTAAATTAGAATTTTAATGGTGGCTTAATTAAACCATTCCCTTATGGTTGTACATTTGAGTTACCTCCAGTTTCTTACCCTTATAAATAATATTTGCTTAAGCCTTATGAATATGTTTGCATTAACTTGTTATCCTCATTTTACAGATGGGGAAATTAAGGTGTAGAGACTGAGGAACTTGACCATGGTCTTAACTTGTAAGTGGCAAAACTGAAAAATTAAAGCCAGCAGTCTGACTCCTGAAATGACGTGTTTAACTCTATAACACATAGGCTTTCACCCCTTTATTTGAAAATTTTGGGTCCACTGTGATTTAGAATTTAGAATTTTTCTGAGTTTATAAATTAATATGATACATACATCACAGAAGAAATACCTAATAGTCCCAGTGGGGGCTAGGACAGCACTGCTTAACTGCATTAACATACCTCTAGCAAAATATACGGATAATCACATCAAATGTAATAAATAAAAGCAATAAATAGCCTTATGTAAATTCACATCAAATGTGCTTGGACCAGATCAGGTTTTCTATCAAATGAGTTAAGAATGCCTTTAATTAGCAAATTAGAGTATCCTCTCAACCCTACTCCCAGTTGCTTCATTTGGCTTTGGAGACAGAAATTTATCAGTAGTTGGGGATGAGGACATTATATTATTGCATAATTGAGTACTAGTGTTTAAATTATACTCTTTCATTCTATCACCACATTGTACATTACATGGCAATTTAAGGCTTTTGATATCCTCTCCATGGAGCCCACAACACTAGGGAGTGTCCCAATTGGACTGATTGGGCCTTGCTGTTTAATCACCCCAAAATTTAAAGGTTCAATTCAATACACCCCATGAATTTTTGGTTCAGGATTTGGGTAAGGTTTGGCTTAGTGATTCTTCTACTTTGTGTGACATCAACTGAGGGCATTCAGTTGTATCCAGATGGCAAATGGACTGGTCTTGAGGGGCCAAGACTTCTTCACTCACATATCTGAATTTTAGAAGGAATCACAAGATGATTAGGTTCAACTGGGTCTGCTGATAGGACTGCCTATATGTTGTCTCCAGCACGACGCTCTGAAGATAGTGGGGCTTTTTTCATGGCAGTCAGCTATCCCTTGAGACAATGTTCCAAGAGATGAATATAAGTTGTAAGTCTTCTATGGCAGTTTCAAAAGGCACATACCCTATTGATCAAGCAAATCATTAAAGTCCCCTTGGATTCAAGAAAAAAATTAGATTCCACTTCTTGGTTGGAATAGCAACCAAGAACTCTTAACCACATTTATTTTTTAGTAGTATTTTATTTATTCATTCATGAGAGAAGCAGAGACACAGGCAGAGGGAGAAACAGGCTCCATACAGAGAGCCTGATGCAGGACTCCATCCCAGGACCCAGGATCACGCCCTGAGCGGAAGGCAGATGCTCAACCACTGAGCCACTCAGGCATCCCTAGCCACTTTTAATCTATACAATTGTTTAAGAAAAAGAAAAAAACATAATCATTTTTTAGCAGTTAGTTATCAAACCTTAATGTTTCATTTCTACTTTACTCTTTATTCCTGGGGTTTAACATTACATTAAATATTTATTGAACATTGTAATACTGTTTATGTGTATTGTTTAATCATGCTCTTTGCTCTTTGTCGGGTGTTGATATTTCCCTTACTGATTTATAAGGGTTCAATATAGTTTTGATATCTTCAGGAATCTTTTATACTTAGATATTGAATATAGCTATGCATGCACTATAAGGAACTCAGACTAAACTATTTCAGATTTTGAAGTTATGAAATAGATTTGATCTTATCTAATCTCTGATTATTTGGGAAATTATTTGAAGCTTAGCGATATGAACACAAATAAAAGACATGAGAGACATGCACTGTAAGACGCATATACACAGAGTGACAAGACTGCAGGATTTAAGTGATTAGAGAAGAGAAAGTTTCTATTTCTTGAAGGCCATATGCTAGGTCTCTTTTATATGTTATATTAATCCACTTACTCAAAATAATTTAAAGATGAAAGAAACATAGGAGATGGTAGGAGGGAAGTGCTATCCTTTGTGGGTTGTCTATGGAGCCAGCCACTTTGAAAATTGGCTGTGGATAAGTGTTAGGGTATTTTCACAGCAACCCTGCAGAGTAGAAACTAGATAATGTACCCTTGTTACCTACAATGAAATAAGTTAGAAGTTTAAGGAATAATAGTCATGATGCTGTAAATAATAAAGTTAAGGTAGGAATTCAAATTTAGTATCCTTTCCCCTTCCCTATAATGCCTCCTTAGTATTTCTCCTACAAAACCATCCTGCCACTAATTGGTCTTTATTTTGAAATTTCATCTAAATTATTGTAGAAGACATTGAAAAGATACTTCTTAGTACTATGCTACTATCTATTCTCATAGACATATATAAAAATGAAACATTAGACACCTAAAAAATGATGAAGAGTTTCAAAAATTTGGTTTGTAGGTATCATAAAAAATAATTTCATTAATACACAGAAACCAAAAATAAAAGAAGGAATAAAAAGGTAGAGCAAGCATTTTAACAGGAGCTAACATTTTCTAATGCTCTCTAATAATCCAATACAGTTTTTTTCATTGCTACACACTAAATAATATGTAAAATACTGACACCTAATGTTAACTTCTTGTATTATAATTTCAGAAACTTCTTCAATATCCTAAAATAAAACTTAGGACGTTATAAAAGAATTAAGGTTAAACAACAAAATGATCATATCGTTTTTTGAAATAAAGTTACTGGTTGTCTGGTATGTTACTGGGATAATATTCCTGATAATTAAAGGTAGAAAAAGCAGTTCATCTACATGTCGGACTTACAATAAAAGCCATGGGCATACAGTTGAATCAAATATTAGTGGCAGGAATGTGTTATTGATAACACCTCAACAAACTAATACTTTTTTATTTTAAAAATTGTATTTATTTATTCATGAGACACAGAGACATAAGCAGTGGGAGAAGCAGGCTCCTCAAAGGGAGCCCCATGCACCCATGCAGGACTCGACCCCCAGACCTGGGATCATGCCCTGAGCCAAAGGCAGATGCTCAACCCCTGGCCACTCAGCGTTCCCAACAAACTAAAGCTTTAACGCAGGAGTCAGTAAAACGTTTTCCTTAAAGGATTAGAGAGCAAATATTTTAGACTTCAAGGATGATAGGGTCTTTGTCACAACGACACAGCTCTGCCCTTGCAGCGTCAAAGTAGTCATAGATACTATGTGAACAAGTGAGCATGGCTAAGTTCTCCCCCAAAAAAGTTGGCAATTTTCATGGAATTACCAAATGTCATGAAATATTATTTTTAACCATTTGAAAATATAAAAGCCATTGTTAGTTTGCAGGATAAACAAAAAGAGATGACGGACTGGATTTGGCCCACAGGCCATCCTCTGCTGACCCTGTAGTAATGACTTAGTTGAACAGTCAGTGTAGGACAAAATGGAGAACCATTTCTCTCCCTTTGGGAAGAGAACAGATTAAATAAAAGAAACATTTAAGGATCAAACAGTTGCCTCAGTTCATTTGATTACCACTCACCTTCCACCTATGTTGCCCAGTAGGCTGTTTTATATTAACTGAACTAGCTACAGGAACTTTAAAGCTAAGTTTTAAAACAACACTTGCAAATTCTTGTTTTCTTTTATTTCATCATTTTTTTTTAATTTTCAAACTGAAAAGGACCTTAAGAAACTTAGTAAAAGTTTGTGAACCTTTAAATAGGAAATCTTGACTATTAATATATTTCTCAAAAAATTTTAAAGCTCCTTTCCCCATGAAGCCCTTTTACCCCCCATGAACTCTTCCCTGTGTTTATAATACTGTTTCCCAGACCCTCTGCTTCCTATTACTCATCCTTCAGGGCTCATTTAACTACCACCTCCTCCTTGGGTCCTTCTCTGACCTCCCTATCAAAAAGTTTCCCCTGGTCAGTCTTCCTTTATGCACTCTGTTCTTTTTCAGTACAGCCCTTACCAAAACTCATTTCATATCTGCCATGTGTTTACATTATGTCTGTCTCCCCTGGATTCTGAGCTTCTGCAGCTGGGATGATGGTGCCTTTTTTGGCTTATCACTCTATTCCCTCAGCCTGCAAAGGACAGTGTTTGTAACCAGGGCTCAGTTAATATTTCTGAGGGATGAGTATGTAAATCAGATGACATCAGATAATTTTTAGTTGAAATACAGTGATGAGGGTCCCGCACTTTTTTCTGCTCTGGTTGCTGTCCTTCCCTCAGTGCTTTCAAGGAAACTGTAGAACTGTATTTTAAGATGAGGAGACTAAAGTCCAATAAATCTGTATCTATTATGCAGTTACTTAAATATCTTTCAAAATTATGTCCACTTTTCCCTTTAAGGAGGTAGAGTCTGGAAAACTTAGTATAATTAAGACTATAGTAAGTAGGAGCACTGGGTGGCTCAGTGATTGAGCATCTGCCTTTGGCTCAGGTCGTGATCCTGGGGTCCTGGGATTGAGTCTCGCATCAGGTGCCCCAGGGAGCCTGCTTCTCCCTCTGCATGTGTCTCTGCCCCTCTCTCTCTGTCTCTCATGAATAACTAAATAAAATCTTTAAAAAAAAGACTATAGTAAGTAGTACAAAAAGACAGTTGAAAAATAATAAGACAAGGAAGTAGCAAGATGACCTAAAGACAGAAAATTAACTACTGAATATCACTGACCTGTGACAGAAGGCCTCATGCTAGAACCCCAGATTTCATAAACTACTTCTTTGTTTTTCTGAGAAACGAACCAGGTAAGGAGTAATTTTAACTTAATTTACATTTGAGAAAATGTACGTACAGAGTTAGCACTTGATGGGTTTACCACACACATTGTGAAAGGTGAATAATTAAAATAAATCAAATTATCTGTTTCCTATAAGAGAAGACAGATTATACATTTGCTAAACATGTGAACCCCAGAGCCAGACTGACAGTTTTGGACCCCAGCTCTTCTGCTTTCTAGCTTTTTGATCTTGGGAATATCACTGAAGCTCTCCTGCTTTATGTATAATATGAGCACAGTAAATTATTTATCTCACAGAACTGTAAGAGATTCAATACGAAGTGTTGAGACAAATGTCTGGCACATGTTTAGCAAACAGTTACCTATAGCTTTTATTGAGCCAGTATTTACCGTGATACCTGTTATATAAAACAATGATACTAACTAGAGAAACACTTGAAAATTTTAATATCTAAGAACTCAATTGAAATGATTAAAAAAGCAACAAAAATAACTCTTGGTTGCATAGGAGTTTATTTTCATTCATGCAACTTTAATTGTTTCAGATGTTCTCCACACCTCAGAGTTTGGTCATCAACCCTAAAATCATTCATTCATTCATTCATTCATTCATTCATTCATTTAATATGTTAAGCCTTGTGTTAAGCTTAAGGGATATGAAGACCAATCAGCCATGATTCAGTAGTTACAGGAATTAAATTACAAGACCGATACAAAAGCATTAATAAAGGTATTCCCAAGTGCATAAATATACTGTGGAAAAGGCTTGGCTTGGTAGAAAGGGTCAGGGAATCTTGCAGACAAAGTAAAATTCCTATTGATTTGTGAGAGTTAATTGAAATTAAAAGTTAAAGTAAAAATTAATTTACAAGTTTGTATTTTAGAAATATTTCAGCTATTTCTACATGAAACATTATCCCAAATTTAGTGGCTTCAAACCATAAATTATGACTTCCATGTTTCTGTAGGTTGACTGAATAGTTCTTGCCCTCCACATTGTGGTGACTAAGATGCTAGGCTGACTAGAGGGTCCAATATGGCCTCACTCATATGTTTGTCAGGTTTATGCTGACTTTTGTCTAGGAGCTCAACCATGGTTTTGCTATAGTCTTAGTTATCCTAGGTGGTTCCACATGTCTGATTAGGCCTCTTCAGAAAATGGCAGTTAATTAAAAAAGGATTCCAAATGGCAAAAGCCAAGCTGCTGTTCTTTTAAGGCTCAGCCTTGAAAGTTGCCAAATGACATTTCTGATGCATTTTATAGGTTAAAGAGTCTAGGATTCTCCAGATTCAATATGGAAATGGACCACACAAGAGCATCAATATCAAGATATATCATACTGAGACTAGGTACTAGAATCAATTCTCTGGTCCCCATAACTCAAGTCTCTTGCAAATGCAAAACACACTTACTTCTAAGACTTCTAAACTTACTCCATCATGGCCTCAGGCTAAAACCTAGGGTCTCATTATCCAAATCATGTCCTTATTTGGTTAATGCTCCTCAAATATGGTTCTTCTTCATCTAAAAACCTGTGAATTAAAGAGACACATACTCAACTCCACATACTCAACATAATACAGTGAGCCAGGTACAGAAAAACCACAACAGATATGCTCATTCTAAAAGGAGAGAGGAAATGATGTAGGAATCACTGGCCCATAACAATTCTCAGCTGGCATAGGCCACCAGTCCTCTATTAGGGCTCGGTTCTATTCCCCTGGAGTGGTCCTCTGTAGTTCTTGGCTTCACTTTCTGTTATCTTGACTCTACATTCTGGGTCTTTACTTCTTTTCCATGAGAGATAGACCCTGCCTGAAGCTGAGTAGCTTTCTCAACCTCCTTCCTGTTTACATTAGTTATCTATGGCTGAGTTACAAATCACCTAAAAATGTAGTGGCTTGAACCTAAACATTTATTATCTTATAATTTCTGTGGCTCAGAAATTCAGTAACAGCTTAGCTGGCTCCTCCGAACCGGGGTTGCTTGTGCAACAGCGATCAGTGTGTTTACTGACGCTCCAGTCATCTCAAGGATGGAACAGGAGAGGCTCCTCTTCAACCTCACTCAAGGATTGTTGATAGAATTCAATACCTCATGAGCCATTGGACCAAAGGACTTCATTCCTTGTTGGCTGTTGGCCAGAAGCCTTCTAGTTCCCTGACACATGGTTCTCAGGGCAGGTAATGACATAACATCTAACTTCCATCAAACTGAGCAAGAGAGAGAGCACAGGATGGGGTAAGCAAAATAGAAACAGAGGGGTTTTTTGGTCTTGTTTTGTTTTGTAACCTGATCTTTGTAGTGACATTTCATCACTTTTGCCATAATGTGGTCATTAAAAGCAAGCCACTAGGTTCAGGCAATACCCAAGAGGAGGAAATTACATAAGGGATCATTGGGAGATGTCTTAAGAGCTGCCTGCACATTACCCACAACACTTTGGGACCCAATGGAACTATTTTCATTTTGAACTGTCTTTGTTTTGTTCTTTTTTCAGTCTGACTGATAAAATTTTTTAGAAAGTATAGGGTTTTTTTTAATCGAATTATAATGCACTCCAGTAAATAGAATTATATAATCTACTCCATTAGATAAAACACCCAGAGAGGTTACATTCTGTATTGGGCTAAGAATTATAATGCTGTGAAAAACATTCTAAGATCTTAGAAATGATTTTGTCTAGCGAGAGGTCTACAAAATCTCAACAAAAGGTTTAACTGCTGTACCTGGCATTGACCTTGAGCCTGAGATTAGGTTTAGTAGAGGGATTTGATATATACCACCTGGTTTTATTCTGAATATCTTCTTCAAAATGGAGAAGTCTGTAATTGAGAAACAATTTTATTTCCCAACCCTGGAAGTCCTGAGTTAAAAAATGTTTCAGCTATATTCTGATTGAAAATTGAACAGCAGTCCTTTCTTTAGTTCCTCTATCTCTGATTCTTATCATATGAAAAAAAATTCAAACTGTTAACACTTTTAATGTTCTGTCTGGAAACTTTAGCTAGATATACAGATTAATTAGATATTTTTTCCTACCTTTCATGTTACCTCATGGCAACCACTTTGCCAAATGCCCTACCTCTGACTAAAATGGGTCACCTTTTCTCAAGGCTCCAAAGTCAATGTACTCACGATCCTTCCAACTTCTGTTAAGTCTTTTAAAACCCTTCTGGCTCTGCTAGCTTCCTGGTCCTAAAGCCAATATCAGATGTTTTTCAGTTTTTGTTACATTAGCACCTCCCTACTAGCTACAGATTTTTGTTTCAGTAATTTGTAAGGGTGTAAACCACCTACCACAGAATGAGCCTTTTGAAACAGCAATAATTTATTTGTTTAGATTTTATTATTTATTCCTGAGAGACACACAGAGAGAGGCAAAGACATAGTCAGGGGGAGAAACTGGCTCCCTCTGTGGAGACCGATGCGGAACTCAATCCCAGGACCTCAGGATCATGCCCTGAACCAAAGGCTGACGCTCAACCACTGAGCCACAGGCATCCCAATAATTTATTATTTTTCACAGCTCTATGAGTTGGCTAGGTGACTCTTCTGCTTCATATGATATGAGCTAAAGTACTGGAACAAGGTAATACTCCAAAATGGTCTTACTCAGAAGACAGGTAATTGGTGCTACCTAGATGCTAGAGCTCAGCTTAAGCTGTTGGCTAGGGCTTCAGTTCACCTCCATGTAGAACTCTCCATAGGCTTCTTTGCTTTTCCACAGAGCATGGTAGCTGGCTTCAAAGAGAAACATTCAAAGTGGCAGAAGAGTGGAAGCAGAAAACCTCTTAAAGTGAAACTTTGAAAGGTACATGTCACTTCTGCTACATGTTATTGATCAAAGCAAGTTACAGGACAAAGCCATTGCTTTCTCTGCCAGAAGCAAGGTCACAGGATCCCAAACACCAGGTGGCATGGCTCATTAAGGGACATCTTTGGCATCCAGCTCATGCAGAAATGTATTTCCACTAAGTGTGGAGTGTGCATATGAAAGGCATGAGATATAAAGCAATCCAGGAGTCTAGGACCTATAGAAGTCTAGGAACTACCCAGGGCAAAAAATGTTTACAGCCCAAATGAAGGCATTTATGAGTGGGTGGACAGAACACAGACACAGGGCCATTATAGAGGTCACCTTTGGATTGAGAGAGTAGAGTAATTGAGAGAATCCTAGGATAAATTAAAAGTTTCTACTAGAGTAGTGTTAATACACTGGCCTCATTTAATGAATCGGAGGTGAGATAGCTTGACTGGATATTTAAACCAATGTAGACTTCTTATCTTTTGTTGTTCTGAATGCTCCCACTCTCTATTATTTAATGGTACCCATTCCTATGAATTGTTGTCGGTCCTACCAGCACTAATGAGACCCTGTAGTGATGAGCATATTGAGCTACTACTTACTGTTCAATGTAAAAGACTGTCAATGACTATCTCCATTGCAATGAGCTCATATTCTCCTCAGCATCTGAACAACCAGAATCTGCTCTTCCCAACTCTATAGACAATGTATCATTATTTAATTCCACAAAGGTCTCAGAAATCTGCAATTCTCCTTTACTACTAAATCAAGAATTCAAAATGTCCTCCATCATTACAAAAGCAGGTTTAACTTGAGGCAGAAACATTTGCTTCAACAGAACTCACTCACAAGAACACGTTGTACATATATTTTGTCTACCTGGAGCCCAAAGGAGGGAAACCAAGTCCCGACACTGAGGAACCTGAAAGAGACAAATAGATGGCTTCCTGCTACAACTGCAAGTCAGAAACGTACTGAGAGCCTCTCCTTCCCCCAAAAGTAGGCCAAGAATTCTCTTTCCTGGCAAAGCTATGACCAGGTAATTTCTGGCCAGTACCTGAGCAGAGGTTTATGCCCTGAAGAACTGTATATATATTCTGGCCAACCAGAGCCATCACTAAACCTATCCCAGAGTTTTAAGTGGTCCCTAATACCATTTATGTGCCTGGAGACTACAATAGATAATCAATTATACTTAGATGGGCAATTTCACATGCAAAACCCCTACTCAAAACACAGTTTGCCCAATTCACATATATTTCATTACAATTCCATACATGGCTCCAACCACTCCCTTCTTGCTGTTCAACGTACTCTAGAACTACAGAATCTTAAATTCTAACAGTGAGAGCCAGATCGTCAGTTTCATTACTCACAATAGTATATTGTGGGTTCTTCCAGAAGTAGGACCTCATGATCATGCTAAGCAATGATATTCTGGTAAATGTTCAACAGCCACCAATCTGAGTATACTTCTAGTATGAATGTTAGTATATATTTTTATTTATAATAATGTGTAAGCTGAAGGTGGGAAAAACAAAGATGGAACTAACTCATTCCTCAATGATATGGAACATTTTGCTAAAACATCATAGTTTTTGAATATTGAAAGGACATTCCTCAGTTTTTGGTTATTCACAATGTAGAAGATACTGATATAATACACTGACAAATTTTGTCTGTATTATTTTCTCAAGTCTAGAAAAAAATACAACAATAAAACCAAAACCTGATTTGCAGTGTTTGTGCCACTTCCCATGGTATAAATACTTGCCACCATGGCTAATTTCAACCTACCAATGTAATGTTTATTCATGAAAAATTGGAAAGAAACACCTATGCCATTATTGATATTTCTACTATTCAGAAATCATAGACGTAAATAAACTAAAAAATATAGATTGGGTAGGCAGTAATAAGTTTTGAATATTTATTGCCATGCTTCTAAAAAAACTTTTTATTTTGGAATAAATACAGATGCACAGGAAGTTGCCAAGAGGCAACAGAGAGGTCTGGTGCCAAATCATCCACCTTCCTCCAATGTCGATATTTTGTACAATAAGAAACTGGGAAACTGACACTGACACAATCCATAGAGCCTATTCACATTTCATCAGTCATATATATATTCCTCTGCGTGTGTGTGTGTGTGTGTGTGTGTGTAGTTCTGTGCAATTTTATCGCATGTGTAGCATCACATAACTATCACAATAAGCAAGACGTAGGACTCCTCTATTATAAGGTTACCTCATATCTACCCTAGTTATTTCTCTCGTTATTTTTAATCCTTACCCCCATGGTAGCCACTAATCTGTTCTATCTATAAATTTGTTATTTCAAGAATGTTAAGAATTTTATAAAAATTAGAACTTATAGTATGTAACTTTTTGAGACAGACTTATTTTACTCAACATAATTAATTCCCTTGTGGCTCATCCAAGTTGCTGTAAGTATCAATAACTTATTTTCATTTTTTTTTATTTTAAAGTAGTATTGCATGGTCTGAATGTACCACAGAATGCTTAAGCACTCATCCATTTAAAGACATTTGAGTGTTTACAGTTTTTATCTATTATGAATAAAGTGATGAATATTTGTATACATGTTTTAGCATTAAAATAAGTCTTCATTTTTCTGGTATACATTCCCCAAAGTACCATTACTGGATTGTGTTGTAAGCACATTTTGGGTTTTAGAAGAAACTGCTAAACTATTTTACAGAGTGCATATACCATTTTACATTATTACCAATGATGTATAGGTGATTTGATTTCTCTGCATCCTTACCAGAATTTGGTAGTAACACTATTTTTTTTTAATTTTTGCCATTCTGCACATATTTTTACATTAACAATGGCTACCCAATATACAGTGATTTTCAATACAGTGAACTTTTAAAAGTACCTACTGTATGCAGGATTCAATATCAAGAAATGACTCTCTATTAAATTCCTAAAAACTGTAAATAAAGTGAATTAAGTTTTCGTTATGATAAATATTTTAAAGGGAAAGCAGAAATGCATCATTTCAGTCTTACTAAGTCATTATTCTTTCCCTTTTTCTTGTATTATTACTATCTTTCTTCATTTTCTCTTTTGTAAAAAAATTATGATTTTAATTATGATTTCAAAATCTTCCTAAGCTATACATAACAAAAAGCTAACTACAATATGAGTTGGATGAACAGAAGACTGTGAAGATCATTTTTTCTCTATTGTTTAGTTTCCCTATATCCAAACTTAGTCCCTACTAGAAATGTTTTGAAATGCTGTCATATATCTGGTAGTAATGACTGGATTAAGCTTTGTCCTTTGGATAACTTATTCTTTCAGTCATCACACACATATGTACAAACTCACTGGCTTTAATTTTTTTCAGAAGATTCAAAGTTTCCAGGGTTATCTAGATTTGCAGAGATAAACAGGTCTCATTGTGATTCTTTCTTGAGTTTCTGATATTCAGAATAAAAATACTTCTGTATCTGCACTCGATGTATGGTGCTGTACATTGTCATCTGAGAGCTCTTTTCTTTTTCAGATTATGTATGTTAACTACATCAAGGGAAGAGCAGGTTTCTATTTATATGACACCATTCTTCCTCGACTTGCTCAAGCCTGGATTACAGTATGTTGTCTAGCTTCTCCAGAAATCTTCCTTTTTCATTTACAATAATAAAAATTCAATTTTTTGTCCACATGTTTAAAATGTTTTAAAGCTGCCATTCACTAACAGCCTTAGTTTAGTTACACACAAACTGTTTGAATGCCATCAGAACTTCTTAAGCTACAGCTTTCTCCCTAATTATGAGCCATACATTATTGTCTATATCATCTGTCAAATAAACAGCTTTTGTGCTTGCCAAAAGAATATCTGGAGGTGCTCTTATTTGTATTGTATGTTGAAAATATAAATAAAAACACAAGCATGGTTTACTGCATGTTACAATTAATAAACCACCACAATCCAAACATTACCTGTTTTTCCCCCATATGACAGAGTTTCTTTAAACCACAGTTGATTTTTTTTTTAATCTGCATCCTTAACCTCTACGAAGGGAGAAAAAAATATTGCATATTAAACAGTGGGGACTTATGTTTAAAAACAAGTTGAGAATTTAGGATTTTTAAATTTTTTAAAAGATTTACTCATTTATTTTAGAGGGAGAGTATGGATGCAGTCAGTGGGGAGGGACAGAGGAAGACAGAGAATCCCAAGCAGACCCCCCACAGAACACAGAGCTGATGTGGGGCTGAGATCATGACCTGAACCAAAATCAGGAGTCAGATGCTTAATCTACTGAGCCACCCGGGCACACCTAGGATTTTCTTAATATTAAATTGAAAATAAAGGGTGTACCTACTACCATAGGAGCATATCGAAAGCAGATATAGGGCTAATGTCCAGCAGAACAGAAGAAATACTAGCTTAAGTATTAATTAGCCTTCAGACAAACATTATCAGTTTGAAACCAATTTTGCTGTCTTCATTCCTTTCAGCAAATGAGATTCCAATTTTCTAAAAGTCTATTTTAATTCCTATCCTAGACAGTATGTTTATATTCTGTTATAAGGGACACAAATTAGTCTTTCATGATTAAGCATAATTAATGAAATACTCTAGGATTAGATAATAAGAAACATACCGTAGTAGGTAAAGACAGCTTTCTTTCTTTTTTTTTTTGACAGCTTTCTTTCTTGACTATTCATCAATTTTTAGTTTTTTATTTATTTATTTATTTTTAATTTTTAGTTTTTAGATATGATTCTTCTTTTTTGCCTGCTTTAAATGTACCACACAATGTGTTATGTTTTCTTTTTAATTTTTTATTAAAGTAATTCATGTTAATAGTTGGCAGTTACATCGTGCTGCCAGGACTAGTAGTGTGTGCCACATATTATTTAAGTGAAATCATGTAGTTAGCCAGTTAATCTGTAGGACAGCCCTATGAGGTAGTACTATTATTATCTGGTGTTATAAACAGAAATGAAAGGATTGAACACTTAAATCACAGGATTACGTGAATGGTAGGTATACAGCCAATATTTGAACCTAGTAATTTGGTTTCAGAGTCTGTGAACTTCACACTTACAGTGCACTTTTTTTGCATATTTCAACTTTTATGCCCAAAATAGTAGTCTTCTGATCCATCCACACCTACCTATAATTCTTGTAAAACAAGACCTGATGGCTTTCGACTACTTTAGCTATTTCTACTTACATTTAGCTCCATATTTTTAAATAATATGGGTTTATTGCTTTTCTGTATTTGCAGCATTTTTTTTCTACTGCAGAAATTGAGGTTTTAGTTCCTGTAGATCTCCTTCTCCCCATGCACACAAACTCATAGACGCAAATATACTTTCTCTTCACTCATCCTCCAAATATGGTACAATCATGATTTAGATTACAGCAATGCTCATTGTTTGCATGTTTACAATTGCATAAAGATTATTTACAGCTGGTGTTGTGTATGTATGCTAGAATAGGAACATATGTTAAAAATATTGAGCATGTAGCATTTTTGTAATATTAAATTGAGACATAGAGGATATCTATTCTATTTAGCTTACTCTGATGTTTCTTTTATTTTATCATCTTATTTTTTATAATAATTGCCTTCTTTTAAATTTGCTCGATATTGGCTCTGTACCTTCAAATTAGTTCCGACAGAATTTAAAACTCTTCTCCAAATTCTGAACTATAACAAGTATTAGGTATTCCATCAGTTTGTGGGAGAGCACCCTAAGCATTTGCTCTAGTCTGATGTGATTCCTCTTTATGGCTGATGGACCTATTCATCTCATTTTGGGAATCTTGCTTTTTTTCTTCTTTATTCCTTTTTTGTGGCTCAGTTTTCTCAGTAAATATGGAGAAATAATACAAGGAAAGAAAATATCCTAAGGCCTTGTCTACCTGTAAATATCTTTATCTTCACATTTAATTGATAATTAGGTTTGGAAATTGGAAATAATGTGTCATCTGAATCTCAAAAGCATCCTTCATTATTCTCTCTTTCACATTTGGAGATGAGAACCCCCCTATTATTATGATTGCTGATATTTTAGCATAACTTAATTTTCTCTGTACAGTTTTGGAGTATTCTTTTTATCCCCAATGTCTTACGTTTTTCCTGTGATGTGCTTTACATGAAAAAAAATTAATTTATTATGTTTAATACTCAATGAGCATCTTGGTTCTGAAAGTATATCCTTGTTTTGAGATGCGTTCTTGAAGAGTGTCTTCTTTTTACATAATTTCCTCTTTTTTATTCTATCTGTTCTCTTATTTTTAAGTACTCTTAAACAGGTGTTGACCTCTTGTATTGATACTGTAATTGTATAATTTGTTTGTTCTACTTTTGAAATAGTTCCTCAATTTCACATTGCAAAATTTCCTTTGAATTTTTGATTTGATATGTTTTTAATTCTCAAAAGCTTTCCCTTGTTCTCTGTTTTCTTTAAGTACATAGTTTACTTGTTCCACAGTTTTTAAATTTTCTCCTGGAAGATATTAATTATAACTTTCCCCACTTTTTCCTCTTTCTTTTATTTTTCCATTGTATTATTTGTTTTCTGTTTGTTCTTTTGGATTCTATCCTGCATTTTAAATGTTATTGTCGAATGTGTAGTGATACTTTGTGTTCATTCATTTTTAAAACTGGAACTCTAAAAACCAGGTGCAAGCATTTTGTGCAGGGGCAGAACTTTTTGATTGGTGGGCAGCATCATACTGCAATGAGACCCAATACAAGGATTTGTAGCCCTTATCATTCGGACTGGACAGTTTTCCCAGAGAGATATCTATAATCATATTTTCCGGCGGACTGGAGGAATGGTGGAAATGATCCTGAGTGCATTCATAATTTCTTAGGAGCCAAGTGGGGGAAGTGAATTAGGACTTTTATCATTTAGAATGCAAAATCTCGCTGAATCACTCCGTTTTCAGTCAAATGGTTCATCCATCTCTTCAGCTGTCCTCATGTCCCTAAGCCCAGAATCACAGTAGCCCATCCTCTCTAGCAGTAAACTCTTGCCTTAGTGGGTGTGGGAAAAATGCAATCTTGTGATTGCGCAGGCTGGAGGAAGGGATCTGGGGTCCAACAATGAATCTTACAGTCTTTCAACCACCTGTTTGCCATCTGGCCTTCAGAAATAACTGGTGCCTCCAATGACTCATCATTTCAACAGTTCTTTGACCTCAGTCAGACTGCTACTCTTTGATATCCTTCTCTGTCACACAAGGTATTATGTTTGAGGTTCTTGTTGAAGGTTTCCTATATTACCCAGCCTTCAAAGTGTGTTGACACTTTCATGCATTCTGGTCTCTTATCATTGTGTGGGTCTTTCTATGTTTATGCCACTTATATTGATTTATCATTTTTTGAGATAAATGTGTAATATTACCTAGAAATATAGATTAGTAATATAGAACAGTAATTTTTGTTCCCTTAACTGATTATAATTTACCCAACTTTCCCAGAAGTACTTGAAAACATTGAATTTTCTTATTGCCTTGTTTTTATATTTTTACACTTTATCTTTAAAGGATTTGAGATTTTCTAATAGACACTTGTCTATTATCACACAAGTACTTGCAGAAGTGCATAAACTGATTACAACGATGTGTCATCTCTGACTGAACTGAAAGCCATTCAAGGAAATATTCTCCAAACTTCGACATGCTTTTCTTCAAATCTAAGTATTGTTGAGAGAAGGAAATATAAGAAAAAGATAACAAATACATATAGTCTATAAAAATATATGTAGCAAGTTTGTTATGAAATTTTGTTAATATGGCCATCAATACAACCAAGTAACAGTTATAAAATAGCAATATTATTTAGAATTCAGTGAAAAATGTGACATTTGGAGTCAGTTACCAATTTCAAACAGTCTGGTTCTGTTGTTGCCTCCTAAAAAAAGACTGTCTGTGATTCTCTCTTTCTGTTCTTTTTTTTCCTCTTAATTGCCATTTTTTCCTAGACCAGCTGTAGCATCTATGTCCTGACTTTGATCCAACTACTTACTTTAACCCATAGAGAAAACGTCTCCCATAGACTCTTGCATATATCACTGCAATGTCTCCATTCTTGACAAGCTTGCTGTTTTAACACAATAGAATGCAAGGAGAGCTGCATAAAGTAAAGCTTTCACAAACTGGGGAAGAGAAAATTAAGATCTCTGTTTACTAAATACTGGCACAAAAATGCAGTTCTTTTCACCTAAAGTAATATTGTAAATATATATGATTGGAATTTCAAGAGAGACCTATGAACTCATTGTGAGTTTGTCTTCTGTAAAGAGTCATGCTTTAAAGTATTATTCTTATTTGATCTATGACAGTGAATTCATTCTCAACGTTGGTTCTGGGTGGGGCACTGGAAGAGGGTTTTTGAGGGCCTTTAAAAACAAAGGAGGGTGCAGTGTGATAGTAAACTTAACATAACCAGTGGTGACCTCAAGGTAAAAATGGATAGCATTTAGACTTGTTATAACTGTGCATTTCTCATTAATTACCTGCTTATTAGAGACTAACTATATGTTCAATACAGTGGTAAGTTCTGAGGGGCATACCAAAACAAAATAAAAGAAAGAAAAAAAACAAAAAATCCCCACACAAAATATTAACCAAGTTATACTAAGGTAGGGAGAAAAGACATATACAAATATAATGTAAGATATAAGATTCCTTTCAAAATTTATCATAAGAAAATTACAGATAAATTATTTTTGACACACGGAGACAGAAGCGATTGTTTCCATCATAATTTGGGTGGAAAGCATTACATACATGATTTTGTTAAAATCATGACTTTTGAGGCGGGTATCTTGGATTCTTATCTAAGTAATCACAATTTATTGTTTCTTTGTGGATGTCAAATATTAACAAAAGCAGAGAGAATCTTAAAATTCTTTAGAATTATTAATATTGTCATACATTTTTCTCCTTTTCTTTCTTCCCATCCATCATTTCTTCCTGTGGTGTGGAGAATAATGACCCTCAAGAATGTTTGTATCTTAATACCCAGAAAATATGAATATTTTTCATTACATAGCAGATAATTATGATTGCAGGTGGAATTGAGATTATTAATATATTGACTTTAACAGAGAGATAATCCTGGATTATCTGGTTGTGCCCAATGTAATAACAAAAGCACTTGAAAGTAGAAGAGGGAGACAGAAGAGTAGAGTTAGAGCCTATGTGATTATGAAAAAATGTAGCAGAGCCATGCAACATTGCTGGCTTTGAAGATGAAGGAGATCAGAGCCAAGGAATATTGGCAACTTCTAGAAGCTGATAAAGGCAAGGAAATGGAATTTCCCCTAAAGCCTCCAGAAAGGAACCCTGCCAAAACCTTGAGTTTGGTCCAGTGAGACCTATCCTTACACTGTAACCTACAGAACTGTAAGATAATAAATGTGTGTTGATTTAAGCCACTCACTAAGTTTGTGGCAACTTGTTAGCATTCTTTTGGGGGGAGAGAGGCCGAGGAATTTCAAAGCCAACTCCAAACTTTGTATCATCTCATTCCCATATACTGAGTATATCTATTTAGAAATATTAATATCTTCTTATATCCAAAGTACAGTTATTATAGCTAACAGGTTGAATAAAAATTCTTTCCCCATTAAAATGTCCTCAATTCTCTCAGCAGTGTATTTTTAGTGATGCTATACTGGTGCTATAACCATACCCAGAAGTCATGGCATTGCCTTTAAAACACAATAACTTAAGATGCCTGAACAGCTGAGTGGTTGAGCATCTGCCTTTGGCTCAGGTCATGATTCTGGGGTTCAAGGACCAACTCCCACATTGGGCTCCCTGCATGGAGCCTGCTTCTCCCTCTGCCTGTGTCTCTGCCTCTCTGTGTCTCTCATGAATAAAATATTTTAAAAAAAGTAATTTAACTTACTATTCCTAGAGAGATGTAGTTGGTCTTTGAATCAAGATCCAAAGAAAGTCCACAAACTGTATTTGCTTATTATGTCTCTTTGGTCTCACTAGGAGAGAACAGTTCATCTCCCTCACTTCTCCCCTATTCATGTCCTTGATGTATTAGGAAACCCAATCAGCTGCCACGTAGAATGTCCCACATTTGCTTCTTTGTGGTGTCATTTAACTTGTTTCTCTATGGCCCATAGTTTTTATAGGCTGGAAAATAGCTCTAAAATTTTTATTGGATTTAGGTTTGTAAATCCTTAAGAATATTGCACAAGTGATACTGCCTATTTCACATGAGGGACACAGTTACTATCTATTTTTAGTGATACCAGTTTCATTCAGTGAGTTCAGATGGTGACAACCTGATGCTCCACTATGTAGTTTTTCATCAACTTTTCCCTTAATGTTTGGTCTTTGCCTGAATCAATTGCTATACTAAGAGTTGAAAATAATTATTGCCTAATACCATTATTCCTTCCTTACATATTAACTGTAATTTTCTGTAAAGAAATGTTTTTCCAAAGTGGAAGAACATACTTATAATATGCTACTCTATCTATGCTATCTATTTATCTATAATTACATTATAATACATATATACTTATATCTTATATATAGATGTTATTTATATACTTATATATAGGTATATACACCTAGTGTGTGTGTGTATATATATATAGGTAATATGCACATATACTTACCTAGACTTTATCTCTAGGCATGACCTCTATTGATATTTAAAGAAGGATAAACCAAAACATGAAAAAACACTATCACTAGTGGGAGGGAATAAAACGCAATCAGTAGGAACAGAATCTAGACTTAGTATATCTTGCTTTGTAGATTTGAAATTTAAATTATCTAAGTATTTTACACAATTTTGAATTGTTTTAAAATTTACAGAAAATATATAAAAACTGAAAAAAATTCCCAAGTACTAAACTTAACTATGAATGTGACTGGTGCTATAACCATATAGAGAAGAGTTATTACATTGCCTTCAAAACACAGTAATTTGACTTATTATTCCTAGTGAGATGTACTGTAAGGACATTAAAAAAAAGAGTGTCAAAAAATTTAAACTGCTTTAATCATATTGTTCATAATATGTTGGTATTAGTTCTAAAACTATATGTACATATGATAATCATAGTATATATTATGTAAAACCAGTCATTAATATTAGAATCAAGATTTTCTGCATAAGAGATGAAAATAAAAAATTAAGTTAAACAAAAATCCTGCTGTCCTAAATTGAATTTAAAATATGAATGTGAAATACATAATTTCTTTAAAATATGTATTTCCTAACTCTGCCAACTGAAAATCCTGGAAACTATGATTAACTCAATTATAATGAGCACTCTTACTGTTAAGATTATGGTTTCTAAATATCATTTTCTCCCAAGAGGAACTGGATATTCTTAGAGAAATAAGTGATGTCAAGACTGAGGTAGGAAATATATGAAGTGAGCCTGCATCTTCTCGCATGAAAAGCAATAAAAATATCAAGAAATAGTAAGGTAATATCAAAAGGACTCAGGAGCAATATTAATGAGTCAGAAATTAGAAGACTAGGGAATTAATAAAAATAATAATTAGTATAAACCAAAACACATCATAAATGCTTAAACTATTAGTTCATAATAATCCTCTTTATTATTTTGTTCTTTGAAAACATGCCTTGCTGAGATTAAAATATTACTAAAGGACAGAAAACAAATTTTATCTTTTGAAAACACATAATACAGATGCCAATGACCCACACAAGCATCAAACCCATCATCTCAGTCACAGGACACTCTAATTTGGTGATTTACAATCTTGTGCTTTGTGATATGATGCTTTCAGGGTGTTTGTAGATTTCTTTCTTAAGATGATGCAAAAATCCATTTACTTAAAAATCATGCTCTAGTAATTTGAATTTATGGGACAAAGCATAAGACAATTTGAATGTAAACTGACATAGTTTTGACCTCAAGAATAAGTAGAAAGTTACCTAGCAGAAAATCATAATGACCTTGGCAAACTGGCAGAAGCAAAAATGAATACCTTTGGAAAGATATACTTTAACCCAATTTCCAAAGAATTCCAAGAGGGTCAATAAAATGAGTGGTTTAAAGTTAAGAAGTACAGAAAAAAAGTTAACAAATACAATACACAAAAGGAAACAAGCATTATTTGTGAAAACTGGCAGAAACAAAACTGAAATTTATCATATACTGGATATAGAATATAAAAGGTTTATGGTTATTAACACTAGATGAAGGAATGCTATCTTAGATTGGGTTTCCTAGAAATAAAGCTTGAGACTGGGATATCTATTAATATGTTTTCTTTAAAAAGGTTTATTTGAGAGAGGAGGGAGGAGCAGAGGGAGAGAATCTTCAAGCAGACTCACTCTTGAGCTAGGAGCAGAGGGAGAGAATCTTCAAGCAGACTCCCTCTTGAGCTAGGAGCCCAACAGGTTGATTACACAACCCAACCCACAAGATCATGACTTGAGCTGAAGCCAAGAGTCTGAAGCAAAACCCACTGAGCCACCCAAGTGCCCCTAGATTAATATGTTGCATTGAAGGGGTGCTCATCATGAAAATCTTTGGAGAATATGGGAAGGGAAAGAGCTGAGCAAGGGTAAAACTCAGATAAAATTCTAGTCTTTGCTCCATCCACAGATTAAGGATGATTTCTGAAGCCTAAACTGCAGTATGGGTCTGTATGTCTCCTTTTTGTTTCTTCTTCTACTTGTCTGGAAGTTATACATTCATTGTTATTTTAGTGGCTATTTTAGCCCGCATACATGACAAAGGCAATCAACAGCTACTATTGACAAGGATCAAGAGAACTCTCCTTTCCTACTGGTTGGATTGGAAACTGGTACAACTTCTTTGGAGAAGAGTTTGATATTATATGGTAAAGTTAAACATGTCGTGTGTCCTGTGACCCAATATTTTCAGAGCTATATGTTGGGCAAACATTTGAACCTGTGTACCAAGACTGTTAATAGCAGCATTGTTGCAATACTAAAGATATTTAGAAAATTCAAGTGTTCATTAGTAATTGAATAAATGAATAACTCCAAAAATAAATTAATCAATTGATAACTCCAATGATATGCTAGAACACTGAGCAGCAATGAAAATGGATAAAAATCTGTGTGTAACAAACGGACGAATTTCAAAAACTTGATGTTGAGCAAAGGAAGGAGAATATATACAATCATTTCACAAAGTTCACACACAGGCAAGCTTACATATATATATTTTTATGGGTACATACATAGATGTAAAATTTCAATAAAAGTAAGAGAATGATTAACACAAAATATGATTTGACGGTTAACTCTAGATTTGGGGAGGAAGGGGAGATGCAAACAAGGAGAAAGGGAATTTCTAACACTCTTTTCCTAACCTGCATGGTGAAGACGTAGTGCTGATTATTCTTTGAATAATTTGTATACATGATTTTATATAATTTTAATGTGATTAGCATATTTTATTTTAAAAATTTTCTTAGCATATTTTAGAACTTAAACTTATAAACTAAACTGCATGTTCCCTGAGAGCTGAAACCATGTCTCTTTTGCTTATCTCTGTGAGATTCAAAATGATTTCTTCTACATGACGTTGTATATGGATGAATTTTAGGGTTTTGAGAACTTTTCCTTCCACAAAGATGAGTTTTGGCAAAAGTTGGAGGGGGAAGCTTTGCTACAGCAGTTCTGTAACCAAATAAGTAAGATAACATCTAAATAGACCAGCACTATACATGGTACACGGTGAGTACTCAATACATATCAGTAGGTGCTGGTATTGGGGTCAGTTCTTCATCTTTTGATTTAACTCTAGGGGTTGTCTAAGTTAATTTCATTCAAATTTATTCATCAGGGGCACTAATTATATTGTAGTCACTCTTTCGTGCTGCTCAAGTATATAAATGTAGACTCTTTTGCCATTTCATGAATAGTGGTTGTAGCACCAACAGCTGAAAACCAGGGAAGTCCAACAGGGCTGAGTGTAACTGTAGCTTTTCCTCCTATGGAGGGAAAGGTCCATAGACTCACCTTAGAGGTTGACAGATGAAACACTATTTGCTAATTCTCAGTTCTAAGTGTCTTGGAATGATTTGTTTTACTATTTTAGAGACAAGGTTAACATCTAAAGTTTTCTATTAGGGCAAGTCCCCATTAAAAAAAATAAGAAATTATGATAACACCAGATATAGGAACAGTGTAAAATGGATTAGGACCTAAAAGTTGGTGGAGAAATAAATTTAATGAGTTTTAATCAACATTTGTTGTAATGAGATAAAATGAATAAATAGCAGAGCACAGATAAATAATTTATGACTCTTCTGCTTTTGCTATATCTACTATTTTTAAAAAAAATCATCTATTCATTGTGAGAAGTATGCTAATATCAGTGATGGTAACATGAAAGAATGGTCAATAGCAATTGTAAGAACTATTGATTGAGAATCTTAAAATAATTCTTTCACATATTTTAAAATGATAAAAATGTATATATTAAGATCAATAAAATAAGACATAAACATATATGTATTCTAGTCTCTGATATTAGATATATTTCTTAGTGTGGACTCTGGCCAAACATTTGAAAGCTACTGCCCCAGAAAATGTATTTTCTCTTCCTTGGATTAGAGTTGGATTGAATATTGCAAAATCATACATATATCAGGCTGTGAAATTACAGTGACTATAAGAAACTCTTTGGTAAATTAAATCTAAAGCAACATTTCTAAAATTGACACAAAAAATTGCACATATATTATGAAGTTGTCAATCAAATTATAAATTAAATCAACATAAAACATTCACTGACCATGAAATGTGACAGCTAGCTAAGACTGTGTAAATAATACTTGGACCAGTGAAAACTTTGATCCACCAGCATGAAGAAATTAGACAGACATGTGGACTCCTCAGAATCACAGACTCTTGGAAAAAATACATCAGATTTTTCTGTAAAATATATAATTCATTGCCAGTTACATGTGATGGATTTTGAAAAACTTCCAATTATTAAAATTTGAAAATAATAATAAAATAACCATAGAAGCTTTCAATATCACTTGCTTCAGCTGTTCTAGAAAACACTGCTATTTGGTTTCTGCAGAGTCAAGTGTAGAAGTGAGCAGATTGATAAATTTATAAACATCATGAAAAGAGTTGTAGAGAGGAACTGGAGCCACTCGGATGCCATTCGGTTCTCGCTTGTCACACTATGGGCAGGGAGGAGGGTGGAAATAAAGCCACAATACTGTTAAAATTAATTATTCACATAATGAAAAATATACATTTAAGATAAATTTACATAAAGCAATCATACTGATTTCCCTAAAACTTAATATATAAGCCTTTTTTTGTAAACTTGTCATGGATATAATTTATCAGTGGGGAGATTGGAATGACTGGAACCCTTGGGCACGTTTAAATGAATGAGAACTTCGCTGAGATCTGGAGAGTTTTAGCCAATTATCTTTACATTTGATCCTATAATGTATAATGTAATAAGGAGTTGGCTGTATCCTTGAAATGTCATGAAATAGACCCAGATAATTTGGTCTAGCCTGAAGATCACTATGGCTAATCCTTAAGAAACATCTACTATGAGTTAGAGAGTGCAGTAAATGGTTTATGTGTAACTAGACCATTTAACTCTCATAATCACCTTTGGAGGGAAGTATTTTTGTTCCCAAAATCCATATGCAAAAGCTTACACCAAAAGACATGAACTATCTTTCCCAGGAGTTCATAGCTTACAAATGGTAGAACTTGATTTGGAACACTAATATACGGATTTGTGCCTCTGGAATCTGAGATAACTCTTCTCAGGTGTAAGAAGCAAATCCTAAATTACAGTCACTGGAAGTAGATACATGACCACCATTTTTCCTGAAATGACCTGATTAACGCTTATTTTCTTCAAGAGACTAAACAGATCACTTAGGCCCAAGGGTTAAAAAATATATATACATACACATATACATTCCATACAATGTTAACATCCCTGAGATGTGTCTACAGTTCTTTTTTGACTAAAATGACAAGGTTGAAAATGACTTGGCTCAAACAACTAATAAGACTGACTTCTTTACTTCCTCTCCATTATGTTATGTTCTTTAATTTTGTTTATTCAATAAACATACATATTTGGGCTTTCACTAGTAAAAACTAGTGAAAACATGTCCTAATTGATTTTGATGAAACATTTTTTTTTCTGCTCAAGCTGTAATGACAAGAATGAATAAATTATGAGAGCCTGGTTCCTAAATTCAAAATTTGTGGTTTCTTCTTTTTTGTCAGAAATGACAGATCTCTATGCCTTCAATTAGCACGGTGATGATTATCTAGTTGGCACTTAATCTATCCTCACTAACTGCCCCATGTGAAATAACGTGCAATTAGCCAAAGAACCCAAATTTTACTCCCAACATGCAACCCAGAGAGAAAACTAGGTAGAGCAAAGCAAGAGATATACTTACAACCACTCCTCGTTTTTCTAGTTCTTGGAATACATATTTCATTGGAACAGAAAATGTGAGTGTAAGCTGGCAGCCACGCTCCTCTATGCAGGATGGAGTAATTATGTTCACAAACGGTTTCTTGGTATCTGCTGTATCTTTGTTATAGTAATGCTTGATCAAGTATTCCAGATAGCCGGTTAGCAAAATAGATTTTCTCCTCAATGCTTTCATGGTTGCTTGCTTAAAGATCTACAGAATGGGAAACAATCAGATTAACAGTGTCTCATTGATTTACAAAGAAGCAGAAATTGACTGAAAATCATGTTAAAAAAGGAAATGCCCGATTTTGATCTTTCCAAAAACATCCCATTTTAGGTAATCCTTTGTAAAAACATGTCCTCTTTTAAATGCTTGGCTATTAGAAGCCATATGCAAAGTTTCCATACAGAAAAAAAAAAAAACAGCCTTTACAAATGTCATTTAAACAACACTTGTAAAAGAAGAAAAAAATGTTAGTATAACATTCCTTTGGAATTATTTTACATTGGCTTAGTATAATTAATATAAGTAAGGCATATCTTAACAAATGCACTTAAAGATCATGAAATGCAAAGCTTTTCCTCACAACCATTCTAATATAACCATAATCAAGAGGACTTTTCTATTCTGGTATAGTTTTTGGTCCACACAAACGTATAAGAGCTAGCTACTCGTGTAAATATAAAAGGCAGTGTTACCACGATTATTTATAATTGTTTTGCCAGTTCCTGAATCTTCCCAGTAACAATAAGCAAAGAAGCAGTTAAGTAACAAAATGAAGTTTTGTCAGACAAGGAAGCAAGTAATGTTAGATAACATATATGTTAGTCCCGGGGCAGTTAGGCTTGTGTGTGTGTGTGTGTGTGTGTGTGTGTTTCTCTCTCTCTCTCCCTCCTCCTCCCCCTCTCTCTTTAGCTTTCCTTCTTCTTTCATCATCTTTTCTCCCTGCTAAACTCTCACACTGTTGTGAAAATACTGCCATTTGCTGCCTGAGGTGTCGTATATTAAGATGAGTGACAAGTGCACACAATAACTGGTGTTGGAACATTAGAGGTCAACACAGACATGCTTTTCCAGCTTATCTCTTAAGGTCAAGTAGAGTTTAAAAATATATCCTACATATAAGAACTGAATGAACTGCAAACAGAGCATGATGCTCTGGCGTGTCACTTAATATCCCTTTTCTGTATCGCGTTATGCCACAGAGCAAAGATAGGGTCATTCAGTGACATCTAGACTTGATGAAGCTTGTTATTTCTGTATATACATGTGGCACGTGTGAACAGGCATTCTAATAGAACCCAAACCATGTGGGCAAAGATTTTGACCTATCTTGCACGGAAGCTATGGCTTTGGCTGAAGGAGATCAACAGATTGGTATTGAAGGTAAGGATACTCCAGGAAGACCAGAGGAACAGGCTAGGATGGTATCTTTCTCTCTCCTCCACCAGACATCACAGATTATGGAAGAGACTGGATGCAACTGGAGTTGGATGTCTGTTTCAGAAGGTATCTGAGATGGGCGGTACCAGCAGGTAACCCTAGTTACTCAGGTAACCCCAGGTACATTGAGTGTGATGGGAACCATCTCCTCATTGGCCTGTGTAAACTGAAATGTAAGTAGAGCTAGCGCAAGGTGGACTCAGGGGAACTCTGCCCACTTTTGGATCAAGAGATCCTGGATGGAGAATCAATTCTCACAAAGGGCAGCAAGAGGGAGAGAGCAAAGCATGGCCCCACCAGCAGTTTGGTTGTCAGAATAGGAATAAAAGGAGAGAAAATCTTTCCAATCTTCTCTTTGGAGATTAATAGTAATTCAAGGAACATTTAATCTATAAATAATTCTGAAATGTATTCTGGTTCTGCTATAAGCCCCGTGAGATACAGGTAAGAGCAATGTGTGAAGTACTCCTTCTAATGAGATTTCATTTGTATTCACAGGTTAGTAAGACTTTGGGGAATATTACTTAAGCTTACAGGTTTTTTAAAGGAGATTTCGTTCTTGCAGGTTTCTCTGATAACTAGAAACTGATTTTTTTATGACAAATAGTCTCAATTTTAACATACTCTTTGATAATAAAATAACTTTTAAATATGAATCCATTTTCCATCACTAAACCACAGAAAGGGCAGCTGCATTGTGAGGCACTCAAAATCTTGTCAGAGGGTATGAAGGTCTCTTCTGAGGACTCACATGGAAATATTAAGAGGGGATAATGGGAGTTAACGGGCGAATAGAAAAAAAAATCTTTTCTTTTTGGCTTCTCATTATTTCTATGCTTTCAATACTGAGAAAGAATATTTTTTTAAATTAGAAAAAATGAAAGCTGTTTGAAAATATTCAGCTTATAACAATTTTTGGCAGAGTTTCAACTACGTGAGTTATTTTTCTTACTGAGCAAAATGAATACAAAGCTAGAAAAGTTAGGGAAGTTTAAATGGGAAAAATAAGTATAGTACAATGTTTCGATTGTTGCATTTTTTCTCTTAAATTCTTAAAATTTGCTGCCTAATAACTTTCTGAGAAAACACATAGTACATTTCTTCCTCCTTGCCATATATTTTAATTGAATGTTCTAATTTTGTATCTTGGAGCTATTTATTTCATTATAAATTCATATACTGAAAAAGTCTAAAAATTATCTACCTATTGCTACATACAAGTATGACCCTTCAAAATACAATAGATGTATTTTTTAATTTCAAGTTAGTAGTTGGCAGATTGAGATTTTTGAAGTAATTTGGTATAAATATCTTCATTTTAAAAATGAGACAAATGAGGGATGTCTGGGTGGCTCAGTGATTGGGCGTCTGCTTTTGGAGCAGGTCATGATCCCGGGGTCCTGGGATCAAGTCCTGCATCAGGTACCCACAGGGAGCCTGCTTCTCCCTCTGCCTATGTTTCTGCCTCTCTCTGTGTCTCTCTTGTGAATAAATGAAATCTTTTAAAAAATGAGACAAGGAGGGATGCCTGGGTGGCTCAGCGGTTAAGTGTCCGCCTTTGGCCCAGGGCATGATCCTGGAGACCCAGGATCGAGTCTCACACCAGGTTCCCTGCAGGGAGCCTGCTTCTCCCTCTGCTTGTGTCTCTGCCTCTCTTTCTGTGTCTTTCATGAATAAGTAAATAAAATCTTTAAAAAATGAGACAAATGAACTTGAGTACATAAAGTGAAGAGACAGTTGTCACCTAAGGTCACACTTAGTATCCCAATGAAGGAGACAGTTTATGCCTCCTAGTTTCGAACCCTAGATTCCTTTGATCCACATTTTTTTAATAATAAAATTTGTAACATAATTGTACTATATATATATTTGTATTATATGTATTTGTGCTTGTACCATATTGTACCATGTAAATAGGTGATAAAAATTATTAAGAGCTAATGATATAAAGAAAAGGACAGTTTGAAACTGATTATAAGGTACTATTTTTCATACTATCATTCAATTGGATGCACATGTAATTACAAACATATCACTATTTTAAAAAATCATATTGTAAAACAGATACCTTATCCATGTACACTGATTCTTATGTTTAGAATCTCTCCTCCAGTTGGTATTTGACTATGTAGGACGTTTTTTGAAAGAGAAGTAGCTACAACAAGGAAAGGCACTTTGATTCATGTATCTGTTTCATTTTTATTCAAATTTCAATCACCTGACTCCTACCATGTGACAACGCAAACAGGAGAAGGAACAACATGAAGGCTGCCCTTATGCTTACTCCCATGGCTTCTGGGGAGTAGAACATTTTAATGGTTAGGTAAGGAATAAGAAGTAATAAAATGCATTATTTTGTAATTTCAGAATTTTGCAATTTATAATGAGGAGAAGAATTTCAAAAACACTTTCTTTAACACAACGTTGGATTGCATAAAGATATTTTGGCTAGAACAGACCATCAGCAGCGACTAACCCCAGTAACGTGTTTCTAAGAGGCTCAAGAGAAATACTTCAGTGATAAGATGCTCCAGGGAAGTATATATCCCACTTCTCGGGGCTTTTGGGGTCTTTTTGCTAAGTTTAAATGGTAAAGAAAAAAAATAAATCAATCCTCAGATTCCAGCTGAAAATAAGAACCTTGTCTAGGTGACTGTAATACTGTGTGATGCGGTGGTAAAAACTTCTGAGCTTTTTATTATTCAAGACTAGCCTAGAGAACTGGTGGTAGGAAAACTGAGAATGTGACTTTTTTTTCATGGCAGGAGGGTGAAATACTTGAAATCAGTCAACTTGCAGAAACATACCAAAGTTAGAGTGTCTAAAATTTCCAGATCTGGCTGAGAACTCATTGGCAAAGATAAGGAAAATCAGTGGAAATGTAAGTACTAGTTCTTCCCAAGGTACACCTTGGTGCTTTTCATATTGTAATTTATCCTCTCCCTGACACAAACTTGCAAAGTGAGCAAAATTTTATTTCGTTTTAAAAACATTTACAGAACTGTTTCTCTGAATAGACATCATAAAAACAATCCAAGTATCATTCATTACCTGACTTGCTAAGCAGATTCCCTCACTACTCTCTCACCAAAAAATAAAATAAATAAATAAATAAATAAATAAATAAATAAATGAATAAATAAATAAATAAATAGATAAATAAAAAATAAAAAAAAATTTTCACTGCCTGAAAAATCTTGTTACTGGGTCTATTTCCAATTAAAAAAAAAAGAAGAAGAAGAAGAAAACAAAAAACTGCCAAAAAGCGAAAACAACACAAGCTCCATCTAGTGGTCACAGTGAGTAGGTGCTCTTTAAATTGGGATGAAGTGAAACAGTGTTGATTACCACTATCTAGTGGTGAAGTTGTATAAAAAAAGAACTTTACATTGCCATCCAGTGGGCAAAATGAGAAAATGCTAGGCGTGTTCACAGAATCCTAGAATTTAGGTTTAGAAGAGATTTTGGAAGTTGTTATCCAGTCATTCATTCTGGAATACTTCACACAGGATTTCCTAAAATACCACGAACTAGATGATTTTAAAATACCTTGAATTAAAAACTTCAAATTCTCTTTTGAATTGCTATATACTTAAGATCTGTTAGAAACACATATTTACCTAAAAAAGAGAAACACTTATTTACCTAAAATATTTTACTCTGATATATTCATATAAAATATATTCACCTACTATATATAGGTATTAGTTACATAGCATATATTTACAATATATATTTACTTAAATAAATTTAGTCTCATCTTGAAATTAATGAATATCCAAATAGTTAAGTTATACATGTGAATATAATATAGATATAAATGGATAGATAAAATAGATTAGTATCTCTATATAAATAGATGAAAAGGTAGATATGCAAATCTAGAAAACCGAATTGATTCCTTGGATGTTACTATTTAGAGTGAAACTGATTTTAACTAAAAATATGAATTTACTAAAAATATATATCAAGTCAGTAATAGTAGAGATTTTACAAGAATATAATGGCATGGACACTCCAGTATAAAAAAAAAAATCCAAGTATCTCATGAGACAATCTTGCTCAATCATTGGTTTATCCTGATATTTTCTTTTCTTTTTCCCCTTAAGGTCTGTCTTCCTATAGTTTTGTGACATAGTTCATTGGCTCACAGAACCAAAAGAACAGAGTCCCCAGTAATCACAACAGTGTCTGGCACATAATACTTTCTTAATAGATAAATGTTGAATGAGTGAATTAATCAAGAATTAAATATTACATGCTTATTGTGTAATAGAGAAACCACAAGAAGATTCAACAACTTATTTAAGTTCATACAAATCCTAAGTGGAACTAAAAATATGTATACGCTGGTCAGTTCCCAAACATTTATGAAGTGCCAACAACATCGATGACGTGCCAAGCACAGTGCTGAGGGTGGAGATATAAATTGAAAAATGGCAATTAGCACAGAGTCTCTGTTCTAAAGGAGAACACTGGCCTTTGACCATTGTTTACACACAGGGCACATTAATCTTGCTGTTTAGAGGAGAAGGTCTTACAACATGTCACAGTCAGGTAAAGAAATAGGTAAAGATATGGGAAGGTCGAAGCATAGATCACTCACCTCTAAACTAGCCTGTAAGGAACAGACCAATAAAATGGGAGGATTTGAAATTCGAAATCCACTGACTCCAGGGCTTAATTGCAGTTCTGAAAAATGAACATCATGTCATTTTTATAAAACATACCTTAAAAAGAATCCCTTATGGATTTTTTTTATGACAGTAAAGTAGTAGAGAGAAAAAGAGTAAGATTTAAGAACTTTCATTCCTAAGCTTTCTGAGATATTTAAGAGAAATTGCATGTACCTAAAATACTGGCATATTTCCCTTTCATCTACAATGTCTGTCTCCCCTGCCCCCCCTTTGTTAGCCCCCTACCAAACTCTAGAGCCCTCAGACACGTAAAAATGGCCTCTTAGAGATTTCTGGACCTCATTCTCTGTTCTCCCACTCCCAAAACAGCATTCCTTAGCCTGCTCCATGCTTCGCTTTTCTAGTATGAAACCACATCGATGAAAGAAAAACATCAAGATTTTAATGGCTTATAATTGTAATGTTATCCAAAGGCAGAAATAAGAATGAGATGACCTGTGAAGGTGACTTTTAGCACTAGGATTATTAGGGCAAGTGGCTTCTCATAGGGGGAAAGAAGAGGCTTTTTAAAAAATGATCTGGGTATGCCTGGGTGGTTCAGTGGGTTGTGTCTGTCCTCTGTTCAGGTCCTGATCCCAGGGTCCTGGGATCAAGTCTCACATTGGGCTCCTTGCTTAGCGGGAAGCCCTCCCTTTGCCTGCTGCTCCCGCTGATTGTGCTCTCTCTCTGATAAGTAAATAAAATCTTTAAAAAATAAAATTAAATAATGATCTGCCTAAGAATGACATATTTAAGAGATAAATTAATAGCAAATCTTATCCGGGACACCTAGGTAACTCAGCAGTTGAGCATCTGCCTTCATATGCAGGGCATGACCCTGGGGACCTGGGATAGAGTCCTGTGTCAGGCTCCCATGGGGAGCCTGCTTCTCCCTCTGCCTGTGTCTCTGCCTCTCTTTCAGTGTCTCTCATTAATAAATAAATAAAATCTTTTTAAAAGTATCAGATCTTACCCTACTTAGAATCAATTAGATTGAATAGTAGCAAGTCAAATCCAATAGAGAAGATCGCAGGTTGGAGATTGAATTAAAGCTAAACCCGACTAAAAGAGCATCAGAATATTCCCCATCTCTAGAGATGCATCTAACCCAGGTCTCAAAAAATAATGTCCTAGGGACTAAATCTGGCCCCCAACTTGCTTTTGTAAATAAAGTTTCATTGGAACATAGACACAATCACTCATCTGTCTATGATTGCTTTAGCACTCCAACGGCGGAATTGAATATTTGCCACAGAGAATATAGTCCCAAAAGGTTAAAATATCTCATCTCTGGTCCTTCACAGAGAAACTCTGCCCACTTCTGATCTAGTCCAATTCTTTCATTTACAGATAAGAAAACCCATCACAAAAAAAAAAAATTAAGTAACTGGCATAATAACGGAGCTAATTATTCCAGCCGCCAAGATAAAATACAGATTTCTTAATTTGACTGGAACAGCCCATCTTGATCATTTGCATCTTGGTTTTTGCAAATGTAAATTTATTTAAAATAGCAACTCAGGTTGGTAGCAGTCTGAAGGATCAAGCTGAACTGAAACTCTCAAAAAATGTATGAAGCTTTCTATATTCCATGTGATTGAAGAATAGAATCACTCAAGAAAAAGAAACAGGACAGTTTGGGAGTATTTTGCACAGGTTGCACTCTCATTTCTACCTGCTGGGGTTCAACTTCTATTGTTTTGTGTGTGGCAAAAGCCACAAAAGGAAAAACTGAAAAAAGAGAGATAAAAACGAACATTTATAAAATAGCACTGCTGTGTGCTACTAGTTTACAGCTTTGAACTTCTCACTCTCAAATCAAACCCTGACATAGATTTTATTATTCACATTAGATATGCAAGAAGGAAAACAAAACAGAAAACAAACAAACAAAAAAAACACAAGATGATATAATTTGTGCAGCATCACAAAACTATTAAACAGCAAAGTGGAATTGACACCGAAGTCTCTTTGGGTCTAACTACAAGCCAGAAATATCTTTCTGTCCTCACTGCCTGATGTTTTGGGTACTCAATATTGATGGGATCTGAGTCCTGTACATTACATTTCACTTCCACTTATCTCCCTACAAAGGGATAGACTCAAATTCATGCTAAAATCTACAAACACTTAGTCTTACACTCTGGAAATGTCATTTCTTATTTTAAGAATTCTCAGTGGCATTTTCAAAGTGCACTCTCCATGAGGCATGTATATTACATATCATACAGAGACAGATGAAAATTGAAATAAAGGAAGAATAAAATGACTTGGGAAGGGAAATTGAATACACTTACTGTTATCCATCTTAAATCGGCTGCTGAGTTCATGGCCAAACCACCCTACTAACCTAAAACATAAATAAAGACATTAGATATTTTGACCACAAAAGTAACTGCAATTAATATAGAGATCTGAGGCTTATATATCAAAACCATTTGTGATGTGCGTTATTAAATATCTAAGCATATATGTTATATAATAAGGCAATTCATATTTATAACCTTATCAAGAATGAAGATTAAAAAATCAATTTATTCATATTGTTTTTTGTGATGTTAAATCATATATATTCAAGAATCTTTTACCTTATTTAAAATAAAATGAACAAAAATATTGAGGTTTTTTTTTTTAGATTTAAAACAAAGGTATAAGCTCAAAAAGAAAAAGCAATTAATGCAATAATATACTTTTCACAATAGGCTCCCCTAATGAGAAAGTGTTAGAATAACCTATATAATTGTTGAAAATTTTGAATAATTTCCAAATGGAATTGATTATTTTCATACTTTAGTGAGATTAATACATAAATAGGAAGTCATAAATGTATGTATGCATGTGCATATTAGAGGAAAAGAATTATAAAATAAAGAAAAAAATTTGAGAAATAGGAATTCAATATTCCTGATAATATGTTATTCCTAAATAAATTTTTAGTTTCAATGCTGCCAAAATATAACATTCCAAGGCACTTCATTAGAACTGGGCAAAATAGTCTTTAGTTTACACAGAATATATGAGTGAAAATAATAAATTTTGAAATAGAAGGTTATAACGATGAGTATGCTGTATCTTACAGTTCAACATGTTATAAAATTAATGAAATGAATATGCGTAAGACTGATGAATGAAGCATCAGGGGGACAAATGGAACAGAAAATATAAAAACAAGGGTGCCTGGGTGACTCAATCAGTGACTCGCAGTTTCAGCTCAGGTCAAGATCTCAGGATCTCAGGATGATGAGATCAAGCCCCAGTTGGGCTTTAAGCTCAATGTGGAATTGGCTTGAGCTTCTCTGCCTTTCCTTCTCCCTCTGCCACTCTCCCTGCTTGTGGGCATGCTCTCCCTCTCTTAAATAAATATATAAACAAATAAATAAAAATTTTTAAAAAATAAAAATAGTCCTCAGATCATGTAACAATTTAATGTGATAATTGTCACATTTTGAAAACTCAAAGATAAAAGATACACATATATTTAAGGTTTTGGAAAGAAAAAAAATCCTTTGTTTTTAAGATTTTACTATTCATGAGAGACAGAGAGAGAGAGGCAGAGACAGAGCAGGCTCCATACAGGGAGCCCCATGTGGGACTCCATCCAGAGACTCCAGGATTGCACCCTGAGTTAAAAGCAGACACTCAATCGCTGAGCAACCCAGGTGTCCCAGAAAGAAAAAATTCTGACTATAAAAATGAAAGGAAATACAGAAGCAAATATCAATAGATCCATAAACATTTAAAATTCTGTATTAAAAAGACAGATAAAATGAAAAAGCAAACCAATGATGGGGTGAAGGCTGTTACTTGCCACCTATGAGTTTTCATCATGTTTTTTCACCAGAGAAAGGATAATGCCCCTGAAGCTTCCCAGCCATCAAGCATGGACATGGGCATCATTATAAAAGGATAAATGAAAATGTCCCACAAATTCAGGAGGAAGAAAATACATGGGATTCCAAGCAAAAATGGTGAGGACAGAATAAAGAAAAAAAAATAGATATGTTTCAAATTTGGCAAATGCAATCACTCAATGAAGAAATATCTATATACTATCCTCCCACCATGGGAAGGAAACATACTGCATGAATATTATGTGTAGCTAAGTCAAATAGTATAAAGATTACTAGTGTTGATAAAGCAAGAGATCAGCTAATATTAGTCATGAATTCTTTTTCTTTTTTGTTAAAACAAAATTTTAAATTCTAATAAGTTAACATACAGTGTAAAATTGGTTTCAAATTTAGTGATGATTCATCACTTATATATAACACCCAATGCTCATCATAACAAGTGCCTTCCTTGATATTCATCATCCATTTAATCCATCCCCCACCCACTTCCCCTTCTGCAGCCCTCAGTTTGTTCTCTTACTGTTAAGAGTCCCTTATGGTTTGCTTCCCTTTTCCTTCCTATATGTTCATCTATTTTGCTTCTTAAGTTCCACATGAGTGAAATTATATGGTATTTGTCTCTGACTGACTTATTTTGCTTAGCATAATGCACTCTAGTTCCATGTACGTTGTTGCAAATGGCAAGACATTCTTTTTGAAGGTTGAGTAGTATTCCATTATATGTAGATATCTATATCTGTGTGTGTGTGTGTGTGTGTGTGTATCTTTATCCAGTCATCAGTCAATAGACATGTGGGCTCTTCCCATAGTTTGGCTATTGTTGGCAATGCTGCTATAAACATCAGGGTGCATTTGCCTCTTTGATCCCATTAATTCTTCATGAAAATATACCTGAAGGTAAAGTTAAATCAACCAAGAGATGCCTGAGGACATTATGACAGAAAGATATATGGTGACTATTGAATATATTTCATTATAGGACCAGGATTAAACAAATGTAGGGATGAAGGTGACAGAACAAAATGAAAGAGAATGCTTTATGACAGTGTGAAAATGCATAACTGGCAAAATGGAGAGAAATGAAATAATTTCATTGAGTGTATTTAAACTTGATGAATCAAGTAACAAAATATAATCAGATCTAAGATTATGCACTAAACACCAAGAATGTCAAAATTGACTAAGTCACAGGGTGAAGGGAATTTGGTCAGAAGGGAAAGGACACCTGCTAAATCTTCCATTGCTCATGAAAGGAAACTAATAGAAGAAAATAAGAAAGATTAAAATTCTAAATTAAATTATGAAATATCAGAACTATTTACTGATAATGAACAAAAAAGCAAAACATATCTAGTGTTGAAAGACTAAAAAGATCTAGAAACAGAAAATATGACACTGAATGGCATTGAATTAAGACCAGAAGTAGCAAGGCAATAAAATTTAATGGGTTTAATTCAAATACTGAAAGACAAAGTGATCAGATTGTACAATAAATCAAAGAGAATCAGTTAAAATGAGTGTTTCAGAAAGAAACAGACAAAACAGTTATTAATTTCTAGACATCACAAAACAGGACAGCAATATTTATAAAGCAGATGTTACAGAAGTAGAAATATCCTGTGGTTTCAGAATAGTTTCAGTGACCTCATTGAGTCTATGATGGATCAAATAAACAAAATACTAATTAAGAGGTAAATCTAAGTGACAATTGTTTAATGCTTTGTTCCTAAATAAAGAGTATAGGTTCTTTAGAAGTGCTCATAAAATACTGACTAAAATTAACTACAAAATAATGTGATATTTCCAGTCAATATATTGTTGTGTCTTCTGATTACAATCCAATAAAATAAGCAACTAATAAGAAACTAAAAACAAAACAAAACAAGAGAACTCAATTACTTGGGAAGTTGAAATAAAATTTATTTCAAATTACTTTTCTGATCAAGTTGAAATAGTAGATTTTCTTTAAAAAATAATGAAACACTATAGTTCAATATCTTTGGGATATTGCTAGAATAGTGCACAGAGAAATATTTCTAGCTTTAGATATCAGATCAATAGAAACATTTTTTAAAGAAAAGGAAGTAAATCAATAATAAGAACAAAAAAGTCACAGAGAACAAGAAAATAAACTGAAATAAAGTTGTAATATACATTAATAAAGATAAAAGCTAGAATTAATGGTTAGAAAGCATAAAATAAGTTACAATGATATATAAATTAAAAAATCAATTTTGGTGAGAGTGAGAGATATCAATGAATTGAGAAAACACAAAACAAGTGTAGCTATAAAAAAATAAAACAAAAAAAAATAAAACAACTTGGGGAGGAATAATCACAAAATAGAAAAAAATAAGATCATCATAAGACAAATTACTAAAATTAGTTTGTTTTTTAAGATTGATTGATTGATTTGAGAGAGTAACACATAGAGGGAGAGACAGAGAAAAGAGAGCAAAGCAGGGGGAAGGGCAGAGGGAGAAGCAGGCTCCCCACTGAGGCTCCCTACTAGGACTCCAGGATCAAGACCTGAACCCAAGGCAGACACTTAAGGGACTGAGCCACCCAGGCACCTCTAAAATCAATTTTAAAACTTACATCAAAATGTATAATTTTCTAGGACAATTTATAATCCAAAGAAATTCCAGAAAAGAGAAAGAATCAAAACCTGTAGATTTTAATAGAAGAAATAAACATCTCAAATACCTAAAGCTCCTAAAAGAAGGTGATAGCATAGAGAAATTCTGCAACACTTTTCAGAGTAGATAACTCCAAGGCTATTTAAACTATTCAGGAACATAAAAAAAAAAAAAACAAAACTAACAACAACAACAAAAAGGAGTATGGGAAAACTTCACACTTTTTGGGGAACAAATATAACTAATATCAAACCAGATTAGAATTGCACACATCTGACTTAAGAATATTATTGACTTAAAAATATTTCAAAAATCATAAAGAGATTCAAATACCACATAAAAATATGTTATGAACAGTCTAGTTCATTTAAGAAATGCAAAAATGGCTTTATATTAGCAAATTTATTATATACAATTTATTCTATTAATAAAGCTAAAAAACAATCATAGGATGATCTCTATAGACCCTATAAAAACATTTTCAACATTCTGCAACTGTTGTTAATTAAAGAAAATCAAAATGAAGCAAAATAGTAATAAGAAGATACTTATTGCAATGGAATATATCTTTGTCATCCTAAGAGTCAAATTTGCACTTAATGGAAAACACTAAACATGACTGCAATTAATACTAAGACTTCACAGCTATACAAATTGAAAATGAGGAAGTATCACTACTTTAAAATTATAGATTTTATGCCGGTATGAACAAAAAGATTATTAAGCATGGTAGTCTGGCACAAAGTTAATATGAGAAATAAATATCTAAAATTTTAAACAAATGAATATAGCACCAAGAAATGTTCTAGACCTACGTAAAGTAAATTTTTAAAACACTCTTGAATCTGAACAAAAAGATTTGAATAATATTCAACAACAATAAAAAATCAATTCTCCTCAAGGTAATGTGCAAATTTAGTATGATCCCAGCAAAAAATACAAAGGATTTATTTTATTTTTTAAATGGGTACTAGACAGGCTGATTTTAATGCTAAATGGAAAAACACATCATACTAAGAAATAAGAGCAATGAAGTTTAATATTTCTATAAAATATTACTATATTACAAAACCTCAGAATGAAAACAACGTGGTACGGTGTTAACAAATTAATTTGCTACATTTAAAAAGCTAAAGAGAAAGTCATAGGATTATCCTCATAGATTAATGGATCATAAGAGAAGGTTCTATCAAACAACAATCTATTTTTAAAAATCATTTGCAACCCATGTCACAGGAGGTTACTTAATCCTCTTAGTATAAAAATATCTAGAGATCAATAATATAAAAATAACCCAAGAAAAAATTACCAGAAGATGTGAATTGATCACATAGACAAGGAAAAATGCCTCTTAAATGTTAAAAAGAATTCCTCTCCACTTACTAAAAATAAGAAAAATAAAAAACTAAAACTATTTTGAGATACCACTGTTCACCTCTTAGATTGGCAAAAATTTTAAACTTAGATTATACATTCTCTTGGTATTAACATGGGTGATGAATAACTCACGTATTATTGCAGGAGTATAAACTGGCTTCACTGGAAAACAAGTGAATAATATCTATTAAAGTCAGAAATATATATACTCTTCAACTGTACAAATTCACTTTTGGGAATTTATTCACCAGAGTTTGTACAAATATGGAGTGAATTATGTAATAGTCATTGCATCCTCTTAGTAATAGTTTAAAAGAACCTGCAATTCCCCCCCCCCCGCCAAAAAAATAAATAACCTACAATTCCTTCAATAGAAAGTTGGTTTCATAATTCTTGGTAAATCTGTATAATAAAATGCCATATAATTGTTAAATTAAAAGTGAACGGGGAAGATGTCTATGTCCTGAAGATGATTATGAGACATGAAACAAACAAGTAAAAGATGTAGAATAGAATGTAGATTGTCTTTTGTGCGTACTAAATACTTGCTTATTTTTGCTTTTCTCCCCCAACTAGAGCATAAGCTGATTAGCTCAGGTATTGCCTCATACTGCTTATAGAAGTGTGTTTGCAGCGTGGGTGATATGATGTGTGATAAGCAGCCAATAAGTGAAGCATTGGTTAAGGCAGCTGAACCAGCATGGTGGTGGTCAGGTGAGACTCTGCAGAGGAAGCTGAGTACAAGAATGAGCATATTTTGGCAAAGAGGAAGGAAAGACTCTTCCAGATGGTCAAAGCAGCATATGCAAAGACGAGAGCAGAGAAATGACAAGGTTCCTTGGGAGTTAAGTGGTTTTCCAAAGCCAGACTCCTCCATGTTCTACAGTGGACATCATCCCCACCATGAGATGTGACCAGTGTGCATTGAAGAGGTACTATCTGAAATTTAGTCAACATTTTAAAAACTTGATTTCTTCCCACTTTTAAAGTTTCTCATTTAAACTAGAACCAAACAGTAACAGGATACTTATCAGAAGTCATTATTTTTTTAATGGTTAGAATACAAGGCAGAACTTTCAAATCTAATGTAAATACTAGCTCATGTAACAGTTTTAACTCCATCTGTGGGATAAATGGAGAGAAAATAAATTTTATGATATAGCTGTGTATAGGAGATTCCGAATTTATCGTAATGGATATTTACTTTTGGAAGCATTACGCATTGATTGAAAAGACAGTTATAACAAAATACCTGAGACTTTTCTGGAAGTGGTTTATAAAACCCATATACGCTGAGAAAATTCTCAACTTATGCTGCATAGAAGAAAGGAATGATTTAATAATCCTATTAAATATAAGCAGATATTTTTCTAAATGGCTTATTCACATATAGAGAGATGTATCTGGGGAGATGGGTGGGGGGGTTGGGGTGATTGGGTGATGGGCACTGAGGGGGGCACTTGGCAGGATGAGCACTGGGTGTTATGCTATATGTTGGCAAATTGAACTCCAATAAAAAAATTTAAAAGAAAAAAGAAAAAAATAAAGATGTATCTATGAAACAATAGAATTTTAATTTGGCTGCAGCTGAGAGGCTGAGCCTCTGTTGTGAAGAACATCTTGTTTCAACTGAAATAATCATTAACTCTGAAATTTTATATAAAGGTAATGAACCTAATACTTTATCTACATAAGATGCCTACTTTTACTTTTAAAAGCCTCAGGACAAGCTTGATTTTAAAAGTTCACTTGCCAAGGGCATGTGGATGGTTCAGTCAGTTAAGTGGCCAGCTCTTCATTTTGGCTCAGGTCATGCTCTCAAGGCCCTGAGAGCAGGCCCCATGGCAGGCGCCAGACGCAGCAGGGAGTTGGCTTGAGATTCTCCTTCTCCCTCTCCATCTGCCCCTCCCCACCCCATGCTCCCTTGCTCACTCTCTCTCTTTCAAATAGTTTTTTTTTAATTAACTTGCCAAAATATTTCAACAAAGTAAATTTTGATAGCAAAGTATATTCCAGAATAGGATGGTGTTTAGACTGATAGCCGAATGATAGATTTTTGAGTGGTCTAAAGGGAAAAAAGCAAAGGAGCCAGGATTTATTTCACAGTGTAGAAAATAGGAAAGGCAATTCCTCAGTTTTCACAAGCCATTGATTGGACATTACACTAAATTCAACTCAAGCCACTGAGTTTAATTCAGAGTCCAATGATGAATTTCTCATCCTCTGAAGTTGGCATTCTATCTAAAACGACACTATTCACTACTAGTAAAATCCGAATCTCCAATTTTATATGACATATTCTTGTCCATCCCAAAATATATCTTGTAGTGAGGGGAAATGTTTTAAATGGTCTCATTTGTGAGCTCAAAAATCTATGATTATATTTCAGTGATACTACATTTTGCCAATTCTCATCTCCATAAACAAACAAATAAATAAATAAATAATAACCACAGGAGGGAATCTACTTAGGAAATAAGCAGGAAAATTCGATAAATAAATAAATAAATAAATAAATAAATAAATAAATAAATAAATATCTAAGCTTACATTTATTTAGTATGTCATCGTGTCTCTGGGAACATGAGAAAGTCTGAGCGTTAAGAGGTCACTGTTTGTTCTTTAGTCACTGGTCATGAAATGTCTGCACTGGAAAACTGGTCAGATTTTCAGCTGCCTCCATTGACACTGTGGATAATCATCACATACAGATTCAGTCTTTTGGTCTCACTGAAACTTTTGCATGATGTTCCTGGCATATCCTCCACCTCTAGCACACACACATAGATTATGTGGGCTCATTTCCCCCTACCTCCCTTATCCACCCCTATTTTTCTTTTTTGTACTATGTTGTTTAATCTTAGATGAATATTTATTTATTTATTTATTTATTTATTTATTTATTTATGAATGATTATTTATTTGAGATAGAGTACAAGTCAGGGGAAAGGGATAGAGGGAGAGGGAGCAGCAGACTACTCACTGAGCAGGGAGCCCAACGAAGAGCTCCATCCTAGGACCCTGGGATCATGACCTGAACGGAAGATAGACGCTTAACTGACTGAGCCACCCAGACCCCCCTGAATTATTATTTTTTAAATTAAGTTTACTAAATTTCTAGATGTGCACTTAATATTTAATTTCAGTATTATTGTCAATGATTTTTTCCAGAATGAAGTACTAAATCTGTTGGGAAAACTGATTGTCCAGTTTGGGTTTTCTTCCCTCTACCAATGATATTTTTAATCATATATTAATTGCCAATTTCCCTGACATGAAAAATCTATAGATTGTGGAACAACTAATATTACATTATTGCTTGGAAAAAATGTTCAAGGTGGTAAACCTTTGCAGAAAATAAAAATTTGTCTCATCATTTTCAAATAGTCAACTATAACTTTCTTCTCCATGGATGATCAATAAATTTTATTGTTTTAGGATCACTTGTTTAGTGGAGAGCACCAAATGATATATATAGTACTAAAACATCTTTTAGTTTTGAGTTCCAAAATGAGCTTTTTAAACTTATAATAGAGATATAGTAGTCTTTAAAGGCCAAGGCTTCTGGTTTGCAATAGACATTTTAGAATTCTAATCACAATGTGTCTCATATAGCCTAGCATAAAGTCTATACCGTAAACAGCAAAGAGAAAAGAGAATCGAGGAAACAATGAACCTAACTCATGAATAAAATAGTTTGATCATGCTAAAGAAGGAGCAGTTTCGGAAAGGGAAGGGAAAAGATTGGATTCAGATTCCTAATACTGAGCCCTGATGGACTCTTACCCCTTGTTAAGTTCAAGGGGATGGCTGTTGGGGTGTTGTGAGGTCAAAGGGAACTCGATACATTTGGAAAAAAGTGATGATAAGAATTGCCTGAACTACGTTTCTTAGCTTTAGAAGGCAATTTAGAGGGTTTGTATAGAATTGCTCCATGCCAGCTTGGTGCCATAGTCTTCATGTAAAAATGTTAACAGAATGCAACCATGATAACACATACAACTGAGATCATACCATTCCAAGAGATCCAAGACAGAATCCTGAAATTCCTGTGCCTCCAGAGAAGAGAAGAGAAATGACAGAGAGATTCAGTATCCCCATTGGTCTAGAGGATTCAGGTAAAGGGTATGGGGCCATTGTGGTTCCACAGACAACTTGGAGGATGTAGCAGCAAAGGGAGCAGATGACCAAGGGGTGTTGGTGCATTTTAGTGGATTCCAAGAGATGGCTGTGAGCCAGATGCTTCTCCTTTAACAATGTCTGAGTGTTCTGGACGTTACCCAACCCCACAATCTCAGATGCCATCTGAGATGCTAAAGAGAAAAAAACAAGAAAAACACTCTGTGCTGACAGAGCTCAATCTCTGGATTTACTGAGAAAAATCACAAAAGTCACCAAACTTACCTAGAACTGACAAGATTGAATTTTCTGCATCAAATAAGTTGGTAAAAATGGAAACTAATAATAATAACTAATAACTAAAAATTAGTTATCCACCAAGGGCTTATGACTTGATGATATTTACATATATAACTTTTTAAATTATCATATTTCTGATAACTGTAATCGATAATAAAATTAAAAGTATAGCTATCCAAGTTCTGAAATATTTTTATTTTAATATAAGAATCGGAACCCAACTTAAGTCAATTTGAACACATAATTGAGCTATGAGTTAAACTGATTGGGAAAGCAAAACCACTATACAAAGCAATTGCTTATTTGAGGTCCTTATGTTTTTTGTGATGTATATTTATTGAATGTGCATTCTTTCAGCAGCATAGAACTATGGTAGATTCTTAGGAGATTCACTCTCATTGAGGCTCAGATTATATTTACATAAAAAAGGAGGAATTAGAGAAGGAGTTCTAGCCTGAATGAATTAGATCCATTTATCATCCTTTAGAACAGAGGCACTATTATTTTATCTTTTATCTTTTGAAAGAGAAGTACTACAGTTTGTTAAAGAGAATTATTTCTTCTGTAGTTACATATCAAGAAATAACATTGCACATAATGCTTTCTATGGAAACATTCAAACTTTACCTCTTGGCATTTTCTTTTTTAAAAAATCTGAGGCAAATTTAGTGTCTGTGAGACAGATCATGAAAATAATGGCAACATGTTTTGGTTTTTTCTTCCCCATTACTTTTCAATGAGATCAAAATAAAAATTGGGAGAACATTTCAATATGTTTTTCCTATTTAGGAACTTTTCTTTCATTCTTGTGTGTTTGCTAAAGGACGAAGTATTTGTCATTTCTGTTTGCGGAGTAATATTAAAAATTCAAGAGCATGAGTTATGATGGTTGCTGGCAATATCTGACAGAAACATCAAAGACCTTGTGTGTGAACATGGTATCACAGGAGGAATAATAGCTCGTGCTTGAAAGTACTGATGATATGTTCATAATCTAAATGTGAAAGAAACAAGTGACTACATGAAAGGAAAAATGTGTTCTTCTTGGAAAAAAAAATTCTGAACTGATTCCATAACTGAGGTCAAGACATCATATTTTACGCTGTATTTACTGAATCTAAAACAAGTACTTTAACTTCCTATCTAAAAAAGTACAAATATGGTATTATGATTGTTTCTAAGTTGTCTATCTCATTATTTGATGATGATAAACGTCTTTTGCATTTATTTACTGAAGAAATTATATTTTACTATCCAAGGGCTTAGTCTGAAGGGAACCAGCCCCTACACCCCATTGGAGATTCTAATTGTTCACTATTCACCACCCTCCGCCACTCCATCCACATCACTTCTGGGTGGAAGTTATATAATCCTATAGTACATTTAAGAGTGGTATAGTTAGTCAAATTATTGGTTCTTATGGCAATAGGAAATCTTATTCAAAAAGCATGTTTTAGCAAAGCTTTGCACAGCAAGCTGCCAAGGAAAAAAGGACCAAAACCAAGACATGTTTGCTGGGATATGGGCAAGATAGTTTCATGTCATTTCACTTAATCTTTACAATAACACTCAGGTAGGTATTATTTCCACCCTTTTAGATTTGAGAAAATTAAGGTTTACAGAGGTTGGGTGATTATCTAAAGGCACATAACTAAGCCCATATCCCGCTCAGTATACAAGTAGGAACACTGACCCAAAACAAGAAGCTGTGGTTGAGATGGCTCATTAGAAGGAAGATGAGGGACACCTCAGTGGCTCAGTGGTTGAGCATCAACCTTCCGCTCAGGGTATGATCCAGGGGTCCTGGGATGGGGTCCTGCATCAGGCTCCTGGCAGGGAGCTTGCTTCTCCCTTTGCCTATGTCTCTCATGAATAAATGAATAAAATCTTTTTTTTTTTTAAAGGAAGGAAGTTGAAAAACAGAGTTCAGAGCCAGTACCTTCACAAGCTGATAAGCAAGTAGAAGCTGAGATGCTCAGCCTCTGGAAGCTGAATGGAAGAGCAGGAGATAAAAAAAAAGATGTAGGTAAAGTAAATGGCTTATTGGAAGTTAAAGTTGACACTTGTTATTAGTGAGTTTGTTTCTATTGTTTTTGGTTCTAATTAAATTACTTTTCTTTTTGAGGCTAGTCTATCTATCTATTTTCATTTTTTTTCGGCATTCCCCCACCAGCTCCACTGCCCATCCCTGCCCCTGTAGGAGCACCCCCTCTGGAGAGGAGGGAGGCAAGTTTCTCTATATTTCATTCATTAATGCTTCAGATGTAGTTAATGAGACACTTCGCTAGAAGCTACAGATTAGAGAGAATACAGTGAGTTAGAACAGAAGTGGTCCTGTCCACAGAGTTTAGTTGAAAGTCTATTGGGTGTGGCTGGGGGGTAGGAACTAATTAAATAGTTATTAATTCAACAAAACAGTGGGCGGTTTCCCCCATCCCCGCCTCTTGGTGTTCATGCCTTTGTGTCACCTCTTCCCTTGTAACTCTGGGTAGACCTGTGAGTCTTCACTGATAAGCAAGCATCCAGGGGACATAACGAGGTGGGAGGAAAGACAGAAGGGAAATCGACTGGCACCTAGGTGTTTGATATTAACCAACAGCTTAAGGAAGACAGAGTTGCTGACATATCACATTAGGAGTGAGATATTGAGTGGATTGAAAGAAATGAAACTGCAGGCTCAGGAAGGTAAGCTCTGCCTCATCAACATGAATTTTGGTATTATTAAAAGAAAGAAAGGAGAGTAAGAGAAAAAGAAAAATGAAAATAATAGCTCTTCATGGAGGCTATTTAAACCATAACTCCCCAGCAGTTAGCAGTAAGTGGGGTTAGAGTACACCAGAGGAAGGAGATAATATAACTTTCTACATAAGATGGCACTACAGTCTGGTAGCTGGATGTGACAGTAGGTCATTACACTCAGTGATTAGAGCAATTACTTGATGAAGATATTCATGAAAACAACTCAACAAATCATAAATACAAACTCTCTTAGTTTTGTGCCATGTAGCCATAAAAAAAAATGGCCGAAGGAGCCATTCCATGTTGTATGTGCTTCAAAGTCCTGGAGCCAGTAGTTGTGAATAGTTTCAAACTATCACAGATTTTTCATGTTATGCTTTTCTTCTTTTGCATCTTTATTCTGATATAAATTATTAATAATTACATGTTCTCTTAATCATGGGGGGTATCTATCTTCAATCTTAATTAAATTCTAAATGCTATTTCTTTGGGAAATGATTGCAATTGCCTAAAATTAATTGCTCTACACTTTCACTTGATAAAAAGAAACTTAATCATTTAAATGGGATATTATAACAAGAGAATGACATTTTTATCTTATTAAAACTTACTTTTACCCATAACCCCCTTGTGAAGTAAAAGAGTATTGAGATTTCCTCCTTAATGTCTGGCATTTTTCAGGTTATTCTGAATATTTTCATGAAAAACAACATCAATGATGTTTTTATTATAAAAGCCTATCTACTATAACTCTTATCCTACTAACTAGATTAAACTTTTGAAAAAATTGTTAATATAAATAAGATGACAAAAGAAAAAAAAGTAAGTATTTTCCCCATATTATCTTCCAACTGCACAATGTGAACAATGTGAATCCAGGTAACTGGTTTCTCAGTTTTGTAAAGGTCTTGTAAAAACAGTCTAACAAGTTTAACTGAGGAATGAATGTATTTTTCCTGATTTAAGCTCTTGTAATTATTTAATACTTTTTTTGTAATTGTTTAAGACTTTTGAAAGCAACAAAAACATATGTTAATTGAGCTTTCATTATGAGCCAGTGGTCTAAGCAATAGCTTAATCTTTAAAATAATCCAATGACCTAGATATTATGTTATCTTCACTATACAGATGAAGATATTGCAGTTCCAAGACTCTCAATAAATAGTCTAAAATAACACAAGTGTTGGTTGTTGAAGCCTAAATGTAGATATAGACTATTACGATCAAGAATATTCACAAGCAAATGCAAAATCACCTGGGGCAGATTTTTTTTTTGTAAATGAATCAGAAATTCTATAGAAGCAGTATTCCCCAGATTACTTAAAAGATGCGCTTAGGGTTCTGAGTTGACAGAAATATACAATTTTTTCTTGAAATCTCTTCTTTTTCTCTTTTTCCTTTTTTTTTCTTTTGTTACTCTCTCTGTTCTTTTTTAATCTCTATAATCAATTACTCTTCTTCAAAGGGCACTAAATGAGGCATCTAATATAGTAAACTTGGACAATCAGATTGCTCATATTGCTCACACCCTGAAGTCTTTACAGATGTAATGGGGATTGTTTAAAGTCAAATAAAGAAATGGTGATTTAAAAAAAATATTCATTCTAACACAAAATACATCACAAAAAAACCTGAGGGAAAGTTAAATTCATTTTAAGACTCCACCATTTGGAACATAAGAAAGGCAAAATGAAATACAAAAGAAATATAATCTAAATGAAATCTTGACATGAATTCTAAAAAGGATATATTCTAAAGCTAATGAAGTAAAATTAAAAACTATTAAATTAGTTTATAAGTAGCAATTATCACAGCGAGCTCATAATTCATTTCTATAAACCTAATATGAACAATAATAATTAAGATGCAGTCTCATCTCACTTGGACTAGAAATTTGAATCTTTTGCCACCAAAAATTAATAATCAAGCAGGGAGTTCATTTACTTAGAATGAAGATATTAACAGAATTTTAAAAGGAGTTGGAAGACATCTGATAAATAATAAAAAGTAAAGATTTTAATATGCTTTGTGTTCTTTGAACATCATAAATTTCCTAAAAGGAGTTTCAAGTAAGTATTATCAAATGGAAAACATCGCTTATTATAAAGACATCTTTGAGGCATGATATTCAAATTTAGTAAGAGAAAGCCACCAGGGATCCACTGAATATGATTTTGGATGCTAAGAGTTATGAAATGAAATACTCAACTCTCCTTGATCTCTTTAGCAAGACTTTAATGGCAGAAATTCCAGTATGAATCCCTGCATATTTCATGCACTGAATTAATTTAACTTACTCTGCAAACCCCCTACCTCTTCTTATCCCGTATCTCACCAAAACATAACAACTTTTCCCAGTTTTCTTAATCTATGTGAAAAGCAAAGTTCATCACTGGAGCAGTTCAGCAAATAAAGAAATCAGATCACAATCTGTTCTAAGAAAGTACATTTGCATAAAAAAGATTCCTTATATAATGTCCTTTAACTTGACAATTTATTACCATATATTTAATAATTTTAGTCTGTATTTAGGAATATGAACCTGGCTGCAATAAGTTTTTTTCTTTTCCTTTTGCTCATCTTCTTCTCCAACTTCCCCTTCCTTCCCCTCTCCTTATCCCCCATCCAATCCCTACCTCTCCCATTGTCTTTACCCTTCCTCTTTCTTTCTCCCACTCAAGGTCACAGCTAAAAATTCAATATACTTGTCTTACTGCTTTCATGGCTTCAAAAATTGTGTTGAATCAGACAAATTGTTACAGTATTGCCAAAAAACACAGAGCTTTTGAGGTACAACATAATTGTTTATTCTTAGAAATCTGTAATAGCAATTGGGGAAAAGTTTGAATGCCTGTCATCTCATATCCTAATGTCCTCTAAAACCCAACTTCAAGTGAAAGTATATCATCTAAAATTCTCATCAAATAATTATGTTTCACAGAATCAGAAAGTTCCACAAAGATTGTTTTATTCAGAAAGTAATGAGAAATGTATTCATTCAAATAGCTTTTACATATTCTTAATTTCCATAATAAAATTTTGGCAGCTGAACTTTAAGAAATATGCATATAGTACTCTTTTATACTTGAGAAATGGAAAAAAAGATGAGAAAGTTATGGTAACATTTGTTACAAATTTGTCCGGACTTTATTGCATCCACCTACTACAAAAAGGTAGAGGGGGAAAAAGGTCACTAAAGTCATCAATACAGTTGATGACGCACAGATTTCCATCAAGCTGGTTTTAGTTTCTAAACTATCCCTAGAGGCAGTTCACCTTATTCTGATGTTTCATTTTTATTGTTTCATAATCAGAGTTTAAAGGCCAGAAGAAATCTCAGCCGATCCCCTAGACCTAATTATTTATTTTTCCCAGGAGGAAACCAATACCTGGAGAGCTGAAGAGACCTGAATTTGTAATCTTGTTCCATGTGAACAGTCAATGGCTTCCCATCATCTCAAATATAAAAATTGAAATTCCTCACTTGGAATGCAAGGACCTCCATCTTCTGGTCCCTGGCTGGGATGCTTATAAAACCACCCTGCCTGGAACCCCCCACCATTGCCTGTTCCCCTCTGGTCTCAATAACAGTTGGGAGAATTTCTCCAGTCGGCTCAAATATCACCTCTTCAACAAAGGTTTCTCCAACATCTCTCTTTCCTTTTTCTGCTCACACAGAAAGGACAGTGGGAGCTCATTCATGTCTGTATCTCCTATGCACTGCATACTGTTCTGCCTACAGTAGATCAAGAAATACTTTTTTGGTTGATAAATGAAATAACTACATGACATTTAATTAATGATTTAACATCCTTTTGCCCAAACATCAAATTAATCTTTTCCCTCTATCCAAACTTTTCTCTCTGTCCTGTTGCTTCAACTTTCTAATAACTTTTAACTCTATTCCGCTTTTTACATTCAATTAGCCACGACCATATTTTAGGTAGTGAGCAGTAAAATCAATCAGTATGCATCATACTGCAATCAGTATGATTGCAAACATCTTTTAATTGACATATATATTTCTGTTCTTGACCTCCGTCAGACTGCTGCCACCTATCTTTTATAATAGATCCTTAATCATACAGGTTCTCGTCAATTCCTCCATTACTCTTCTGCATTGAATTGTGGCCACTTCCTGCCTGCTTTCTGAAATGGTTCCCCAAATGGTCTTCCAAAGCCTACCCTTCCTGTATGTCCTACAGCCTATTCCCAACAAAGCCACCAGAGAAGTCATTTTGCAAGTTGCTATGTCATATCACATTTCTGGCAAAATGGGAACGAATCCTGTGTCTTTATATCACCTTATAAGGGCCTATATTTTATGGACTCCTTTATCTGTCTAATTTCATCTACTAATCTCCAGTCTATTCCAGCCATGCTAGGTTTCTTGCTATTCCTCAAAATATTCAAGACACATTCCTTAAAAGTTGCACTTAGGGTTCTGAGTGGGCAGAAAAATGAAATGTGTTTTTTTTTTCCTTGAAAAACTTTTTCTCTTTTTCCTTTTTTTTTCTTTTGTTACTTTTTCTGTTCTTTTTTAATCTCTGTAATCAATTCCTCTTCTTAAAAGGGCACTGAATGAGTCGTCTAATATAGTAAACTTGGACAAAACATATTGCTCATATTGCTCACACCTCAAAGTCTTTACAGCAGTAATGACGATCATTTAAAGATACTCTCTCTGAGAGTATCTATCTCTGAGAGCAAAGATACTCTCTCTGCTTGGAACTCTCTTCATCATATAACTGCCTGACCCATCCTCCATCTCTTTCACCTCTTCATCCACATCTCATTTTCCCAGTATGGGCCTTCCTGAATGCCTTTCAAATACTGCATGTTGCCAAGGATCGTGCATAAAGTATCTATAGGACTTTTTTCATAATTGGAAACTTCAAACATATTATATAATTATATATATATATATATACATATATATATATACAGTATATCAAGAAATACTATATATAGTTTGTCTTCTCTTGATGGAATGCAAGCTCTATGAGGACAGGGATCTTTGCTTTGTTTGGCCATATATCCCAAACACTTTAAAAATTGCCTGGTATATGTATATAATTGCAATACATACATATATATATATATATATATTCCAGGTAATATACATATATATACATATACAATGCATAAATATATATGCATATATATATACAATGCTCAATAAATATATATTTAATGACTGTGAAAATACTGTAGAAGCATTATACAATTATAAGTCAAAATTCTTCCACAATGTTCAGTGAAGATACTAACTTATTTTCATGAACAATTAGACTTTTGTGGCTTTTCATTTTTGGTTGTTCCAAGCTCTATTCATCTGTCATCAGCCAAAGTGTTTCTTCCAGCCTCCACTGGCAGTATCTTCTAGCCAATCAATCCAACATGGATGACCAAATGCAAACAAGGAAGGGTTTGAATATACTAAAACTCTGCCCTCAGGGCAGATCTGTTTGGTAGGATTTAGACATGGTTGCATGGTACCCAATCTCCCAATCACAGTCTTAGGACATTCCTCATAGCAGTGCACTAACACTGTTAGCTGCTAAACCACCTTGCAGAATGAGAAGGCACGGAAATAAATAGAAGCACGATTGCTATATTTCAAGGAGATATTGGCAACCAGAAGTAACAGTGATTGAGATACATAGAAGGAAGTTGGAGCTAGTGCATAGGAATAAGGACCAGGGAAAGCAGTAGAATAAAAGATTTAAAACAACAACAACAACAACAAAAAAAAAAAAAAAAAAAAAAAAAAAAAAACACTGAGAGAAAAAGCAAGGAGGATCTAATTCCAGGCAGTTGGTGACCACCACATTTGTAGGAAAAGTAAAAGCATAGCTAAGTGACAGAAGATTCAAAGATGTTAACGACAAACAAAAATATCAAAAACTGACAAAATTGGTTGCTTTAGTTCATAAATTGTACATTCATCCCTTGATGCCAGCAATCAGTTGCCAATATTATAAGTCTTGACATGTCCATGACATTAGGTAAAATATTACCAACTCGCTCTTAGTGAGTAAAAAAGATCTCTATCAAATCTTATTTTCTAAAAAATATTCATCTGTTCACAATCGCTCTGTACTATTCTAAGACTACTGACTTAATGCTGCTCTGGAAAATAGTATGAGAAGATATCACAAAACCCAATTCCTTTTCCTCCTCTCATTTGTTCATTCATCTGTAAATTTTTTTTAGAGTGCTTCACTTTGTTCTGTTATATATTCATTACATATTCAACAGGAGTTCAAGTATGTCCAGTGATCTAACAACATGACAAGTGTAGTTAAAAAATAAAAAAAGCACTTCCTGATATCATGAATTTTGGTTAATGAAAATTATTTCTTGAAGTTTCAGAATAATATGGTGTCCTTAAAAGAGCCAAATCAATATTTTCTTGGTGTGAAAGCTTTACTAACAAATAAATCCTCTGAAAATTCTCTGTATATACTTTATTGAGTATACTATTGAAATATATTACTTTAAACTTATAATCTTTGGAGGTATTATCGATATTAAAATCATAAAAACTGAGAGAAGATTTCTGAATTTAGGACTTTTGAAAGGACTAGTTGCAATGTTGATTAAAATACTCATAAAGGATTTTTTAAATTGTCTGTAGCTAGTTTTCCTGGATATATTTGGTCTTTGTAGAAGCATATGGAAATGCATATTTAATTTCACAGTATTTTGCAAATCATGCCCCCTTCAGAATAACTTGCAAAGAAGAAATGCTTCCATATGCTAGAAGATGGTTTGTCTATTATGCTGAGAGTAAAGAAAGACATGTATTCAACAACAAAATTTTAAAAAGTGTTTTTTGGGGCATGGGAGATTATGAAAGTAAAGAAAGATCACATGGACAGTGTTGCTGTACTCAAAAAAATTAGAATTAATTTATAATCAGTTTTCAAGCAATTGTATTGAATGTGTAAAGATGAATTCTCAGAAGGATCACAGGCTCTAAGAAAGAAAGAAAGAAAGAAAGAAAGAAAGAAAGAAAGAAAGAAAGAAAGAAAAAGGGACATTTTCTGGCTAAGTTTCCCTGGCTTGTAGCAGACTTGTAACAAATCTTCTGAGATCTGGGCCAAAGCTGATTGGACAGAGATTGGAGCAAGGTGAACTATCTATACATGAACTAGTCATGACAAAGAGGGACCTCAACTCTGGAGAAAAGGATCATTTCCTGCCAATCAAATCTTCTCCTTTGGCACTGAGTAAAAACATATAAACAAAGAAGAAAAAGAAAACAGATCGCATGAGTTCAGATCTTTGTTCTGGACAATGTATTATAAGAGTTCTTATCATCTGTAGTTAGCCCAGCCCAGTCTTGGAAGCACCAGGACTCAGTGGGTCTGATATGTGACCAACAAGGTCCCCATGCTGCTCCATACAGCAGGTATACTGTATCGTGGCCGCTTTGACAATCTTCAAGAGCCAGATAGCTACATACATGTTTCTCTGTTTCTCAATAAGATCAGATAAAAGTTTAGCAATGGTTCTTCATAGCTAATATTAAAAAACAACAATGACAACAAAAAAAACCCTTGCAGATTCCAAAGGTCACTTGAGGGGCAAAAATTGAAGTGATTAAAACAAGAGTTTATTCTCTTTGACAAGTTTTATTTTTGGTGTCTGAAAGGTTCATTGGCCTCATATATCTTCAGAGACATGAGACTGCAATTTTAGAAGAGAAAATAAATTTTGAGATTTCAAAGGACTCCAATTTTCCCAAATTAATGATATTGTCATCATTATCTGAGAGCAGTGATTTGCAAGGAACAATGGCTTTATTATATCTCTTTATACTGAAAATTACTATTTTGGCTTTCCTTTAAGAGCCAGGATTACTTTATCTCCTGAGTTGAAAAGAAATCAGATTATTTACTGAATTTATTTTTAATCATGATCACACCTCAGAGTATAAAAGTTATTTTTATGATCACAGCTTAAATTCAAAACGCAGAAAAATCATCTAGATGATTTTGCATAGTAAAAATTGTCAAGCCAAAAAAATGAGGGATCCTTTTAGAGATACTAATCTAAAATGGTTTCTGGGGGCACTTGGGTGGCTCAGTGGTTGAGCATCTGCTTTTGGCTCAGGTCGTGATCCCAGGGTCCTTGGATTGAGTCCCATATCTGGCTTCCCGTGGGAAACCTGCTTCTCCTCTGCCTAGGTCTCTGCCCCTCTCTCTGTTGTCTCTCATGAATAAATAAAATCTTAAAAAAATAAAATAAAATAGTTTCTGAATGAAGAGAGGTCTAGGTTATATGCCGTGATTTCATAGATGAGATTTCTTCTTCAATCAATGTGCCATTTTTGGATGTGCCATCCTCTCAGTGAGGATTTGGGGACTGGGACTTAGGACAGGTATTACCTATTCCATGAGTATGAGGGTGCAACAAACTTGATTTCACTACTGTTTATAATTTATAAAATATTGTAGAATAGGGATAAAGAGCAATTTTACAATAATAGGCAGACTTTTAAATGTTAATTCAATAACTCCGATTCCATAAAAATTCTAGTAAAAAGTATAAGAAGGAAATGATCACTTGACATATCCCTTTAAGAAATGTCATTTAAGTAATTCTTTCTTCTTCTTTATACTTCTTAAATTTACGAAACTAACCAAGTGAAATCCTTCTCATAGGCAACAATTTCAGCTTTCAAAGTAACAGTAAATTTATTCACTTAGTTAACATAGCCTTCCATTGAGCAGAGGATTTGTAACTGTAAATTTCCCCACCACCTTGCTCAAGCTTTTCCAAAGCACCAAGTTAAAGACATTTATCCCTCTACTGCTTCTATGGCTATGTTTGAGAAGTCATCTAGCAATTATTAAGAAGTTGCCTTGTGGCATATATTCTGACTTGGATTACCTGTCACTTAAATCATTTATTCAGTTACTAAAATAATCTCCCCAAGACTATAAATTAAAATCACAGGCAATATCTTATATTCACTTCCTTTTTTTAATTCTTTTTTATTCTTTTTTTTTTTATTCACTTCCATCTGTAGAAGTTACTTGCACAAAAATATGTGTTGGTTATATTTATTCATATCTTCCTAATGGACTCAGGATCATTCTCTTTAGATGACAAAGAAATGAGTTCCTTAGGAAGGATACTTTTGTTGGAATAAGATAAAATGGAAGTTTCACTATATTTAATTCCTGAGCTTAGAAAGATATATAAGTATATTGGAAGTCTTCATTATTTGATGACCAATGGAATATTGGAAAAAGTCCATTTAAAATAAAATCCAATTTAAACCAATAACCATATTTTTATAGTAATTAATGGAAAAAAATTAAATTTGAGATCCTCTTAAAAAGTAAATTTAGTTATGTAAAAATTAACTTGTAATTTGGCTAGTATTACGTGCTAATCATTAAAAAGAATAAATAATAAGTCAAATATTGATTTTTTTGGTGTATTTTTAAAAGTGTTAAGATAGTAAAATACAATCCCTTTCATATTACATTTAACTTTTTCAGCATGATCATAGAAATGATCATTTTTATAAAAATTTTTGAAGCATTCATCATTTCCTTTTAATCTCTGATATTCAAGTCATTTGCTTTTGAAGTACCATGTCTAATTTCCTCTACTTCATCTGTTCTTGGTTCTAACTCTGACAGATTCTCATTGTCCATAATTTTGTGATTCAGCAGTTCTTCAGTATCACTTGCATCAGGAAATCCTGAATCTCTTGAAAAATTTCACTTTACAATCCATTTTCAGTATGTTTTCACTGTGTTATCAGATATTTTTAATATTCTATAATCAGCAAAAGACCAAGACTTGTTATAATAATTCATAGAGATAGATGCTAATGCTAATTGGGAAAGGGTATTCAGTAAGGGCTAAGTTTAAAATGTGTAGTTCATTCGGGAATATTTCCTATTATTACAATCTTTGCTTTCCTACTTTATCTTCAGGAACTGGTTTAATGGTTTGGTAATCAGAAACTCTTGTAAGTGGCGATCATTAAAATAAGGGCTAAAATGTAAGGAAGTGGTAAAGCTGGAAGTGCAAATCAGTGTCCTCTACAAGTATCTATTGTTGGAATCATGTCTATGGATAAGATATTTCTGGGCTCGGGAACCAAGGGTTGAGGCATTGAGAGAATCAATGAAAAAGTGAAAGAGTAAACTTTGTAAAATATAGAAGAATCATCACATAAATTGGAGCAGAAGCAGGAGAAAATGGTGCACTGGAAGCTTAGAGCTGTGGAATGGAAACTTCAAAGACAAAGGAGATGGCCAAGGGTATCTAATATGGGTGAGAGGTCAAAAAGTTGTGGCTGACAAGTCATCCATGTTAATACTAAACACTGAACATAAGAAACAGGCTGAATGGGTAGAACAGATGCCCTGGGAGGTGGAAGTCACATTTCAACTAGAAATCCTGTGAAAAGTCTGAGAAATCCATTGATATTGGTCTATCACATTGTAAAGGACCTGGAGCCTTACACCGTGCTGGTGTGACTTACTTTTCCTTATTCTTTAGGCTTTCACAAGGATACTTTATGCAGATACTAGACAAGGATGTGATAAGTAACAAGTCTGAAAGGATCACTAGGAAGCCAAAACAAGGTTTAAATTATAGATAAGCTTTGGATGATGGCATCCTTCAACATTGCCTGGAAAAGTATGGAGAATCAATATATCAAGTCAGCATTCCCCGGAACAAATGTGCATTAGATGATCTCCCCACATAACATTAATTGTACAGTTGGGCCAAGCATGGCATGAGCTTATAATTTTTTAGTTGTTTTACTAAATTTTCTTCAGACCTTTTTTTATCCTTAGACTTTCCTGAATATTGTTTGGCATGTCTTCTTCTTTAAGTTGCCAATTAAAATAAAATAATAATTTACATTTCTGAGTTCTAAAATTTGTCTAGCCATGCATTGAAGTTGACTAGCCTTCTTGGCTGGTTCTTTTTAACCTGGAGATTACTTATTACAATAAAGGAAATGATTCAAGCCCTTAATAAGGCCTTAAAAATGACATCTCTATCTATAGGTTTTTATCAAGCACCTCAAACTGATTATGGAAATCTATTGACATGATATGAAATTCTAGCATTTTCATAAAAATTTTCAGCAGGCCTCATTCTTGGTCACTCAAAATATTTAAAGCATTTCAAGGGATCAAATACATTGGGGTATCTGGAAGTTTATTTTGCCAGCATGGAAAGTGAAAAATAGCAATTTTCTAGTTTGTATGGTTTCACTGGATGGGGTAAAAAAGTAAGGGACAGAAGGAATCATAATAACTCATATAATCCACTCCTGCTCTTATCCTAGAGTCTCTCAAAAGAAAAATAAAAGTGAGTGTGTGTGTGTGTGTGTGTGTGTGTGTGTGTGTGTGTGTCAGGGGGTGTGTTGAATTACAGTCTATGAGCTCTTATAGAAGAATCATTTCATGAGCTTCAGATATTTTTGAATCCCATAAAATCAAAAAGTTAAGTATTTATCTAAAGTATACCAGAAAGATCAACATTTATAAGGTTTTAAAAATCAAAGTATTCAAGCAATTTTTTTAGTGATACATTTCTGATCTTCAAATGCTTACAATTAATATATTTCCTTTTTTATCTCAGACCAATAATTATTGGTTTTATAGACTCAATTGAAGTCAGGCCTGAAGGAAAAACAACAACAACAAATGGCATTTAGTCACAACCAGTTCTAATTTAGAATAATTCTTAGGTACAGACAAAGTTTAGAAGATGACACTGGAATGAGAAAAGGTGATGATAAACTAGGACAAGGTCAAATTTTAGTTGAGAATAACAGCTTGAGTTATGATGCTTAATGCAGTGGATCGACTATGGCCTGTACTCTTTCTCTTTATTGGCAAAAGTTTCCTGGAAAAAGTCTTAGGTCATCTGTTTGAACAATGGCCAAAATGCCTATTTAAACAAAAAAAAAAAAAAAAAAAAGGAGAAGAAGAAGAAGTGAAATTCTTGGTACAGGTATAATATACCAGTTGCCAATGGAAACATATAAAATATACTTCAAAGTTACACACTGAATACTAAATTTAGAATGCAGGGTTGCATATCCTGGGAACCACTCTCTACACCTGGTGGGTCACTTACTCCCATAATGCCCTTCTTCCCCACCCTTGATGAAAATTTAGGCATTCTGTTTAACCACACAGTTAGAATGCCCCTAATCTTAACTTTGACCTTCATCCTGTTTTACTTCCTTATTGAAGGCTTTGACTACACAATTATTGAACTATAAACATATAGTCAAATAACATAAAAGAAAAACTAATTTAAATATGTGTAATATAAAAACTCTTAAGAAAGAATAAACTGGACCATGAAAAGAAATGCCATTTGTATACTATTTATTTGAAATAACAGGCTTAGCCACTAGATGTCACCCTTTAAAAAAGCAAGAGTTTACTTCACAGTTTGTTACATCAACAGTAGTTACGTTCCCCTATTGGGTAGAAGTTGGCACCATTGGAATCAGTCACTCCGACATGATATAAAAAGAATCTTTAACAACAAGCAAACAAACAACACCAACTGGTGTTTCCTGTAAAGGGGGCTTCATGAGTCAAAGCTGATTGGAGTCCTGTCAGTCTCCAAAGCCAGATGGTTAAAATACAACAACAGATAATAACATGTAATTTTTCAAAAAAGTTAAAAGCACGGCTCTGGTACAAATATGAAATGAAGATCCATAAAGATCTCACTCAATTCAATTGATGAGGAACCAGGAAGATGGTAAAAGCTGTACAAGAGAGAATTCAAGAAATGGGGACTTGCATGGCCTGTTTCTCAAAGGCCTGCTGAAATGCACTTGGTAGTGGATACTAAACTGTTCAATGTCCTCAAGGTCCCAAACCATAACCTCTGAGGTTATGTTTCCTCCTTGACAGAAATATCTCTATGAGTCAAAAGTCTCCCAGTTAACGTACAACTCTACAGTGAAGCAACACAGCATTCAGCCTACGTGGATGGCCCACATATGATGCTTCTGTCACTGTGCTTAGTACTCTATGTGCACCATCCATCCTATCTTATTCTCAGAATCATTGCCTTTGAGGTAGATGCTGCCATTATCTGTATTTCAAGGCTAGAACACTGAGAGATCAAGGAACATTCTTCAGGGTATAGACCAGCAAGTGATCAAGTAGTAATGTGATGCTATATAGTCTTTCTCCCCGGACCAAGGATTTAACACATACGATGTCCTGGAAGATGTTGGGATTCTGCAGGATGAAGCACACATGAGCTCATGACAACCCCTTCACCCTTTCCTGTGCTTCATCCATGAAGGACAAATAATGACAAAAGAAGTCTCAAGTGCAATAAACATAGGCTGTGAGATCAGAGCTTAATGGCTAATGCTTACATTCTCAACAATTTGTGTAGATTACTTACATATCCCCCTACCACTCCACTGGCCTGTCTTTGGGTTGATATAATATATCAGATCCTCTATTACAATATAAACAAGTGAAGAGTGGGAAGTGGTCAGTAGGGAGTCTTCACACAAAAGCGAGCAATATCTTATGTACTGTCTACATGGAAAACAATTACACTAGGTAAAACACTGTCAGCGGGGTTGGCTAAAAATGAAAAAGAGAGCTTTTAAAATATGCGTGGTATTCCTATAACATAATAATGCTTTATATTCTTTTCAGAGATCTAGGGACACGGGGAGAAATGTAATGTACTGACAGTAGATTTGTGGAAGACGTCTGCCCAACCCAATACCCGTCTAAAGAAAATGGTCTATTTAATTTTAAAACTTTAAAATCTTGAAGAAATTTTAGACATGATTAAATGAACTGTAGAAAATCATCTTAAATTTCTTGGATTTATATGCGTAGAATCTCAGAAATGGGAGGTGCTCCAAGTTTTATTACTAATTCAGCTTCAATTCTTGTAAAGATTACACCACTCAGCCAGTGGCTGAGAAGATTCAGAAAACTAATCAAACATTATTATATTACCTATTATGAGTCTAGACAGTCTCCTCATCACACATACTCTGATATAACAACTATGAAAGGAGCTTTTTCAGAATATTACTTCTGTATCTCCATACCAGATAAAAACAAACTTACAAGTTCCCCAGTCAAATAAAAATGTATAAATTTGTTAATATATCACATTTGCATTTATACTTGCTCTAAAAAATGAAAAAGTTATATAAAGTAGAAAAGTATTGCTTTTTATGCAATCACTCTGTGTTGTTCAGTGTTCAGCTTCTTCAGTTTTCATGGATTATAAAATCTTTGAGGACAGAAGATAATCTTCACAAGACCATCATATAGTGTTTCTAGCTTTAAAGGTAGATGTAATTTTAATAATAACATACCACATTTAAGGCTCTATTAGGCACAGCTCTGGTTGCCTTTGATTTATTCATCAATGTGAGGAATCTGAAATTTTCTGAAGTCTAATTTTTGAACAAAAATAAGTCGTCTCTTTACATTAAACCATCTGCTCTACATGATTACAGTGACTCATTTTTAGCATTGAAGCTTTCCTTTTTGTGATTAAATTTCTCGTTCAACCAATTGAACTCTTTGAAAGGCATTTCTTTTTTTTTTGAAAGGCATTTCTTTCTGAGAAAGTACATCATTGTTAATAGAGTAGTGATATAATTATAATCAATCCAGATCCTTATTGGCTAGCACCTTAATGAACTCATGTAAATCTAGAATTAATGCACATTAATTTATTCATCACCAAAGAAGAATCTGAAGATGGTACTCACGCAGGTTTAATTCTATAGGCGTGCTTTTCATGGACAAAGGCACCAGCAAGACCTCCTGCTCCTGAGTTTAAATACTGAATTGAAAATAAATTAAGTTGTCTGAGCATATGACAAAAATAAACAATGAAATCATTTGACTTTTTTTTGTCATGAAACCAACTTTTGACCAGTCCCAAATATGTGATTATGTGAGCTTTTATAATAAAACAGAATTTTGCATTACCTTTTTCAACAAAAAACAAAAACAAAAACAAATAAGCATAGCATTATTAACTGAGACTAAATACCCAAATACATGCTACTTTTTTGGCCCGATTTTGCCCCAACTAATAGATAACAGTTCCAATGAAGTCTATCTAACTTTAAAGCTTATTCATAAAAAATATTTAAATAATAGTAAAGTATCATATTTTAAAAACACCTAAGTTAAAATAAAATTGCTTTCATTTTCATGATCTCTGTCAATTAAATTGTCTTCAAATGACAATATCAAGTTGATTCCATAAGAATTATCTTTACAAAGAAGAAATTTCACTATATAGCAACAAAATACTAAGAACCTAATCAATTTGAATTAAGTTCTAAGGGTAGAACTTTGTCCCCAAACTTCCCAACTTTTCTATAGCAGCCAGGTAATTCAAGAAATAAATACTCTATTGTAAATGGAAATATCTGACTTTAAGTAATTATTATACTATTCTATCATATGACTTTATAATTAACTAAAATCAGAAAAAGCAGTAATGAAAGATATGGAGGAAAGTAACTCCAATAGTTAAAACTGGTCACTGATCCAGTTTTTCACTTGAATCAATGTCAATGTGTGATAAAGGATGTAAATATATTAAGTAATTTGTACCTTGTAGGAGCACCAGCAGGCAAAATCAACTCCCCAGTCATGTAAGTGGAGTTCAACATTTCCAACTGCATGTGCTAGATCAAAGCCAACGAAACAACCCTGGGGAAGAACATGAGAACAAGTTTTGAATTTGCTTAATGATTAGAAATAGTAAGTATAAATATCTCTGAGAAAATCTCTGACAAACTGCTGAACTATAAATATAGTTTATTTACCCTTTGGTGCAGTGGTTCACAATGTGTGAACCACAAAACACTGGGCAGTCCCAGGATCCTTTCAGGTTGAATTAATTTTCATACTATGAAGACATTCTTTGCCTTCTTCACTGTGTTGACATTTGCACTGATAATGCAAAAGCAGTTATGGGAAAACTGCTGGCATGTTAGTGCAATCCAAGGCAGTGGCACCAAATTACACCAGCAGTCGTTGCAGGTCAAAACCATTTAGTTACAGGGGGAAATAACAAGACAATTTTACTTAAGAATCTCCTTGAGAAAGCTGTAAAAATGCTAAATTTGTTTTAAATCTCAATGCTTGAATTCTCATATTTTTAAAGTTTAATGTGGGAAGCATGCAAAAGACATCTGACCATATTCTTAAGTGAGATGGTTGCCTCAAAATAATGCACTCATGAAATTAAGTTGCAAGCTGAACTAACCACTTTTACTGCATAGAGAGCCATTTTTGCATCAAAGAAGAACTGAAAGAGGACAGTTAACTCATACTTTGGGTGTTTGACATTCTTTTGAAAATAAATGAAGTGAGTCTGTCAATTCAAGGAAAACAATCCACAATATTTGTTGCCTATGAAAAAAGAAGTTTCCAAGAGCAATTAGGATTTTGCAAATTTGCACCCGCTTTTATGAGTATGGCCATTTCCCAACATTTAGAGATATTTCTGATACATTTAGTAATAATATATAATTTTTTAAATAGTATATAATGAAATACATAGATATATTTGGAAAATGTGTACTAATATTTTTCAAACAACCAATGTTTGATGTTATATATCAAGCACAGATTAAAGATCTATTCAAAGTGCAAAACCAAAAAAAAAAAAAAAAACAAAGTGCAAAACTAAACAATGGATTTTAATAGAACAAAGTATAGAAAGCTCAGTAATTTGGTTTCACATTGCATACCACAATTTGTCAATTATTCATACTGTATCAAACAATATTCACAATAAACTGAAAAGCCAATAAACTACTCCTGTGTTTTCTATCTTCATGAGGAGTGATTTTCTTCATATGCTTCATGAAGAAAAAAAAAAACAAGAGATTGAATACAAAAGCAGATATGAAAAACCAGCTGTCTTCTATTAAGCCAAACAATGCAGAGATTTGCCAAACATACAACATTCTTTTTGTTTTAGAAAATATAGCTTTGTTTCCTTAACAGCATATGATTTATGTTAATATGTAATGTGTTTGTTGATGCTCTAAATAAGTGAACGAATGAATAAGTAAATAAACATCTTTAATTACAAGTATAGTAAATATAAACACAGGATCAAAGCCTCTATGAGGTCCTCAATGATTTTTTAGAGTAAAAGATTTTCCTTGGCAAAAATTTTGAGAACCCTTGCTTTTGTGTATCCTACTAACCTGCTGGAGTTAATAGTAGTTTTTAGTTTTGCACTAAACTCCACATCATGCCCATATTTAATGTAATTAACTCAAGTAAATACATGCTATGATAAATTGCCTTAATGATTCCCATTCTTTGTTTCTCCTTGTACCCATTTCCATTGCCATGTAATTTTTCCATTCTTCCCACTGTGAATATGGTACAATTCTCTGTCCCTGGGATTAGCCAGGTGACTTATTTTGACGAAAGGAGTGTTAGCACATGTAATACAAGTAGAGACTCTAAAGGACTCGAGTGATTAGACTAGGCCTGCTCTCTTGCCCTCTGCCATCTCTGTGACAAGGACCTGCTTAGCCAATCTGCTGGCTCCGATGAAGGATGGAGGAAATGTGGATCAAAGGCATCCTCACCTGAGCTCAGCTTGGATCAGCTACTCTCTCCATCTCTCTTTAGTTGGCCAATGATGCATGAGAGAGTTCAGTTGAGACTAGCAGGATCTCTACAACTAAGTATTGCCTGGATCAGCTGCCACAAAGATGATCAAATAAAAATGATGCTATTTATGACCCTACACTGTGTTCTCCCTATACATTGACTTGAGATCCTAATAGCCTCTTGACTGTCTGACTCTATTCTCTTTTATTTACTTGTTCATACGGTCCAAGTGTTTTGCATGTCTGCCTAGTAGAATTCACTGTTTTTGAAACTAATCCTTTGTTTCCATCAAGTTCCCACAAGGACAACCTGAAGGAATAAATGATATTATCCAAATTACATCCAAGTTGTAACTTTTCACTTTAAAGGTTTATCATCAAAACCTTTACTTTTCTGTAAATCAAAATGTTACAAATTTTACTTCAAGAATATAATGATTCATTCCATATTAAGACAATTTTGCATATAAACATGAATTAAAAAAAAAATCCCTGATCATTAAATAGGGGTGATAGTTGACTCTGCAAAAATGCTTTACCTGTGAGCTCTTCTATCTTTAGTTTTCTAAGTGCATAAATTATAATTACAGTTTTAAAACTTTAGATTTCTTGCAACATTGAAGAAACACATCTATTGATTGAAATTTTTGAAGTAAATAATTGCAGAGGGACCTATTTTAGATTGTTCTAACACCTCTTAAGAATAATTAACCTCTGGGCAGCCCAGGTGGCTCAGCAGTTTAGTGAGGCCTTCAGCCCAGGGCCTGATCCTGGAGACCCGGGATCGAGTCCCATATCAGGCTCCCTGCGTGGAGCCTGCTTCTTCCTCTGCCTGTGTCTCTGCCTCTCTCTCTTTCTGTGTCTCTCAAGAATAAATAAGTAAAATCTTAAAAAAAAAAAGAACAACTAACCTCAAATTGCTATTATAGGTACTTTCCCTAAACAAAGGGATGCAAACTATGACCAGTTTTTAATAAAGTTGTACTTAAACAAAACTAGTCTCATTTGCTTAAATATTGTCTATGACAACAGCTGCAAGCAAAATTGAGTAGTTTCAGCAGAGACTGTATGGGTCACAAAATCAAAAATAACTATCTTGCCCATTACAGAAAAGATTTGCTGGCCCCAAACTTATAGCATTAGTCTCATAAAGAAAACTCAATATATTAAAGAGTCAATTAGAAACCTTACCCATTATAATGTGGCCAGAACTAGTATCTCATAGAAGAAAAGTTCTTACCAGTATTATATACCTGATTCTTATTTTTGGGAGGAGAGGGAAGTTGGATTCATATTTTGTCTCTCACAGGAAAAAAGAAGAGCAATACATGTCATAAAAATATGACAGATGTTCCATGCTAACAGAAGTTTTAAGAGTGATAAAAAAGAAAGACAATTAATCTCTATCAAGATTTAGAGATTATCCAATCCCGGGTTTGCAGACTAGTGTTTAGGTTCAGTACACACACACACACACACACACACTCACAAATTTGTTTGTATTTTAAGATATTTTAATATTGAAATTCAATTTGGAAAACATATAAAGGTTCTGATTTTGAAATCCTGCCTTGAGGTCTTGCCAACATTTCTAATAAAGGCAATGATTTATTTTTTGCAAAAAAATATTTACAACTCAATCTTTCTCTGTTTTTAAAACTCAACTTAGAAATCTTAAGGACTAGAAAAGTCACCATTTTTATTTTATTATCAATTATTTATAAAGAATGGCACAATGAAGAAACCATGAAACTTCAACCTATCATATCCCATTATTAAAAGTCCTGTAGTCACATCTGTGTTACCACATAAATCACTTGAGGCTCTTACAATATGTTTTTATGTATGTACAATTATTTCCCCATGGGTGACAGAAACATAAATTATTAAAATGTAACTGCTTTGAGGAAAGGACCAGAAGTTATAAACTTGAATGAGATCTCCACAAAGTGATTTTACAAAAGTTTCACTAGATGGCAGCATCTTAAAAATAAAGGAAAAACTAACACCTCCTAAACCTCTCTACAGTCATCCAGTTAATATTTTCATTATTTTACCTCTTAAGAGTAAGTAGAAAAACAATATGAATAGGCAAAAACAGAAACTCCACATCTGCGATCTACTTTATATATTTTTAAAATAAAAATCAAATATTTTTCAACAGATTTTTATTAACAATATCAGTAAGAGCTCATAAGCATATTGACACAACCACATACAAGCACAGCAATGGGCCACCACCTAGTCACCTTGCTTTGTAGTCAATCCCCAGACCACTGCGCTAATCTTCTAACCACCCTGAATACTTACTTCCAGCCTGCTTTCTTCCAATGAGATTCTTAAATCATACTTTTTAATATAAGACTCCCTGCTTCCATTTAAAGAACCCCTTTAGCTTCAGAATGTACCTCACTTTCCTTGGTACAACTTTTAAAGACCTTTATGACCTGGTCCTTGGCAGTTTTCATGTCTCAGGTGCCCCTTACCTACCTTCCTTTATCTGCACAAACGTTTCTCTGTCTCAGGTATTCTTTCCCTCCTCATTTTGCATGGGTAGCTCAGGTTTTGATACTAAGGTAACTACCATGAAATATTCTTTTGTCAAACTGTCTTTTCTATTTCATCAATAGCTCTATTTGCATAGATCTCTTGTGGCAATTTTCCAATCTTACTGTCTTCTGCTTTTACATAATATGAACTTAAATAGTTGTTAAATTAAGAAGTAAATGAATAAAAGCATACAATTATCAATAAATATTCTCTAAATTAATATTAAATTTTAAAAGAATATTATTTGAGGGCCTTTGTTCCTATTGCAGTTTTATGGCATAAGCAATTTGTTCAGACTTGGCATCTTTTAAAATGAAGTTTCTTAGACAATTAATAGTAGTTAAAAATATGTTCAAAATCCCTCTCAATAAAATAAGGAATGTCATGTGTTTTTCCCTCACCATCTTCACTTGCACAATACTAACATTTTTTAAACTGGTGGAATAATATGCAAAGGGTCTGTTTTGAGATTTCCAGGTGAAAGGGTAGCTAGCTTACTGTCTCTCAGGTTTGATTCATTATTTGTCTATTTATTAAGATGAAACATGGAATAATACAGCTTAGTCTTTTTCCTGACAACCTTATTGATCCATTCTAATGGGTTGGCTTTAGACTGATATAAGTTTGCTTCTTCTTCACCAAAAAAAAAAAAAAAAAATCTTATCAATTATGAAGACCATCAGTAAGTAGCAGATTTGGTAATTATATAAGATAAGGTATTTGAGGATATACATAGAGTTGATAGTCAACTGGTATGCATTGGTAGGCTCATATAATTGCTAAAGTAATAAGAAACTTTAGGTAAGTAAATAACATTTATCTTGAGCTACTTGAATAATCACTCATAGTTGTAGGTTCCATGATCCCTGAGAGATCCTTGCAGGAGGTGCTTGACAGCCAGCTTGTGGCCATTCATCCATACCAGTTTCTGAATGTTCCCTGTACAGTGCATGTCCAAACACCAGTGGATGCCCTTGGCAGTGGAACTGGAATCATGGTGGGTAAATAACAGATGCCTAGGGGATCCCTGGGTAGCTCAGCGGTTTGGCACCTGCCTTTGGCCCAGGGCGGGATCCTAGAGTCCCGGGATCGACTCCCGCGTCAGGCTCCTGGCATGGAGCCTGCTTCTCCCTGCTCCTGTGTCTCTGCTTCTCTCTCTCTCTGTCTGTCTATCATAAATAAATAAATAAATAAATAAATCTTTAAAAAAATAAAATAAAATAACAGATGCCTATAAGTACCTTCAAGGCTATAATGGGTACTAGTAATGAGAATGTGACTCTCCAATGGCTGTTTGTGGGAGCTACAGCTTTCACACCATACCAATCAGGTCTTTAAGTATTGTGAGTATCATTCCTGGTTTGGTATAAAACTCATAGGAAACAGAGAACTGCAGTGCTATGAATTTGGACAGTATTACCTTAAAAAGAAAAACTGATGGGAGACTTGGAGGAAAGTGAACAAAGAAAAAATTATAGGAATGTATGTGAGTGTGTATGTATTATTTGTGTGTGTGTGTGTTGGTCAACTGCATACAGACAGTAAGAACAAATGGTGGATTAATAATAGGTTAGCCAGTTATCTCTGACCTTGGGATTCCCCAGAAAAGTCCCCCAAAGAAGTTGAGGAAGGTGGGGATGAAGAGGAAGATGAAAGCTGGTTGGTTTTCCTGTCATAGTCTTGAAGCACTTAATTTTCCAAAATCCATTCAAGTGCTATGATTCTAAAGCATGCACAGATGAGTTAAAATCATAATCATAATCTTCAGTAAAGATCTCTGTGGAGGAGTCTCTACTATCCCTCTAAATGTTTCAGAGTGAATTTTTATTCTGAAAGTCTTTCATCCAGCCTAAATTTATTACCTACTCCAAATATCCTTTTCATTGCTTTTCATATAAAAGAGTTCAGAGTATGTGCCCCCTGAATTGTGCCACTTTGGTGTGTGTATTATTTTGAGCCAAAGTCAATCAATGCTCTGAAAGTTTAAGAGGAATTTTTACCCCTCTCTTAACTACCTAGGAGAATCTAAATTGGGGATTTTTTTAGAATAGGAGTTCTTACCAGAGATAAATTTTATCTGAATGACTCATCTGTATGGCAGGCAGGGCAAACATTTAAATATCAAACATCTGTTCTGCCCATTGTGTTGTGAATTGCCTCCTCCCCTTTGAAGCTCCAGGCCTCTACCCAATTCCATATATACATCAGTTTATTTTTCTCTTTGAACCTCTCATGCATGTAAGGTTCCCATATGTACAAAATCCAATTTTCTTCTGTTAACCTGTCTCATGCTAACTTAACTGTCAGACCAGCCAGAAGAATCTTTAAGAGTAAAGGAAATTTTCCTTCCCAACAGTACCTATTATTATTCACATTTGTATAAAGCGCTATTGTAGAAACTTAAGATTCATCCTTTTAACAGGACTTTCTTAAAGTAGATATTGATGCAACTCACAAATCCACAGATGAGAAATAGGAAGTGGAGAGCATAAGAGCACTTTGTTAATGAAATTTAAGAATAACACGCTAGGTAAGAAGGTATGAGACAGAGCCAACAGCTATGTGGAGAGAAAGAGTGAAAGATTTAGGAGAGAGAAAAGGCAAAAAGATCTTGAGACTCCAAAGTTGTGTAATTTGCAGGTGAAAAGGTCTTACTATAACAAAGACTATGCTTTCAAGAGTAAATTTCAGCTATTTCTTTTACTGGAAAAAAACAGTGATCATTGTCTCTATTTATTGTCACAAGTAAGTATAAAAACTGAAGGGAAAAAATAAAACAAATTGAGTGGTACTGTTCTCTTCTGGAGTCTTTCTCCAGCTGGCAAGGACCTCACGCAAAATAGTTTGTTTGATTTATTTCAGATACCTAAGATGGTAAAAAAAAGCTCAAGGTAATTTTTCAAGCTTAATTTAGTTCATTTAATATTTAATGACTTAATGGAGCAGTCCGCATGTCCTAAGTGGGTCAAAGAATAGAAATGGAATTTGAAAAAGAACCCAAAATTTACAAAACGTGTTTTGATTTTTAGAGTAAGTATCCTTTATAAATAACTCTCACACTTTTCTGATTCTATTTAAATGAGAATACAGTTGTGCTTTTTAAAGCAGTATGTGATCCATAAAATTAGCCTGATCCATTCTTGCTGATGTGCACACACTTATTCATTCACTGGCCAAACAGGTATGTATTTAAAGATAACTGATAACGTGCAAAGTGCTAGCATGTGTCTGTGAAGTTTATAGGGTCCACCCTCAATAAGTCATTGAGCACTCTGCTGACATAAGCTTCCTAAATTTGAGACTTAAGATAGGCATAGAAATAATTATAAGATAGTGCAAAAGGTGGCCAATAATACATTTTCCATCATGCTACAAAAATACAACAGAAAGACAGATTTAGTCTGACAGAGGAGCAAGAAAATCTGGATGATGGAGGGCAAGGTTTGCACACTCATTTTTTTTTTCTACAGGAGTTAGTCAAGAAGTATATGAGTTGGGCCTATAAGAAATATTTCATTTTACCCTTTCTTGTAATATAAGCATAAATATATATGCCAACTGTCACTGCTTCAGTGCCACGGTCAATAGGTACAGATGGGAGCTTGTTGAAGAGCTCAAATCCCATTTAATGGGCAGCACTGTTAGCCAGCCTTGCCACTCATTCTACAGAAAGGATGATCCAGTATTTTCAATCCTCTAATTTTTCAGAAGTTAGTTGGAATTAGGAATTTTTATATAAAACCTCTTCATTCTTCGTTGTTGGCATGTGATAATTTTATTTTTAAATATACCACATTTTCAAAAAATATGTATAAAACACATTTTCATATAGAAAGACAGCTAGATTAAGCAAATCTCTATCACAGGTTGTAACCTGTGAAGCAGGTAGTGGTTAATCTGCAGGAACAGAATCTTCACATGTGGGATTTTTTAAAAAAATTATTTAAATTCAATTTGTCAACATGTAGTATAACACCCAGTGCTCATCCTGTCTTGCACCCTCCTTAATGCCCATCACCCAGTTACCCAACACCTCCCCAACACACACACACACACACACACACACACACACACACACACACTCATGGGAATTCTAAAAAGAGGGAAGCTAAGAATAAGGGCCATGAAGACAGGACATAGCTGACACTAGTTATGTGAAGGAGAAGGAGGTAAACATGATACTGATAATTTAGGTATATATGTAAAATCATAAAGGCTCAAGTGATTTGGATTTTATTCCACAAATGTTAGAAGAGCAGTGGTTATCTAGTGTGATAAATATGAGGCAGGGCATCTAATAGGAAATACATGGATGCAATCACAGCATTACCAAGCATGGGTGGTTGACTTTTTGGATATCTGATGACTTTTAACATTTGCTTATCTCAAATTTTATGTACCTGTCCTGTTACAAAGTGAATTTAAAACAACTCTTTAATTTATCCACCCCAAAGTAATATCTATATTAAGAGAGAGCCCTTGGGACACCTGGGTGGCTCAGTGGTTGAGCGTCTGCCTTTGGCTCAGGGTATGATCCCGGGATCCCAGGATCGAATGCCACATCCAGATCCCTCACAGGGAGCTGGATACTTCTCCCTCTGCCTATGTCTCTGCCTCTCTCTGAATCACTCGTGAATAAATAAATAAAATCTTTAAAAAAAAGTCCAATTTAGATGTGAAATGAAAGTGCAATTTTTCATGAGATATGTTCTAGTGATTACTGTATCAATTTAAATGGCAAATTTCTCAATCAGGTTTATTTGTATATTTAAACTTACATACATCCTGAACTTAATAATATTGCAAACAAGTCTATAGGATAATTCTTGAAGACATCATTCTTAAATTTCTTCTCTTAAAGCTTATTATTCAGACTTTCATATTGTCTTATGTGTTCACCTCTTTGCTTAAGATAGATATTTTGCTAAGAAAATAAACATTTTCCCTTGACCTCAACTGAGGTCTGATATTCCTAATGTTGTTTGTATAAATAATTTAATTGATTAAAGAAGGGAATCATGAAAGAAGATATTAAGAGAAATCTCTCACATTTTTTTTCTGCTTAAGGATATTTTGAAATTCCATTCATTGCTGTGAAGCACAAAATTGCCTTTCCATTCTTACAGTGATTACTGAATAAATTAGAATGATTCTTTATATTTCATGTTGGAATACTTTCATTTTTTCAGTTTAACAAAGACACATTACCCTTCCTTTGACTAATCAAGTGGTATGAAAAATGGGATATTGGAGAAAGTAGTTTGGGTCTTAGATGACTGAAGTATTTTATAAAATGCATGTCATCTACAAAATAAGAAAAAAACAAAAACCTAAGTGTAATATTCCTTGGTTGGGGGGGGGTGCGTAGGTTTGGATGGAGCTAGATCCAGAGAAATAGTTATATACTGTGGCCCTGATGAGAGTGATTATAAGAGCAAAAATCCTGATTGCAAGGAGGCTTGCTTTTTCCAGATTTGTAATTCTAAAATAATATCTTGAGTCCAAAATTCCTCTTTTATTAAAAATTAATCATTCTTTCTCATATGGTTCACCTAATGAAAAGCTTAAATTAAATAAAACATCTGATGAAAATGTCTTAGAAACAGCTCAAAATTTTTACATTCTTGGGTACTGATCCTTACCAACATATTGGACTTTCTAATTCCTGGATCCAACTTGGATGAATTTAAGACTACAGATAAAGTTTACTGTATATTTTTCAAAGGAATAATCTTTTATTATTCCCAAAATAAAGGATGTTTAGTTAAGGGGACATTTCATCTAAATTCTAGGTCATTTTTCCCCTTTTCACTATCTCTGTGTCTGTATCTATCTGCACCTATGGTCTTCTACCTTTGGATTCTGTGAATAGTTAAATCTGCATGAAAAAGCAGGAACTCAATATAGACACTTAATTTCTGATGTTTACATAAAATCTGTCTTTAACATTACTGAGAGAATAAAATTAAATAAAAATGACTTCTATGAAAGATCAGAAAAAAATCTTTCATGTAATATGAGATAAATCTGTTACATGGTATCCTCATGTTGAACTGTATTATGACAGAGATTTTTCAAATCTTGCATAGCAACTGCAATTGCCTCTTTTATCCCATCTCTACCCATTCCTGTAGGCAGAAAATTTCCTTTTAAAGTTAAAACAAAATGCAATTTCTTCACTGTCTACAAGCTTTCAATGGTTCTCTGTGGGTCTTTAGGGAGGAGTTCAAGATGCATAATATAGCTTAGTAAACCCTTCTTTACCTTTGTCTGCCTTACAGATTCATTTCTTGTCATACCTTTTCTACTGTCAAATTAGACAGTCTTTTCTACAAATTATACTAAAATATTTGCTTTCTTGTAACCTGATCAATTTTTTTAAGCTGTCTAGAATGGCCCTACCACACAGCTAGGTACCTGGAGGGGATATTACCCACCCATAATTCTAGAATTGGTCAGGTTTCATCTTCTCTAAAAAGGTCACCTTGACATTCTAGGCTAAATTGGTTGTTCCTATTTGGACCTCCATTATTATAATTCACTAAAATATTTACTTATTAAAAGAATGAATAAAAGATCCAAATGCATGTAATTCTACTATAGAAAGTATAGAGACACATATATTCTAATGCGCTAATGAGAAGAACCTATTGCATGAACTGACAGTGACTTTAATGCAATAACTGTACCTACTACAATTTCTAGTAAAGATTACTTGATACTGAACATTCTAATATTAACCTTTTTGGAAAAGGTCCATTTTTATGTATAAAAATTCATACAACATGTCAATTTATAATATAGTCATATACAAACATATTTGATACTAATTTTTCCCAGCTGATGTATTGCTCAATTCCTATGCAAGTATTGTTTATATATATATATATATTTTTTTTTTAATTTATCTGAGAGAGAGAGAGAGAGCATGAGCAGTGGGGAGGGGCAGAGGGAAAGGAGAAGCAGACTCCCTGCTGAGTGGGGAGCCCACAGGGCTCTTTCCCAGAACCCTGAGATCCTGACCTGAGCTGAAGGCAGATGCTTAACCAACTGAGCCACACCCAGGTGTCTCTTGTATTGTGGATAGTACTCTATTGTGATTGTCCTTTACAGAGTTGACTTCTGATCTCCAATACTAGAAACATCTCAGCAAAGATCTCTGTAGAATTTTGAGGCTTGATCAATCATTTGTCTCCTACAAGCATCTCAAAATTATTTTTAACAAGAATTTAGGCCTTCCCTAATGATAAATGGATGGTTTGGTGAGGTGACCATTTATATGTGAGTGTTCTTTAGATACTTCAGATTTTAAAAATGACTTCAAAACTACAATAGGTCTTTCTTTTTCATAATGATGTTTTTACGTATATTCCTGTTTTTGTCTTACACTATTCTGGATCCAGAATTAGTTCCTTTTTATTTAAATTGTTTGAGCTATAATTGTGATTATTATTTATTAATAATTTAGGTAGTTTATGGTTGGGCCTAAGAGATGCTTGCTTGTACTCATACTCAGCGGAGAGTGACACATGACAAGGTAGAGGCTAATAAAACAAAATGCAGGTTTGCAAAATTTAGTCTTTTTTTAGACATTATTTGCATTGCCATATTTAGTAAGCTAAAAGAAAAACTAACATGCCAGTGTGTATATAAGTACAGTAAAGTAGTATAAACAATGTGATAAGTTAAGGGATCAATCATTCATTGATTCAACCAATATTTATTTGTTACTCACTGTCTGCCAGGCACAAGTTCCAATATGTTGTAGGCCATTTTCTATGGCATTGAAGAAGGAAGGGAGAGTATAACCAGTTGGCACTGAGTTCTTTTAGTGATAAATTCTTAAAATTTTTATTAGTCCATTACCCAACCTTTAAAAGTTCAATCTAATCTCTTGAGTCTTGGCCATGCTGCTTAGGTCATTGTTTTCTTTTATATTCTAGTATGGAAGCATCCAGTGAGAGTCTTTAGTTTACAATTCTAAATACTTCACTTTCTGTCTAAGGATACATTATTTCTTTTTCTGGTAGACTGGATATTCCAATATGTCTTTTCTCATATATTGATAATTGCTAACATTTACTGATTACTTCCCATGTACTAATTACTAAGTGTTTCAGGAATAGTATCTTGTTTGTTCTCCTAGGAGACAGGCACTCTTATCTTCCCTAATTATTTGTGGAGAAATGAAATCACACTGGTCAGTGAATTAAGCTAGTCAAACTATGCTAGAAACTAAAGGAGAGACAATGGACTCAAGATCATGTCAGACCCCACCTCCACTATCTAAAATTTTTATTAATGCAAATGCTACACTGCATCTCAGAATAACTATCCTACTCCAACAGCAAGACAAAACATCTGAGTTCCAGGTGTGGAAAACTAATATTGTTATTCTTAAGTGCACAAATATACTTCATTTCCCAGAAACGTCCGTGTGTTAGTCAGTGGAATGAGGAGAAGTAAATTTTGCCATGATTAAGCTAATGCTTTTAAGTAGTTGGTATGCCACATTCCCATCCTTCTATCCCATTCCTTTGGCTGAATCCAGACAAAGGATTCAGGACACAATCTTGAGTCACTGGAAATCTGGACCATTTCATGGGAGAAAGCTGATTACTGGCTGCTGCATGAACAATAAATAAACATCTATCACAATAAAAGCATTTATGGCTTTATTTATTTGTTACCAAAACCTAGTCTACCTAATACACTAAGAGTTTCTAATGAAAATAATTTATATTTGTTATCTTTTTCTTATCTTAATCCAAGTTGAGAAATTATCATTTATGGGGGGGTCTATTAAATAGACCCCCCATAGGATTTTCCCTTTATTATCTCCCCTTATATTTCATTATGTTGCCTAATCAATTTCCTGTGAATTGTTTTCAAATGATTTGTGAAGTGAGGTGGAAAATAAAATGCAAATTAAGAAAGAAATAGGGAAGAAAGGAAGAAAAAAAGAGGAAAATTAAAAATTAGGCAAGAGATGGAAGAGGAAAGAGGAAAAAAGTTAGAAACAATGATTTTTCATTTGAGTAAAAATGGGAAATGTAAAAAATACTGTGGGTTGGTGAACCTAAACTTGTCTCTACTATAAGACCATAAAGGTTAAAAATTTCTTTACTCATGCTCTTTTGAAGCTACCACTTCAGAAGGCAATGAATCATAAGCAGGAATCTGCTAGCTTTTTCTGGGAATAATTTTGCACTTTGGATGAAAGGGACAGATGAAGCGGCTCTGCTACTTCTCCCTCCTTCCTTCTCTTTGCCTTAAATAGAATTGTGATATCTGGATTTGGGACAACTGTCTTGTGACCGCGATGTGAGAAGCCTGAGAAAAAAACCAAAAGAACCGTGGAGATGCCACTCAGATATTACTCAACTTCTTACTGCATCCCAGCAGCCTCCTAACTCAAATCTTATAAAGAAAAAAAGAAATCCCTAATCTTTGACTACTTTCTCACTGGGATTTTGTTTTTAAAGCTTAACAACTTCATAATTGATTTAGGAATATTAAGAATAGACCAAATCTGGGAGGGTGGAATTAAGAAGTGACTCGTTGAAAAGGCAAAGGAGAAGAAAGTGTCAGAATTGAGTCAAAAGGTCCAGAAAGGTGGTGGCATGAAATATTAGGGTCACTTTAATGGGGAGACGAAACTAGAGCATACTGATTTCAGAATGGATGTAGGATTTCCAGTTGTAATAGGATGAACGTAAATAACAATTTTCGAAGGTGGGAGTACACTGTAGCTTTCACTTGGCAATGAGAAAAAAATTTTGGCAGTGAGTGATTAGTACAAACAAGTAATAGAATACGAAAAATTTAGAAATAGGGAAGTAAGGCAGAATGGGTTGGCCAATAATCTAAAATACAGTAAATGGCTTCAAAGACAAAAAATGAAAATGTGTCTTCAAACTAATGTGTCTTCTCATATGCTGGCCTTCCCTTATAATCTGATGCTATGGTCAATTTTCTTTGGCCTACTACACATGTCACTGTCTTAGGCCTTCTCATCTAAGAAAAGCCTCAGCATCAGAGATTCATTATCTGTATCAAAACTGTTCTTCTAATTAATTTTTCTTTTAGATGATCACTGGAAATCTTGTCGTTTTTCTATTCCTCAGAATCCATTTCTATACCACCTACAACCAAATAATGAAACACAGAAAACCAAATGCAAATTGGGCAAGACATGTGAACAAGCATTTCATGAAAGAAGATATTCAGAAGGCAATAACACATTTGAAAGATGCCAACTTCATCAGTAGTCAGGGAAATGCAAATTAAAACTACAATGCATTAAATTATAAAATCAGTGAGGACATAGAGCAACAGACATTCTCATGTATGCTCATGGGAAGTATATACCAAATTGGCACAACCTTTCAGAAAGTTGGTATTATTGATTAGGATTAAGCATACATATGTATACCTTATCTCCAAGATTTCCAATCCAAAGTATAGACTTTACAGAAATCAGTGTGAATGCTTACTTAAAAATGTATGAGAATGTTTAGAGTAGCATTTATTGCAATAGCCCTCAAATGGAAATAAACCCCAAATATCTATCCTGATGAGAATGGAAAACGAAAATAAATTGTAGTCTATTTCATACACTGAAACAATACACTGAAATGAAAAGAAAAACGAAACTTCTACCAAAAAAGCCCCCACAAAACTACTGCTAGAATACATATTAACACATTTATAGATGGACAAAGTTATATATATGGCTACAGGTCAGCAGTGGTACATTTGAGGGGAGGTAACAGCATTTGAGAGAAGGCACAATTAAGGATTCTGAGTGGTATAAATGTTCTAGAAGTTTCTTGATGTGGGTGATGGTTATAAGGGCTCAAAATAATTCACCAAACCACTTACTGATTATTTGTGTTCTTTTCAGTATGTGTGCATTTCTTTAATTAATATATTTTTCAGAATTCCCGTTCCCACTTGCCTCTCACATGATTATGAAATAAAAATTCTTCTTATTGACTTCCATTGCTCCATCCCAATATCATTTTCATTCCTGCCATACTTCATTTCTGGAAACTTTCCTTTTTTTTTTTTAATCTTTTTTAGCCATTTCTAACAGTGATTTTTTTATGCCTTTTTTTTTCTAGAATTTCCTAACTCTTTTTTGATTGACACCTTTAATTTTCTCTCTGCCTTTCTCTTCAGCTTTATCTTTATAGACCACCCAAGAGAGCTATGTAAGTCTACATTTTAAATAACTTTTTCAACCTCCATTGGGAGTGGGAGAAATTGTCTAGCAAGAGTATAAATGAGTGTTAGAATAATTTTGATAATGGATAAATTGAAGTCTACTCAATCACCATTTCACTCCCATGGTATCCGTCACATCTGTGCAGTTACATTGAGACGGAACTGCTCTTTCCTGCCTTCATTTGACTGAAAGGTCAGTGAGAGTTTCACATGGTAGGCATTTATTTTACTTTTTAAGTAAAAGAAAGCCTGCAAAATACGGAGAGAATGCTTTAGCAAACAAAGTAGTCAAGAATGAGAATCACATACAGCACCTAAGTAAACAAATTCATTTTGCTTTTCAGTAGGCAATGAGAGAAAATGGGTACCTGAACCACTTTCCATGCCTTCGTATTTGCTGAGGACGGTAAAGTTGTGAGGAATCCCTCACTAAATGGCAGAATGTGTGCAAGATTGTGGATATTTTATATTCTTTCTCCTCGACACGGAATTTATGAAGTGGGCCCTGCTATCCCAAATTAACACTTGTGAAAAGAGGCCCAGAAAAGTCAAGTAACTTGCCCGACATCATATAACAATTAAATGACCTAGCCAAGATTTAAACCAGACTGTGATCCAAAAGCCCATGGTCTTTCTTCTCTATCTCCCTGCCTCATTTCAATGAGAGTTAATGAGACATGCACGTATACTACGGGGATCGGAGACTGTTGATTACTTGCATAACATTTTAAAATATAATTTTTTATTGACCTCCCCTTTATTTTGGCATTTAACACTTAATGCCTAAATTAAGAAGACATTATCTTTATATCTTTTGTAATGCACCACTTTCACAGTTATCCATCAAACCAGTTGGAAGTCGTGGTTGAAAATTCCTAGAGACTGCTGATAACGGTGCTAAATTTCTTTTCATTAGTTCTATTCATTAGCTTCAATAACTGAATATATTAACTAGACTTCACACATATATTAATCCCATAACTTATTAATGTTCAGAATAAAATTCGATTGTCACCTTTTTAAATACATAATTTCATTGCTGAATCAAATAGAACTGTTATTTAAGGATTTTGAATACAAATGGTAGCCGTTGAACATTGTTTCTCTGATTTCTTTTTTCAGGCAAATAAACACTAAAAACACTTTTTTTTTAACGAACATATATAAACAGACATGATTTCAAAATAGTAAACAACATAAGTGTGAGTTAGTAATATATAGGGAAAAACTCTCGTTATTGACAGCATCACAATTTCTCAAGTCTTAAAAACGAAGTGGCTTTTTAAAGTACACTGAAAAACTCAATCTACTGTTTACTTTTATTTCTGCATCTCCCTTTCTTCAGGCACCTAATGTTAAGTGACAACTGAATTACATTCAGAATGAGTTATATATAAAATGACAAAGTACCAGAGTTGTGTTTCTAACAGTCTTAGCATATGCGGTTATTATCTGGCATATTCTGCTGACAGACTAACCCAGTACCAATGACATCACCTGCAGGAAGCTCACCTGTCCTGCTGATTAGAGGCAAACTTTGGGACAGCAAACAGAAGTGAAGAAGTGAAACAGAAGCGACAAAAAGAGGTTTAAATGGAGATGCCTAAAGCAAAACAGATTATTATTTTTTTAATGTAAGGCTTGCTTTTTTTTTTAACTCTTTAAATAATTTTACACAGACACACACAAAGGTATTTCACTAGAAATGCAATTAGAATACTCCAGTAAAGTGATGCTTTGGGCAAGATGGGAAGGAAAAAATGACATGCATACCTTTGCTTGTCCAGCTCTTGTGATGGCAGGTATATTAAAGAGCTGTCCAGTGTAAAAATGCAGCCCACCGAACAGGATCACTGCAATCGAGTCTCCTTCCTTCTCAATTACTTCAAGGATATCTTCCGTTCTCAATGTTTCTTCCCCCTAAAGTTGCGTTAGGCACAAGTTACATCCAATCCACAATGACAAATTTGTCACTTCATATTTCCCTAACATTCACCTTGAGCTCTTTCTCACGTAGAACAATCCAAGATAATGTTTTTTTTTTTTTTCAGATTAATGGTCTTAAAAAATCTGGCAAGACAGCAGGATTGCAGCATGCTTTTGTTATTATAAGAAATGATAGCAAAATTGCTTTTTGTTATTATAAGAAATGATAACAAAATTGTTTTTAAAAAAGTTTTAAAAAGTTGTCTTTGTAAAACCCTTACTTGCTTGATTTATTCCTCAGTTTTTTCAATTAATCTTTACTATTTGCATACCTACAAATTGTTTTCTCCTTATTTCCATGTAGTAAAATACCAGAAAGTACAAAGAAGTCCATGAAATACTAAATGGTAAAATTTTCTTGGAAATTATTTCATTTATCCATCTATGACATTATGTTTTCCTGGATGAAAAACTTAACACATTTTTCATCTATGACCTAACCAATATTTTCTGTTATCTTAAGAGTAAACTCCTCCACACTGATCTAAAGATCAAGCTCCAAAAAATGAAGAGAAAAATCAATAAAACTCAGTATTATCAAAGTTACTTTTGCCCACTTCTCCCCAGCTAAGATTAATGATTGGTTACTTAGTGAAAATTCGGAGTAATTTTGATTTGGTCTTGTGAACTACTTGAGCCAAAGGAAATCAGCTAAACACAAAGTATCTACTTTTATCCTAATCATTGTTATCCATTTATAAAGTTTTTGTTATTTTTCCCCACTGCTAAATCTGACACTTTTGAAGTCAAAGCATCATTAACTGCATTAATATTGAAGAGAAGTTCATTAAGGTATTCATAAATTTTCCTTCAGTTATTTTTAGTTATTGGTAATTCTTGCTACTTATCAGTTACTGTGTCCCATGGTAGGCACATGTATATCACAAATATAGCACATACTATATAGTTTCGACTAGAAGCTTGGAGCTTATTTATAAAATTGGAATCTGTAAAAATAGTACTGACACTGAAATCTCTACAAACTATTAACTGATGTGTATTTTATATGTAAAAGAGAAGAATTCAGTAATTCTAAGACAAATTCTAAGTAAAATTAATAACGTGGTAATCCAAAACTCTTTTTTTCTTAAAAGAATATAAAATGATTTGTCCACCATAATCTTCTAAACAGAAGATAAAGAAAAGTAATATATATACTAATTACTTAAAGAATCAGTATAAAGCGAATAAGAAATGCATTTCTTAATAGTAGAATACAGTTCTCTCTGATGTTGACCTGCTCTAACCTAGTAATGCTAAAGAATGCTCCCCCCCCAAAAAAAAGAATGCCCCCAAGATTGTGATTAACTCATAAGGTTCCACAACACTTATCTCTTTTAACATTAAAGCTTCTGGTAAATTAGTGGGTATATTCATTTTAGCTGGAAATCAGCAATTTATATATGACATATGAAATAGATATCCTGTCACAGGTATGAGAACTTTCTATTCAATTAATTGATTGCATGTTGGCAAATAGAACTAAATGGAATAGATTTTAATTTCTCAACGTATTCTGGGTTGAAAGAAACAATTGTTCAAATATTGGCTTAACGGCCTGGGAGCCTCACTTGTGAAACCTACAATTTATTCTGCGTGGATCTTTTGGTGCCAAATTATACAGAGTTTACATGTCAAAGTCTGTACAACTTAATCTTATATCTCTATTAACGTAAAGTGCACAGTATGTTAGATCTTGAACATATGTCAAGCACGATTAGGTGTTTCCTTTGTTATCTGTTTAAATATGATGGAATCTCAGAGAAATGAAGTAACTTTCTCAAAGTTCCTTACCCAGTAAGCTGGTGGGTCTGGGATTTCTGTGGAGTGTATTAGCCAGGTTGTAAAATCCAAGCTCTTTCTGCTACACCACATCCTTTTCTATTCCCCCACCCCATCCAAGCACAAAGGAAAACATCGACACTCAGATTAAAAAGAGATATAAAAGATAGGCATACTTCAATTTCAAAAAATACAATTTTAAAGACATCCACAGGCAGTGAATTGAAATTGAAAATGATATATGCAATTTGCTACCCCTTTCCATCCCACTGAAGAATATGGTAAACTCCAGTGGCATTCATAGGAAAATAGTTTGCTTGTAATGTGACTATCCCTTGAAAAATGAAAATAAATATAATTCTGAGCTAATTCTCCATTTTAGGCAAAATGAGCTAACAGTAACAGAAGTCTAG